>NC_142148.1:6498214-7121785 GCF_024610735.1 Ursus americanus
AGGTTCCATATTGGGGTAAAGGTGGGTGCCAACAGCTTTAGACACGCACTCTGTGAATTCAAGTCCAGCAGAAAGTGTGAGGGTCTCACACTCAAATTGATGCAAGACATGCAGACCTCATCTTCCCGAATCTGTTTGGACCAGGAGCAGCATATCCCTCAGCCATTCACTAGGGACAGGGGAATGCAGTGTCTGGGTTGGCCAGGGCTGAGTCCTGTGCTCAGTTCTGGAGCTGCAGGGAAGTTAGCTAGACCTGAATCCCATGTACCCAGAGTGAAGGCTGATTCCCCTGGAGAAAATGTGCTGTTCCCTGCAGATGCCAGACAGAGACGTAGTCCCGGTTCCCTAAAGTAATGGAAACCAGTCGTTAGCTCTCTTCACACGTTTCTTGTTGTATTTGACTAGACAGGGATTTCAGGGGAGTCACGGGGCAATGACTGATAGAACAGCTCACTGATGAAATCATGTTTGGATTTCAAGGAAGTGAAATGATTTTCTGGGAGGTTGAGGGCAGGTTGGGTGAGTTGTTGCTTTTTCTGGTTTTGGAAACCAGCTTTGCCACAAATTAGTGGTGTGACTTCGGGCTGGTTACTATAGCTCTCAAAGCCCGTTTCCCTGTCTGTAAAATGGGCATAATTATAGTGTCTTATTCATGGGGCTGTTACAAAGATTAAATGATTTCATTGACTTATTCTCAATCAGAAATGTCTATTTATAGAATTTTCTGTTGTGGATCTGGAAGACTTCCAGTTCCTACTCACTATGCTGGTCTGAAGCCCCAGAAGGTGGCATGCGAGGCCCAGGAGTAGGAGGTATGAGGTCTAATAGGTTTGGCAAGTAGGGATCATCTATTAGTGTGAGCTCACAGGAAAGCGAGGGGCCAGGTCTTGGGTAAGATACAGAACAAAATGTGAGTCACTTCACGTGTCATCCTTGTGCAGGGCCCAATTTCCATGTTGTTCCAGTCTCAGTATATGTGCTACTAAAGGGAGAACTGGAGGGAAAGTAACTTAAGGAGCCCTAAAAATAAGTTGTGTCCCTAAGTCTTGGAAGAGTGTCTGACATTCAATAAATACTTGTTGAATAAGTGGAAATGTGGAAAGGAAGCACAGATTTGAAATATCACTGCACCTTCTGGTCTTGCACAGTTGGGTTGCTATCGGTAGAATTCAGAAGGGATCCCACTTTCTCTGAGTGAAGTTTTGCAAAAACCTCTTTGATTGCTACTAACTGCACTGCATTTTTGGACTCTTTCCCTGTGGTTCAAAGCTACTTTCTCCCTTTCCGTTTTGGGAGGTCCCAGTTGTGTGAATGGAAAGGAGTAATGTTCACTTGGCTAGAAAAAAAAAAATGGCAGCCAAAAGTAGAAACCTCTAGGTGGCCATTTTCCCAAGCAAAAACCAAGCAAAACAGTTTGTGTTTCAGAATGCTCAGGTGATTGGGATGTCCTGCTTTCCTAATGAATTGCTGTTATTTTGAGAACTTTGACATCACATGCTATACCCTAGCTGCAAGGGAGGCTGGGAACTCAGGATAAAGGATTGTATGACTGGTTATCTTGAATGTATTTATCCATTGTTCCTCCACCCCCACCCCAAGAAAGAGGTCACAGGTTGAGTTCTCCAGAGGCAGACACTGAGATGGAGTTCGCCATGCAAAATGTTTATTAGGGATTGACACCTAGGGAAGGGAAGGGGGGGAGGGGAAGGGAAGGGGAGAGGGGAGAGAGAGAGGGAGAGGGCAGGATTGGGCAGAGGAAGGAGCTGAGTGGTGATGCAGGCAGGCATCAGCCCCCCCCTGGGGAGCTCTGGAGCATATGTGGTCCATCACAGTCATCCCTGTTGGGCTGAAAGAGTTGGGCCTTTATACCCATCACATTGTCGGTCATGGGCTGTGGGCTGTGGGCTGGGTGTGAAGAGGGTGTTCTTGGGCAAGACGGGGTTCTGCAGCTGAGGCAAATCCTGAGGGAACTATAAAGCTAGAGGCTTCCAGCTGACAACTGGGACTTGAAGGGGGACCTGGCTGGTGCAGCAACTTGTTCACCCCAAAAGAAGAGGTGAGTATGTGCCGACATAGATATGGAACTGGCCAATATCAGCAGGCTGTGTTCTCACTGTGTGCCAGCAATTGGGTTTTACAGCCTTGCCAATAGTGTGGGAGAGCTGGAGAGGGCATTTTTGTTCACGGCATCCCTCACAGAGGGACATGTCACAGCGGCCTCCGTGAAGGTACTGACTGTACGTAGCACCACCGACGACGGGTCGGGTTCGGTCAGTGCTTGGCTGGAAGCTCGTTGTTACGAGGCATGGCTAGAACAAGCAGAGTGTGAGTTGACAGCAGGGGCAGCTCTGGGGAAGGAACAAGAAGACTGCTCATCTATGAGTGTTATGGGAGGGCAGGGCACATGTTACGATGATCTGAGTCAAATCTAGGAGTTTCTGATATGTATTTGTAACACTCCCGTTGTGGCCGGCCACTTTGCTACGTAATTGAGTTTTTCAAAATCCTATGTATTTTATTTTGGAGTTTTAGATTTACAGCAACATTGCAGAGAGTGTCTCTCCCATATGGCCCTCGTCCTACTCCTCCTATTGTTAACATCTTACATCATCGCAGTACTTTTGTGGAAACTGGGCAACCAGCTTTGGTGCATTGCTACTCACTAAACCGCACATTTGGTTTTGATTTCACCAGTTTCCCATTAATGTCCTCTTTCTGGTCCAGGATCCCGTGCGAGGAACCACATTGCATTAAGTCATCATGTCTGTTTAGTCTCCTCCAGTCTATGACAGTTTGTTTCCTTGCTTTTCATGACTTTGATGGTTTTGAGAAGCACTGGTCAAATATTCTGTGGCAGGTCTTGTAATTTGGGTTTGTCTGATTTTTTTTTTTTTTTTATGGTTAGGCTGGGGTTATGGGTTTCTGAAAAGAATATCACAGAGGTGACGTGTCTTCTCATCACATCATGTCAACGGCACATGACACCCACCTGGCATCATTGGGTTGCTAGCCTTGGTCGCTTGCTAACGAGGATCTTATGTAATTGAGTTCTGATTACTCCAGTTCTGCCTGAGGGGTCTGAACATTTTTATGTGAATTTCTTCTGGGTCTTAAATCCCTACTTTTACTCATGGAAGGGATGTGGGTTGTGATACATGAGTATTAATTAGTTGTAATAGTGATGGGAGGGCTGTTCCTACACCCTTGTCCAATGGTCCTCCTTCCATGCCTTCCCGTATTCTGTGTCCTGCCCTTTGTCTCCTGGATCCAGCCCTACCCAGTGCCACAACACCTACTCCGCCGTGACAGGATCAGCACCGTCGTAGGAATATTCCCGTGTGCCGGGCTTTGCTTCTTTCCTCCTTCGTGCCTTGTTCATTCGTTCGTTTGTTGCTTCCCTCCTTCCTTTTCATTGATCTGCAGATTTTCATTTTCATGTTTACATACAAGTATATAAACATATTGTCTAAATGGCATGCAGAAGAAAATTAACTATTTTTTTCAACTCAGTGTCCAAATACTTTAATACTATGCATTGAATAAGCTTTTATTTCCCAACTAACTTTTTTAAAAGATTTATTTATTTATTTTACGGAGAGAGAGAAATTGAGAGAGCGAGAGAGGGCACAGGGAGGAGGGACAGAGGGAGAGGGAGAGAGACTCTCAAGCAGACTGTCCCCTGAGCACTGAGCCAGATGCGGGGCTCCATCCCAGGACCCTGAGATCATGACCTGAGCAAATCAAGAGTCGGATGCTTCACTGACTGAGTCACCCAGGTGCCCCTATTTCCCAACTAATTTTAAGATTTATTTTTACTCATACATTAGGTTCCTAATATTTTGTATGCCTGTAAATATCTCTTTCCCTTTTTAAAATTGAGATACACATAGCATACAATTCATAATTTTAAAGTATACAATTCAGTGGTTTTTAGTATAGTTACAAGGTTGTGCTACCACCCCCACTACCTAATTCTAGAACATTTTCATCACCCCAAATTGAAGCCTCATACCCATTAGCAGCCACTCCCCATTCTCTCGTACCCTCAGACCCCAACAACTACTAGTCTGCTTTCTGTCTCTATGTGACAGTAAAAAAAGCATGCCCTACGAGACTGGGTTTAACTTTTGGATCACAAAACCCTCCATTTTCTCACTTTGTCATTTTTCGCATTCAAAAACAAAGAAACAAACAACGAACCAACAACTGTAAAATTTCCCATTTAAAATCCAGTGTGGAAATTATAAGAACATTTCAAAACCACAAAACCACAAACTTCTTCCTCTTAATCTGTTGACTTTCGAGGAGATTTTGTGAATAGAGAGTTGTTTTCTAAACACTTGAATGCAATGAACAGGTCAAGCTGCTTTTTATGCTTTTTTTAAAAGAACATTTTTTCCTTTGTACTCTGCCGGATCCTCTTTTGGAAACTTATTTGCTTCTCCAAGTCCATTTTCTTATGGCTGATTCACAAATTGTAGCAAATGAGTCAAATTATAACCAAAGGCAGGAGTTTCCTGTGTGTAGAAGACAAAATGATCCATGTTGTTCTGAGTTCTGTTCTGAGTTCTTGATGCTACTGAGTCTGGTTGAAGGGTCAGATGTAATGAATAGAAAACCCTCCGTGGTGTCCAAACGTAATCTCTGTACATTTCCTGGTTAAAAAACATCTTAGCACTTTAGAGTTGTATTTCCTTCATTAATCACAAAATGGAGTGTTCCTAACTTTCCTCAGCTCCCCTTGTTCCCTTGGCTTGGTTAACACTTGGGACCTCTGTTCTGAGAGTTGTGTTTCTTGGGGCCATTACACTGGTGAAGTGATGGCTGTAGGGTCTGCACCATTGAGTTGTCTCAGGCCAGGGTGTGGTGGTGCAGAGCAGGGCTTTCCACCCACAGCCGGGCATCTGGATCACCCAGGGATCTTGTCAAAATGCAGATTCTGGTTAACAGCTGGGAGTCTGGTGGATAACAATGGAGCTGATCCACAGACTTGACTTTGAACAGCAAGGAGGGAGAACTAGCCATTTTTAGACTTGGACTGGGAAGCGGTACTACGAGGAACAAGCCCAGTGTGGAATGGACTCTGATGACAGTTGGGGGGGAGCACGCTGCACTCAGACAGCAGATGTCCCAGCTGTTGTGTTCATATCAGTGCTTCCAATGTGTGACCAGTGATGGTGGCCAAAGGCTCCACACTGGGGCTGTCCAAAAGGGTGATTTAGGCCTAATGTTCTGACACTCCTAGAGAGTCTGTGAGCCACCTAATGTCTTTAATACATTCCTTTTCTGTTTAAATTGGGTGGAGTGGGTTTTGTTATTTATATTCAAGAATCTGACCCATTCTTGCATGCCAATTTGGGTCAATAGGTATTGGCCTTCTGGAGATCAGGGTGGTAAGAAATCCCAAGACTTTATCAACTCGGAAAAAGAGTGCTGGGCTTGATTAGCAATGCCTGCACTGATAGGGAACTTGGGAATAGAACCATGCACATTATGCTTTTAGCATCCCCGTGTCATGGTCTGTAGTAATTTCTTAAGTGGTATAACTGAGTACCACAAATTTAGTATCTTAAAACAACACATACTTATTCTCTCACAGTTCTGGAGGTCAGAAACCCAAAATGGGTTGGCAGGGCTGCATTCTTCCTGGAGTCTGTAGGAGAGAATCTGTTTCTCTGCATATTTCAGCTTCCAGAGGCCAACTGCTTCTCTTGGATCATGGATCCTTCCTTTACTCTCAAAGCCAACAGTTAGAATCAAAATCTCTCTCTGACTCTGACCTCTGTTTCTCTTGCATCTCCTTTTCCAACTCATGACCCTCCTGCCTCCCTCACATAAGGGCCCTTGTGATGACGTTGGGTCCATCAAGATGTGTAGGATAGTTGCTCCATTAAAGACCCATAACCTTAATCACATCTGCAGAGTCCCTTTGGCCATGAAAGTTCAGATATTCACAGGGTCTAGGAATTAGGAGTGGACATCTTTGAGGCTACTGTCCCATTGATCACATGCCTATTAATCAGTGTCTCAGACCCATCAGTGAGTGTGCTTAGCACACCCATAGATGATAAGTTCTTTGGTGACTGACTCATGCTAACTCCAGATTAATGTATTCATTGATAATGATGAGACCCCTTTTTCAGAGACCAGAATACTTGAGTGTTGTGTATAGAGGGTACCCTCTTTCTGGAATTCCTGGGAATGCAAACTAATATCTGGAGGTTTCTTGAAGAGTTAGGAATCAGAAAAGAGGAAACAGAATGCTGGGAGGGGGCACCTGTTTCTGGGAAAGCCTAATAAAATCTTTTTCTTTAAAGATATTCTTCCCCCTAGAGCCTGGGAAACTCATTTCCTTTAGATAGAGCAGATACTGGTAAACTATGGCCCACCACCTGTTTTTATGAATAAAGTTTTATTGGAATACACCTAGACCTGTTTGTTTATGTATGGTCATGGCTGCCCTTGCACTCGAATGGCAGAGTTGAGTAGTTATGACATGAATGGCCAGCAAAATCTAAACTATTTACTATCTGGCCCTTTGTAGAAAATGTTTGCCAGCCCCTGAGATAGAGGCTTACTAGACACGCCCCTGCCCCCCCAAAAAGTGATTCTCAAACTTCAGCATGTGCTAAAATCTCCTGGAAGTCTTGTTAGGACCCAAATCCTCCCTGTCCCCACTCCTCTCAGTTTCTAAACTCAGCAGGCCTGGAGTGGGGTGCAAGAATTTGCCTTTCTGTCAAGTTCCCAGAGGATCCTGATGATGCTGTCCAAGGACCATTTTGGGAGCTGCTTGGTTGTAAACTCTCTGAAGGCGAGGACCTTGTCTGATTGGTTCTCTGATGTATGCTGTTAGGACGTTGCGGGCCCTTCATGTAGGATCAGCTGAATAAGTAGCCGGACCTATTGTCTTTTTAGAGCCAGATCAGGACCGATACACTAAAAACACCTTTCCGTGTGGTGAGCAAAATGTCCCCTCCCCAAAGATGTCCGTGTCCCAATCCCCGAGCCTGTGAATATGTGACTTTACATGGCAAAAGAGACTTTGCGGAGTTTATTAATACGGTGGACCATGAGATGGGGAGTTGATCCCAGATTGTGCGGGTGAGCTTCATCTAATCCTCACAGGCGGACAGACTTGCCCTGCTGCCGTGGAAAGGATCCAGGCATGGAGACGTGAGAGGCCGGATCTGCAGCTGCTGAGGACAGAGGGGCCTGTTGAGCTGAGGACTGTGGGGGCCTCTAGAAGCTGAAATGAGGACGGTGAGCCACAGAGGCTCAGTACCTCCCCGAGGTAGCAGCGGTGGTGGGGGCCTGGGATCTGCGTGTGGTCGGGCCCAAGAGCCCGGACTCCTGAGTGCATGTTTGTGCACGAGTTTCCTCCTTCGGCCTCGGCAGCCCAGCTGGAACTGCGGTGAGGCTGGCACGTCTCTGGGGGCCAGGTTTAAAGAGGTGCTCCCTCTCAGGTTCTTCTCATCTTAGCCTGGGCCCTGCCTCACAGGGACCCCGTGGGACAGCGTTATATTCACTGCATTTTACAGGAGAGGCTGGGAGGGGCTACAGAATCCCGTGGGAAGAACCAGTCTTGCAACCCTGGCACATTTCTCTAGGAGCCTTGGACTTGGCCCCTGAGCATGCTTCTCAGTGTGGACACCCTTCTGCTCCGTGTCCTGATTTTCCAGGTGCCTCCTCCCTGTTGCACAGAAGCAGCTAGGCCTGCTATGTGCTGCGAGTCTGGAGCTGAACCAGGACGGTCCTCGGACAACCTTGTTCTCCCTGTTTGGGGGAACAGAAGTCAAACCACTGTTGGCAGACACTGAGAAGAGAGGGAGCTGCTGTTGTTGGTGACACATGCAAAGTGCGGTGCGTGTCGCCTCTGCTGGCACACATGTGCTGGGTTGGAGGGCAGCATCTGTCACCTGCGTCCCCTCATTCTGTGGGAGGCTGGTACTCCAGGCAGACACCTGCTGTCAGGCAGCGGCTGAGAGTGGATGAAAGGTCCCCACAGTGTGGTGGCTTTGTGCAGTGCCAGGTGTCAGGCACACATCCCAGAACATCTGCAAGACCACTCTCCAGGGCCTGCACTTCCCTCCCCGTGCCAGGCCCCAATCCCACGGATCTCTGGAGGCATGAGATGGTTCAGTTCCTAGGAAGACACTCCCAGACTGGAAAGTGCTTGTTGGAAAGTGCCTCTTCATTTTAAGGAAGGTCCTTGCTGAAGATGTCGTCCAGCCTGGAATGACTCACACTCAGGGGTGTGTTCTGGTTTCCCTTCTTCAGCTTCTCCCTTGTTGTGCAGGGCCGGGGAGGGGCCATGTCTCCAGGCTGGGGCCGTTCTTCCCGTCCTCTAGAATGGGCCTTTCCCATGGAGTCCTCTTGATGCTGTGTTCCGCACGATGGGCATGGGGCAGGCGGAAGTGCACCTGTGTGGGGCAGTGAGCCTGGGAGAGGACTGGGGCAGAGGGGTGCTGTTCCCAGCAGGACCAACAGCATCCCTGGAGCTGGCAGGCCCCGCAGAGCCGCACTGGCTTGGGGCGAGGGGCCTCGGCCACACTCCAGCATCGACCGTCATCCAGTGTGGAATTCCTTCACTCCCTTGGTCGACCTGGGCAAGACGTCTCTCTCAGCTGAAGGCAAGCTAAGCCTCAGAGAAGGACTCAGCTGATGGCTGTTGGCCAGTGTACTCTGCAGCCGGGGAAAGGGTCTCAGTCCTGGAGGGGGCCCGGGCGGCACACGAGCATCCGCTACAGCCCTTGTCCATGGCGGCTAGATGACGCAGACACACAAGGTCACGCACACCTTCATCCATTTCTGTCCGTCAGGTCTGCTCAGGCTGAGCTGCTCTCCAAGCGGTCAAGTTCTAAAGCCAGATAGGAAGAGAAAATTAGGAGATGTCAAAGCTACCGTCTCAGACCCCAGTGAGCTGCTCATGCCAGGGGACGGAGACCAAGCGAAGGAACAGTAAAGTCATGTCTTTCATCTTCTGAGCACCTGAGCACCCGGGCTTACACATGCTGAATGTTGCACAAGTGAGGGTCTCCCTCACTATTTAGATGATCTCCCTCCCTCGGCAGAACAGTACAGAGCACGTGGAGTTGAGCGTGCATTTGTTCAATGTGCATGTATGTGACTCCAACACGGCACCAGGGTCTTGGCCATCTGCCTGCCCAGGGCATCCTTTTGTTGTTGTAGGCTGTTAATCCTCGTGCACTCTGCTCTCGAGGAGCCAAGAAGTGGTGCCTGGGGCCGGGAGAGATGGAGAGATGGACACATAATAAATATAATAGAGCATGACTGATGCTGCAAAGACAGAATGGTCGAGACCAGGCTGGAGGGATTAGTTCTGACCATTTGACATGACTCCTCAGCATTCCTCTGTTCCTTTGGCTTGCTTTACTCCATGAAAGGATTTGGTAAATAAACGGTGGACCCAGCCACAGGAAGTTCTCTCTCATTGAGTAAGATACAAAAATCACAACCATGAGTATCCTTCAGAGTCCCATGAGGTTGACCATGAAGATGTTCTCATTTCACTGACTTCATAATTTAAAGGAACATTGGTTGACGAAAATAGCTACGGACAGCATCTGAAGTAGAAGGGGACAGAAGGATATTAAGTGCTCCAAGGACAGTTGGGTTGACTTTTTTGCGTTGGAACCTTCCTCCCTGAAGCAGAAGGGGAAAATTGCTCTGTGTATATGATCCGAGCCATGGTAACATGAATGTTTTCTTTGCTAGGAATGGCTTTTTTTTTTTTTTAAAGGTTAAGGCTTTTATAGGAAACATTTCTTTCAAAAAAAAAAAGGAAAAGAAAAGTGGGCTCCTTGGTTTTGCCTCAGACGTGCTCATACTTTTCTGAGAATTGAGATTTGCCTGGTGGTGAGTCCCTTACATGGCAGCTGTAGTGAGATGGGCTGGACTTAATGTCCAACCCCGGGGGTTGCCTTCCGTGTGCACTGCTGGCGACCGGGGATGGTGTGTGATTGTGGAGTGCACATGGCAGCTGTAGTGAAGTGGGCTTGACTTAATGTCCAACCCCGGGGGTTGCCTTCCGTGTGCACTGCTGGCGACCGGGGACGGTGTGTGATTGTGGAGTGCAGTTCCTGCCGCTGTCCTGTCCTTCAGGTGTCGCCGTGGGCTAGCACCTGCAGAATGCTGGCCCCGAACCTTTGCTCTTCTGGTGCTCCTCCACTCCTCCACGCTCATTAGCTTTTCTCCTTTCGGGGATCAGTGGCAGGTTTTGCTTGGTGTAACAGGTCACAAGTTGAGTGTGACCTAACACCCAATGCTGTTCTTTCATTCACATTCTGGAAGGGAGAAAGTACATTTCCAGGAGGGTTTCCAGAAGTCAAACCTCAGTGACAAGGCACATTATTTTGGCCCTGTATCAGATTGCAAACTATTGACTTCATGTGTCCTGAAATAGTATCTAACTAAACCCTCGCCTCTGTTCGTTTATTTGGTCATTCGTTCATTCACTGGCTCTTTCATTTGGTCACCTGTTTATTCTTTGGTCTCTGCTCTGAACTGAATTGGGTCCTTCCAAAATTCGTATGTTGACGCCGGATGTGACTGTATTTGGAGGTAGAGGCTCTAGGAGGTAATTTGGTTAAATGGACACATAAGGGTGGGGCCCTAATCCCGTAGGACTTCGGCTTCAGAAGAGGAAGATTGATCTCTCTCTCTCTTCCTGTTCCCACTGTGTGAGGACACAGCAAGAAGGTGGTCATCAGCAACCAAGAAAGAGGACTGTCACCAGAACCCCACCATGCTGGCACCCTGATCTCGGACTTCCAGCCTCCAGAATGGTGAAAAAAGAAGCTTCTGTTGTTTAAGTCACCCAGGCTGTGGTGTTTTGTTATGGAAGTTTTAGCTAACTCATGAGGTCTCTCGTTCATTCCACAAGCATTTACTCTGTGTCGGGCACCATGAGAGACGCTGGATGTGAAATGACAGCCATGTCTTTGGGACATTCCTTGTTGGTTGCCTACCCACTGCTCTCCCTCTTGTTCCTGGCAGCAGAACCCAGACTTTGTTTTGGTGGCAATGTGCCCCATCCCAGGATATAAATCATGATTGGTCTCAGCTTGCATGGCAATTGCACTCCCCTTTCTTCAAGAATGTGGGCATGAGGTATGGGCATCTCAACAATGGTTGAGACCATGGGCAATGGTCTATGTGGGCATAGACCTGTTTCTAGTCCAGGAGTAATAAGGGGAAGTTGTCTGGGGGCTCCTGGTGATTAGTTTCCTGCTTGAAAAGAGAAAAGCACGTAAGATACACTTTTGGCCCCTCCTAACTTGCTTTCTGCCTGAGATGCATTTTGGTGAAGAGCCAGTAGTTGGCGCTAGGGCGGCCATGTTGCAGTCTTGAAGGCGGAGAGAGAGACAAGGTTGATCCACTGTCACTGAACCACTGAACCTACAGATGTTCGTTAGGTGGCATAATTAACTGCTTTTTTGGGTCTAAGCCACTGTGAGGAGGCTGTTTTGTTATTTGTTGCCAAAACCAGCCTTATTGGTACAGTCCCTGCCTTCAAGGGGCTTAGAGTCTGGTGAGGCGTGCAGACTCTTAGATACTGACAACATGACATCACAGCAAGTATTTAAACAGAGGGATACAGTAAAATGGTGTGTAAACACATCGTATTCCTAAAACCAGGGGCTTCTTTCTTCCCATTATAGCCTCTTTTGAGGAATGATATTCAAAGGTATGTCTTTTCTCATCTCTAATGTCACTTCTTCAAGATGACCAAGATTCTCTTTTTAGAGCCCACATCGTCTTCTGCCCCCAGAGCATTGCGTAATGCTTTACGATGGGGACTGTGACGAATACCACCTAGGTTCCAGTTCTGCCTCCACCTTGTATCGCCTCGGGGATCTTGACCAAGATTCTTAAACCCTAGTTTCATCATCTGCAAAGTGGGGATAATGCTGGAACTTAGCTGATGTGTCTGGACCATGGCAGTCTCTCAGTAAATGTTGGTTATCTGTCAGACTTCCCTGCTTTCCGTGAATGCCCATCACTTGCTGGGCAGCCTTTGGTAAGAAGAACCTTTTGTCTTAGGTGATTCTACAGATGAATTTAAGGAGGGTGGACGTCTTCCTAATGTTGAGACTTCCTATCTAAAAAGAATATTCTTTACTGTTTTTTTCCTTTGTATGTCTTAATAAAATTAAATTTTTTTCTACCTGTTTCTTAAATTTATGTCTACATCTTGCATCTTTTGTGCTGCTGCTGCTGTGATAAGTGGGGTATTTTCTTCTACTTATCTTCCACTCTAGGCTGGTTCCATTCGGTAACCCAAGAGCTCGGATCGTGCAGCCAAATTGGTAAAAACCAGAATCTTGAAATGACTTAAGCTACAGACTCCAAGTTCGTATGAACAGGCAGATGTACTTTGCTCTACCCAGCCTCCTTTTTATAAAGTGAAGTGCAAATAGCAGCCCTGGCCCTGACTGCAGCTTGCTTTACCCAGAGGCCAGGCAGGCCAGAGAGGTGGAAAGAGCTGAGTTGGGCTTGGAGCCAGGCTTTACCTCAGAGCCTCAGATTCTTTATCCATAAGATGGGGCCAATCATCCCTGCCTCTCAGGCTTGAGATAATAATGTTAAGCACTGAGCATGATGCTTGGAGTGTTGTTAATACTAAATTAATGGCTAAAAGCGCAGGTTCTGGGCTCAGATCGTATGGGTTCAGATTCCTGCAATCGGACATTTCCGAGCTGTGTGTCCTCGGGCAAGTGACTTCTCTGTCAAGTGAAGATGATAATAGTGTGCACTTTGGTGGGCAGATGTGGGAATGAGATGCGACAGTCCTTACGTGGGGCTTATGGAGGCCCAGTGCATGCAGAGTGCCAGGCGTGGAAACTCTGTGAGGCCAGAGACCTTCCCTGCCTTGGCCACTCCTGAGTCCCAATGTCATTGAATGAATGAATGAACAAAGGGGTGAAAATATTAAACCAAAAAAAAAAATACAGTGGTCTATGAAGAAAACCCAAATCTATTGTTATCAGTGTTGAGTCTCTTTCAAAATTCTAAAAGAGGATCCAGACCGGTGGTTCACACCTGGAGACTATTTAGCCCTCAGGGGACATTTGTCAATGTCTGCAGACATTTTTGGTTGTCACAACTGGGAGCGCTCCTGACATCGAGTGGGTAGGGCCCAGGGATACTGCCCACCGCCCCACAGCGCGCAAGTCCCCACAACAGAGGATTGTCTGCTTGCAAGAGTCAGTGGGGCTGAGGTCGAGAAACCCTGGTACAGGCACAGAATTATTTCTGGTCCCTTAGAGTTTATCACACAGTCAGATCATCTGGTGTTGGGTAAGGTCGTCTGACCCAGAAATTCCTGCTGATAATAAGCCAGTTTCCCAAACCATAAAGGAAGGAGCTGGTCCCTACAGTTCCCCAAAGTGGTTGTGGTTTCTCTTCGATTTGCTGATTTTCCAGATGTCCCGGTGGTGATTTACTGGCTCAGCCTCTCCTTGGATCAAATACTCCTTTGGCATGGGATTTGTGATAATTAAAACTCAAGGAGATTGAAACTTTCCCCTTTGAGAAAAAGCTCATGAGATGAATGATTCACACTCTCCAAAGAACCATTGACTCCCTGGGATTTTTCTTTTTGCTTTTGCTGGCTTCACTACTCCCTCTTATTCATCATATCCTGGCTCCTTTATTCCCAGTCTGCACGGACTGCTAAATTGTTGAAGAGAGGCAGACATGGCTCCTCAAAAAGCCTGGAGAATGCTTCTGGCTGCAGGGACTTCAAGAGGATGCGGTGGTTGAAGTAGCCTGTGAATGACACCATCACTAACGACTCCTTACACCCGGGGACTGGGGAGGGAACAGAATGTGAGAAATCGCCTTACATTTTAAATGATATTCAGAGTGCGGGAATACAGTAATGAGCATGTTTTAATTCATCAAATGCTTTCTCAGCAGTAGTCTGAGATCAAATGACACGCTACAGCAGAGACTGCTAGTCTGCCTTCCCCAGGGTGTATTCTCCACTGTGCTGTATGAGCAGCAAGAATTACCCATGGCCACCCAGAGCAAATACTGTTCCTCAGACTTCCTCCGGCTACATGTGTCCGGGGCTAAATTGTGACCATTAGGATGAGAATGGAAGTTTTGTGGAGCGCCTTCCAGCAACATTCCTGACAGAAGAGCTGCCCTCTCCTCTGCCCTTTGTTCTTTCTTCCTTCCTGCTGCTTGGACATAACTGCGATGGGTGGAGCTCCAGCTGACATCTTGGACCATGAGGACTAGGGGTACAGCCCAGGGGTAATAATCTGGAAAAAATGTGGGTCCCTGAGGACTTCCTGGCGTGGAGCCACCTTACCAGCCATGGACTGGCTGCATCTGGACTTTTCCCTGAGAGCGAGAACATTTCCATTTTTTTAAAAAGCCACCATCCGTCACCCTCAGTAAAATGTCATCCTCACCGATTCTGCGACCAAGAGAACGCAGCTGCCGCTCTCGTCTTGATGTCTGTACTTGAGAATGTGTTTTTTTCTATGAAAATTCTTCTGACTTTATGAAGTGGGCTTCAGAGTCTTGGGAATGTTGTCCGAGGGAAGTGCCTTTGAAGTGACAGAAGACAGGGAGATTTTAAGCTCTGCACATAGCAGGTGCTCAAAAATTGTGTGAATTCCATGAATGATGGAGGATGTTTCATCTAAATGAACCTGGAGTGCTGCTAGGCTCTGGCAGGGGCACCAGTGAACGAAAATAGAAATTCAGAGCTTTAAGAACACACAGTTAAGTGGGAGAGAACTTGCAAACACAGAACCACAACTGATCCATAATTGACATGTAACATTGTAGAGGTTTAAGGTGTACAGCCTGATGGTTTGATGCGTGCATATATAGTGAAATGATCACCACAGTAAGTTCAGCAACACTTACCACCTCACATTATTACGCATTTTTTTCCTTGTGAGAGGAACTTTAAAGATCTCCTCTCTTAGCAACTTTCAAATATACAACAGAGTATTGGCAGCTATAGTCACCAAGCTGTCCATCACATCCCCAGAACTTATTTACCTTATAACTGGACGTTTGTACCTTTTGACCACCTCTGCCTATTGCCTCCACCTCCTCCTCTCTGCCTCTGCCAACCACCAGTCTGTTCTGTTTCTATGAATTGTCTTTTTTTTTTTAAGATTCCACATATAAATGAGATCATACAGTATTTGTCTTTCTCCATCCGACTTTGCTTAGTATAATGCCCCAAAGGTCCAGTCATATTGTTGCAAAAAGTAAGATTTCCTTCCTTTTTTTTTTAAGATTTTATTTATTTATTTGACAGAGAGGGAGGGAGGGAGAGCACACAAGCTGGCGGAGCAGCAGAGGGAGAGAGAGAAGCAGGCTCTCTGCTGAGCAGGGAGCCTGATGCGGGGCTCCATCCCAGGACCCCGGGATCATGACCTGAGCCGAAGGCAGATGCTTAGCCAACTGAGCCCACCAGGTGCCCGACTTTGTTCCTTTTTAAGGCTGAGGAATACTCCCTTGTATATGTATACCACCTTCTCTTTATCCATTTATCCGTTGATGGATTATAGATAATCCAATGGATTGTTTAGGATATTTGAAATATTTTTTTAACATTATTTCTTTAGTAATCTCTCCACCTATTGTGGGGCTCGAACTCATGACCCCGAGATCAAGAGCCACATACTCTTCTGACTGAGCCAGCCAGTTGCCCCAGGATGTTTGAAATTCTAATCAGCTCCTCCATTTCTTACCTCTAGCTAACTCTGATGCAGTGTCACTGCTTCGGGGCTGTACTGTACCATTCTCCCTGCTTACGGGGCAGGAAGCTTTGTGGTTGACCCCCGGCTTCCAGCTAAAGAGGTTTTTCTGGCCCTTCTGGTGACGACCAGAGTCACAGGACTATATTCTCTGCCAACAGCACGAAAAGTGGAGGTGCTGTCCAACTTCCGCACTGACTATTGAGAGAAATGCCTCTCCCCTTTCCTTTTTTCTTCTTCTTGGGGACAGGAATGAGGACAGGATGGTGGGATTTCCCGAAACCCTCTTGGACCACAGGTTGGGAGCTGTGTGTGGGGGTTGGCAGAACAATGAAGTAGAAACCAGCTGTGTGTTGCTCGGATGGTTATGAGTTCTCATACCAGCCCCGAGAGCTACTTATATCTGTTTACTTAGGTACACTTCACCCCTTTGCCAATGAAGATTGGGGGTGGAACCGATATACCCTTCATTGGTTTGCTTGGGCCTCTGGAACAAAGTGCCACAGACTTGGGGGGCTTAAACAAAGACATTTATTGTCTCATAGGTCTGGAGGCTGGAAGTCTGATATCAAGGTGTGGGCAGGTTTGGTTTCTTCTGAGGCCTCTCTCCCTGGCTTGCAGACAGCCGCCTTCTTGCCTCGTCCACACATGGTCTTCCCTCTGTGTGTGTCCAAATCTCCTCCTCCTGTAAGCACACCAGTCAGCCACACTGTGTTAGATCCCGCCTCACGGCCTCAGTTCAACTTGATCGCTTCTTTCAAGGCCTTACCTCCAAATACAGCCACATTCTGGAGGTTAGGGCTTCAACATATGAATTCGGGCTGGGGGGGACACAGTTCCGCCCATAACAGCACATTAGCAACGTGTTAAATGCGATTTTCTATTGTGTCACATGCCACCAGAGGCTCCGAGGACTGGGTCAGATGCTCGGATCGTCTCAGAAATGGCATGGTGTTTCTCCTGCAGCAGCCGCCATGCACCCGCCTCCCTCCCCTCCCTGAGCAAGACAATCCCCGGGAAGGATGTGTTTGGAGAGGGTCGCTGTGCTTTAGTCTTCCTCAGGTCCAGGGAAGCATTTTGGGAGACTGACACAAGTCTCCAGGAGTCTGAAGGTCACGAGGATTGGCATCTGAATCCTGTATGGCTGGGGGTGGTGGGGTGGAGGGCAGGCCAGGACCTGTGCTGGGAGGTGGGAACGGTTTCCTGCCCCTCATCGGCTTGTCCCAGAGTTTCTCAGTCTCAGCACTGTGGACTTTTGTGGCTGATTTCGTGTGTGTGTGTATGTGTGTGTGCACGCACATGCCCTTACATGTGTGAAGGGGACCTGTCCTATACATTGCAGGATGTTTGGTGGCATCCTTGGCCTGCACCTATTTAATGCCAGCATCACTCCTCCCCCTTGAGAACCAAAATGTCTGAGGCATTGCCATATGTTTCATAGGGGCAGAATTACCCTGGTCGAGAACCTCTGGTGTATCCCATGAAAGTGAGCTACTCTGAATGAACTTGAGATGGACTTTGGCCAAGACGAGGTGGGTGGTGAGGTGACTCTACAGAGGGGAAGACCATAGAGCCCTTAAAGCCACGGAGGAGAGCTGTGTGATCCGCCGAAGGGTGCAGGAGGCACCACCCACGTGCAGGGCAGTGCAGGGAAGAGCCCCCCTTCAACAGGTGGAATGGCGTAGGGGCGTCTCTGAAGAACCCCATCTGTGACTGACAGACTCAGCACCTGGCGTCTGCCTCCTGCAGCGGGTGCCCAGGCCGGATACCCTCATGATCCTGTGAGAGATCTCTGCCCTTCGGCGAGTGTGGGTGAAGCTAGCTGAGCAAATAGCGAGGAGCTGAGTCAAGCAATTTCATTTCCCCTGACCACAGGCTTCCAAGCAGCAGGCAGGCCCCGCTGAGAGAGGAGACATTTCCAGCAGCTTAAAGTATTATTTGGAATTTGGACAGGACTGGGTTTTTTAATTACCTAAGAGGGACAGGAAGAGCTTTGGCATCTGCGTGCAGCGTCACCAGGGGCAGAGAGAACTCTGTCAACAGAAGGGATGTGAGGCATGAAGGAGAGTACGTTTGCTTTCTTGCCTCCAACCCTGTTGCGTTCAGCTTATTTGGTAAACTGGGAAAGGAAAACGTGTGAAGGACGGAAAGATTCTGGGACCGACCAAAAAAGAAAAACTGGAATTTCTGTCTGGTGCGTCTTCCTGGTTCTCTGTGCCTTTCATTGTCTATTTTATAATTCTGCAGGTTGTAGAGAGTTGAGATAAATGCAAATGAGTTTTGTCCAGTAATTGCTGCCCCCGGGATATCAACTTTCTACACCTCGCTGTAAGCTCAGCTCAGCATTCCTGGCTGCCTCTCTGTGGGTGCGTTCTTCACGTTTTCCTTTGAAATAGTGCTAACATCTTCCTGGTTCCTCCACTCATTCATGAGTTTTTGACACACATTCACTTTATATTTGTGTGAAAATCATGGTTTTACTTTTTAAACAAATGGTTCTTTAACACCCGGTGATGCGTTAGGTGAATGTGGGCTCTGGGATTCCTGTCTCCACGTTCAATGCCCTGCGCCGGAATCTGAGATCCCTTAGTGCCTACAAGTATAAAGCTCTCTTTGAAGTGCACACTCAGCCTCCATATATTTGTGTTCCTTCCAAATTCTCTCTTGTGATTGAGTTCAAGTTTTAAAGCATGGTGGTCTGAAAATATGCAGGGACTCATCCCAATCTTTTGGTACCTGTTGAGACCTGATTTGTGACCCAGTGTGTCATCTATTCTGGGGAATGTTCCTTGTGCACTTGAGAAGAATGTGTATTCTGTTGCTTTAGGATGGAATGCTTTGAATCTATCTGTGAAGTCCCATCTGGTCCAGTGTGTCATTAAGAGCCCTTGTTTCCTTGTTGATCTTCTGCTTAGATGATCTTTCCATTTCTGTGAGTGGGGTGTTGAAGTCCCCTACTATTACTGTATTATTATCAGTGCGTTTCTTAAATCTTGTTATTAATCGGTTTATATAGTTGACTGCTCCCATGTTAGGGGCATACATATTTAGAATTATTAGATCTTCTTGTTGGATAGACCCTTTAATTATGATATAGTGTCCCTCTTCATCTCTTATTAGTCTTTGGTTTCAAATCTCAATTGTCTGAAGGATTGCTAGCCCAGCTTTCTTTTGATGTCCATTAAAGAGCATCCTACTAAAGAATGAATGGGTCAACCAGGAAATGAGAGAAGAATTTAAAAAATCCATGGAAGCAAATGAAAATGAAAACACAACTCTTCAAACCCTTTGGGATACAGGAAGGGCAGTCTTAAGAGCATAGTGTATAGCAATACAAGCCTTTCTCAAGAAACGAGAAAAGTCTCGAATACACAACCTAATCTTGCACCTAAAGGAGCTGGAGAAAGAACAGCAAATAAAGCATGAATCCAGCAGGAGAAGAGAATTAATAAAGATTAGAGCAGAAATCAATGAAATAGAAACCAAAGGAACAGTAGGACAGATCAACGAAACTAGGAGCTGGTTCTTTGAAAGAATTAATAAGATTGAAGTGCATGCTTCATAAATGCCATTGTCCTTGAGAAGAAGGTGGCTTAGTGAGGGTCTTCCAGAGAGCTCCACTTGATTTTCTCACCAGTGACTTGCACAGCAAGGCTGAGTTGGCTGAAGGGCACCATGACTTGCTTTCGTCCCTGCCAACTTCTCCTTGAAGTAAACAGCGGTGCCTGTTTGCTTGCCTGCTTACCCTGCTAGCTGGACCTCCTCCTTCGCCTCTTCCAGGGCGGAGTTCTGACACGCGGTTGAGTGGCGGGTCTCAGAAAATTGAGATGGAGCCTCTTGGACACTCTGCCTGTGAAACAGGCAGCAGGAAGTAGGAAAAATCTAACGTCCTGTTTGTACCTTAGGTTGACCTCAATGAGACGCCAGCCCTCAATGTGTTTTGTTAAAGCCCAAGAACTCAGCAACACCGGCTTTTATCTGTTCTCAGTAGCCGGTTATCTCAGTAATTCATGCTACCAGCCCATTGAAACAACAACCTAATTTTATTTGGAATTGCCTATAATTTGTGTGTTATTTTTGAAAGGAGAGAAGTGTAAATGAGCTGGCAGATGTCTCCCTCTTTCAGTTACCATGTAACCTCTCTTTCTTTTTTTTTTTCTTTAAAAGCCCAAACACCCTAATAGGAATTGGATTAAATGAGTAAGTTTCAGTACATCGAGAAGACAGGAGAGCACCCTTCTGAGCAGTGTGGCCAGCCTCTCAGTAAGTGCAGGCGACCTGTGCCCTCTCTCTAAGAAGTTGTTCCTCAGCCCTGCTGTGGGTGGTGCAGTTTTTCATCTCATTTCTAGGTTCATTTTGCATGTGTGTTTCATCTACAGAGGTATACTCGATTAGCAAGTGTTTAATTTTTTCCCACTTATAAATTGAATTATATTCATCGTGGAAAAACAATACAGAAAAGTTGAAGGCAGAGACTAAAAATAAGATACAGTGCTACTACCCAGAGTTTAATTATGATATTTTCTTTTTAGTCTTGGTTTTATGAAAAATAAGATATATTTGTGACTAGAATTTATGCTCCCTCCATGAGATTTCTCCTGCTTTTCCTTTATTAAAGCAGGTACAGGCCCCTGAACTTCCCCAATAGGGAGGAGCTCGTGGAAGGAACAGGATAGCAGGCTGACATGGCCTACGCTCCTCCCTCTGCCCTCTTTATTTACACATCGATGCTCATTGATAGAAATAAAAGAAAAGCTTATCTGGACCAATGAGTAATTGTCCAGCCCCAGGGGTTCTGGACCGGCCCCAACCTGGGCTCCTGGCAGCAGCAGGCAGGTATGGGCAGACCTCCTCGGGTAGCGCTTCCAGAACTGTACTAGTCACAAGAGTGACCTAGGGATGTGACGGAGCTGCGGATTCTGATCTAGTCGTACCCAGGCGATGGGTGCGCTGCTGGTCCTGACTGCACTTGGAGTCGCGGGCCCTAGGGGGTGGTCCGAGGCTGCTCTTGGGGATAGTGGCATGAGGTTCTTCTAGACTTGTGATCTTTCCTGATCCTCACAGAAAGCCCAGAGCAGCGGATCTGATAGAACGACAGGGCCTTGGTGATGGGCATTTGGGGATAATCACTGTGCGCACATGAGCAAAAACACCTGGGTCCTGGGTAAAACCCAGAACCTTACCAAAACCCTAGGGGTGTAAGAGAAGGAAGATCGGAGCCTGATTGAAGGCCAAATCTTTTAACAACTCTGCAGGATTGGTGCTTAGAGGTAAAATTAAGTTGATTTATGAAAAATAAAGAAGTGTGCACTTCTTATGTCCATGAATTTGTGGGCTGAAATTGTTCATGCTGTTTTTATAAATAAATTCACAGCGGGTTGCAATCCTATTTGCCTTTGACTTGTGGTATCATGAACATTTCCCCAGCTCATGAAATATTCCCTGAAAATAACATCTTTAATAATTCTGTTCTGGGACAACATGGACAGGGTCCGTTGTGTTCAGCCCTGTGTCTTCAATACTCAGCATAGTGCCCAGCATAGGGTAAGAGCTCAAGGACTGTTTGTTGATTCACGCAAGCGTGGATGTACCTTGATGAATGAGTTCTTTGCCGTTGGCCACTTAGATTGCTTTCAGTTGTGTAAGTAATACCATGGTGGACATCCCTGATGGAAACCCTTGTGAACAGTCTTGATTCTTCCTTTAAGATATCTGTACAGTGGGTTTACTGGTCAGTAGGCAGGCACAATTCCAATATCCGGGTTATTTACTGAAAACTTGCTCTTGGAAATATACCAGTTTACATTGCCATCAGCCGTGCCCATTTTGTCATGCTGCTGCCGATGCTGGGATCATCATTTAGGAAAAGCAAAACCTTGCCAGGCTTACAGGCTGTCTTATTTTTGTTTGAATGAACATTTCTTTGATTACTAGTGAAGCTGAGCAGGTGTTTTGAGTGTGCTCACTGATCTTTGTATCTCTTCTTTAGTCAGTGGGGCATTTGGGTTTTTTGTCCATTCTTCTGTTGGCTACGCCAGCATATCTAACTGGAGGGGTGAATATGGTTCATCTTTCATTTTCTCAGATGATACCCTTGCTCATAGGTCTGGTCGAAAACACAGAATATAGACATAAATTTAACTTAATAGGAAGCAGGTGCTTCTTGAAAAAACCCAAAGCGTTAAACCACTGAAGTACAGCTCTTAGGTTCCTGGAAGCCTAGCTGAGCACACCGTAAAAAGTAAGAATTTTCACCACACTTATTAACATTGTACTAGAGGTTTTAGCCCTTGCAATAAGACAACAGAAAGGATTTTCTAGATTGAAAAAGAGTAAGTAAAACTGTTTATTTGCAGACCACATGATCTTATATGTAGAAAATTGTAAAGAATTTATGAAACAAAAAATGCCTAATAGATGTAATAAATGAGTTTACCAAGGTTGTGGGATACATGATCGGCATGCAAAATCAATTGCACTGATATGTACTAGCAGCAAGTAACCTGAAAATGAAATTAATAAAAGAATTCCACTTGCATCAAAAAGAGTAAAATAGTAATAAATTTAACCAAAGATGCGTAAGAATTGTACAAACCCGAAGTATGAAGTGTTGCTGAGAAAATGTAAAGAAAATGTAAATAAATGAAGAGATATTAAAAAAAAAATTTACAGATCAGGCCGGAGAAATGATTTTTCTCTGTAACGTGCCGCCACCTAGTGGTCTTTGAAGACAGTGCAGGAATGAAAACCTTTATGTTTGGAATTAAAACAACTCGTTTAACCTTCGGGTCTTCAGTCCAGGCTGCCCGCAGTTCTACCTCATTATTGGTACAGCCCCCCAACTGAACCCCCCCTTAATTCTTTCCCTCCTTATGCGATCCTTTACCTTGCAGGTTGACTGTTCTAAAATCGTGCCAGTTCTCTGTTCAAATCCATTCAATAGCTCATGATTGTTCTTACGATAAAGCTTTAGTCCCTTAACTGGGTTTAGGAAGTCTTCCACGGTCAGGGTCGGCAAACTTTTTCTGTAAAGGGTCAGTTGGTAAATAGTTTGGATTTGGGGGCACATAGTCTTTGTTGTGATTTCTCAGCTCTGCCTGGGGGCTCTCAGTGGAGCCCCAGACCACTGGCTTTCCCTCCACAAGCTTCGTGCTCTGGCTGTCTGGCTGCTCTCAAGTTCCCCGGGCTTCCTACTCAGGTATTCAAAGACCCAGTGTCCCTGTTCGGTTATGAGCAGAGTGGGGGCAACGAGCTGGTTTGGGGATCAAAACTAAAAAAAATTATGCAGTCTTTGGAGGTTTCTCTGGCTTACACATAAACTGGAGAGGGCAGGCTTTGCTGCTTCCCTGCGTGTTTTGGTGCAGACCCACCAGTGCTGGTGGGATCTAGGTACCGGGTGTCTCAATATTTGAAGTTCAGAAAGTACGCTAGTAACTGCTAATTCGAATAGGCTCTGTCCCGCTGCCTTGACATACATGCCTTCATAGGAAGACCCATAAACATATATAAAGGTAATATTCAATAATAAAAGCTGAAATTCAGGTTTTATATGACCAAGTTGGCAAATTATCAAAGAGGATGACATTTTATTATTATTGTGCTTGTCTGGATGTTCCCTCCCTGGACTGGCAATGTTTGGGGATTGAGTAGTAAAATAAAGGTAGATGTGACACATGAAATTATACTTATTCCACAAAATTTATTTTTGCCTTCTTTTCAGACGAGCAACTCTGTTGTTGAACTTAAGATTTCACATAACTTACATTGTACTGACAGTGAAGGCAAGCAGCGCTCTTCCAAGTGTGCTCCGAGAGACTTAGCCCTTTAAACAGTCTCCAGTGGGTGATGATGTAAGATAAATGAGAGAGATCCTACTCTCAGTTTCATGCCAGGCTCCACCCTTTAGAAACAAACACAGCATGCTGGCTGCACCCACACTTTGAGAATCATGGAAAGAAGTTCTACAAAGTACATTTATTTATTTATGAGAGAGAGAGAGAGTGAGTGAGTATAAGCGTGAGCAGGGGGAGGGTCAGAGGCAGAGGGAGAGAGAATCTCAAGCAGACTCCTCACTGAGCGCAGAGCCCCGTACAGGGCTCTCACAACCCCAAGATCATGACCTGAGCCAAAATCAAGAGTCAGAGGCTTAACCAACTGAGCCAGGCACCCCCTACAAAGAACTTTTAATGCAGGGTGTGGCACAGTTGAACACATTTCATAAAACTATAAATCAAAATACGCAAAATTTAACAATCTCATAGATATTCTGAAGCTAGCTTCTTCCCAAAACATTAAAAATATTGCTCAAAGTAAAAGCAAGATAAAAATTTTAATTGGTGAGTATAATTTGAAACAAAATTATTTAAGTAAAGCTGACATCTGAAATTCGAGAATCGAGTAACATTTTAATTAAGCATTTTTTCATCAGTAAGTCGTACGTAAGTGTTCTTGCATCAGTAAATCTGTTCGCGGTTCTTGCGTCCGGCGTCCACCTGGTCGCCAGTACGAAGGGGAGGCATCCCTTCACTGCCTCTTGTCTAGACATACGCGTGGGCGTGCACACACAAGTGTGAGATTGCTGTGAGACAGCTCGTAGTGCCAAATGTTCTTCGGCCACCACACGAACTGTGTGGTCACCCCCTAACTGATAAGTTTATCTGGAATCGTAAAGTGGATGACAGGAGATGTGGGAAAATGGGTGTTTGACACCTGCAATTGGTGATCTGTTAAACGCAGAAATGTATTGAGGAGAAGCACTGGTCAGCTTAGCTAATTTCCCTTTTCTCTTACTTAAATGTTCTTTTATTCCAATTCCCTGCACTCTGTCTCCGAGGCTGCACAACCCCCAGACCTTCACGGTGTTTGGATGCAGGTGCCTTCTGGCTTAAGGACCAGGGCAAGAGATGCCGAGGAGCATTTCCCAGGGGCCTGAACAGTGTCAGTCATGAGAGCCGATGGTTGCATTGTGAGTCCGAGCGACATGGTTCTCCCCGGCACCCGCGGATGAGGACTGTTTGTTTATAGGACATGCGGGGACTGCAGAGCTGAGAGCAGGGACCCTCTTACTCAGGTTGGAGCCTGAAATAGATGGTATGCACGACAGGTTTCTTCTTGCTTTTCTTTTTGGCTTCGGTGCAAGAGAAGAGTGACCTAGAGCCTCCCTAAAGAGAGGAGAAAAGAGGGAGGAGGATTCTAGGAGGGATGGCTTTGAGACAGTCTCCTGCCCGGCCTTGTCTTTGGACTGATTCACAACCCAGATGCAGAGGGCACAGCCAGAAGCTGAGTGAGCTGTTTTCTCCTGCTTTCTTGAGACATGGGGCTCAGCAATGCTGCTTTGAGCTTCGGGTGACCAGAGGAAGCATTGATGTTCTTTCCTCTCCTACTTGTGGGGCTGTCCTGAGCCATCGGGAACTGGTAGTGTGGACAGTCCCACTCTAACAGATGTTGGTCCTTTTGGGGAGGATGCCAGCCACAGCAGCAGCAAAGAGGCACGTCCCAAAGGACGGTGGTTTTCTTTAAGTTGAAGGCCATGGAAGAACATGGAAACCTGATGTCAGAGCCCTCAAGGACCCTCAGACACAGGGTTGGTGTTGGTGGGTTATGTAGGGGAAACTGGAGGTCTTCTGTGGGCAGGCGGGGCAGCTTACCAGCGACATTTATACTGCTGACTTCCCCCTGACCATCTCCCCGGGCTGGTGGCTCACGGGGCTTTCAGATTGGACTGAGCCGCTGCACCTGAGCAGGCGCTGTTTAGGCGTCATAAGAAGGAGCCACATTGTAGTTCCAGGAAGAATCTTGCAGAAGCAGAGAGCAGGTTTTGTCTCTGGGGAGTAAAAGTATCTGAGGGGTGCTGTAGGCAGAATAACGGCCCCCAAAGATGTCCTTGTCCTCATCCTTGGGACATGGATGGCAAAGGTGAACCAAAGTAGCAGCTGGAATTCAAACAGGGAGAGGATCCTGGATTATCCAGTTGGGCCCAGTATAATCCCAAAGATCCTTAAAAGTGGAGGAGGGGGCAGAAGGGAAGGTCAGAGACAGCGACATCACAGCAGAAGCCCGGCAGAGTGAGGCTCTGGAAGCTGGGCAAGGCCAGCAAGGGGATCTCCCACAGGAGCCTCAGGAAAGGAGCACAGGCTGGCCGCACCTGGACCCGAGCCCATGGAGACCCATTTTGGACTTCTGACCTGCAGACCCTTGGAAGAGAGTGAATTTTGTTGTTTTCAGCTTCTGAGCTTGTGGTCATTTGTTTCAGCGGCAGTAGGAAACGGAGACTAATAAATTCTTGTGCTCTGGGATTTGCCTATAGCATCACTTCTTCAGAGGTTCATCGGAGGGTTCCTCGGGGAGCTCTGGGTCCCTGCACTGTCCCCTGACACGGGTGATGCAGCTGGCAAGCCCCTTCCCTCAGTTCTGGTTCCGGGGCAGAGGGAGGTATGTCTTGCAGCCTCCTCTTGCTCTGCTTCCTTGCCTTCCATCCACGCTATTGACAGAGATCCTTCCAGATGGTTCCAGGTTCTCTGTGGAGACCTCCTGGCTCTGGGGAAGGATACAGCCTCATCACGCCAGGCAGTAGGGATGAGGCTCCTTCCGCTGCCTTCTCTTCTTGCTGTCACATGCCCACAGCTTCAGCTCAGTGTCTCATGCACCCCAGAAGATTTGGGGTGAGCTGTCTGCGTAGGTCCCTTCAAGCCTCTTTCCCAGGCTGGAGGGGAGCGAGAACACCAGTCTCTGCCTCCAGCAGGTCCAGCGAGTTTCCAGCGAGTCTGCCTTTAGCTCCACCATACCCGTGATCGACGACATCTCCTGGTGGCCTGCTCTTGTGCCTGATCTCCTTGAGTCTTTACGATGCTGTGAGGCTGCAGGATTGGTGACCGAGGCCTGGGAGGCTGAAGTTACCCGTCTGTGGTCATAGGCGTGTCTGAGGCGGCATCTGAGCCCTGGAGGCGCTGTCGCCACGGCTTACATCTTTCCCCATGCAGGTGTCGCCCCTGCTCCCGGGCACACTGCTGTGTGACTGGAGGCTCTGACACGACCCAGGAACGAGCCGGTGCTTGCGCCCAAGTCCTCTGACTCCTTGTCCAGCGCTTGCTCCCTAGCACCCTCTTGACCCACGGCACAGGAATGTGGCATCTAAAGGGCCGTGTGGTGGCCGGGCTCCCCAGTGGGCCATCCTCTGCCAGTTGCCATATTCTCAGCTCTCTTGTGCTGTTGGGACCAGATTGAGAGGCTCCCCTCCAGAGAGCTCGTTGGGGAGGCATCCGTTTGTTTTACCAGGATCAGCTCCAAACCTGTGACTGGGTGTTCTTTTGAACTTTGGGATTCCACTTAAATGTAGAAATATTCATAATGGGGTCTTTTCTGTATGAAGGGAAAGTATATTTGTTTAGAGAGCCATTTACTGTCCAGCCAAAAGCGACAAAGCCTTCACCTTCAGATTTTCTTCCAGTCTATGAAGTCTCCTGTCCTCGGGGAGCCTCGCCTTCTCACGTGCCTGGCATCAAGATGAGGTAGAATTTGGCGCCATTTCTGGCCTGGTAACTTCTTTGACTCTCTGGGGGTTGTTTGTGAGGAATCCAGGGAGGGGCCGCTTTTTCTTTGCTAATAAGGCACAAGCGCTTGTGAATTTGGGCCATTAGTGGGGACAGTCGGCTGCACACATGGCCAGACCCTGGCTCAAATGTATTTAAATTATGCAGGCGAGCTTCTTAATTAAGAAGGGATTTTGCCAGAGGGAGAATACCACCCGAATGCCTGTGATGCTCTTTTTGCCTCAAGGGGTGGCCTGTAGTCTTCTAGACTAAGTAAGTTGGCCTCTAAAGGCTTCTTCCAAAAAAAAAAAAAAAAAAAAAGGAAAAAGTTGTTGTTGATCCTTTATCAGTAGAAGAGAGGAAATGAATCTGCGGTATCACGGAAGGATGCCGGGAGATAACTTTAATTTTTCACATTCTAATGGCTTCATGGCCATGCTGCTCATTACTGTGTGAAAGCCAGGAGCCGTGGCTGGGGACTTAATTACTGATCTGAGATAGTTTCAGAAAACATTGTAAAGAACTTGCCTCGCGACAGATAATGACAATAATTGATTGCCAGGAGAAGGTGATTTTGTACAATGGAGGTTCTGGCTGTAAACAGTAACATCCATCTAGTTCCAAACTGAGAGGATTCAGAAGACCTGGCATAGATTATCTTGTCGCAGGCAGATGTGCCTCAAGGAGTTACAGCACTGCAAGGTGAAGAGAGGGACTGAGATTCGAAACAAAAACTCTCTCGAGCCTCCTTTAATCTGGGTAACTGGACTTGTCCTAACTGGATAATATAATCAGTTCTTCAGTTCATCTTTTGGGTATAAATATAATGCCTAATATAATTAGAAACATAATTAGAGAATAAGAAAAGCACTTTAAATGGTGAGCAGCATTTGAAGGGCTTATCCTGAAAAACTCAAAGAGGATGAAACCAGGGTTGCTCTGTACAGGTGTGCAGGTTGTGGACTGCCCAACTCCAGGAGGTGCTGTGGACATCGTGAACATCTCTAATTTGTATATTTGTTAGAATTTTTTTCTGGCAAGTGGCAGTAAAATAACCCTGAGGAAGGGACACCTGTATTTAATTTGCATCAAAGTACAGGGAAGGCTAGGTGCCACTCCTTTGAGAACTATAACCGCAGAGGCTGTAGAACTCACATTCCAAGGGCAGAATGTGATGGCCCATGTTTGTTTTTGCTTGTCTGTTTAAACTGCAGAGTATGGGTCTGCATGGCATTAAAAAAATGAAGCTTTGAATTATTAGCCAGCAGTTAAAAATCAGACACGCTAACATAAAAATCTGGATTTCTAGTTTCTCTCAGAAAGAGACTTTGGGGAGCCTGATTTCGTGCATCACAATAAATGAGTCTAGCTGGTGTTAGTGGTTCTCCATCTTGTCATAATCCCACCACACTTGACGGTGTCCTTGACGGTGAGAGCCAATGTCAGCTGCTGTTTAGGACTATACTTGCTCTATATTTTTCTCAGAGAATGAAGAGGAAAGCGATATCACTCTTGTGTCTGTGTCTCTGTAAAATGTTCAAAACCAAAAATAGAAGAAGAGGGTGCAGTTTTTCAAGAAAAACAAATGGTAGAGAGCATATTTTTTATTGAAGGGGACAATGCTTGTATGTGTTTAATGTACAGAATTTGTGCCAAATGAATAAAAATAGCTGGCCCCAGTAGGCATTTGAGTTTGTAATCTCTGCAGTGAAAAGACCTATAAAAACGTAGTTTAAGGGGCTCTTGATGGAAACACCTGAGAAGAAGAAACGGGGCACCTTGATGGGAAGAAGTATCCCAACAGCATTTCTGAAGTCACGCTCCGTGTCCTAACTTACAGCTCCATGGCGGGCACATCTGGAGGATGGGACACCCTCCCTCGCGGGTGCCAGGAGTGAAGCAGGTGTTCTGGTCTGAGTCTCCCGTCCGAATGCGCAGCTGCTCTTGTTGGTCCCGGCTGTGTCCACTGCTGCTCCTGCAGCCTGGTACAGGGCTTGGCACCTAGTAGGTGTTCATTAAAAATCATTGAATGTGACATCCGTCCTGGGAGTAGAAGCAGGAAATGGGTTGCAGCACGCAGCCAGCTGGGAAAAGAGACATGCACCATTTGGGACTCTAGGTTGCAAGAAATGGGAATCAATCTGGGGTAATTTATGCAAATAAGGGACGTATTCGAGGTTTTGGGGTATTCCTAGAATAAAAGGAAAGTCCGTAGGACCTTTTCTTTGGACAGGATGGGGCCCCAGGCAGCCCTGGGCGTCCAGGCAGTGGGTACCAATCTTCAGGACACCGCTGTGTCAGGATCCATTGGCTGAAACTGTCTTCTGTCCTTGGGTCATTTGACTCAAGAACAGGAGAAGCAGAGACTGGTGGGTCTTAGTTTTGTCACTCACTGGTGGGCGGGGCCACTTGATGGACAGTCTTTGCCAGACTCCAGGGACTGGTGGCAGCGTGGGTCTCCCAGCAGCAGGTTCGCACACAGAGGAAGTGCGAGCCTAGGTCAGGGCTAAACCCGTCCCTGGTTTTTGTAAGCTGGGATTGGCAGACTCGGTGCTGTTCTCTCCCCACCTCCAGCCCACAGTCCCCACAAGCTGCTGTATGGCCTCACCTGGCCTCACATGTCCCGCTTTCCCCGGGTGGGGAGGAACTCCCTGGGAGCTTGCTGATGCTGGCCTTGGCTTTCCCCTGCCCTCTCTCCACCTTGCTTAGGTCTCCGTCTGCCCAGTTGTGGAAGAACCATAAGCTGTGGAAATTTGGTTTTAGGAATAAAAGTGTAGTAACAAGAGTTACTCTTTGTTTCTCACCCCAGGAACTGGGTACCATGCTGAGTCATTGATCTGCATTACTCCATCTGATCCCCATGGCTCTGACCAGACGCTCTCCTTTGACTATGGTAGATTGTGATACTGGAATTATGGGCTGCAAGTCAGGGGCTGGTCTAGCTAGTTCAAATCCAGTCTGATCGGTCCACAGCCCAGGGTCCTGTTCACCACACAGCATAAACCCCCCCTCTCCCCCCCGCCCTGCTGAGAAGCCCAGGGCTCTGAAGAGACTCGGGTGTTTCCTAGGCTGTGGGTGATAGGATTTTTTTTTTTTTTAAGATTTTATTTATTTATTTGACAGAGACAACCAGAGAGAGAGGGAACACAAGCAGGGGGAGTGGGAGAGGAAGAAGCAGCAGGCTTCCCACTGAGTGGGGAGCCTGATATGGGGCTCGATCCCAGGGATCTGGGATCACTCCCTGAGCAGAAGGCAGATGCTTAACGACTGAGCCACCCAGGCGCCCCTGGGTGATAGGATTTTGGATGCAGCTTGTCTAGTGCAATCCAGTTCACTTGGAGTTTTGATTGTCAAACATAAAGTTATTCTGTTAACCCCATTTTGAGCAATGGTGTTTATTTCCTACCCGAACACATAAGAGGAGCTGGAATTCTGAAATCTGCCCAGCTATGCGCCGCATTCTACCACCCCATGTCCAGAGCAAGCGACTTGATGAGAGCCCCCACCACCAGCGTTTTGTTGTTCCTTCCAATGCCGAGTTTTAACTGGTGGTTCACGTGAAAGAATCTTCATAAATCTAAATTTATTCCGTGTAAGGGACAGCTCTTTATCTGGGATTATGGCCATCCATCTGTGCCTTTTGGTGATAAAAATGTCCTTTCTTGTGTGAAAAGATGGTGCTAGTAAATGTTCTATTTTTTATGTAGTAAAATATGAAATTTATGCCATTTCCAACTGTGCTTGTGTTATTTTTTGGGGGTATGTGTGTGAAATTTTGAAATGTTACCAGTTCATCAAATACAAGTTTTGAACTACTATCCTGGATACCTTATCTGCTGAAGGGACAGTAAATATGTGCGTCTATAAGGTGCCGAAATCTAAGGATACGATGGGGAGTAAAATAAAATAGGAACAAACTTTAGAAATAAGTAGATATAAGAGTAAAGAAATACTTGCCATTTTACTGCTTACTAGTACTTTGTGGTGCCAAATATTCTGTCTTTTTCATCTTAGCTATTCTGCTGGGAGTATAGTGTGGGGTCTCTTTATGAAGGTCAGTTATTTATCCTTTTGGTGCTGAAAGACATTTAGATTGATTCCAGATGTTTGCCCCCATCAGCAGTGTTACATTGAATACTCTTATACAAGTCATCTTCTTTTTTCTACTATTAGTTTTCATTTGAGTTAATTTCAAGCCAGAAAAGTAGAGAGGATAGTACAATGAATATCTATATTCACATCTTCTGTGTTTAATAGTTGCTAATATTTTGACATATTGGTTTAATCTCTTATTTGCCCATATTAAAGTGGATTAGCATCATAGCATTTTACCCCTAAATGTCTCAGTGTGCATCCCTAAAAACTGAAGATGTCCAGGTGCACGGCCGACATTCTGCATCATACCTAATAACCTTAACAGTAGCTCTCGAGTATCCTCCAATATCCTGTTCACGTTATTTTTTCCGAACAGTCTCCCAAATGTTTTCAAAATCAAAACCCAGGCAGGGACTCATCATTGTACATTACATTTGACTGTTATATTTGTCCTTAGAGTCCCTTTTTTTTATTTTCTATTTTTTTTAAAGATTTTATTTATTTATTTGACAGAGAGGCAGCGAGAGAGGAACACAAGCAGGGGGAGTGGAAGAGGGAGAAGCAGGCTTCCTGCTGAGCAGGGAGCCCGATGTGGGGCTCGATCCCAGAACGCTGGGATCATGATCTGAGCCAAAGGCAGACGCTTTAACGACTGAGCCACCCAGGCGCCCCCTTAGAGTCCCTTTTAATCTAGGGTAGTAACATTCCCCACCCACTGGTTTTTTTCAATGGTATCGTCTAGAAGATCTAAGACCAATGTCCTATAGAATGTCTTACTTTTAGGTTTGGGGATTGCTTCTTTATGATGGTGCTTAACTTGTTCTCTGTCACCTAAATTTTCTGTAAACCGAAAGTTACACCTAAGGCCTTGAATGGATTCAGGATAAACTTTTTGGCAAAAAAATATGGTAGGCATAGCCAGTGTATACCACCTTGAAGTTACAAGCGAAAACACAGAGCATCTGGCTGCCCCGCCATTGGAGAGGCTAATATTGATGACTGGCTTAAGATTGGCGTGGTCACATCTCTGCATTGTAAAGTCACATATTTCCCCTTGCAAATAGAGACTCATCTGTGGAAGGGTATATTGGCATCATGCAAATTCCAGTTCCCTGTCATCTGCCAGCTGGGCCTTGTCTCAATCAGCTGTTTCATTTGGGGTGGTAGGATGTTGATCTGCAAATCCTACCATGTCTTCTACATCGATTAGCTGACGTTTTTCTGTAAAGAAGAGATTTCTTTCATTTACTGGAATTCTAGAGTGGCCCTAAATTATAGTCCCTTCTAACTGGCGTAAGGTGGTATCTCAATGTGGTTTTGATTTGAATTTCCCTGATGGCTAATGATTTTGAACATTTTTTTCATGTGTCTGTTAGCCATTTGTATGTCTTCATTGGAAAAGTGTTCATAACTTCTGCCTATTTTTTGATTATTTCTTTCTTGTGTATTGAGTTTGAGAAGTTCTTTATAGATCTTGGATACCAGCCTTTTATCTGTAGTTTCATTTGCAAATATCTTCTCCCATTCTGTGGGTTGCCTCTTTGTTTTGATGACGGTTTCCTTTGCAGTGCAGAAACTTTTTATCTTGATGAAGTCCCACAAGTTCATTTTTTCTTTTGTTTCTGCTAGGAATGTAGGATAAATGCTAAATTCTTTCCCATTAGTTATCAATTGTTAGAATAAGGAGATGGTGTAATAGTTATCTCCAGTGATGGCAGACAGGTTTAAGTTTTGCTTTGTTGGCGCCTTCTTGTGTATCAACATGGATTTGTGGATCTTTATATATTTTCTCTGCTTCAATCAATTGCAGCCATTACTATTTCTGATGTTCTACTCTTCTCAGTGTTGGCCATTGGGCACCCCTTCTGGTCAGCTCATATATCCTTTGGACATGAACTCATTACTCATTGAATGTTTCCTTGCTTTCTGGGACAACGGCATGTCCTAGATTGTACTTTCTTGCACAAAAAATGAAAATTGTTGTTGAGGATTAATTTTGGAAATCAGAATTATTGTATCATATGCATTCAGTATCTTGAAAAATAGCATCAAATTACTCTCCAAAATACAGAACCAGTGTATCTGTCCCTCCTGCACAAGGAGGGTACCGGCAATACCAGATCTCCCCTTACTTTTGTCAGTTCTTGAGAAGATCAAACTTTAGTAATTTTTCCAATCAGGTGGGTGAAAATGGTATTTGCTATTTTAATTTCCTTTTCTCCAATTACTAGCATTATTGGACATATTTGATATAGATTTGTTTACCATTTGAAACTTTTATTCTTTTGTTTGCTTCCTTATATTATTTACTCATTTAAATGGGTGACTTTCATCTGTTTTTTAAAAAACTTCCCCTTGGTCGTTTAAAGCAAACCCACATACAGAATTTTTATGAGTAGCGGTTACTGTAGATAGCCTGTTCTCCATTGCTTCCACTAGGTGTCACTGTTTGCCTGTTTAGAAACTAGAGAATCCTAGGTGACTGGGAAGGAAGTCTGTGGGTAAGATGTATCAGTGGCCACCTGGACTTCTTTCTACTTGCTTGGGCATTAGATGCTCAAGAGCCTTCTATAGGCAGTTCAATCTCCTGTGCGTAAATATTATTTTTGGATTAAACTTCGATCAAAATCAGGTCAAATGTCAGTATGCCTCTCTTGGCCCTTTTAAGTCTCCAGAAATTGTGTCTTTCATTTAAACTGAGGGCAGACAGAGGAATGAAAACCAACCATGTTTAAAGACCTTCAGATAGATCTGCACAGAGATTAAGACTCTTGCCTTTTGGAAGATGAACTATTTCCTCTTGATAAGAAACCCGATGATAAAATATACATTTGGTTTTTGCTAAGATTGTGGGCATGGCATGCCATCTGAGTTTTTTCATCTGTAAGCCAGTCATTTTCAACCTGCAGAGGCTTTGCTTTTTGCTCTTTTGATATTAATTGGGAAAAGGTCACTAAGTGAATTATATTGATCAAGACCTAATCCTTCATAGGAATTGAGAGCTATTTTAAAAAACGTTTTTGACTACACGATACATATAAAAGTGTCCAAATCATATGTGTACAGCTTAGATTTTCACCTGCTGAACATAACCACACAAGGAGCACCAATATCAGGAAATGGAACATGAACAGCTCCCCTCCCCCCCAACTCCCTGCATGCCTCTTTCTGGTCACCCCTCCCCTGGTCCCACCAGGAGTAACTACCATCCTGACTTCTCTCTTCAAAATTAGTTTAGCCTGTCTTCGTACATTTTATTAATGAAGCTGAACACCATGCAGTCTATAGAGTCTGGCTTCTTTCTCTCAATTTTATATTTGTGAGATTAAGCCATATCTTTGAGTATAGTTGTTCTGACTTCCCACCACAGTATAACATTCTAGCGTGTGAGTATGCAATGATTTATTCTATCACTGATGAGCATTTGGGAAGTTTTTAGGTTTTGGCTATTCTGAACAGTACTGATTCATGAGTAATAATGTACATCAGAATACGATATTGTGTATTGCAATACAATAGTACCAAGAATAGTGAACATTGTAGTGCACGTCTTTTGGGAAAGAATGTGGAATTCCTGGGATCGAAGGCGGCATTTGCTCGGCTATGACAGGTACTGCCAAAGACCGCTTTCTAAAGTAGTTTGTATCTCCTGCCACACTGTCATGTTTGGGAGATCCTGCTGCTTCAAATCCTCACGAACACTGGGTATTTTCCATCTTTCTCATCTTAGTCATTCTGGTGGGAGTAAATTGTGAGGTCTGTTTATTGAGGTCTGTTATTTAATTTGGAAATGTTGGAGGTTAAATTCTCTTCACCTGGGAAATCAAAGGAACACAATATTTGTTAAAGAAAATAGAGTTGGAAGCAGAGAATGGACATTTATTAGAACGTTTATTAGCTTAGAACATTTTTAGCTCATGCACTGCCATTCAGGATAATCTGTAAGTGAATTTTACTCTGATGGAAGACGTATATTTTATTATTTTTAAAAAGATTTTATTTATTCATTTGAGAGAGAGAGCAGGAGCAGGGGGAAGAGGCAGAGGGAGAAGCAGACTCCCTACTGAGCCGGGAGCCCCATGTAGGGCTCTATCCCAGCACCTGGAGATCACGACCTGAGCCGAAGGCAGGTGCTTAACCATCTGAGCCACCCAGGCGCCCCAGGGAAACACATATTTTAAAGAGCCACCCCCCCCATGTACACATTAGTGTAAAAATAGAAAAGAAGCACAGTGTGCTTTCGATCCTTTTTAATTTTCAAAATGATAATTGCTGTTTTATCCTGATTATGAAAAAAACCCATGACTATTACAAAATTTCAAATAATGTAGTGCAACAGGACCTTGCAAAAATGTCTCCTGAAATATGAATGCTGATATAACCCAATTGCTGATTGACTTTTGATTGTCAAGTGGGGTAGAGCTTAAGAGTTTAATTTTTTTTAGAGGAGGAGGAAGGTGTGGTTGGGGTCGGCAAGTCTGGAAAAGGCAGTGTGACTCCATCTCTAGCTACTCCATGCCAGGAAGCAGGGTGGCAGAGGGAGAGGCCCGGCGTCACCGGTTTTTTCCTAGCTCTGTTTTCCTGGACCACGCTGGTGAAGTGCATGCCAGCTAACAGTGAGATTCCTAATTCCTGGCAGAACAAGTGGGCTTCAAAGCCTAGAATCATCCCTGGAGTGAGTTCAACCAGAGCAGGCTCCTGCCACCAGGTGGCGCCCTGAGGCAGCCGGCAGGCTGGTGAGAGGCCCTCCTGGGTCGCTATGTTCACTTTGTAACAACTCCAGCCCACATTTGATGTGGTTGGATTTTGGGATCCCACTCATCACATTATGGCGAGCTTTTAACATAATCGGAGTGCCATCTGAAACCACAATCCCATTTCAGCCACACCACATCACAATTCATTATTCTGGAAGTGTCTGTGAGCCTAGAAGGAACTGGTTTGTCCAGAGCCTGCTTCAGCTGGGCTTGTGGGCTCTACAGTGGAGAGAATTGGGGAGCAGAAATGGGTGGGAAGTTGCCAGCAAGATGTGTTGATGAGCATTTATTAGGGTAGGGAGATGTGGTTTCAGTAAGGGCCCTGGCTGTGTGATGCGAAGCAGATCCCCTTCCTGGGGAGCTTGTGGTGTCACCGGGGGTATAGGACATACATAAAAAATGTAAAGAGGTGTAGGTTTACCATTTCAGTGTTGAGAACATCAGGAAGGCTTGGTTCTAAGGGCTGAGCTGGTTTAGGAAGGCTTCTTGGAGGAGGCAGCCCTTAAGGCTGAGAAATCCAAAGTCTTAGGACCAGTTTGGTGCACACACCATTGGACCACAAGTGGCCACGTAGAGCGATACCCATGAATTGCCCAGTTTGTCTGAGTCTCTTATCACCTGCACAGTCACATTGCAATGAACAGCTTCCTTCTCTCCCTGCTGGGTTACATGAGGGCTGCCGAGAGCAGAGTTCACAGTGCTGACCACAGTGCTGTGTTCCAGAAAACTCCTAGCTGCCATTGTTACGTTGCATGGACAGAGGAACGAGAGCCTGCCTTTCTCCCCTTTCTTTCCCTTTCCTATCCTGAGTTCTCCGTGCCTGGGGGGCAGGGATTTGCTTTCTTCTCTCACTGTCTGACATGTCTTGGGAACACTTTGTTTTCTCATCATTAGGCCATAGGGTTTGTTTTCTAGACATCAGCTAACGGCCACCGATGAGTAGAAATCGCTGACATATTTCAGTTCTGTTGGGTGTTAATCTTTATCTTACCAAACCTGTTTCTTCCTCCTTCGAATGTAGGATGCTTAGGGTTGTTTTGAGGATGAAAGAAGAGCAGGTATGTGAAGAGCCTGATGCAGGGCCTGCAACCAGGTGTTCGGTGGTGCTAGCTCTTGTCTTCCTGTCCCTCTTCGGAACATGCTAAGGCCATCTCTTGCGTCTGGGATGCCGTCCTCCTGACACGATTTCCATCGGTGCCCACTGCACCACCACCTGCCTGACTTCTCACCAGGCAATGTCTTCTCCAAGAAATCTCTCCCTCCTTTAGGACTTATTTTCTCTATCGCCGTATCAGTCTGATGAAGCTCTTGCAACAAAATACCAGAGGCTGTGTGCATTAAATGATTGAAAATCTACTTACTTATTTAAGTGACGTATAGTTGACACACAACGTTGCGTTAGCTTTGAGTGCACAACACAATGATTTGACAACTCTGTATGTTATGCTGCGCTTGCCGTAAGTGTCGGTACTGCCTGTCACCATACGAAGCCATTACGACACCACCGACTATATTCCTGTGCTGTACCTCTCGTCCCCGTGACTTATTCATTCCATCGCTGGGAGCCTGTACTTCCCACTCCCCTTTGCCCTCTTTCCCCCGTTCCCCCCACTCTGGCAACTGCCAGTTTGTTCTCTATATTTATGGGCCTGTTTTGTTTTTTGTTTGTTCATACAGAAGTGAAATCATAAGGTTTTTGCCTTTCTCTGTCTGACTTATTTCACTAAGCAGAATACTCTCTGGGTCCATCCATGTTGTCACAAATGGCAAGATCTCATTCTCTCTTATTGCTGAGTAATAGTTCATTGTGTGTACACACACACACACACACACACACACACACACCCTCTTCATCCATCCATCCGTCCATCCATCCATCAGTGGGCACTTAGGTTGCTTCTGTATTTTGGCTGTTGTAAATATGCTGCATATATCTTTTTGGATTAGTGTTTTGTTTTCTTTGGGTAATACACTTGAACTTTATTTTCCACAGTTCTGGCAGCTGGAAGTCCAAGATCAAGGTGTGAGCAGGCTTGGTGTTTCCTGAGGCCTCTCTCCCCGGCTTGTAGACCTCTGCCTTCTCACGGTGTGCTTGCAGCCCTGATATCTCTTCTTCTTCTTAGAGGGACAGCAGCTCTACAGGATTAGGGCCCTATCCGTATGACTTCATGTAACCCCAACCTTCTCTTCAACGGCCTGTCTACAGATACAGTCACATTGGGGATTAGGGCTTCGAAATACCGATTTTGGGGAATAGAATTCGGTCTCTAATAAACACTCATTTGATACTCCTCAGAGCTTGCTTGGCAGTGATTTGTGTCCTTATCCCATATAACTAAGATGGTTGTGCTAAATCAGACAGTTATTTGCCAAATATAATTCCTTCTCTCCCACCTCCACGGAGGAGTGCATTTCTCTGCCCTTGACTTTGGTTTTGGCTATGTGACTTGCTTTTGCAAATGGAGAGTTAGCAGGTATGAACAGAGTCTTGAACTGTGTTTCTGGAGTCAGGGTTGCCCTCTTAAGCTGCTGCATTTCTTCTCCATGAGCAGAACATGCCTCTGGTCTCACCCAAGGAGGATGAGAGGCACATGGAGCAGGCCTGGGCCCCACCTGCGTGCTGAAACCAAGCCCGGCTGAATTCCAGCGAACCTGCAGATATGTGTGCAAGAAATAAATGCTTATTGTTGGATGCCCCTGAGTCTGGGGAGTGATTTGTCGTGTAGCATTGTTAGGGTAATGGCTGGCTAACACAACAGTAAGAATTTAAGGAATTCTTACCACTTTCCAGGAGCTGAGCAGTTTATATGCACTCTCTCATTTAACCATCATAAGACTCCTATGATATAGACGTGTGTATTTCCTCTACTTAACAGTTAGGGAAATGGAGAGCCCAAGAGGCTTTACCGAGGGCCATGCAGCCAGCCAGTAGCAGAGCCAGGATCCGAACTCAGGCCGCTTTGATGCGTGTATTACCAGACCCTGTGCTGTGTGCCTCAGCAGGATCGAAGCAGTCACTTTTTGCAAAGGTGACACTGGATTCCCTGGTTTCTGACTTCTGCGTTAAGGATTTTCTCTAGCTCACAGAAAGCTGCTGTTCATAGCAGTTTCCCAAACTGCCACGGGCCACGGAATATGGCTCCAGTCGTGCTTTTTTAATGGTCTGGCTCAAGGCCCGTGGAACTGCTTCCCCTCGGAGCTGTGCAGCAGCGGGATGCATCCTGCCAGCATCGTGTATGTTGCACACGGCTTGCGGGAGCTCCTTTGATCTGTAGAACGAACTTCCCAAATCTCTCACCCGTTGCAGTTTCCCGTAACTCTCCCAGACTTGTGTTCTGCACCTCACCTTCCCAGCAGAGAACATAGCACGTCTATCTTTGCCTTTTCTTCCGCCACTACCGCTGCTTTCTTGGTCTTTTTCTACCTGTTTGCTGATTCTTGGTTTGGGGGCAGACGGTTGAATCAATTAATAGAGGATTTGCAGAATCACAGGGCAGTTATTAAAGGATGGTGTAATTAACTTCTTCAGACTAATTGAAAATTTTCATTTAGATGGAGCAGCCAAGTGCCTTCTTGCTTAAACGGCTTTCTCACATAAAACAGCTCTCATGAAAAGATTCTTTAATGTGTATCCATAAACCAGAGACCTCTAGGCTGCTACAAAACTTTGGGGGAAAGAATTAAGTCATTTCTCTCTCTCTTGCTTCCTCCTCCCCGCTCTTCGACTATCTTCAGAGTTACACAACTTCCTGCATTCTATTGTCTGCTGCTTCTCGGTCAGAGAACAAGGTCGGGGAAAATGGGCCAGAGGAAGGAGCATCAGACATGGTGTGCCGTTAGATCAGGAGAGCGAGGAAAAGAGAACCTGAGACAGGGCACCTGTGGCTCTTTGTTGGGCATCTCATGCTGCTAGTGGTTCCTTGATTACCACTTGGGGAATGCACCTCCCGCCCTCTGTCTAGGCCCTCGGGGTGTGGCTTTCCCAGTCTCTGACTCCAGGGATCCTCGGACAACTGAGGTCTGTCCAATCACATGACTGCACTTCCTCCTCACAGAAAGTGATTGAGGGCATTGGCCTGGGACACCCCAGATGGACCATGAAGCGCGATCGGAGATCTCTGTTGGAACTCCGGACTGCACCAGACAGACACTCCATTTCTCTGACCTTCTGCTCGTGTGCATGCCTAGACTTCTTGGTGGCCATTTCGTCACCGGGAAGGAGAAGCGTCCCCGAGGATAAGGCCGAAACCCAGGAAGCAGGGTCAAGGAGGGGGTGTCGCAGGAGCCGTTTGAGAGCCTGGATCCTTTTTTGCCTGAATTAGCCTCTGCCCCTGAATTTTCCAATTGTATGTGCCAAGATATTTATGGGATTATTTTTTTCTCTGAACCCAGATTGGGTTGGGCTCTGCCCTTTCCAGTTCAAAGAGACTGCCTCATACAGCAGTTATGTAATAAAGTGTCGGCTTTGGATAACCTCAGTGGCCTTTTTGAGCTGCGATGCCCCCACACACAAAGCGGGAATAGTTACCGTCTGTACTGAAGAGGTGGTGAGGGGTTGTGGACTCACGTTTAGGGAGTGCTTAACTCGATGTTGGCATCGGTGAGGGCCTGAACATGTTGCTTGCTATTGTCGTGGGCGGGCGTTGCCCTAACGCCCCTATTTAATGGAGAATTGGTACCGAAGAAGTGGCTCAACCACAGGTGATCTCAGCTCAGCAGTGTGAGGAGTGTTTGTTACAGAGAAAGATCCGTCGCTATGGCTCCATTACCCACTCGCGTGTTCAGACTCCTAGTGAGGAAACCCGTTTGGATTTTGTGAAGACAGAACACCACTGGATGCTGGCCACACGCCAGCGCTGTGCAGAGTTTGAGGCTGCCTTCCCACGGCCAGCCCTTTGGAGCCCTGGGTGCCGATGGTTCTCTACTCCACCAGAGGGCACGGGATGCACGAGATCTCAGTGGGTGGCCCCAGGGATTCTTGAGGCCAGGAGCACGAGGATGACGGAAGAAACCGTCTGACAGTGAGGAGCAGCGGGGGTCAGTCTGCAGCCTGGTTCCTGCAGGCAAACTCGGAGCTTCGGCTGCATCGGTAAAGGTCTTCGTTTAATCCTTACAAGAACCCCAAGTGGGGGCGCCTGGGTGGCGCAGTCGTTAAGCATCTGCCTTCGGCTCAGGGCATGATCCTGGCGTTCTGGGATTGAGCCCCACATCGGGCTCCTCTGCTGGGAGCCTGCTTCTTCCTCTCCCACTCCCCCTGCTTGTGTTCCCTCTCTCGCTGGCTGTCTCTCTCTCAAATAAATAAATAAAATCTTAAAAAAAAAAAAAAAACCCCAAGCGGTACGTAGGCTTCTCTTCTCCATTTTGCACTAAGAGGGGAAAATGCTGAGAGAGACCGTGTCACCTTCCACAGGTGGTACCTAGTACAGGAGAGACAAGCCTGGGTTTTAAACTGAGGTCTCTTGATAGTGGAGGAGCCAAGCCACACGAGCTCCCTGCTGGCTTTGGTCTTGGTAACCAGGAAGGAAATGCGGGACCCCCCCAGCGAGTGTCCTCTAGCTCTCTTTCCTTCGGAAGAGGCCTGCTTTCCCTTGCCAGGACATGCATCAGCCAGTTCTTAAAGGAAGCCATGGAAGGTTCTAGGTGGTTTTTTTGTGCCCACCTCACAGGGGCTAACAATTGGCAGCTGGGAAATATTTGTTAGATGAGTAACTGATGAAAGGTGTCTTCAGACCCGAGAAACATCATGTCCCTATGCACGGGTTCAAGAGGTAATTTAGCATGATGCCTACATTCATGGGATTTGGAGCCAGATAGCCTGGATTCAGACCCATGCCTCTCCAATTATGCCTGGTATGACTTGGTCCCAGTTACTTGATCTCTCTCAAGCTCAGTTACCTCATCTATGACATGGTCCAGAAGCCACGCATCTGTAGCAGGTCGTCGAGGGCGTGAAGGGACTGACGCGCAGTGTCTGGCAGGTGACAGGTGCTCAGTGAGCGTCAGGGCTCACTGTGGTCACCGTGGCAGGGGTGGCACCTCTCCCCAGGTCGCGTTCCCTATCACGCCCATTATCCTTGTCCCGTCCTCTCAGACATGCAAAGAGATAGCAATTTAATTTTAAGATTAGCATTTATTTCTGCCTCTCTACCTAGGCCCTGTGTCATTATAGCGGCTGTTTGGTGTTGATCGGAAAAAGCTCTTCGGTTAATAATATGCTATTGGACTGCTGGGGTGCGTTGATCGTGAGCAGTGGGAAAACAGCACTAAGTAAAGCAAACACAGCCATAACCTTTTCTTCTCACCACTTCTCGTGCTGTCTGAAAGGAACACACGGCTTCCCCCTTTCCATAGCTAACTCGTAAATGGAAGGAGCAAGTAATAAATATCATGAAGCTGATGGATTTCCAGGGAGCCTGAGAAAGCAAGAGGGAGACTGCTGGGAAAGCCAGAGCAGGGCGAGCGAGCCTTGACAATGGGACCCTCCGTCTTCTCCAGCTGTGGGAGTGGGACGAGCACCCGGTGGGGGAAGGTCAGGCCCTACAACCCCATCCTGGCTGGGAAGGCTTTCCACTGGGCAAAGGCTGGCAGGCCGTAGTGGATGGGGTTTATAAAATCAGCGAGTGCTGGGTTCTGGTGGAAAATTTCCACCTGTGGGGGCTGATGAAATTTATAGTGAAATGAAATCTTCAGAAGGGTCTGGGGTGTCATGAAAAGAGCCCTGGGTCAGGACAGGTGGGCCCTCTGGTCCTGCCTTTGCCACAGATCCTCTGTGGGATCTGGAGGAAGTCAGATTTTTTTTTTTTCTTCCAGACCTCAGTTTCTCCTTCTGTAAAATGAGTAGCTTGGATTAGTTTCCAGAAGGAATAGATGACATTTGTCAAGTGCAACCCTTCCTATGGATGAACTCATGAATTGCCATGACAAACCATTTCCCTTTGCAGACAAGGAAATCAAAACACAAGAGATAAGAATTACCCAGCGTCAGTTGTTGAGCCTGGAGCTGAACTCAGTCCATCTGGCCCCAGACACTGCAATTCCAACTATGCCATGTTGCCGTCTCAATGGGATTCCATGTCTGAGCAATGGTATAAAATACCATCTTCATTTCAGGATTGATGTGAGGACTGATTGCACAGTTCACACCTGAAGCACCCTGTTTTCCTGGAGATGCAGTTGTAGTATATGGTTCTGGGTGGGTTTACTTTTTCTGCCTCCAGATATGGACATGGGACTCAGGCCCAGTCTTTGAGAGTTCTGCATCCCCTGGCTACAGTGACTGGTTCAGTAATGGTCAAGTTGCCCCAGTTAGAAAGTCAGGCAATTCTGGGGCATCTGGGTGGCTCGTTCGGTTGAGCATCTGACTCTTGATTTTGGCTCAGGTCATGATCTCAGGGTCGTGAGATCGAGCTCTGTGCTGAGCGTGGAGCCTGCTTAACATTCTCTCTCTCCCCCTCTCTCTCTGACCCCCCCCACGCTCCCTCTCTCTCTAAAAAAATTAAAAAAAAAGAAAGTCAAGCCAATTCTTAGATCATGATATAACTACAGGATTGGAAGAAAGAAGTTCTCCTGTTCCCAGGGGTCATTTTTGCAAGATATAAGCCCGTGCTCCTTAGAGCTTCACATGGTGAGAGTCCCCTTGAGGATAAAGCGGAAAGGGAGGAAAAAGAACAGAGGAAGTGGTGAGAGGGGGAGAGAGGACGTGGGAAGAGAGCGAATGATTCCTGATCACATCGTTCGGACCCCTGGATCATCCGTGCCTGGACTAATCAGTTATTTGAACAAGAAATCCTTTATGCTTAAGATAGTTGACCATAGTTTCTGCTACTTGATACTGAAAAAAATTGTGTCTTACACCACATCACTGAACTTGGAAAAAAGAGAGAGGTCGTAGATTGGAGAGCCAACCTTTGCCACACCTTTAACCATTGTTTTATTTCATGGTTTCTCAACTTTGGCACCGTTGGCATTTTGGGCCAGGCATTTCTTTGTGTGGTGGTCATTGTACATGTCGTGGGGTGCTTAGCAGCACCCCTGACCTCTGCCCACGGATGCCACTCCCCACCCCCACCTCAAGTTATGAAAAGAAAAATGTTTGCAGACATTGCTAACGTCTCCTGGGGGGACAACACCCCCATCCCCAGGTGAGAAGCGCTGGTCTCGGTAGACCAAGGTTTGATTTCCCTTAAAACATACTTCCTGGACCTCATTTTTTAGTAGGAGTTAGGGACATGCTTGGCAGTGAAAGGGGAGATCCTTCAGAACTTCTGCACCAGGCAAACGTGATCACAGGCAGGGGCTGCGGGATTAAGGGAGCCTTTTGTACTGGTGCCCTTTTGTATTGTACCAGGTGCTCTGTGTTTGGAAGGATTTGGGATGAGCAATGAACTGGCCCCTGAAAGGGTGAGTCATTTAGCTCTGAGGTTGTCAAGCACTTCCCACCGAGATTCTGAATCTCTAGTTACGTGCATGTCACCAGTGGCAGCCGTCAAACTGGCCACCTGGCACCAGCCACGAATGGCTTCAGCAGAGCGTGTCACGGCTGCAGACCGAGCCCAGATGGGAATGGCGTCCTACAAGATCCCCAGATTCACGGCCTTCCGCAAAAATATTGCACCTAAATAACCCCTTAATTGATCTCAAACTGAGCTACCCCTGCTCCTTGCTTAGCTCCTCCTACTCAGCGAAAATGTCATTCCTCAGGGAAGCCGTTCTTGATACCTCATCCTACCGGGGGTCAAGGTCCCCAGTGTGGTGGACACTGTGGGGCTCCATCCGTGTCCCCTAGGACACTTCCACTGCTCCGAGGGCCCCTCTCGGGCTTCCTGGGTTTCTGCTCCCACTGCCTGCATCTGCACATCTCCACTGAAGGACTTCCTTTGGGCTACTGGCACCGCATGCCCCAAACAATCAGGAGGGTCTGGGTTTGTGTCTCCCAGGGTGACCCTTTGCCAACGGCTGATGGGCATGGGGTAATGAAGGTCTGGCTTGCTGGGGTCAGGTTGGGCCAACTCTGAGTCATCACTTACACTCCCGGTCCTCTGCGGGGTCAGGTGACTTTGCATGAAGTTGCCCCTTTGCTTGGCCTCCTCCCGTCCCCTCTCCTGCTTCTGCCTTCTGCCATCTCCCCAGGCTCTCTGAGGGCTGCTTTCTTAATACATGACTTTCACGTCAAGACATCCCACCTCAGAGTCCCTGCTATTGCTTTTCTAACACCGTGGACTCCTCCTTTGTAGTCCTTACCAGAACTTTAAATCAGGTAGTGAATTATTTATTACCGTTCTCCTCCAATAACACATGGCCTCCATGGAGACAGAGCCCATTGTTCTACTGATCACCAAATCTCCAGGGTCTGGCCCAGGAAGTGTGGCCTATTATTTTATTAACAGTTAATGTGAATACTTTCCTAGCTCTCTTATTAATAAACAGTAAGTTATTTGAAATTAGGACCCATGTCTGATAAACTTTATATTCTCTGCTTCATCTTTCCCTGGGCTTTGCTGATAAGAGGTCAAACCATGTTACTGGATGAATAAATGATATTGATTGCTAACTTGTGGTGAGCACTTTCTTGGTGCTAAGCTCTTCCCCTGTGGTATGTCACTGGTCCTTACAGCGATCCTGTGATATAGGGACAATGAGCATCCTCATTTTACAGATGACGTACAGAGGACTTAGATGGCTGCCCAGACACACGGCCAGCCCACAGCAGAGCAGGATCTTGAATTTGGTTTCTGTCGGATATCAAAACTTCAAAAAAAAGTCTTGCTAACTTCCTTAGAAGGAATTCTGGATGGCATGTTGCTTTCCGTCATTCATCCTCTTAAACTGTTTGCTGTGAGTCAACTTGGGAGGAATCAGGTGGAGTGAATGGCATCACAGCCCGTGGTTGTGGCGACTTTACTGCCCTCTCTAGTGCTTTATCTTCACCCCCAGGACAGGCGCTGTTAAAGGAGATTTGTTCTTTTTGACAGCACTGACTATTGTCAGAACAGTGCCTGTAAAGTATTGATTGATTCGCGGCACTACCTCAGTAGGCAAGAGGCTGAAGCTAATGAGAGCAGGACCGCAGCACGACTGCCAAGCTTGGTCCTTGGTTGTAAGGGGGACCGAGAAGCTGGAAGGGGACCAGCGTGAAGCATCCTGATTACTGGACAAACGGCTCAGCGCTGCTGATCATTGATTAAGTGTGTATTAGCCAAGACGCTTTTGCTTGCAAGCGCCAGACACCAATTCAAAACGCCCTCAGCTGTATGGGGATTTATTGGTTCAAATAAGTGAAAAAGACCAGCGATTGGTCATAACATCAGCTATAGCTGGACCCATGCCACAAGGCCCCCATTTCTCTCCATCTTTTTGCTCTGCATTTCTCCGTAGGGCTTCGTCTTCAACTGTCTTTACGATTCAACATGGCAACAGAAAAGGTCAGCCGCAGCTCCCAGGCCTCAGTGTCTTTAATGCCCACAGTCTCAGCGGGAACCACTGCTTTCCCTTGCCTTTCCCGGAATACTGACTGTGATTGGCCTCGCTGGGTCATGTGCCCTACCATGGGCCAATCACTGCACTCCAAGTCAGAGGGCTCCTATTGGGCCAGCCTGAGTCACATGCCACTGTAGGCACAGGAAGTGAGCTTGTGATTGGACTGTGTCCACACATGGTGAGGGGGACAGGTGTGGGAAGTAGAAGGGCTTTGCTGCAGGACAAGGCAGGAAAGGATTCTGGGCAGACAAAGCTGGTTCTCTGCTGAGGACAGCACCACCATCTCCTTCAATATGTTCTTTGTTAGAACATTAAATTCACGAATTTATAACTGAAAGAAGTCCCCCCACCCTTCTTAGATTTGATAAATTTTGGCATGATAGTTTAAGATTTTCTGATATCACATAAATCTTCATGATGACTAATGTCCAGTAATACTGTTCTTCGGAGAGCAGATGTTTAATGATTCAGTCTCCAGTCTCCCCATTTTAATCGTTTTCTCCAGGTTTTTTTTTTTTTTTTTTTTTTGTGGTAAAACACACATAACATCACATTTGCCATCTTAACCATTCTTAAGTGCACTGTTAAGTGACATTAAATACGGTCATAATGTCATGCAGCCGTTGCCAACGTCCATCTCCAGAGCTCTTTTCGTCTTGTAGAGCTGAAACTCTATACTATTAAACTAAAATTCCCCATCCCCCCTCCCTGGGACCCGCCATTCTACTTTCTGTCTCTGTGAGTCGGTCTACTTTAAAGGCCTCGTGTAAGTGGTCTTGTCCCTCTGTGACCGGCTTGCTTCACCGAGCGTAATGTTTTTGAGGTTTGTCCGTGTGGACTTCGTAGCACTTGTGAAAATTTGCTTCCTTTTTAAGGCTGAATAATATCCCATTGTGTGGATGGACCACATTTTGCTTCTCTGTTTATCTTTCGGTGGATTCTTGGGTTGCTTCTTACATTTTAGCTGTTGTGAATAAGCCACTACAAACAGGAATGTATAACTGTCTTTCGGAAACCTCGTTTTCAATTCTTTTGGGTATATATCCAAAAGTGGAGTTGCTGTATCCTATGGTAATTCTGTTTTTAAAATGATTTATTTATTTGTTTGAGAGAGAGAGAAAGTGGGGGGAGAGGGAGAGAGAGTCTCAAGCAGACTCTGTGCTGAGTGCAGAGCCTGACGAGGGGTTCGATCTCATGACCCTGACATCATGACCTGAGCCAAAACCAAGAGTCGAACACTTAACTGACTGTACCACCCAGGAACACTGCTAATTCTACTTTTAATTTTTTGAGGCAGTGCCCACTGTTTTTCACAGCAGCTGTACCATTTTACCAACGGTGCTCAAAGGGTCCAGTTTCCTCACATCCTTGCTGACACTTGTTATTTTCTTTTTTCCTTACGGTAGTCCTCCTGATGAGTGTGAGGCGACCCATTTAATTTTTAATTTTAATTTTTGACAAGGGTATCCAGTCATGGGGATCCAGACAAAAAATGATGAAAAGATCAGTAGTGGAAAATATTTCTCCCATCCTAATTCCCATGCCCTCCGAAAACAAAACTTGTAACTGCGGTTATGAGTTTCTTGTTTTTCCTTCATGTGATGTTTTTATTCATCTAAGTAAAAAACTATTAATTTTCTTCCTTTTTAATAAAAAATGTCATTCAACTATACATACTGTCCTGTGCCTGCTTCTACTTTCTTTTTTTTTTTTTTTTAAAGATTTTATTTATTTATTTGACAGAGAGAGAGACAGCCAGCGAGAGAGGGAACACAAGCAGGGGGAGTGGGAGAGGAAGAAGCAGGCTCCTAGCGGAGGAGCCTGATGTGGGGCTCGATCCCAGAACGCCGGGATCACGCCCTGAGCCGAAGGCAGACGCTTAACCGCTGTGCCACCCAGGCGCCCCTGCTTCTACTTTCAATAAATATCTTATGGTTCCTTTTATAGTTGAAGATAAGGGGCTCATTTATTCCTTTTTTCCAGCTTTATGATACTTCACTGTGTGGCTGTATCATGATTCCTTTAACCAGGCCCCTAAAGATGGACATATGGATTGTTTATAACTTGCTGGTTTTGGAAATAACACTGCCATAAATAACCTTAGGCATTCATTTCTTCACCCGCATGTGAGTGTAAGTAATATACGCATATAAATACATTCCTGGAAGTGGAATTGTTGAGTCAAAATGCATCTGTAATTTTGACAGAAGTTGCCAAATGCATCCAGAAAAAGGTTGTGCAAGTTTGAATCCCCCCCCCCCCCAGCCTCACCAGCGCGGGGTGTTCTCCATGTGGTCAGGGAGAGACCACTGCGGGTTTTATTTGCACTTCTCTTGTGCAAAAGTGAAACAGCCCTTGGCCGGGATTTCTCCTGTGTCCTGTCGTCTGCCCTCTCCTCCCAGTTCTTTGTGAGGACACCCGTTATTACCATTACATGTACCTGCCTTGGTGACTTGCAAGAGGGGGCACAGAGCCTGCTAAGGGGGGGGGCACGGAATTTAGAACTCGCTCAAACATAGAAATAACGAAAGCAAACAAAGGTGTTAGGAGTGTGGTCAGGAAACTTAAAGTGAACCATGGCTTGGAAGAGAAATGATTGATAAAGAAAATTGTTCAGATGGAATAAGAATGTAAGACAGACCTGGGGAGGGTAACATTCTTGAGAAGAGCTCATGTTTTCCTAAGAAGACGGGACACTGCACACTCTCTGGGACCCGATCGTGCACCTGCCGAGAACCAGCGCCCCCCTCCGCCGTAGCGGTCCCCTCCGCCTTAGCGGCCCCCTCTGTGCAGTGGGGGTTTGTTCTGGGGGCTGGGCATTATCGGTTGAATGAGGTGGTAGGAGTGAAGACAGAATGTGGTCGAGCATCGTGGTTTATCCACGCGAGGCAGATGGGCGGAGAAACAAAAGAAGCCTAGCCTCTGGAACTCTCATGGGTCTGGACGCCTGACTTCTGGGGGTGACTGGGGGTTGCGGAGTGTCCTAGATGTGTGGCTGAGGCCAGACCCCTGTCAGGAAGCATTTCTAATTTGAGTATTTCTGGCAAATAACCTAGAGAGATCCAAGAAGAAAGGGATTGAGTTTCCCAAATTCTTTCTTTTCTCATTTTAAATAAATACGGCCTTCTATACCTGCCCTCAAGTACATAATTCTATATTCTTTTTCTTAGAGAGGGTCTATCAAACTTATACAGTCCCTCAGAACTTAGCCCTGCCGCCCGAGGAATCGTTATTATGATGATCAGAAGGTTTAGGGGAGAGGCCCATGGTGTCCTAGTTTTCTAAAACATAGGTTATAGAAGTTAATAGGCAGCCAAAGGGACGTGCCAGTGCTTCACAAAGCTCTTCCCTCCCTTCCCTTCTTCCCTCCTTGCGTCTTTCACAAGCTCGCTGTTCCAGACACTGTTCTACATGCCACAACTATCAAATCTCTGCTCTCATGGATCTCGTATTGTAGTTGAGGCAACAGGTAAGGACGCAAAGCATAAACAACATATTCTGCGCAGCAAAGCAGAACAGTGCTATGCGGGAGCAAGTCGGGAGTGGGGGTACTTTAGGTGAAGTGATCCGGGAGGGTTTTTAAAGTAGTGACGTTTCAGCTGAGGCCTGAATGGCGAGCAGGAGCCAGTCCTGGAGGTTGGAGGAGTGTTCCAGGCAGAGGAGATGGCAAGTGTAAGGCGTTGAGGTGAGAGGGGGCTTGGCATGTGTGAGGGACAGATGGCGGCTGGGGGAGCAGGGATAAAGTGGAGGAGGTGGAGCAAAGGGAGAAGGAGCAAGGAGGGGAGGGGAGGAAGAGAAGAAAGGTCTGTGATGAAGTTGGAGCCCTAGGTGATGGCCATTGAACGGTGGGCTTTGTTTGCCATGGTCAGAAGTTTGGATTTCATCCCAAATATTATGGGACACTGTTGCAAGGATCTCAATTGTAGGACAGATATTTAGACAGTACATTTATAAGCCCATTGAGAAGAAAAGAGTTGTGTGTAGGGTTCCCTATGAGCAAGGGGTGCCAAGTAACTCTATTTCCTTTCTTGTGATATTTATAAAAGTAAGAAAGAAATACCGTGGATATCGTGGATCATGTTCATGAAAGCATTTAGTGAAATAACTGGATGAAATAAATGATAGGTAGTAAAATCTGGAGTAGACTGTACTGCTTTACAGCACATTTGCAGCTGTTTGGACAACAGATTGAGGTCAAGACCCAGTTGAGGTCAGAGAATCTCAGCATATCAAAGTCCTAGAGGGCCAGTGCTGGAGAGGAAAGCTAAGACATTTGATGATCAGATCTGAATAATAAATAAAAATATGTGTACCTATTTCCCTTTAAGACAAGTATTAATGAAGTGTAACTTTTAAAATTTCACTTTGTAGGTCTCTTCATACCTAGTAAATTTCTGCCTTACCTGGCATCCTAAAATAGCTATCTAGCTTTTTTTTTTTTTAAAGCAAAAGTAGAAAACTTGGTTTAAAAATATTCTTAGGGGTGCCTGGGTGGCTCAGTCAGTTGAGCGTCTGACTCTTGATTTAGGTTCAGGTGGTGATCTCGGGTTGTGGGATTGAGCCCTGGGGAGGGCTCTGCGCTGGGCGTGGAGCTTCTTGGGATGCTCTCTACCCTTGTGCCCTAACGCCGTCCCTACTTATGCATGGGTGGGTGTGGGCAAGTGCTCGCGATAAATTTCTCTCTTAAAAAAAAATTCTTAGAAAGGAGACCCCAAATAAGGCTGAAATGACACTGAATGTTTTTTAAGAACAGTGCTTCTGGAATTGTAAAAAATTAGTGTTGCTTGGTTACAAGTAAGAGAAACCAGTTTGGCTAACTTACAAGACAGGGATTTGTCAGTCCGTGTGGTGGTTCCCCCAATGGAGGGAAGGCTGGAGCTGGGCTTGGCAGATCTGAAACTCAGCTGTAGCACAGGCTCTTGCTACCAGGGTCCACAAAGTGTCCTCCAATCGAACATCCTCTGTTTGGAGTTTCCAGAACCAGCTCTGAGAGGCCTGAGTTGGGATGTGGCCTGTTCTTGGCCAGGTGAGGGTAGAGCACATTTGAGATTCGGTTTAATCCAGTTGATCTAATAGGGGCAAGGTGATTCCTGCAAAAGAAATTGGGTAGTATTCTCTCAGAGACAGCAAAATAAATCCTGGGAGGAGAAAAAAAAATGTAAGCATCCAAGAACATCTTTAAATAGTGGTATCATCTACATTCTCTTTCTGCTCTCTCAATATTTTTTTACTTAGTGTGCATTTTAACTGGAGGTCTGGGAACCCTGAGCACGGTGGAAGTTCATGTACCTATCCTAGTAGTGTCCTCTCCAGAGAGCTCCAGCTATACGTAGTTGAAGGCCCACCATGACAGGGCCCGGAGGCAGAGTTTTAATGTCCATGGTGACCCCCGGGCAGCTGCTTCTGAGGCTTGGAGGGGACTGAAAGTCTATTCTGTGGCCCACAAACATTATTTTTTTAAGCAAATCAATCACAGTTTTTTGCTACATCTTCAAAGTCCTGCAAAGTTACACCCCTTATTTCATAGATGGCAGGCCGAGCTCCGGAGAGCTGAAGAACCTACTGGTCTGTTCTTTAGCCAGCTCCCCAGCACGACCTCACACGACCCGCATAACCTTAGGCAAGTCATTTCACCTACCTGATTGGCGAAATGGGTGTGATGGTCTCACCATCCTCATTATGGGTCTGTTTTGAGGGGTAATGGAACAGTGTTTGGTGGAGTAAGTGTATAAAATGTCAGCTGTTGCTGTCAGCAGTGGAGGTGGGGCCAGAGATCGGGCAGCTTATGGTGTAGAGTAATTGAGAAGACGGGATTTTGAAATCAGACAGATCTGGTTTTCAAAACTGCCTCTGTCCCTTACCCAGGGTGTGAAATTGGCATTCTAGCAGGACGTACTTTGTGGCGGTATGGATATTAACATGCAACGATGGGGGTCAAATACTAGCCCAGGGCTTGGCCCTTACACTGTCCGTGGTGGTTTTGTGTTGTTTTCATAGCTGTCAGCTAATCTAGAAGTGATTTGCGGTACAGTGTTAGGAGGACTGAAAAATTAGTACAGGCTGTTTCACCTGTTTTATCAGAGAAGACACTTGGGGAGAATTTTCTGTAGTTTCTTATTGCTCTGTAAAGACTAATAGAAACAGTACAATGGAGACAGTCTGGGAATTCTAAATGTCTCTGATTTGTTTGCCCCTTCTTTTCCTGAAGGAAGAAAATAAAAGGCAGGAAGTGGAGGACCATTCCTGGGAGCGGAGCCGGCAGACTTTTCCTGTATGGGCTCAGAGAGTGAATTCTTTAGTCCTTGTGGGCCAGACAGTCTGGATCCCAAGTATTGCACTCTGCCACCCCAGAGCGAATGCAGCCATTGGTAATACAAAAGCAAGTGAGCATGGCTGTGTTCCAGTAAAACTTTATTTACAAACAGGCATCGGTTCAGATTTGACCTTCTTTGGAAACTGAAGTAGAAGCTTTGATGCCTGCTTGGGCAAGGCTTAGGTGGAGTCTCACATTTTAAAGATCACCTTCCTTGATAAATTATTGATGAGGAAACATCCTACGGTTTTCAAAGCATCAAACATTTTGTTGAAAATTCTGGTCGTTTCAACCAAACTCACGTGGGAGCTAATGGGTTTTCTGATTTTGGGCCTGTTTGTCTGTGTTTGGGTCATTCCAGTGCCCGTTTGGGGAACTTCAGTTCTGGGTCCTGATGATGAATTCCCAGCACATGTCAGGTCTTCCAAGTCCCTTCATCTCCCCGGCCCCTTGAACACTTTCTCCGTGTATGTCACCAGATGGGACCCACTGCTGCTTTCCAATGGAGAGGTGTGATATCCTGGTAATCCCCCACTTTGGCATTTTATCCTCTCGTTTTGTCACGACTGCAGGGAGGATGAGCCCTGTCAATCTTGAGATGGTTACCTTTCAGAGGCAAGAGCTTTCTAAGCTCTCCGGGGCTGGTTGTGTCCAGATAATAGCTTACTCTAGTCTCTGGCTCTATTGTGTTTGCTTAACATTTGGGCTTCTGCCAGGTAATTTGCCTATAAGCTATGCATAGAAGAAAGAAACCATCCATCTAAAGTATTCAGATTTTGGCCTTAATTAAAATGCAGAATAAATATGGAGAGGCTAAAGAGCATGAATTATAGATACCGAGGTTTCTATATTAAAATTGGTTTTCATCTATAGAGGCGCATGTGTGTTGACGGCCGGGAGGAAGAGTGTATACAGGTCCGCGGAAGGCAATGTAATTATGGCTGTGTGTGCTTAGCAAGATGGGAAACGGATCTATTGTAGGAGAATGAATCCTGTCCACCTTTCTCATTTCACTGCCTCTGCAGATTTTTTTCCACCTCAACTCTACAAAGGGCTAATCCTGACCCTTGTTATTTAAATTGCTCCACCGTGGGTAGAAAAGCCGCCCTCAGCCTCTTAAAAAGCCTCCCTCACCTACAAAGCTCTTTCTATTCATTGCTCCTCATGGAAGTGGCTGGCTAGCTTGAGGATGGGGCCAGGAGCTTTCAGGGGCGGAATGACACGTCTTGGGTCTTAAACAAGGCCAGGCGGTTGCTCATTCACCTTGAAAGTGGTAAGTCTGGGCTTTTCCATTAAGGGCCTCAGAGCGGGGGACGAAGAAGAAGCCCCAAAGCGATGAAATCAACCATCCAATTACGCGGACGCCCTATTAACAGGCAGGATAGATTCGGGGAAAGAATTCTGAGGTCCGGGTGACTGGGATGCCAATTTCATAATTGAAAATCTTTTTTAATGTTCACATTTTACAAATTGGTATTAATTAGAGTTTGCATCAAAACATTGTTTTGAAGCATAGCGTTGGGAAGAATCACGCTGAGAATTCATTCACATTACTCAAGAACTTTGAGATACAAATGAATTAAATGCGAAACGAACAATTTTGTTTTAATCAATATGGGTGGAGGGAAGGTGACTTTTTTTAACAGATGAAAAGAGCCAGCCTTCCTCGAAAGCATTGAATGTTTTCAGGGCTTTAGTTTTCGAGGAGAATGATGCTTTGAAAAAAATCCCAATGCCTCAAATTGAAAAGGAAGCATTATCAGCTTGTGACATGGAGTCCAGATCCTACTTGGGTGATTCTGCCAGGGTGATCTCTGGGCCCTGCAGAGAGGCTGTTTGGGGTCACTCTGGCCTAAGTGAGAAGCTGGGCGTATTTCCTGGGATTGGAAAGGGATCTAGTGGCTGAGAAGCAGCTACGCCTTCCCTCCGTCTTCCGCTACACCTGCCAAAGCTGTGATAGGGATTGAAGACTAATGTGCTCTCACTTGGGCCATTTCGGGTACGTCTGCGTGAAATGTACCGAAAGTCCCTGTTGTGAATTTGCATGAGGGAGGAAGATGGAATCCACAAGGTAAAAATAGTAAATGATAAACTCTGTTGTTATTATCTTTTTTTTCTGATGGTTTGAAGCAAAAATCTCATAGTTGCCACGTCGAGAGACTCCCCCAAACCTCCGATAGCTTGGAGCAGCCCTGAAGCGCTAAAGGTGCATGGAGCCAGCCCCGCTCCCTTCTAGGGATCAGCAAATGATGGCCCAAGTCTGGCCTGCGACCTGTTTTGTGTCAGACGGAGTGTTCTTGGGACACAGCCATGCTCTGCCATGTACGGCGTGCTGTGGGCTGCTTCCAAGCTACAGTGGCAGAGTTGAGTTGCTGTATAGAGACTGTGTGGTTTGCAAAGTCTAAGATATTTACTGCCTGGCCCTTTAAGAAAACGTTTGCTGGCTCACCACATTATGGAAAAAAAAAATCCAGCTTTTTTTTTAAAGATTATTTATTTGAGAGAGACAGGGAGAGCATGAACAGAGAGAGGGAGAAGCAGACTCCCCACTAAGCAGGGAACCCTATGCGGGGCTCTATCCCAGGACCTCGAGATCATAACCTGAGCCAAAGGCAGATGCTCAGCAGACTGAGCCCCCCAGGCGCACCCAAAATCCAACTTATTTTTGAAAATAAAATCTGGAAATAGATTTAGGGGTCCCTCCTCTGCCTACCAGTCAACTGTTATTTCTGGTGGCCGGATTGGGATCCAGTCTATTGGACCTCATAATACAGGTTGACTTGGTGATATTTCAGCAGGGAAATGGACAAATGTGGTTTTACCTTCTCTCTCTCTCTCTCCTGCTTTTTGAAGCCATATAACAGAAATCGTGGTGTGACAGGCAAACTCTTTGCTCATTATGAAATGATAAAGGTCAAGCTGCTCAAATCTTCTTTGCAAGTTAAATACCTGGTTAACTGAAATATGTCAGAAACTTCCCCCAGTTATCAGGCTGACAAATAATTTGACAGATCTCACAAATAAGTGGAACCGTTTTGATTTACCTGTTCACATGTAACACCTTCTCCATTTGTCTCTCTGGCTCTTTGGCTGCTCCGCTGCTCATACCTTAAACGATTATAGCTGGGAGGATTGAGACGCTTGAAAGGCTGTCATCACCTGTCCCTATCATCGCTCCCCTTTCTTCCCCGGGAAAGCAGGGAATGTCAGGATTCTTGCAGGGTAATTACCATATCTACAACCGTACAAGATGCTAGCCCATATGGGACACCCCATAATTTTGCAGCAACAGAAACAAACAACCACTTCTTGATTATGCCTCATATGAACTGTGCTTACCGCATCTTAAACTTCAAAGTTTTGAAAATTGCAGCATCTCGTAAACAAACCTATTTGGCATTTTTTTTTTTACCTGTCCGTGAACAAACCGGCTCCTCCTTTCATTACAGGCCTTTGTGATTACAGAGCTTTGTGCTTTTTGTTTGCAATTTAGAATTATGTGATCTTCTAAAACCCTTCCCCTTGGTTGAAGATGTTTTTTTAAATCTGTAAAATGAAATCCCTGAAAAATAATAACAGTAGACGTATGTGCAAAATATATTGCATCTTTTGCATCCAGAAGAACCTACAGTTTTGATAACTTTAATTGGGTCCCTGAAGCAAAATTATTCTTGGAATAACCAAGGTATATATTTTTAAAACATGGCAGAATTTGGCCTTAGGAAATTTCTTTTAATTCTAATATATCAAAATTACTGGATGTTTACAGAAGAACTGTTCTGCAGAGGATTATCTACTTAAGATGTAATTGTGCACTAAGAATGAATTGCAAATATAGAGCAGACTTAAATTCAGGCATAACATGCTGGGGTCATTCAGGTTCTTGAGAGACTCAATAATTTACTTGTGTATTTCCATTCGCTTTTCCCCTTTCCTCCTCCTCTCATCGTTTGGATGATCTTAAAGCCATTTGTTGTGGTGGAACTAAGTTTGAAAGTTTTGAAGGGCTTCCAAGATACAAGGCTTGTAGTTAGCCCTGTCAGCTGTGTCCTGGTGGGCGAGAAACATTCCAAGCACATGGTGGCAGAGAGAGATTTGCTGCCACGAAGTCACACGATCCCGAACCCGTGGGAGTCAGCGCGGGACCCACGTGGTGTGGCTGGAGTGAGGGGTCAGGGGGAACAAATCTGCTCTCTTGCTTGACAAGGAACTGACCTGTGATCCCACCCCACCCCCATTCAGAGGATTTCTACATCCTGTCAGGTACCGTGGAGAAGTCCAGATTGGACAGTTCAGACTGGAACGCCTCTCATGGAACCAGCCGTTTCTCTTTGCACTGGATTTGGAGAGCTTCAGTTCCCGAGTCGTTGATGAGACAGGCAGGTGGGGAGGCAGACGAGAGCAGAAACGGGTCACCGTTCCCCATCCCGTTACTTCTGCTGGCTGTTTCTGGTGGCCGAGGGAGAGCCCTTGCTTCTTGAAGCTTGAGGTGACCGAGCTAGTCATTGATACAATTTTAGCTTTCAGTTACTCGTTACCGAATAGTCTTTGATTTCCTTGTGGGGTAAGTACTGTATTGAGTCTTGAGGGTAATTTTAGGCACCTGCCTTTTGCTGTGGAAGCTGAGGGTCCAGACCCTCGCAGCCCCTCACCCTAAGACAGCCTCACCCTATCTCTGAAGTTGGGCTAACTTGATCGTTCTTACCTGGGAGCAGTTCTGTCCTGAGGGACACTTGACAGTGTCTGGAGACACTTTTGGTTGTCATGAGTGGTAGGGGGAGCTACTGGCATCTAGGGAGGACAGGCCAGGGTGTTCGTAAACACACCACATTGCACAGGACCCCACAGCAGTTCCCCAGCCCCACCTGTCAGCAGTGCCACAGGTGAGAAGTCCTGGGCTCGCTTTTCTGGGACTTAGAATTCCAGGTCAGTCAAATAAAGAGAGGGCCCCACGGGAAGCCCCTCGTTCCAACAGCAGAGCCTGTAGGTTACTGTCCAAGCCTTTGGGCTACGGTGCGGAGGCTTTCCTTCTGCTGCCTGCCCTTGAGCCTGCCCTGTCCGAGCTCCCACAGGCTCTGTGCGTGCCCCCTCTCTCCTTGGGCCATTATACTTACTGTAAACTCAGTCTGAGTCAGTTTTCTTTGCTTGCAACCAAAACCGTAATGACTACATCATTGCTTTTAAAACTTACACATTTTTTTTAAAGATTTTATTTATTTATTTAACAGAGAGAGAGAGACAGCCAGCGAGAGAGGGAACACAAGCAGGGTGAGTGGGAGAGTCTCCCAGCATAGGACCCTGATGTGGGGTTCGATCCCAGAACGCCGGGATCACGCCCTGAGCTAAAGGCAGATGCTTAATGACTGAGCCACCCAGGCGCCCCAAAACTTAGACATTCTTTCCCTTAAAAGTGGTAGAACTGTCCCACCTCCTTTCCGCCCTCTGATGGCATCTTACACAGAACTTCATTTTATAATGCAGGGGAAATTGGAGCTGGTCTGGCGAGTTATCTGGGCTTCCCTCTGCCTCATTCCGCATAACCGATTTCCCACACCAGCACCTGAGAGGAACTTAAGGCCTCAGAAAGCCCATTTATAACCACTAGCTTAAAGCACTGTAGGCACCTGTTAAATTGTAACCTGAAGATAGACTATGTGAAACCATCATCAGGCATTTGTACCTTATTTGGAATGAGTTTATATGATTTCCTGCCCTGTGAGCAATCAGATATCCAAAGGTGAGAATATGCTTTGGAAGCACAAAGCAAGTGAGGAAAAGGTTCAGGGCATTGGACCCAGCCTTTGGGTATAGTCCTAGTTTGTGATGGTTTCCAGGATGGCCTTTCCCCATCTTCCAGAGGCAAGCAGAATAAGGCTTGGCAGGAAGGTCCGAGTCCCAGGAAGGATCTAAACTGGGGTCACCACTGCAAATGCCCACAATGCCAGGTAGATACACAAAGAGTCAATGGGATAGTGGGTTTGCATATTAAAGATGTAAGAATATTCTTTGTTTCCATATCAAAAGTATTTGTCTCTTTTTCGCCTTGAAATGTGTGTTCCATTTTAGTCTATGTTTGATCTTTCTTCTTATGACAGGACTTAGTTACAAGAAGTACTTTCCATTGCAAGGAAAGAAAGAGTGTAAGCATAATGATAAATGCAGCCTGACCTCAGGTTTGAGTAATCGGGAGTGGTGGGGACTGTGGCTAACTGGAGGGTGAATGCCCCATGTAGAGGGAACAGCTGCTGACAGATCAGCTCTGACATACGGGGAGAATGGGAGTCCGAGGTGGCTAAATCGTCTCATGTTTAAAGAGAAGCTGGAAACCTGAATTTTCAGGCGAATTAAAAAAATTATGTATTTAAAAAAATTGTGAAGGAAAGAAAAACACATCTGTGGGTTGTATTTGATTTCTTGGACACCAGCTTGAGACTTCTGTGTTGTTTTTAATCAAAGAAGGAGATGTTGCTAAGAAAGTTCAGCGTTGAGATCACTGGCTTCCTTGTTTTTTTCCTCTCTCTCTGTCTATTCAGAAATCTGCTTCCAGATTTATCCCCCGGAGGATACCTCTTCTGTCGCCTTCTTTGCTGTGTAGTTCACACCGTCTCTGGCCTCCTGAGACTCACCCACAGATTTGAGCTGTAGACGGCAGAGGATGGGTAAAGGACGTGCAGAGTCTGGAAGGGCACAGAGGAGGCATTTCTGGGAAAGGGCCAGTGTGAGCAGAGGGGAGGCAGGACGAGTGGAGAGGCCTGTATGACCCCGGGGTGGGGGGACCAGGTGGCTGGAGGCGAGGGTTCACGAGCAGCGTGGGATGAGACAGTTGGGACTGGTCCAGCTGATGAAGGACCCAGGGGAGCGTGGGCTTCACTCTGCAAGTGGAACGGAGCTGTGGAAGGGTCTGAGCAGGTAGGATGGGAGGAAAGTAACATTTTAGGAGCGTTGATTTTTGGGGTCATGTGCAGGGTGGATGGGAGCAGGGGGAACCAGAATTTTCTCAGGTGATGGCAGTGGAGGGAAAAGTAGAGCTGAGTGAAATGGGTAAAAGGAAGGAAAATCAGCTGGATTTGAAGATGCTTAGAATGAGGGATTAAAATAATGGGAATAACGAACATTTCTAGATTGTGAAGTGCAGGGGTGAAGCACATGGGTTCAGGCGTGGGTTTGAGCGATGTGCCGCCACCACTGACGAGCTGGGATCGTGGGCACGACCCCATCCTCTCGATGCCTCCGTTTCCTAATCCATTAAACAGGAAATAACAGTATCAGCCTCACAGGGTTGTTTTGAAGATGAAATCAGTTAATATTTGTCAAGAGCTTAGGAAACGATCTAACATTAAGCCGCATGAAGAAGGGGTAGATTAACAAAGTATGAGCCGCTTACTTTGCGCACTGCTTCTTACCGCTTCACACCTATCATTGCATTTAATCCGTACAGACAATTCTGGAATCGGGGTGTGTGCAGTGAGTGGGGGTAATGATCTTTTCTTCCTGCTTTGCAGAGGAAAACACTGAGGCTCAGAGAGGTTAGGTGACTTTCCTGACATCACACAGTCATTGGCAGAGCTGGAAATGGAACCCAGTCTGTAACGGGACATGAGGCGACATTACTTAACCAGCGGATGCTCGAGGGCTAACAGTTTTCCATGGGCCTGTCGTAGGGTCGGGAAGGGGCTAGCTGCCTGCAGTTGTTGGAAGTGAAGCCACGGGTGTGCAGAGCGGGGCTGGATATAAATGCTGCAGGTTGGCGGCCAGAACTGGAACTGGGATTCATCCTTGCTCGTTGACCCCAGCAGGTGCTGACGGGGCGCGGCAGAAAGGGACGGGGCAGCGACCTCCTTGCCCTGAGCGGATTTCCCAGCAGCGGCTCCGGTGCCTCCTGGCCTTGGTTTGGAGTAAAAGATTTGCCGCTGCTGTTGTGTCCCCACATTGGAGAGATTCTGGGCAGTTGCATCCACTCCGCGGTTTCTTTCCTTTGCATTCTGTCTCTGAAACAGTCGCAGTTTTGTTTTGGGCGATCCGTAATGTCGTTTCAAACCTATTAACAGCTCTGGGCTTTGTTTATGTACATCAGAGAGAAGTGCGGCGTTCTGTCGTTAACACGCGCTGACAGGTGGTGATGGTAACCCACGGAGGGTTCAGGCTGCCTCCATTTCAGATTCGAGAGCGTGTACGTGTGCGCACGCGTGCGTGTGTGTCTGAGAGCAGGTGCCCTCCCCACTTCACTGATATTTTCTCTCTCCTCCCGTTGAGCCGCACATACGTGCACCCGTGTGCACATGCACACACGCACGCTCGTGCACGTGGCTGCTCTTGGTTGATATTCTCCCCTCATGCTAAGCTTGATCACTAACAAATTTTCTCCTGGCAATTTCACTTCTAACCAGAAGCACCCTGTATTTTGAAATTGTACAAAAGCCCTGTATATTCGATATCATGCGGGCTCTCTGTGGGTTTCAAAGGTGGATTAAATTCACCAACTATGTGGTCGATAGAACCTAAAATATGAATGAGATTGTAATTTTGTGGTGGGTCCTGGAGATGTAACTGTGTTGTAGGCAACCTTCTTCTCCCTGGGTGGGTTGAGGACTGGCCCCTTCCTCATGTTTTACTGTCTATTTTAGGTCAGCTAGGGGAAAAGCAAGAGAATCATGAGTACAGTGGAAAAGAAAATCCTACAAATCCATGGCCTTACATTTGGTGGGAAAAGGACACCACAGTCTGGTGGATGGGGTGGCCCTGGAGCCCCTCTTTGTAAGGCAGTGGGCTTGGGGTCAGTGTACAAAAATGTAAGCCAGGATTTCCAAGAAGCCATGCTTGCCCTTGGCCGTTGGGAGGTGAGGGACTCGTCTGCCGTGTTGGGTCTTGTGTTGGCTGCATGAAACCCAGGGAACATTCCCCACCTTCCCCTCCAGACTCTGTTTTCATAAACAGCCCTTTATCGAGTCCTGTGGATTTGACGTCCCAGGTATATGTGGCCCCCCTTGACTTCTGCCCACCACCACGACTGCAGACCAAGCTGCTTCTCTCCCTGCACTCTGCAGCGGCCTCCCAGCCAGCCTCCGCGCCCACTGTGGTGCACCCAGATCCGCAGACAGGGTGCCCATCCCTTGGGGCAAATCTGGTCCTATTTTAACCACCCTTCCAGCCTCCCTTCATGAGCTCTGTCTTCCTTTTACGGTAAAGATGAAAACTCTGGCTGCTCCCAGTTTTGCTTTGAGCAATGCCAGACCACATCACACCCGCCTCTGTAGCCTGGCTCCTGCTTCCTGCTTCCTCATCCTCAGTGGGCCCGTCTCGTCACCTCCCCCCCGCCCCGGGTGCTAGACCCTCGAGCGGTAGTGACGCTGGTTGCACCGACAAGGTGTTTGTTCCCGTCACTTTCCCCTTGGGACCACCCAGTGGTCCTTCAGAAATCGGCACAACTGACTCGTTCATTCAGCAGATACTCACTGAGCACGTCCTGTGTGCCCGCACTGTTCCAGGTGCTGCTGGTAGAACGAAACAAGACAATGGGACCTCTGTTCTCTTAGCAAAGAGAGGCCGGTGGGCATGCAGTGTAATCTCGGGGTGATCAGTGAGGTGGGAAATGAAGGCAGCGTGAGGACAGGGAGTCGGAAGGGGGGGATTGAGGGAGGGCTACTTCAGGGGGTCCAGCACATCTCTTCTGATGACACGACTTTGAGCAAGACCTGAGTGAGTTGAGGAAGTGACTCCTGGAGTCCTCGAAGTCCCCAGGGAAGCCTTCCCTGACCGGACCCATCCCTGCTGTCGTCCACACACAGGACCACGTACCTCTCTGTAGTATTGGTCGTAATTGGACGTTGTACACATTTTTTGTGCAATCCGTGTGATCAACAGTGGTCTCCTGAATCGATTTTTAGCTCCATGAGGGCATGGACTGCCATCTTTTCCTCTTCCCTTCACAGCCCCTTGTCCCCAGCGTCCATCCAGCATGTGGAACATGCTCGATAAGCCTGTGTTGAGTGAATGATGCTTTCTGTAAAGGGAGCCCCAAACCCTGGCAATTCCCTCTCTCACCGGATCCCTGACACAGCAAAGGCCTGTTGTGTCAGGCTGTGGAGCTCAAGGTACCGGCCCCCCTCTGAACATCCTGTTCTTCTGGGTTTTGGGTCATGGGATGGGGAGGGGGATGGCTTGAGGCCAGAGATATGGTGAGGACCAGGCATGAAGGAAAGGCCAAGCAGAGCCACGGATGGGGCTTCATGACTTTTCCAGGAGGTGGACGTTGGAGAACCAGCACCACTGGTGCTTGTTCCTGAATCAGTTGCTGTCGAAGCGTACTCATCACCACCTGCAAGCAGAAGAGCGCTCGGCAACATAGCGCACCCACCTCCAATCTGTCTTTGTCAGGAAACCTAGCAGGCAGGTGAGAATATGAAAGAGGGGGTGTTTTTCCGTGCCTTTATGGGAAGACTGTGTTCTTTTCTTGAACATTGGCACTGATAAGTACTATGGAAGCGGCATTAGAAAGATCAGATCAGGAGACCTGAACCTTGAGGCTTGCGGTACCTTGCGCTTGAAGTAAACCAGGAAAACAGGGAATCATTAATTGTCAGGAGCCTGTTGTTCTGGGAGGGGGTCCAAGATGGAAAAGGAAAAGAGGCATACCTCACCCTCTCGTCACATGCTCAAGACAACACCTATATTTTGAGACACGTTGGTAACATTTCAGAGCAATTACCATAAATAGAACATCTACCGGGTTTTGATACATTTACCGGTGACATTACACTAAGTGAATCTGTTGGACGTGGGAGGATCATGCCTCCTTCCAGATGCATTTGGGCACTCAGGACAGAGAGCAGCTGGGTTGCTGGTTTAAAAGTGGAATGGAGGCTGGAGGGCATAAGCCTAGAAGTTTCGAGGCCATCTTCCTGAGCTGCTGGTGAGTGCCTTGGGCTCGTGCCTGCTCAGCTGGGGGTCAGTCCTGTCCGAGGCATGGACTGATAACCTGGGAGGCACGACCCTGGAGGCTGGAAGAAAGGGCCAGAACAGTAATCAGAATCCCAGATTAGCACGGGCATTAAAAAAATCGAGTTTTCTGGCTTGTTTAAAAAGTAAATTTTACCAGGGCTTGGGGAGAGGAGGAAGAATGAAGAGGTGGAGAGTGGAGGATGGTTGGGGCAGTAGAACTACTCTGTGTGGCCCTCATGGTGGAAGCATGTCACATACTTTTGTCAAAACACACGGAATGGGCAGCACTAAGAGTGCACCTTAATGTAACTTAGGAACTTTTGGCAATGATGATATATCAGTGGGGGTTCATCGATCGTAACAAATGGACCACTCTGGTGTGGGATGTTGATAGTTAACGATGCTGTGTGTGTGGGGGGGTCGGGGGTAGATGGGAACTTTCCGTACTTTCTGCTCAATTCTTCCGTGAACCTAAAACTGCTCTAAAAAAGTGTATTAGGGACGCCTGGGTGGCGCAGTGGTTAAGCGTCTGCCTTCGGCTCAGGGCGTGATCCCGGCGTTATGGGATCGAGCCCCACATCAGGCTCCTCCGCTGTGAGCCTCCTTCTTCCTCTCCCACTCCCCTTGCTTGTGTTCCCTCTCTCGCTGGCTGTCTCTATCTCTGTCGAATAGATAAAAATAAAATCTTTAAAAAAAAGTGTATTAAAAAAATAACTTGCTGGAGCACCCACTGTGTGCCAACATAGAGCTCCCGGGGAGGTAGCTGTTATGGAAATTAATTCCATAATCTATTTGCAGGTGTGATAAGTGCCATGAAGGTAAAGCACTGGGGGTTATGGGTGGTTAAAAAGAAGGCCTAGTCTTGTGGATGGTCAGCATTGCTTTCTCTGAAGAAGGGTTATTTGAGTTGAAATTGTCTAAGTACACCAGCAAAATGCAGCAAACAAGATCAATGGAAATTATTGGCTCACGGGATTGAGAAATTTAGAGTATGGTAGCTTCAGGTGTGGCTTGTTTCAGTGCTTCATCAATGTCATTAGATCTCTCCTCCATTTCTTCGCACAGTTTTCTTCTGTGTGGGTTTTACCCTCATTCAGGGTCTGTCCTATGGTAGCACCCACTGGACTAGAGCCTTCTCGAGGGCCTTATTCTTGGGGAACCCTTAGTGCGAAGAGGGCTGGTGTGAAAAGGAAATTCAATAAATATTCGTTGAACAAATAAAGGCACTTTTCTGCTTACATGACCTCCTGTGGGTGACATTCATTGAGCAGCTGCATCAGGCCATACCTGAAGCTAGACCTACGCCTGGACTTTTCAATTCCATGAGCCAATAAATACTCTTTGTTGTGTTGGTTTGATTGCTTGATGGTATTCTTAAGCAACTTCAACTGAAATATCACTTCTTCAGAGACAGGTCCCTAACCACCCGGTATAAAGTCTGGCTGACTTACCCTGACCCTTACAAACCCCCGTGCTTTTCCTTAGTTTTCTTCCCTTCCTCTCTTCGCATGTTGAAATCTGTTCCATTTGTGATGGACTGAATTGTGTCCCCCCAATCCATATATTGAAGTCCTGACCCCTGTAGTACCTCGCAATGTGACTGTATTTGAGACAGGCTCTTTAACAAGGTAATTAAGGTAACAGGAGGTCGTTAAATGACTAATATGACTGGTGTCACTATAAGAAGGGGAGGTTAAGGACACAGACACAGACAGAGAGAGGGCCATGGGAAGACACAGGGAAAAGATGGCCATCTACGAGCCAAGGAGAGAGGTCTCAGACCCTCTCAACCCGTCTCAATCTTGCCCACACCTTGGTCTCAGATTACCGGCCCCCAAAACTATGAGAAAATAAATCTCTGTTGTCTAAGCCCCCGCCTATGGTACCTTATCATGACAGCCTCAGCAGACTGATGCACGATCCTTAACAGATCAGCTTAAATCTTTTCTCCTCCGTGAAAGTATGGAAGGGGGGTTGGCAAACTGTGGCCCTTGAACCAAATCTGGCTGGTGACCTGTTTTTGTTAATAAAGTTTTATTGGCACCCAGCCATGCCCATTTGTTCACTTACTGTGTGTGGCTGGTTTTGTGCTACAAAAGCAGAGCTGAGATGTTGCAACCGAGACGTCATGGCTCATAACGCTGAGAATATTATCTATATGTTATTTTACAGAAAATGCATGCTGATCCTTGGTCTAGACAAGTGGTTGGCAGCCTGGGCTGTGCACTCGGACAGGCTTGGGTTCAAATCCCTGTTGTTACTGATAAATTGGGTAAATCACTTAATTTCTCTGAGCAAAAAAAAAAATATAATCATGAATACTTGTACCACTTTGCTGGTGGAGGTTGTAATGCTGACCTGCTAGGTCTTGGAAGCCTTGTTGAATTGGTTTCTTGTCTAACTGGAAATTTTTTCTTGAGTCGAAAATAAGTGCTTGATGCTTTATGCCATCTGTGACTCTGAAGGATTGAATAGGCACTAAAAAGATGACCAGCCTTCTCCCTGGTTTTGTTGTTTTGGTTTTTCTTCTTGTTTCTTCCTTTTTCTTTCTTCTTGAAGCACAAGACAAAAGTCTCCTGTCTGCCATCAGGTGGGTCATGTCAAACCCCCACAGTGTGTTAGCAGAAAAATCTGAAAACCTTCCACTGGGAAGGCGATGGTGGTGGCTGGGGACGGGGTGGAGGGGGCACTGCCCTGCTAGGGGGTTGCACGATGCTTAGTCTAAATGGCTTCACTGCTCCTTTATACTGATCAAACATAGTTTTATGAGAGCTCTGTTTAGGTTGGTCTTATTCAGAAGCAAAAGGAAGACATAAGACCTCAGAAAGCATTTTGCAACAAGGCCACTAACCGCTATTGGGGTGCAGTTTGCTTTTCTTGGGTGTAGAACATGTAAGACAGGTGGTGACTTACAACCCAGGCTAGGGACAGGCTGATGAGAGTCCAAACCCTGACTCTACTGCTGTGATACCTTGAACTGCTTACTTAACCTCTCTGAGCTCCAGTTCCCTGACCACAAAAGAAGCGATAATAGTAACCTGCCTCATAGTTTGGGGTGAGGATAAAATGAAGTGGTATGTGTAGATATGTGTACAAAATCACTTGGTTTTGTATCAGTCCATAGGGAATGTTCCATAATTATTGTTTATTATTAATACGATGGGCTGACAATACCTCCATTTCCTCTTTGTTATACCAACTCAAGAAATTTATATAGGAGAACTTGTTTGAGGTATTAAGGTAAGTGGAGTAATGCAGTTTAATGGATCATACGGTTTTTATTCCTTGACAGTCTTTGAAGGCAGAAATTTGTGATCTCAAAGAAGTCCTCACCTGAGAAACCTTGAAATAGCCAATACCTGAGTGGGAGAAAAGGGGGTTCTCCTTCTTAGAACTCTGACTCCTCTGTGTGAAATTACTTTTTTTTTTTTTCTTCAGGGAGAGAGAGTACGTGTAAGCAGTGGGGAGGGGCAGAGGGAGATGGAGAGAGAGAGAATATTAAGGAGGCTCCACGATTAGCGTGGAATCCGACCTGGGGCTCGATCTCACAGTCCTGAGATCATGACCTGAGCCAACATCAGGAGTCAGACACTCCACCAACTGAGCCATCCAGGCGCCCCAGAAATTACTTTAAGTCAGACTTGCGAACAGTTTTCAGCAGTTGTTGCCCCCACAACGCCAAGCCTGCAGAACTTGTTCTGTCCCACTCCCCACCACCCCGTCTCCTTCCTCCTCTTTGTGTTGCTCTCTTTGCTCAGTCAGCAACAAGAGCACCTGTAGGAAGAGGTGATGGTGAAGAGGGTGTGGGGGAAGAGATTTCTATGACTGCCAGAGCTGTGAAGGCCCGGAGTACTATTTCTCACGCTGAAGGAGATCTAAAGGGAATGTCACACTTGTTACGGAAGTTGCTCATACAGACGCATCTATTTCCTAAAGCCCACACTATGCAATAGAAGACAGGGAAAATGGGCAGTGGCCGGGTTCGATTTGATTTTCAGGAAGTGTTAATTGATGGAATCAGTGATGATTTTGATATTGGGTTAACATTTTGGAGCCTGGTTGCTAAAGTCTGGTTATTCTTTCAGTAATCCACAGAACGGTCCCCATAGGTCCCCCTTAGAATATGAGACCGGACTGGTCATCACTGAAGAACTGTGGATGTGTCTGAGCCACAGTGTTGGGTGAATGAGTGTAATCATGTTCTTAGGGTATCCTGTGGCCAAAGTGAAATCTTTCTAATTTTAACTTAAGTTTATTTATTCCCCTTTGTTGCCTGGCTGGTTAATAACTTTGCTATCAAAGATCTGCAGGCAGTAATTTAGAAATCTCTTCGGCATCTCGTTTCTATGCTAATCCATCCCCCATTCCTTTACCTTGTTCTTTTTTTGAATCAGTTTTAAACTGTTCTGGATAGACGTTGGGCTACGTGATCCCACTCAGCTGGAGAGCTTCTGGGATGAATGGGCCAATTCCAGAGCCACTGCAGATAATCTGCAAGGCAGAAAATCCAATTACAGGTAATTAGGAGTCACTCCAAGATTCCGTAGACGGTAGCTTGGTACTGCCTTATGGCCATAAACAACTGACTCTGAATAAAAACTAATTTGAAATAGCTTGACTACTAATTTCTACCATTACTTGCATGTTTCTCGGCAGTTTCTCATTGCCATGCATGCGACTTAAGCATCCTCAGAGCTAAGAATTACACACGTCAGCATGTATTTTACTGATAACGGGGCCTTGTCTGGAGCTATCGTGAGATTCTCTCCGTGCTATGCACATGGTGCTGAGACTCGTTAAGATTTTCTAGTAGTAAATGGGATGACTTCGCCCTTCAGATCTGGGGCAATAAATTATTGCCCACCCTCATTTCTGTCTCTTTCTGCCTATGACACTTTCAAAATAGAAAAGCCTTTTTATTATGAAAGTATCCCTTACACACGTTGAAAAATTTGAGAAAATTGCAAAAAATATAAATCATCTTTAATTCACCACCTAGAGATGACCACGATAAAATTTTGGAATAGATCTTTTGTTGGTCTTTGTGTTTCTGTTTTTTTTTCTTCTTCTTCTTCTTTTTTTTAAATTTAAATAATCCCTACACCCAACATGGGACTCACACTCATGACCCTGAGGTCAAGAGTCACACGCTCCTCTGTCTGCCCCTGGCGTTGTGTTTCTTATTGTCTACTCTTCTATTTAGAAACATGAAATCTTCCGTGAAATCTTCCTAAATCTATTCTGTTTAGTAATATGGTTTTTCATCACTTTATTAAGTGATAAATTTTTCATCACTTTATTAAGTGGTAAATTTTTCATTGCTTTATTAAGTGATACTTTATTAAGTATCTTTTTATCATCAATCAGTATAGATGTTCACCATCACTTTAAGTGACTGTGGAGTAGGAGTCTATAATGTGTGTATTAAACACTAATGTCATTATTTTAGGATCATCTCATCACTGCCTCCCGCTTGCAGCTACTGCTGGTGAGCCCGTGGGCCTGGAGGCTTTCACTAGCTTTGTGCAGAGGCAGTTCAATGGGGAGGGAATCGTCTTCCAACAAACGGTGCTTGGACAACTGGAGATACAAAATGAACTTTTTAGATATATGATATATATCACTTTATATGCAAAAATTAACTTCAATCCTTGCCCCATTTCATACACAAAAATTAAAGTGAAATAGACCATATACCTAAATATAAGATCTGTCAATGTAAAACTTATAGAAAAATAGGAGAAAATGTTTTCTAACATTCGATTAGGCAAAGATTTGTTAGATAGGGCATAAAAAACAGTGAATCATGAAAAAGAAATGATGGACAAATTGGATAAAAAAAGACAGTCTACTAAAATATTGGCAAAAGATTTGAATAGGCATTTCACCAAAGAATATGTATGAATGGCAAATAAGCACATGAGAAGGTGCTTAACATCACAGGGAAATGCAAATTGAAGTCACGACAGATACCATTCCACACCCCCTAGAATGGCTAAAATTAAAGACTGATGGTAGCAAGTGTTGACAAGGATGGGAAAGCAAAATGATACAGCTTTTTAGAAAACAATAAGGCAGTTCTTATAAATGTCAGCAACCCTCACCATAGGGCCAAGCAATTTCATTCCTAGCTGTTTTCCCTCCAGAGGTAAAATATGTTCACACAAAGACTTGTGCTTGAATGTTTGTGGGGGCTTTACTTGTACCAGCAGCAAGCTGGAAGCAGTCCAGATGTCCATGGGTAAAGATGTGGCGTATTCACACAGCGGAGTACTATACAGCAGTCAAAAGGCTGAACAGCAAATACACACTACAAACATGAATGGACCACGGAGACAATATTGAAAGTGAAGTAAGCCAGGGACAAGCGCCCTCATGGGAAGTTCTCGAAAAGGCAAGAACTATGTTGACAGAAATCAGATGAGTGTGGTTGTAAGGGCCTGGGGTTGGGGTGGGGATTGACTGCAGAGGGGCATGAGGGACCGTTTTAGGGTTATGAAAATTTTCTCATCATGATTCTGCTAGTGGTGATAGGACTGTACACATTTGTTAAAAATCATCCGATTGTCAGAGAAAGACAATTATCATATGATCTCACTGATGTGTGGAATTTAAGAAACAAAACAGAGGATCATAGGGGAAGAGAGGGAAAAATAAAACAAGATGAAACCAGAGAGGGAGACAAATCATAAGAGACACTTAATCGTAGGAAACAAACAGGATTGCTGGAGGGGAGCAGGGGCGGGGTGGGGGATGGGGTAACTGGATGATAGACACAAAGGAGGGCATGTGATGTAATGAGCACTGGGTGTCGTATGCAACTGATGAATCACAGACCTGTACCTCTGAAACCAATAATTGAATTTAATTGAATTTAAATAAAATAAAATTAAATTAAAAAAATAATCAGATTGTGCCTTTAAAATGAGTAAATTGTGTTATATGTAAATTATACCCCCATAAAGGAGATTTTTAAAAAAAATAAGTTCTTTTGGGGAAATCAGATAGAGGATTTTGCCATGATTCTTGCACTCGTACAGTGATTTACACCAGACTGGAGGTTCAGGATTCTAGAATCTTCCAGCAAGCATTTCTCAAGCAGCAGCACTTGAAAAACCTTATTCATAAAGGCTCACTCATATTGCTGTCAGGACTGGCAGTTGTCTTCATGTTAACTCATCAAGGGGGGAGTGTCTTGCTGGGGGCATCCTGGGCCTCCTCTTTGCATGATTAGAAGTCAGTGATGAGCTATGCAGGAAGGTGGTCAGAACCACTGCTGCGGACTTGGGATCTTGTCTCCCCGTTCATGAAGGGTTCTCAGGAGCTGGGAGCGGGCAGCGGGAATTTTCCCTTGACGTCCCCCCGCATGGCTGAGGTCTTAAACAGGGTTGGAATTATTTCTTTTAGCTCTCTCTTTTTACCCTCCTGTCCTGTCCCCCTCTCACCCCTACCGTGGATTTAACTCCCATTTTCCTATCGTTGTCAGCCGCTGAGCTCTATGTAAAATATTCCGAGGTGGAGGTATTCTGGGATGGTTTGCTCCCTTGAACTGGGACCTTATTTTACCCCTTCAATTTACCTTTTGCACAGCTTGATACGCATCAGTGGCACTAAATAAATAAGCCGTAATTAATACATATTTGGCTCTTGTACTGTTTATTTTCCTCTTCTGAAACTCAGATTAGAATATGCATCCCACGGCTCGAATGTTTAAATACTAAACCAAAGGGACTTTTCTACCCCCTTCCTTCTCTTGTCTTACGGTAAACTAATTATTTTAACGAGGGGGATGGCACTGTCTCAGAGTCCTTCCATTTTCACTCTTAATAACTAGATGACTAAGAAGAATATACTCGTAGAAGAGAGTGGTTACTGAACGAACTGCAAGGGTGTGTGTAAGGAGAAATAGGAAGTACCTAGGAATGTGAGTCTGCCTTTGGTCAGGTCCCCCCAGCAGGCAGCCACGTGCTGCAGCTCCACACCCAGACGACACCCTTGGCAGCACCCTTCCTGAAGTCACCAGTCTGCACCACTAAACATTTGCAAAGTGAGAAACTGTCTCATGTGGCAGCATTTCTGCACTAATGCCTAGGGAAGCATCATGAAATAACCTCTCACAGAATCTTCTGGTGAGTGGAAGGGAACTGTTCAGTTGTTACGGTTTATCGGAACAGAAGTATTTGTTCAGTGCTTACCGTGAGCCGACAGCTAAGTACACGTTGTGCTATCTAAGGCTTATAATCTTATAACATAGGGACTATTGCCATTTTACAGATGGGGAAAACAGAGGCTCATAGAGGTTAGATAACCTGCCCAAAGTAAGTGCAGCATTGGAGCCCAGGTCTGCCTGATGCTAAGTCTGGGTTCTTGGCCATTGCTCTCCTACTTGTCCATGACCAGTCCTGTGGGAATTTGAGACCATTGTCAAACGGTGGTGTTGGTGCTTCACCATCAGGGCTGGCGAAGAACTTTATTTCCAGCAGCCAACAATCGGAGTGGCAGTCAGATAATTAACTTGTCTTCCCTGAAGGAGGTTTGTTCATGGGACAGTCTTCAAATGGGGCATGAAAAGGCACTTGGCAAATTGCAAAAGGAAATAACGCTTCAAAATGAAAAATTGATGCACATTTATCAACTGTGGGTAACAAAGGAGCAGGCACCATCCATTTGGGGCCATTGCTGAAATCAGTTACAAAGAGTCATACCGATGATGAAAATGGTTGCATTTCTTGATTCCAATCTTCTACCAAAGCAGAGATGATTTTCTAATCACTGTGTTACTCAGGCCTCACATGGGCTCCCTCTTTGTTTTATTTTATTTATTTATTTTCGGTTGCTGTTTTAATAATGGTGAAACCCACCAGGGCATCCTAGCCAGCATTTGCAATGTGCAATGACAAGCTTTTAAAATGGTTTCTTTCAGGTCGATCTGAACGTAAAGCCATTTTTAACACCGAGAGAGGGATTGTCAAAGAGCAGTTTGCATTTTTCCCAAATTAAATCTTGTGCCAGTGGAGACGGGGCACGAGGCAGTCCTGGGGTTCGTGGTTACTAGGATTGTGAGATAAAGGTAATGTCCCTGGGTAACAAAGGAAAAGTAAAGTTTGAGAAGTTCGTGGTGACTGTTTCTCTCCCGTGTGATCTATCCGGTGTCAAATGAACAAACGGAATAATTTATTCTCCTTTTCTTTCCCTACCTCCTCCAAACAGGCCTTCCCACCCTGTGTGTTCAGGACCCGAGTGTGAGGTCAGCATATCCCAATTCGTGAAACTCCATCAGCAGAAACTTGCACAGAATCGTAGACCGTTTGTGTCGAGGTGAAGCCATATGCTTCTCCTTAGTCTCATTAACAGAGATGGGGAAGAGAGTCTTTAATGCACATTGTAATTAAAGGAAGTAAAAATTGGCTTCAATCATGAAAAATGAAATCGAACCTTCCCCCCCAGTAATTAAATCAGATACCAACCAACCCAGCAGTTTTTTTTTTTTTTAAACAACATTCTTTTAGGGAATGGACTCTTTCTATAGCACCACTGAATTCAGCCGGGGCTTATGGAGTGTCTGCTAATAAGGAGCCCTTCTGTAATTTTTGTTTCTCCTACCTGGGCGCGAAGAGGCTCACTGAGATTGCCCCACTTGATTGCGGTACCTTCCTCTTCAAAATTTTCAACGATAGAGTTCATCGCTGCTGTGAACTTCTGTACCAGCTCTTGGCATTTTGTTGAGTGTAAACAGTTTTGCCAGAAGCTGCTGTGATCAAAAGGCAATAGCATGTTTTTAAGTCGATATGCAGAAATATGTCTTGAAAATACATGTGCGTTTTTGTATAAAGGGGATGAAAGAGATTAATTTGCAATTTTTTCAGTCTCGCCCTTGCCTTATGAAAGGAAGTGAGTTTTGCTTCTGGCATTGAGCCCTCACTTTCTTTTCTTGAGCAGGCTCCGGGGAACGAGAAGGGAGAGCAACGAGGAATGATGTCAGAGAGACCCAAGGGAGCTACCTAAAAAACCAAATCAGCAGGCAATAAACAAGCATAAACTGGGGCAAAGGGGAGGGGGGAGAAAGGGTCAGAGGAACCAGACAGGCTGGGTTTCCAGGAAATGTTTCAGAAGTGAGTCTGGGGATCAGGCGTTTTCCACGTGGAGGATGGTGAGTAGCAGAACCGGATACAAAGCCTTTTCAAAAATGTTTAAGGTATATGAGTAATAGCCCATGTTTTATCAAGACTCATGGGAATGAGTGAAGATTTGGATTCCTTTTGGTTATATGTTTTGTTGTATTATTATTATGTTTTGGAATAGATAGGGACACAGAGTGTCAGCCAAGACCATGTGGGCCTCTGGTTATATCCAGATAGTTAGTTATTCATTCATCATTTTGGTTTATTTAGCTGTTTTCTGCCTCTTTTGTGTGAAGCAGTCAAAGGTCTTGGGTTCTTAGACATGCTTTTTGTTTTTTTTTCTTTCTAGAGGATCATGTAACTTTAGGTGATACCCAGACCTTCCACCACCTCTCTGAACTCTCTCCTGCCCTACAGCTCATTTACCTTCTGAATCAGCAGGACTAGGGAGTAAAGTGGGAAACTATTTTTGGTTCAAACTCCCACTCAGGGAGTAGTGTGTGAAGATTTGCTGGAACCGGAGCAGGATGCTGTCCAGAGGGTCATGTAGGATGGAGCTCTTTCCCCTGCAAGGCTCCCTCAGAGTATCCTTGTTAGAATCCAGTTTCTGTTGGAGTCTATGGTGTCCACTCGATGATGGGGAAGCCCTTGACACATCGGGGCTGGGGTTAGACTGGATGACCTCCAAAGTCTTGTTTAGCCTAAAAATGTCATGACTTTATACTATAAAAGATTTCTTTTATTTGTAGGTATAGTGATTTCCTGAGATTCATGGCGGGAACAGGAAGATGGTAGGGTTGTTTAGCTCCTATTAGCTGTGTCTTCTAGCTCAGGTTTTGACGTGGGATGTAGTTGGCATATCTGATATTATTGTATAGTGTGTTTTTGTATTTACAGATCTTATAATGATTTGTGTTTCCACTGACATTCTTATAGTCAGGATGGAAGATGTTTGGGGACGTTGTGAATTTCCTTCTCTACTATTGTGAAGTGTAAGGACATCTCTCCATCAGACAAATATTCCAGCATTCTCTTGAGTCAATTGGATGCATAATAATAATAATAATAATAATAATAATAATAATAATGGAAGAGAAAACTGGACCACTATGGCAGTGTGAACTACAGAGCAATAAATAGTTGACTGCAAAGGTCAGCTGGGGGAACCTGGAGGCCTACTTAAAGCAAAATCAAATAGTGAATTATCTTTGTTCTGACAGAGTGAAGTCACAGATAAAGCTTGAGTGTTGTTATTTTGTAGTTTGTGGATAATCTCTGATTTGCCACTTTGGTCATAGACCATTCTCAACTTCATTTCCTTCATTTTACAAATGAAGCGTTACTAGGTAATGCTGCCTATTTAATAGAAGGATTGTGTTGACCAAATTGTTGAGTAAATGATCTTACGCAGAACATTCATCACCATACCTGGAACTTGGCGCCTGGTCACCTGTGAGAACGTGGTGACAATGCTGATGGTGATGCTGCTGACGGCAGCACGCACTAGCACTCACTCTTCCAGATATGTCCTTAAAAACATCTGGGGGCAGTGGGCATGGTTTGGCACAGACTTGGGTTTGAATCCTGGACATGCCATGTAGCCGTGTGATGGTGTGTGTGTCTTCTCTTGTCTGAACAACAGAGGATAACAGCAGAAGCCTCATCACAGGGTTTTTATGAGGATTAAGTGGGTTAATATAAAAAGTCATAGCTGAATGTCGGACACAGACAAAATTACTCAGGAAACGGTGACAACAATTGCTGGTATTATTATTATTATTAATATTATTATTATTATTATTATTATTACTATCATCATCATCCAAATGTAATGCATCAGTGTGCCCTGTCTTCCTATCCCTGTTGGAACATTGGAGGCATTGTGGGTAGTTCGATGTCTCCAGTGAGGGAGGGACTCACGGTGGATCAAGGGAAGGCTCAGCTGCACTGGACGGGTTCAACCTGCGGTGGCCATGCTGTCCTCATAGGGGACAAATTCCAAAGGCTTGAATGACCTCCCTTTTGGGTATCTTCTCTCTAAATGCAAAGTAATATATGCTTCTAGTAAAATATTCAACAATATGGAACTGAAAAGCAAAAAACTCACCCTTACTATTCTGTCCAGCCACCACCCCCAGACACCACTGTCAGTTCATGGAGTCTCCTTGCAGACCCTTCCCCGTGTGTGCACAGACTCATTTAAATTACATATATTTATTTAAGTAAAGTTTAAAAATTATTATTTTTATTTTGTATTTTTTCTTTTCAAATTTTTGTTTAAATTCTAGTTAGCTAACATATAGTATAATATTGGTTTCAGGAGTAGAATTTAGTGATTCATCACTTACATACAACACCCAGTGCTCATTGTAAGAAGTGCCCTCCCTGGGGTGCCTGGATGGCTTGGTAGGTTAAGCGTCTGACTCTGGATTTCGGCTCAGGTCATGAACTTAGGGGCATGAGATCGAGCCCTTCGTTGGGCTCCTCGCTCAATGGGGAATCTGCTTCTCTCCCTCTCCCTCTGCCCTTACCTTAGCTCTCTCTCTCTCTCTCTCTAAAATAAATAATCTTAAAAAAGAAAAAAGAAGTGCCCTCCTTAATACCCATCATCCATTTAGCCCATCCCCCACCACTTCTCTCCATCAACCCTGTTTGTTCTCTGTTTCTTAAGAGTCCTTTATGATTTGCTTCCCTTTCTCTTTCTCTCTCTCTTTTTCCCCTTCCCATATGTTCATCTGTTTGTTTCTTAAATTCCACATAATGAGTGAGATCATATGGTATTTGTCTTTCTCTGACTTATTTTGCTTAGCATCATACACTAGCTCCATCCACGTCATTGCAAATGGCAAGATTTCATTCTTTAAAATAATAAAAATAATTATTTTGGGGGGATCATATTACATATGTTGCTGCAACCGGCTTTCATCAGTCAATCCCATATTCTGGATATCTGCCTATACTTTAAAAGAAACTGGAATAAGAGGCTGGATGATACTCTTTCCTTTCTAGTCCTGAGGTTGGTTGGTTTGTGTTTGTCCTAGGTGTCAGTGAGGCGACACACAGTAGAACTGAGTTTCTCTTCCGTGCGAAGCATGTGGCGTGGCTGGCAAGAGAAGGTGCTGCTAAACACATTGCACCCCCGGCCATTTGTCCAAACCAAGGATGATGGCCACCTACATGCAGAGCTTTCATGCGCTCAGGGAATAATAGCTTTAGTAGTCGGTGCTGGCATTCAGTGCTCTTCTGTTGCTTGTATCTTAATGGAGCATAGTTGTTACAGTTTTGCACCTTGGAGTAGGTATGATTTGGAGTCCGAACTTAGCTTTGCCACTTACTCCTTTTGTGACTTTCAGAAACCTATGTATCTCTCCAAGCCTTTATCTCTTCTTCCGTGAAATGGGCAGGAGAATAGTCCAGACCTGACAGAGGGTTGGAAGGAAAAATGGAGATATGTGTGTGAAGGGGTCAGGGTCATTCCAGGGGGGAGGGCAGGTGCTCAGGAAGTGGTAGGAAAACATTAAACCATCTGAATCAACTAAAGAGGCTGGAAAATGATTTGCAATGGCCTGGGGTGCCCAGCTGATAAATTCTACCAAAGGAATGTTTGCTGAACACTTGCCAAGTGCCTGACATTGTCCAGCACCAGAGTGGATTCAAAGTTGATGAAGGTCATTTCTTCTCTCGAGGCCTTTACAGAGTCCTGGGGAAGAGAGGTGAGTGGCCAAGCCTCACACAGTCATCCACAGGACAGAAGGAGCCCACGAACAGACCGGGGCTGTGGCCAGGGGCTCAGGCAAGGGAGCTGGGGCTAATTCTCACTGGGGAGATGGCTTTTTCTCATCTTGCTGCTTCTTCCTGGTTCTCATTTCTTCCAGTTGTCTAGTGGAGAGGTCATAAGGTTAATTTGGCCAACAGATGTGCTTTGTTTTTCATATGGCATTCTGATTTTTAATTGGTTGTCATTACTTTCAAAAATAGGGCATCTTTTTTTTTTAAATTTTATTTATTTATTTGACACAGAGAGAGAGACAGCCAGCGAGAAAGGGAACACAAGCAGGGGGAGCGGGAGAGGAAGAAGCAGGCTTCCCAGCAGAGCAGGGAGCCCGATGTGGGGCTCTATCCCAGGACCCTGGGATCACGCCCTGAGCCGAAGACAGATGCTTCACGACTGAGCCACCCAGGCGCCCCCAGAATAGGGCATCTTTCAATCTGAAATTCTGCTTCTCTTGAGAGTGGATCAGCTGCAGCTGAGTGGCTGTTGCCCTTTCTCTGGGACACATACTCTCTTGTTCCCCCGGGGACCCTCCAGCCCACTGCCATCATGCATGCTACCCGTCTGGCCCTGCTCCGGGAGTCCTTGCTCTCCACTGGCCCAGGGTCACTGCTCCCCGTGCCCTCGGTGGAGTACCCTGCTCTCGCTGCTTTGCCAGGACAGCTCTGCCCTCCTTCCCATCCCAGCGTGGTCTGCGTGCCTCTTTGGAAGCCCTGCTTCCCTGACTTGATGGGTCCCTCCTGCGCTTTGTCATCGCGGAGCACCCAAGATGAGGATGGTGAGCGAGGTCTGTCCAGGGAGGGGGGGCGTTTTATGACCAATAGTGTTTAGAATTTCTGGCGTATGGTGACACTGAAAAGCAGACTGACTTGCCTTTACATCCCTGACAAAGTCCCCACTGCTGCCTGCACCTGAGGGGTACGACTGCCATGGCCCCGCTTGTCCTACCCTAGTTCTCACCCAGTGCAATGCAGGAAAATTATACTGATTTGTGTCCTCACCTGACTCACCCGACCTGCCCCGCCCCGTCCCGTGTGCTCACCGTTGCGTCTGCTGAGCCCCGCACACTGCCTGGCCCATCAGACGTGCTCAGGAAGTACGGACTGACTAAAGGAAAAGCGAAGTAATTGGGTCAGATTGTTCGCTTGAGAAATTACACTGTGTCATTGACCACCTTGATTTGGAAGCAGAAAGTTTCTGAATATTTTTGTTCCTCCTGGAGGAAATGGGCTAGGAGATCACGACAAATTCCTACTTTCTCCTTAAGAGGAAATTAGGAATTCGGAGGGAAATTTGCACCCCTGGATCAATATATGGCAAAATTTCAGCTCTATAACCTTAAAACCCAAGCAATTAGCTTTGTTTGAAAAGGTCAGCCGTGGTTATGCTCTTCTCCTCTGACAAGTTGAACTGTCCAACAGAACTCAGTTTAAATTAGAAATATCTCTGGCAAAGTTAATCAGAACCTTGTCAATGCTGTCTTACTGCAGGGGCGGTGGAGCTCCGGGATTCCAGGCCGCTCGGAGGCGAGCGTAGTGTTCTTTTGCCATTCTGAATGTAGCAGGGGGGTCCTGCCGCCCCCTGTCAATGACCTACCAGTAAAAGTGGCCGCTGTTTTCTTTTGAGTGTCTACTTGGGGCCGGACACTGAACCCTTTATATACATTTCCTCTAAACTTTCTATCACCTGTGAGATTAATATCACTCATTTCAGGCGGATGAAACAGGCTCACTTGTCTGAAGTGGCACAGTAAGAGACGGCATCTTTTCCTGATAAAACCTGGAATGTCTCGTTCCTGTACCCGCAATACCTCCAATTCCGGGGTGAGGGAAATGGACCGTTTGTCATGAGATGGTCGTGTTTCTGCTCACCTCCCCGTGTCACACCCTTGCTTGCCTGTTGGACAGGCGGTGATGCTTTCAACTTCAGAGGCTCCAAGTGGTCTGCAAGGAAGCCTTGGGCTGGGGGTGGGTGGGGGATCGGTCTGGGAGAGAAGAGCGAAGTGTGGATGGAAAAATAAACCGATCTGAATGACCCATACTTTCCTCACCCCCTCCTGACAAGTACCTTGGTACTGGCCTCTTCATTTTCAGCAGTCCCAGTATAGCCAGTGTGAGCCAAAGAGGACTTCACAGGAGCTTGAGAGAGTGGAGGGGTGGGAATGGAAAGCACTTTTGTGGGTGTCGCTGTAGGGAAGTTCTGAATCATTATTAAAACTCTGTCTTGTGTGGTCGACAGGAGAGACAATGGATCCATGTTCTTTACATGGATTTTGAAACCAACTGGGACCCAAGTTCAAATCTCAGCCTTTCCATTTACAAGCTGGGTGACTTTGGGCAAGTTACATAACCTTTCTAAGTTTCCTCTTCCACTGAAAGAAGATCTTTATTTTCCTTGCAAGGTTGTCGTGACGATAGAGGTATTTTAGAAGCCTCTAAAATATTGATTTAGCTCATACTGGGTGCCTGGTATACAGAAGTTAACAATGCAGATGACTCCTGCTGTCATGGGACTTATAGTCTGGGGGAGACAAACCAGAAAGAGGCAATTATAATAAGGTGTACTAAGTGCTGTTATGGGAGAGATACTGCAGGCCGTGTGAACACAGAGAAGGAGTCCCTAACCCCAGCTCAGGGTGTGAGTGTGGTAGGTGGGAGACACCAGGGCAGAATCAGAGGGACCCAGGGCGACACGGGCAGTGGGATGGTCCAGAGGCCAGGTTGGCATGAAATGATAAGTAATGGGGGCACCTGGGTAGTTCGGTCAGTTGAGCATCTGACTCTTGGTTTCGGCTCAGGTCGAGACCTCAGAGTCGTAGGATTGAGCCCCGAGTCGCTGGGTGGGGAGTCGCTGGGTGGGGAGTCTGCTTGAGATTCTCTCCCCTTGCTCCTCCCCCTGCTCGGTCACTCACTCTCTCAAATAAATGAATCAATCTTAAAAAAAAGAAATGGTAAATATTGTTATCATCATTATTAACCTCCTGCTGCTTTGGGGCACATCTCTGCTTGCGTAGGGATGTCCTCCGACTCCCTTTAAGTGTCTCTAACAGAACATGCCCAGCACTCGGTTCTCGGCTCCCCGCTTAGGTCACCCCGTCTCCGTAAATGGCAACTCCGTTTTCCCATCGCTCAGGAGAGAAATCTTGGGGTGATCCTTGACTCCTCTCTTTCCCTCTTTCACTTCAGTCCCTCCGTGAGTCCTGTCACTGACCTCTTCAAAGTGTGCCGTTCCTTCCCACTTCCGCTGCTGTCCCCCTGCACCAGGATGCCACCCTTTCTCTCAAAACCAGCTCCGGGCCCCCATCCTGCTCTCTCTGCCCGCCAGCCAGGGTCATGTTTCTCCGGCACAAGTTAGATGGTGTCAGCTTTTCTGCTCTGACCTCTCTGGAGGCCGACCGTCTCCTTCAGAGTCAATGCCAATGCTCGCCCGCTGTGGTCTCCTGGCTGTCCCACGGACCATATCTCCTGCCACCGCTCCCGTCAACTCCCCCTGCTGCCCCCCCCATCACACTGGCTTCCTTGCTGCTGCTCAAACGTGTCTCTCAGTCACCTGCCCTTTGCCATCATCGGTCTTGCCGTTTGGCACACTTTTCCTTCCCTTCAGACAAATGGCTCACTCTCTCATTTGATTCCCGCTTTTCCTCAACTTCCCACTGTCCAAAGACCCTCCTGGACCTTTAGGACCTGCGTAAAGTAGCCCCTCCCTTCTCATTCCTGACCCTCTTCCTCATGGACCACGGACGGTCACCTGACATTTCCATGCCTTTGCTCTTTATCTGTCTTTCCGTATATAAACTCCGCAGGACTAGAGAATTGGCTGGGTTTCTTGCGTTGTACCATTAGTACACAGAACAGTGCCTGGCACACGGTGGGGGCCTCATGGACATGTGTGAGACGAGCCTCAGAATGAATCACGTCACACGGGTCATCCCATAGGACCACGGATTTGCCATGTCCCGGCCAGGTCAGGGGGATGGTCAGCCTCCCAGGTCAGTACTATGGGCTCTGCCAGAACCATCCAGCCCTCGGGTGCAGCCACAGGAGGCATGCGGGGCAGCCCCTTGCCTGACTGCACTCAGGGCTCCACAAGAGGGTCCTGACCTCCGAGGAGGAGCACAGGGCTGAGAGGGTGCTGGCCTTGCTGGAGGTGGGACCTCTGTGGACCCACAGAGAGTGCTTACCATTTCCACCTCGGTCCCTACGCCCCAGGCATCTTCATCAGGACGAGGGCCCTGATGTCCTCCGACTCCCTTTCCCTAGAACCCTTCTCTGACATTGTTCTGACCACGAAGACCCCTTCTGCGGCAGGGAAAGGGGAGTCCTTTTGCTGGGCGGTCGCCCTGTGCCTCAAGGTGGGGATTTCCATGGGTTTCTCGCCTGTGGGACTTGAAGTTCAGTGTGTCTTGGTACAATGCCGAGGGTGGCGTCTGCACCCCGGGGAGCAGACAAGATGCACTCAGATGATACTTGGAAGAGATTAATTACAATAGTTACTTCCTATACCATGCACCAGCCTGACAGACCGTGATTTATGGCTGGAAGGGCTGAGGGCCAGGCTTTGGCAGTACAGAAGAGCACACCGCATCCCAGCTGGGTAACCCAGGGTTACGTAACGAGATGATTGTGGATGCGTTACTTGGTGACTTCAGCATAAAATAAAATTGAATAACACAGTCAGAAAGTTATTTTCTTTTCCATTCTCTTTTAATGATTCTGATTATAGGAGGAAAAAAAAATCTCATTTGGTGCTTGAACACTTGCCAGCCTCCCTTTTTTATCGAGGAGACAGCTCGTGGCAAACTCAGTCCATTCCACGGAAAAGAGTCTCTGGCAGGGATCTGGAAATGACACTTGTTTTCATTGTGTTTATTTTAACTGTTGCTTTCTATTGATTGCAAGTGATGCTGGCTTCTGTTGGTGGTGGTGATATAAAATTTCAATGACAATAAATTTATTTCAGCAAGACTCTGGGTTGGCTTTAAGAAAGCGAAGTGAGTAAGAGACGGGTGGGATGTGAGCCCGTGAAGACCTCAGTGGTTGGAGCACAAAGGGCTGAGGCTGGGAAGTGTGGTGCAGCCCTTGTAACGGGGGCGACAGCGGACTGTCGTCTGAGCCGCTCTCTCTCGCTTGTGTTGTGCCACCATCCGAGGACCCTCTGGCTCCTGGCCCTGTTTCCAGCTCAAGCTCACTTTCCGTTGACTTTGAATTGCGTCCACCAGCCACTTCTCTGCCAACGATCAGACCCCGCAAGCCCGCCCCACGTCCTTGGGAAACTGTGGTGACCCAATTATTCAGGTCTAAGTGGCCCTCCTGTCAGCATTCAGGGACTCATTAAAACATAGTTGGAGTGGCTATAAATGTGGCATACGGTGCTGCCCTTTCTCAGAACTCATCTGAAGTCAAAACATGTTTCTGGTAATGTCACCGAGAGTGGATTCCTGTTTTCTTCTATCCTTCCCTCACGCTTTTGCACATTCAAAAACTGTCTGGGTAATGTGTGACCCCGGGAAGAGAAAATTCGATGTGACAGGACTCCAGGACCCGTCCCGGTCTCTGAATACCACTGAGATGCAGAACAACAGCAGCGCTCGGAGGAGCCAAGCGGTTCTTTTGAGCTGAGGAGCTGCACACGACGTTGGTAAGTGATGCTGGCTACGGCAGCTCTGCAGGGGCTCAGGTGCATGCAGCGCGGGTCAGATAACGTCTCTGTGCGTGCTTCTAGTGCCCTCCTGTGGGTCTGCCGACTGAACTGATGAATACTGGGGCTGTTGACGGTACCAACAGGCACGTGGGGTCAGGTTGGTTTAGCAAAATGAGATAATTCGCCGATGGCATTTTAGATGACCAGTTGTTTCCTGGTCCCTGCTGTGTGCTATGTGTTTTACGGTTTCTGTGTTTATTTCTCATGGCAGTTTTATGCCGTGACTGGCAGGTATTGTTCCTTTTTTTTGCTGATGAAGAAACTGAGGCCCAGGGGCGCCTGGGTGGCACAGTGGTTAAGCGTCTGCCTTCGGCTCAGGGCGTGATCCCGGCGTTATGGGATCGAGCCCCACATCGGGCTCCTCTGCTGTGAGCCTGCTTCTTCCTCTCCCACTCCCCCTGCTTGTGTTCCCTCTCTCGCTGGCTGTCTCTATCTCTGTCGAATAAATAAATAAAATCTTTAAAAAAAAAAAAAAACTGAGGCCCAGAGAGGCTAAGTCAGTTTCCACAGAAGCTCTGGACCCATGTCGGTCTGAGCCTAACGGGCTTATTTCCAGTCCCTGGGCTTATGCCCCCTGAGGGAAGGTATAGATATTTTAGTTTCTTAAACTTTTTAAAAAATTTATTTATTTGAGAGAGAGAGAGTGCGTGCACAGAGTGAGAGGGAGAAGCAGACTCCCCGCAGAGCAGAGAGCCCAGCGCGGGACTCGATCCCGGGACCCCGAGATCACGACCTGAGCCAAAGGCAGACGCTTAACGGACTGAGCCCCCCAGGCGCCCCGTTACTTCAGGTTTTCTTAAGTTTCTGATCTTAGAGTCACAGCTCCACTACTCTAGCTGAGTCGGGTCTGTCCACCCGAGAGAGATGGAACACCCAAATGGCATGAATAACGAGACAACAGAAAGGATTGTTTGCAAAGGCATAGGTGGCATTAATCAAGGGAACAGTGGGGGTGGGTGAGACGGCCCGGGGCAGTGACAGCAGGAGGCCATTTATGTCTGTAAGCCTGAAGGAGCAAGGGGGAGAATGGGTCCTGGAACCGAGGGAGACCGAGGCTGCAGGAGGGGACCACTCACTAAGAGCCATGGCCTTGGGCAGAGGATATAGTCAGTGTCAAACTGTACCTCGGCTGTGAGAGCAGAGGAGACACGCCGACCTCTCTCGCCCCCCACCCTCTGACTTTTGTCCTGGTGCCGCCCATTGGCCAAACCCAAGTAGCAGCCAGAGGGCGAGGGACTCTGGTTGTTGCAGCTCATACAAGACTTTCAGGGCAGAAAGCAGGGTAGAGAGTGGGGGGATTGAATCTGGAGGGGTTACGGAAACACATTCAGCGCAGAAACCTTGATCTCTCTGAGTTAGTGACCTGTATCTGGCATCTAACGCTGCGTAACAGATCATTGCGGCGCTTGGAGGCCTAACCGTACACAGCAGTCTGGCTTTCTTTCCACGCCTGCGTGTGCCACGCCCCTCTGGCTACGGGACTTCAAAGGGGCGTTAAGGAACACATGTCTCTGCTGGATTCCCCGTGACGCTCCCCCCCATCCATTTTGTCACATTAATTTTTCCTAATGTTTAAATTCACATCTCTTTTGTTAACCTTCCCTAACCTCCCTGACCAAGCTGTTCGCTTTATTGTATCTTTTCCATCTACTTCTCCGTGGTAACGAGCGTCACAGTTGTGAGTTTACACTTACCCATGAGATTCCTTGTTTAATGTCTGTTTCCTCCACTGCGCGCTTCTGCTCCTGTTTGCTCCCGTTTTGCTTCCTAGACGCTGGCTTAGTGCCTGTGATATAGTGGGTGCTCCGTGAGCATCTGTGGAATGAATTGCTCTGTGATGTTTTCACTCTTGATTATTTTACTGAGTGTCTAATAACAGCTGTGTTCAATTCTAGAAAGAGAAAGGTGCCTGGGATCCAGTCTCCTGTAGTAAAGAAATCTGTTTAACTTCCTAAATTGAGCATTTCCCACCAATTTTTTGAGCATACTAGAACTTTTTCTCTCTCTCTCTTTTTTAAAGATTTTACTTATTTATTTGATAGAGAGAGTGAGAGAGAGCACATGAGTGGGGTAAGGGGCAGAGTTGGAGAAGCAGACTCCCCACCGAGCAGGGAGTCCGATGCGGGGCTCAATCCCAAGACTCCGGGATCATGACCTGAACTGAAGGCAGATGCTTAACCGACTGAGCCACCCAGGCACCCCCATACTAGAACTTTTTAACACCATGGCGCAGCTATTAAACATCAAAAGGTGTTAGTGAGGGTGTTCTATGAGGGACACATTTAGGAATTTCTGTATTATAATTTCCACGAGGGCTCAGATGACTTACCATCCATTCATTTATCCATCCATCCAACCATCCAGCATTGCTGCCAGCAAGAGTATCGTGACGCCTCCGATGGGTCCGGCAGTAGGGACTCAGGGCAACAACACCTGCGTTTTGAGGAAAGCTCTGTGGCTAATTCATAAGGATTACACTTCTCCTCCAGTCAGAGCCATTGGGGGATCCTACCTGAGTCTTCACCTTGAGAACCTGGTGGGGTTTCTAGAGGAAAAGCCCATGAAATTGTGGGGTCCCCATAAGGTTTCAGCCCACTTGCTAGTCTGTTCTCAGCCTCCAGTAACTGATCAAAGTGGCCACCTGACTATTCCTGTCTGTTACAGGTCCCTGGCTTCTGTTCCAGGTGAGCAGATCTTGGCCATGTTCCTCTGAATTCTCCCCTCTTCAGATTTCAGGGTGGTGGTTTGCCCTGCAGCCTCACTTCTCTCCTGGGTCCCAGACCAGACATCGATTTTCACTTTGTTGAGCTGTTTCTTGTTATAAGGATGGGAGTGACAGCTTCCAGACTCTTTACTTGGGGGAGCTGAAACCAGAGGTCAGCATACTGGTAATATACATTTAAGCAGATAAACACCCAGTGTGATTTTGTTTCTCCTCCACCACTGAATAGACCTCGTCATTGCTGGGAATTTTCTACATGTTCCTACAGATGTGGGGGGTGTTGACTAGATTGCAGTAAGCTTGTCCTCTTGACCATAAGCTCATACTGCGAGCCTGTGCATATCCAGGCTCTGCCAGAGTCTTTAGATTTTGGGCCAGTGCTTGGGAGGTAGGGGGGTCTGCACTGAACCGTGTTTCCCCTGGTAACAGGGGCCCAGAGAAATTATCCGTGAGAAATACAGCATAGTAAGTTGATTTGCATCGAAATCAGACCTTCTTAAATTTGCTTACCCTTTGGCTGCAGAGTGAGTATGAATTTCTACTCTCTAAACCAAGAGCAAGTTCACCAGTAAATAGGTCCACTTGGGCGCATACAGCGAGTACCGTGGGTGTAGGAAAGTGAAGAACATTCTTTGTGCCAGCATCGGTGCAGTAGCAAATGATTCCTCAGTCAGTTACACGCCGGCCTCTTCTGTGTTCCCGGAAATCATTCATGGAGTTCTCTGAACGGTCCCTTAAAGGCCCCACACCAGCCCATTGCAGGGTCAGGGACTCTCAGATGTTCCCTTGTTCCCTTCAGCGAGCCCCCAGATGGGCCTGCCCTTACGCACTTCCCACGGTTACAACATATCTGGCCCTCAGGCTGTGACCAGGGGGGTCCCCAGGCTTGACTCCTTTCAAAGAGCAAACTGGAAGAGGTCTTGCCTTGAGGCCTCTCGTAAGTGATGAGCTGCTTGTCAGTCACATGAAAATCCAAAGGGGGCCTGAGCTGGGGCGAACTCCCCCAGCTAAGTAAAATGGCTTCACAGTACCCCGTTGACCTGGCGCGTTCTATGACGGGAAGCTCAGTCAATCATTCCAAGAGTGGCTGTTAAGGGATGTGAAATCATCTGCGTGCAAAGGTGGCTTTAGTTTCTCTAAAGAAAATGATTTGCCAAAGAGCCTTTGACTATTTCAAGGCTGGTACGTGAGCAAGACATTTGGGTAATTGGGCACTCGACGTTGGTTTGGTGTCACCTTTTTGCATATTGATGACCACGTGTGTCTAAAGACCTTGTTTCACGCTAATTGGAATCCGTGTGTGGGAGGGGCCGCGCGGACCCCGGCTGGTGGCAGAGTTCTCTTTGAAGAGCCAGTGTGGATAAAGAAAGACATGTCTTTGGCATTTTTTCCTTTCCATGTTTTCATGAAAATTTTTCTGGTTTTAACACGGATGGACCTGGAGGGTTATCATGCTAGTGAAATAAGTCAGTCAGAAAAAGACAAATACCGTATGATTTCACTCCGATGTGGAGTTGAAGAAACAAAACAAACAGAAAAAAAGAGACAAACAAAAAACTAGACTCTTAAACACAGAGCAACGAAACTGGTGGTTGCCAGAGGGGAGGTGGGTGGAAGGATGGTGGGTGGAAGGATGGGGGGAAGTAGATAAAGGGGATCAGGAGTATATTTATTGGGATGAGCACGGAAAAATGCCTAGAATTGTTGGATCTTACATTATACGCCGGAAACGAATATAACACTGTGTTAATTATACTGGAATAAAAACAAAACCAAAACCATGTAAGTGCAGCCATCCAGTAGAGTCCAGTGTAGCCCCAGCCGCCGGGGCCCTGACCGGAAGAACTGCCCCACCAGCTCAGATCTTGAGAGATAATAACAGGGTTGTTTTATGTTGCAAAAAAAAAAAAAAATAGGGAGAGGTTATTTTATTCTTTTTTTTTTTTAAAGATTTTATTTATTTATTTGACAGAGATAGAGACAGCCAGCGAGAGAGGGAACACAAGCAGGGGGAGTGGGAGAGGAAGAAGCAGGCTCCCAGCAGAGGAGCCTGATGTGGGGCTCGATCCCAGAACGCCGGGATCACGCCCTGAGCCGAAGGCAGATGCTTAACTGCTGTGCCACCCAGGCGCCCCATTTTATTCTTTTTTTAAATGAGTCTAGAATTTATCTTTATATGAGCCTACTATGTCTGGATTTGAATATAGGAAATTAAATGCTGAAGGCAATTGGCCCTCGCAGGAACCGGAGCTGGGAGGTAGAAGACCATCAGGAGCTCTGGCAGCCGCTCTGGGCCTCTTAGCTCTCTCTAATTTCTCTGCATACCTGCCTGATTCGTTTACGTGTCCTGACCAGCTCTCTCGGTTACTCCACGAACATGGCACGAGAAGGCTGTTCTAAAGTTTGCAAGTTTACGCCGCCTCACGTCGAGCCACCCGCAGCCCTATGCCTGGCTGTGTCTGAACGCCAGTCCCACACTCCTGAGGAGAGGACCTGGCAGGAAGAGGTGAGCGTCCTGGGAGAAGAAGAGGACCTGTGGGTGGGGGGCTCTTCAGAGACAAGGGGTTTCATCTTGAAAGACCCCCCCCCAGCACCTGAGTACATCATTTCTAGTTTTATCCCCATTGCAGAGATGAGGAAACTGAGACCGAGCTTACTTTGCCAAGTCACCGAGCCACACCTTGTCTTTCTTCTTGAATGAAGATTATTGTGAGGAGATCATTTTATTTTGGATGAAAATTGGAACTATTTATGTTGCAGCTATTTTTAAGGAAGGGATTTATCTTTTAACTGGTGTGCATTGGTTAGCAGTTTTTTTGTTTTTACTTTGTAATTTGTCAAAAGGAGACACACTTCCTCAAAATAAAGTGGGAGTCAACGAAAGTAACATTTTAGTAGCAAATAGAACGATTCCCCAAATAATCCGGGACAGTTACGTAATCACAAAGTGCTCTGGTATTTTTGCATTAAAAAAATTTCAGTGCAAGAAATGAACAAGAAGAGGATAAAAGTTCTTCACAAAAATCAGAATCTTGCCGTTAGCCCAAAGGTTGAGGTATCACAAGACATTTTATAAGGAATAAACTCCCTAAAGGCAAACCCAAACTTGAGCCAACCATGGAATTGGGCTGTAGGGAGAAGGAGAGAGAGTTCCAGGATCTGTTGTGGGGCCGGAGGGGCCAGGCTTGTGGACCACTGTGGGGGCGTGGGAGAGCCATCGGTTGTCTGGGCTCTCCTGCTGACACCTGTGCAGAGACAGTATTTTGTAGCATGTGTGTGTGGGGGTGGGTGCGTGTGCGTGGGTGCGTGCGAGCGTGCGTGGGTGCTTGCGAGCGTGTGCAGGTCTCCCTCAGGTTCACTCTAGAAATCTGGGGGAAGGAGAAAAAAGATCTCTCCTTATTTTGTCGCATTCTTCTGAATGTCTGAACTGACTTTTCTTACCATTTTCCAGTTTTCTCCGTCTTGTTAAGTTGATCCACTGGCTTTTTCTGCTGAAGTACAGTGTTGGCTTTTCCAAACCTGAGGCTGTTTCCCTGTTCAAGGTTAGACCATATTTTGATTTTTTAAAATTTGAAGGGAATTACCAATGAGATGGTTGTGTTAAGATGGTGTGAGAAAGGAAGGGTTTCAATGGTGATGTGCATCTTTTCATTCCTGGTAAGTGAATGCCTGAGCAGTTCACACACGGCTCTCTCTGCCTTCAGCCATCCATGTGGGAGGGTCTCGATGGGCCTGGGCTCCCTAGTTAATGGAGTTCTATAAGAAGAGGTTGCTTGTGGTCTTCTGGACTATTGTAGGCTCTACCGGGTTACCCTTCCAGCAAGTGGGAAAGGGTGACCTATTACTTTGCCTGGGGCAGATGGGACCAAGGGAAAATCCATGGAAATAATGGCTTATCTGCTGGCGGCTCATGAGCTCCCAACAACAAAGAGTGGGCAGGAGCTTGGTACATGTGGGGTCTGTGCTGCGGGACATCTTTGGTCAGAGCCACTGCTGGTCCCGTGGCTCCCTTCCTGGCCTTGACACCACCGTCCAGGCGCTGCCCCTAGCTGCACCCCAGTGCAGTCGGCCTGCTGAGGGGAAGGCCTCATAAGCTCAACTTTGAATGTACACAGACCTGCGGCCTCCCTTGATGTGCCTGGGAGCACCTACTCTCCGACAGCGTGTCGGTGTCCACACAGTTCTGCCAGGGACCTGGTCCCAGAGCGAATGAGACAGATTCCTGGTGATGATTGAATCAGATCAGGCCACCTCTGCAGGAGCACCAGCTCCCTGAGAGGCTTGAAAAAGGCACCATTCTTGCGAGAGGACCCCTTTGGAAATGTTGGCAAAAAGGCCAGCTTCTAGTCATCCTGTGAACTTTGAAGATTTTCCTTCTTTTAACAAAAATGAAAAGTTAAAGTGAATGTCTCCAGCTCAGACGGAAATCTTGTTTTCAAAGTTTAAACGATTTGGTTCTTTCTCCCCTTCACCTTCCACTAGGCTCAGAACCTAGCTCTAAGGAAGAGGAGACAAGAAATTTGCCATTGGTTAGCACTAGTTAGAAACTGCCCAGCTAACATTTTTAAAGTATTGATGAAAATAATGGACAGAAAAGATATCAACATCACAGGAGACTGTACTTTGCTTTGCTGCCACGTTAATGCTTTTCCTCTTGAGTTCATTTTTATTACCTAAATTATTGTTCTGTGCTCCTTTTTCATAAATACAGCTACTCTAAGGATTTGGTTTCTAATGAGCACACACTGACAGCACAGTTTGCTCAGCTGCCTGCCTCAATTTGCCATAGAACGCAGACCTTGCTGAAAATAGCCATTTTTTTTTTTTTGGCATGACTATTAGTGCTTTGAAGTCAATTAAAAATATACAACTTATAAATACATAAGAAAGAGCAACCTATTAACCTAACAAGGACCCCTGACATTTTTCACAGGAATACCATCAATTTCAGTTCTGACTGGACTGTCCGTGGACAAAAAAAATCTAGGAAAATGTTTAAAACTGTTAGCACTTTGTATGTGTTATATGATGTCGTAAAGTTGATTTTCATCAACATCCAAAAAATCCAATGAGACTTCCATTTTACATCAACAGATAGGTTTCTCCTTGGTCAATATGTGGAGATACACACGTAAAAAAGTGTGGGAAGCGTGAACTCAGCAGCTGATAACGTCCCGGCGGGATGGCCTCCGTTTACCTTGCTTGAGAATACTGACGTTTGTCTAATTGCCTGGTTTTTTGTTTTTTTGATTTTTTTTTTCCCCTATGAGAAGGGAAAATCCTTACCTTTTCAGTGCCAAGGGTTTTGGTCTCATTTTTGTATTTTTCTGTATGTGTCCCCCAAACACGTACCTACTTTGCTTTTGACTTTGGAATTACCCCATGTGGGTAGTTATCCAGATCAACTTCATCTCTCAGTTGATGTGGTCAAGGCCTTTGGGAATGCTCTTCGTCACTCTTTGATGGTGTTAATATCAACGTCATTATTGAAGGAAAATGTTTTCTGAGTTAGTGGGGAAATGCATATGTAGAAAACTCCGGACCCAAACCTCCTTCTATCAGCAGAGATGGGCTGGTCGTTACCTACAGCCCCCAAATCTCAGTGGCTCAACTCAACAGAAGTGGTTCTTTTTCTCCCACTCAGGCCTCACATCTCTTGTGGGTTGCCGGGGCCTCAGGCTGATGACTTTGCCGTCGTTCTGCCGTGATACCATGTAGAGTATGTGGCTTCCCCTGTTGGCCATAGAGGGGAAAAAATACCGGAGAGCTGTGTCTGAACTTTTCACTGCCTCAGCCAGAAATGACACACGTCACTTGTGCTCACATCTTGCTAGCCCTGACTGGTTATATGGCCATTTGCCAGTGAGCTGGGAGATGTGGAGGAGTAAATAGGAGGAAAATAAAGACATAAGGGAGAAACTTGCCTTTGGGTCCAAATCCTGATTATGAACTTTGGCATCCAGGGAGTTAATGTGTGCTTCGTCATGCTCATTCTTAGGTCTTTGGTGGGGGGTGGGGGGGCATTTTCAGAGATTCAAGGTGATCATGCTGGCTAAGAGCCAGACGTAGACCCTGGAGCTTGGAATTCCCCATCTCCAGCCTTTATTTAATTCTGAAAAATTGCAGTGAGGAAAGGGTCCAGGCCTTGCTGCTCTTCGTAGTGAAGCATGCTCTACCAGTTAGACCTAAATAAGAGAGTTGCTGCTTAGCGAAAAGGAAATATCCAGGGGTAGGACGGGTTCCCTGGCTGAAGCTAATTTAGCAGAAACTGGACTTTTCCTGCCTCTTGGCTTTTGTCAGAGTGTTGGCTTCATTCCGATGCTCCCCAAGGTATCCAGATAGCTCTGGGGACTACAGCTTCATATCTGCTCACATTCAAGCCCAGGAGGAAAGAATAAGTATCTTTCCCATAGTTCTTGAAAAACTCCGGAGATTCATTCTCTCGGGACTGACTTGGGCTATGTGCCCTCTGAAGCACTGGCCAAGGGAGTCTGATGCACCGATTGGCTAGGCCACTCACATGCTCCACCCTGAGTCCACTGAGCGTTGAGGACAGGGCCTGGGGCCCACTGTTATCAGAAAAAGAGGAGGGTGCCAGTTAGGGAGGGGCATAAGAAATACCACTGGAGATGATTTCCCAGACCTCCCTTACCTGAAGAAGGTTCCAGGCTCATGCTCTAGAAGTAATCCTGCACACCCCGAAACCTGCCTTAAACCCGATCGGGTCTTTCATTCCATTCAAGCAGTTGGAGTCTACTTAGTGTGCGTGTGCTGATGTCTTTTATGAGCCAGGCTCTTCCCCAAGACTCAGACTCTGCCTTCACGCAGTTTATCATCTAGTTGTGAATATGTAGGAGATGACTTAACAGTCTGTGGAGGGAAGGATGCGGTGAATTGGTTGTCATGGGAACTCTCAAACACGCACTATTTGAGTGGTTTTTTTTTCAAGGCTAGAGATTAAACAAGAGGGGAATTGCTCCCCTCTGCTACCTCCTGTCTTCCCACCAAATGATCTGTATCCTGCTAGATCAAAGAAGTCCAAAACCATGCAACCCCCTACTCCCACGCCTTATTTCCTGCGGAAACTGGCTCTTCTTACATTTAGTCTGTGCTGATTAAAAGCCAGATAAACCACCTGAAAGATTATGGGGGGCGTTTGTATTTAGCTGGGTCTAGCCCGAGTCCAGGTGCGTTATGTATTTTGGTGAATGCAGCGTATTCTATTAGGTAAGTATACCCTATATAAATATTTTTCAAATGAAAAATGCCAATATGCATAATGGTTTTGTCTTCAGTTTTTGCTCATTATAAATAGAGCTTAATTATCTAGGAAATAATGTGAAAATTCTCTGATTCACTCTCATATTTGCTGTTGTAAAGCCTTCTGGGCTCAATCACATCTGGCTTTCCTATTCTTTGTAGGCATACCTGGAAGACGAAACTTGCCAGCCTGCCTGCCCTGTAGGCAAGTCCACTATCTATTACCATAATAATACCTAGTGTTGACCTGGGGGAGGGGGGCCCTACTGGTACAAACCTTCCAGAGGTCAATTTACCAAATTGCCACAGAATCCTTGAAGTGTGTATGCTTTTCAACCTAGGAATTCTCCTTCTATGAATGTATCCTGAGGAACCATGTGATTGAATCAGGTTTATCGAATCCTATGAAAAACTCGAAGTGACCTAAATGTTCAATGCCAAGGGCAATTACCACAACAGCAGTGATCTTAGTGACCACATGTGGAGTGTTCCGTAGGAGTTGGCACGGGGTTCACGTCATTATGTATGTTACCCCACTTCATCTTTCCAACCGCCAGGGGAAGAAACTGGAATTCAGAGACTCAAATAACTTGCCAAGGATTCAAACTCAGGTCTGTCTCACTCAGAAACTTTTGCTGTAAACCAGATGGTGGCAAATTCTTTTTCTGTAAAGGATAAGGTAGAAGATATTTTGGGTTTTGTGGACCATGGGCTCTGTGGCAGCTCCTCAGCTTGGCCATCACAGGGCAAAAGCAGCCACAGGCGATACATACATAAAGGAGCATGGCTGGGCCCCCATGAAACTCTCTTTACAAGCAGAGAGTGTGAACCAAATGTGGCCCACGGACCATTGTTTGCATTCCTTTAGTCATTATTGTGAAATGCCTTTTCAGGTCTTTTGTCCGTTCCTTTTTCAGTGAGATATTTGCCTTTCCCTTACTCATTTTAAGTGGTTTATTCGTAGTAAGGGATTCGTGCTTCTGCGTGTATCCTTTCGTGGATATGGTTTACCTTTCAGTCTTGTTCACTGTGTTTTTTGACATGTGAATGTCTATAATTTTTAACCTCGTCAGGTCTACCAGATGCCCGTATGCAGTCACGCTTGGTATCGTACTTAGACAGCCCGTCTCCAGTCCAGGTTATAGTAACTATTGGCCACCATGGAGTGTGTGGGCAGATGCTTGGGTTTGCTTTCTGGTTACGACTGTCCCCCAGCCACTAGTGGCATGACCTTGGGTAAGTTACCTAAACCTTCCTGAGCCTCCCCTTCCTTACAAGTAAAATGGGATGGAGACCGTACTTACCTCAGAGAGCTTCTGTGGCGATGGAACGGGAACATGTGCATAAAGTGCGTCTAGCTCTTAGCAAACACTGAATTCCAAGGTAGCTGCCATTATCATTGTTCTTTTCTCTTGCTTTACACTTTATTCCCTAGAGGTTTGGAAACTTATTTCAGTATATGGACTGAGGTTGGTTTCTGCCTAAAAAAATAGCAATGATTTCTGCAGCGAGTGGAGTGGCTGGATCATTGTGTCAAGTCAGGGGTGGCTGAGTATGGGGGTAGCTGACTTACACCCATCTATGGAAAAAGCATCCTCCAGTTTGCCTTGCGTGGGGGTGTGTGCGGCTGCCAGTGATGGAGCCGTGTGTGGGATGAGGAAGTGAGGCCGGGAGTCTGCTTTTGATGTGAAGAGTTGGAGGGGAGGACGAAGCCTCGTCATGGGTCAGGAGCTCGGGACACATCCTGTTGCCTACCTTCCTTTCCTCACGCTGCAGGCTGACTGCTTTCAGGGCCCAGAAGCTGTCGCCTGGTCATTCCCCAACAGCGGAGCCTTGCAGCTGCTCCTTGAGGCTCCAGAATGGAACATGTTTGCCATGTCTGCAGACGCAGAGGGCGAGATACAGGGCCTGCTTCACAGGCAGACAGTCTCCCAGGAGCCCGTGCCTATGAGGGTCTCACGCTTGTTTCAAGGCTCTGTGGTCGCCGTGTTGGAATTCTTAATACTTGTTGAACTAGAGTTCCCAACATTTTCGTTTTGCACTGGGCCCTGCGCATTACGTAGCAGGGCCCAGCAAGGCAGATCCGTGTCTCAACCGGATCAGGATTTCGGCGTTCCGTTTCTACGCTTCTCCTCTTCACCATCGGTTAGTTGTGTGACTTTGGACAGGTCACTTAAATTCTGAGAGACTCCAGTTCCTTTCTCATAACACAGATGATAATACTTACGCGCAGGATGATTTAGGAGGATCACGTGGCATAAACCCTGTAACGCCTTAGCACATGGCTTGGCACGTTGTGGACGCACGAAACGTAGCAGTCATTGTTATTAGTATCGATTATTTGTAAAGGGCCCTTGAAAAATTTGGCAACGCATTAGTTCAGGCCGTAGTGGAGTTGAAGCTAACGTGGAGCTGGAGTCTGGTGTCAGAGCAGAAGGTAAAATTAGCACAGAGCAAAAATTACCCCTGACAACAGGACGTTGGGATTTGCTGGAGACGACGAATGTTGCTCAGCCTGTCTGTCCTGGCCAGTTTCTCCTCTTATACATGCACAGATCACCATTTCTTTGAGTATCAGACAAGTCAGTTCACTTGTGTTTAGCTGTGTTTTAGGGGGAAAAAGGGGTTGGGGGCTGGGATAGAAAAGAGGAAGGGGAAGCACCTTGTTGAAGTGGCCATGCTTCCTTGCAGCAATCAGGTTATTCCAGGGATTCTCTGGCTCCCAGTTTTATTGTTGTTGTTGTTGTTGTTGTTGTTGTTTTGCTTTTGCTTAATTTTTAAAATGTTAAAATGGTTTAATATCTTTTATAATTGCAAAAATAATATGTACCTGTTGTCATTTCAGGCCCAAGCCCGCTTCCTAGAAGTTAGCCCTTAAAACAGTTCGACACGTGTCCTTGAATAACTTTCTCCATACACATAGAAACCTACACCTACTGATTAAATTCCTTTTTAAAATGAGAACTATCGCACAGCTTTTTTTCCTTATCAATGTAGCACAGCCATCTTTCTATGTAGGTATCTGTCATCGTACCTCATTCTTTTAAGTGCTACATAAAATTCTGTGCACCCTCCAATTTATTCACTCATCCCGTTACTGATGTACATTTAAGATGTTGCCTCTGAAAATAGGGCTTTAATAACTGACCATGTAATATATATCTTTATATTGATTTTTCTTATCTTTCTCATCCTTCTGTATAAATGAAAAATTTTACTTTCTTATGATTATCCAAGGCCCAACAATACGTCTGATAGTTGTTTAACAGTTGACACTCTCCAAATGCCTTCCCCCCCTCTTTTTGCCAGTTAATCCAGCAAAATGTAGAGTTTATTCCTTAAGTGGAGTGAGCATTGTGTGAAACATTCCTTTGCTTAATTACCTCTGAATCACTCGTCATAGTCCTAATAAAAATGTACACCCATTGCTGTGAATGCTTAATCACATTAGCTGTGAGGGGAGTAAACTGTTGAGAGAGAAAAACGAGGGGATGTTAAATGTCGGGTCTTGTTTAGAATTCAAAACACTTTCCCCATACTGGAAATGAAGCTCCTCGCCTGTGGGTGGAGAATTATAGAGCTGTTGTCGGTGGTTGCCGGAGAATCCCCAGGCCCTTGTCTGAACATGCAGGAGGTCGGGGTAGGAAGCTGGAAGGTTGGGGGGGGATGTTTTTAATTTCACAAAACTATTCTGCTTCTTATAAGATGTCAGGCTCTGGCCTTCTTTCAAATAATCTGGTTGTATTAAGTTCAACATATAGTTGCCGAAACCGTACAATATGCCAGGTAGTTTCTTGGTACTGAGATCAAGCAGTGATCAAAGCAGGAAATGAATTTACCTTCATGAAGCTTACGTTTTAGTGGAAGGAGACAGAACTGTCAACACGGTGACAAAAAAAGGGTTCGGAGTCAGTCGTAATTGCTGTGCTAAGAAGTAAAGTTGAGTGAGTAGAGGTGAGTAGTAGAGAGGGGTGGAATGGTGAGTAGTCAGGGAAAGGCCCTTTCCAGACAGGCTTTTGAGTAGGAACTTAAACAGGGTGAGGGAGTGCACCAGGCAAGTATTTTCAGACCAAACATCAGTTTATTTGTTTTATTTTAACTTTTTTAAAAATTTATTTGAGAGAGAGAGAGAGCGTGCGCGAGCGAGCATGAGCAGGGCTGGGGAGAGGGAGTAGCAGACTCCCCACTAAGCAAGGAGCCTGACACAGGGCTCAGTCCCAGGACCCCGAGATCATGACCTGAGCCAAAGGTAGGCGCTTAACGGACTGAGCTACCCAGGTGCCCCCCGAACATCAGTTTAAGCCTAAAGTGCAAGCTGCTGGCTTTCCTGGGAAAGGTGCTGTCTCCACAGACTTGGCCCCTGGGAATTTCTTCCCTTTGTGGGGATGCAAAATGTTTGTGAGATTTCCCAACCATTGATGACCATCGATGGTACTACAGATTGAATATTTGTGCCCCCCAACCCCCAATTCTTTCATTAGAAGCTTAATCCCCAATGTGAAGGTATTTGGAGGTGGGCCTCAGGAAGTGATCACCAGGTTCTACCTCAAGAATGAAATTAGTGCCCTTATAAAAGAGGCCCCAGACAGCTCCCCACCCTTTCGCCATGTGAGGACTGTGAGAGGACAGCCTTCTATGCACCAAGAAGTCCTCACCAGACACCAGATCTGATGGTGCCTTGAAATCAGACTAATCTTCAGAACTGTGAGAAGTAAATTTCTGTTGTTTATAAGTAACCCAGTTTATGATGTTCTGTTATAGCAGCTCGAATAGACTAGGACAGTTGGATTCCATAGAAGTTTGTTATCCAAGTGCCTACCATATTGGACGCAAAGATACAGAACCGCATATCATCATGGAAAATTCTGTTGCACAGTGTTGTTCTGGAGGATTTTCAGTGATTTGATGAACTACTACTAACAACAACAATAGTGATAATAATAATGGCATGTTAATGGTAGTGATATCATTTACCATTTACAGGGCATGCATAACATACAGGGTACTTTGCAGATATTGTCTCATGCCAACCTTACATAAACTTCAATTAAGCAGGTGTATTTACTCTTCATTTTACAAATGAAAATCTGTGGAGGGGTCAAATAAGTTACCCAAGCTAGTACTACTAGTAAATGATAGAACTGGGATTGGAATACAACATTGGCTGGTACAAATACCCATGTTCTTTGCTACTACATTGTACTGCTTCTAGATCCATGGAGTATTTCCCATTGCTGAAAAAATCCCCAAAAGGGGCAGCGAAGAAGACTTCCAGTGGGGAGATGAATCTTTATTCCATTATGAAACTGTTGGGATACTCAGTTGACCTATTTCAACCACTTTCAAATTCTCTGTAGCCAGAAGTCTACTTATGAAAATAAGCAAAAGATGTCCTTTCTCAATATACTTTGCTGCTATTTGCTGGGCACTTGTCACAACTCTACAAATCCACAGTGTCTATAGGTGATATGTGCCTCATAGAGTTGTACAGAAAACAACTAGAACGATCATAGGTGGTGACCCAGGTGTATCTGGTCTTTTGTCAAGTGTAGAAAGACTTGGCTTTAAATCTTAAAAGTGAATGACTGAAGATTGTTTAAGAAAAGTAAAATATTTAACAGGTGCTCGTCAGTGATTCCTGCAGAAGCCACCCACACACCCTGATATTTCAGGGCTGGGACTCATTCCCACTCTACAGACTCTTGATGGCATGACTCAGCTGTCATGGGGCCCATACTTAACTTAAAGCGTAATTTGTCACCGCAGCCCACAGTCATCAAATATTAGGGCTGAACAGATCCGGAGAAAGGAAGGTGGAGGCAGGGAAGAAGAGGAGGAGAGAGAATAAGCAAGAATAAGAAGTCTAGTAATAGTAATGACACCCATCATTTATCAAGTCCCTGTTATTTACCAGCACTGGAGAACTTACTTCACTGGTGATAGCATTTAATCTTTACAACGAGTCTGCAAAGTAGGTTTTGCTACTTCAAGTTACAGATGAGCAAATGAATTAATATGGTTAGTAAGTGCAACAGCTAGCACTTGAACCTAGGTATTCTTGATTCTAAGGCTAGGTTTTCTTTGAGCCAATCTAGAGAGACAAAAGGTGCTAGAAAGTGCTAGGCATGGAGCTCAGTGGGGAAAACAATGAGTCCCGTATTAGAAATAAGAATAAAAGAGGTAAAAAACAGAGCCCTCTACTTCCAACTAAGATAATTTATCTTCCTTCCTGAAACAACAGTAAAGAGACAAAATATATAAAACAATAGGTTTTTGAGGTGAGACAATGAGAGACAGTGATCCCTGAGAGATGGAAAACAAGAGAGGTGAGTCCTACATTTGCCTTAGTTTCCTACGTTGAGGGAGTTTCCAGACTGTGGCACAGAGAGAGAGAACCCAGGTGGAACCTAGCAGATCCTGATGTTGGGGAGATGGAAGTAAGAGTTCAGGGAAACCCGGTGGACAGAATTCGTAAGACGATGTGCCAGAGGGCAGAGAACTGACTTGGAGAGAACTGCCTGCAGAAGGGTCCATTTGAGTGTCCAGCCAAATACCAAATAGAACATGTGGATTCAGAATAGAAGGAAACTTGCTCAGCCTGATACAAGACACCAACTAAAAACCTACATCTCTCATCATGCTTAATGGGGAAAGACTGAATGATTTTCCTTAAGATCAGAAACAGGACAAAGGTGTGCTCCCACCACTTCCATACAACACTGACTAGAGCTTGTAGCCAGTGGAACAAGGCAAGAAAAAGTAATAGAAAATATTCAGATTGGAAAGGAAGGAGTAAAACTGCCATTGTTTGCAGATGATATGACCTTCTATGCAGAATCCTACAGCATCTACAAAAAAGCAACTAGAACTAGTAAGTGAATTTGGCAGGTTTGCAGGTTTGAGATCAATATACAAAAATCAATTGTATTCTTATATCCCTGCTACATACAATTGGAAATTGCAATTAATAAACAGTGCAATTTACATAGTATCACACATATGAAGTAGTAGGGATAAATCTGACAAAATGTGAAAGTCTTATGAATTGACACTACATGTGTGAAATACCTATGATAAGAACGATATAAAACATTGCTGAGAAAAATTATAGATAAAAATAAATGGAGAAATATGCCATGGTCATTGGTTGGAAGACTCAATTTTGTTAAGATATGAATTCTCCCCAAATTTATCTAAATATTTAATCTAACCTTGATCAAATCTCAGGAATTTTTGTAGAAATCAGTAAGCTGATTCTAAAATTCATACAAAGTACAAATGATCTAGGACAGATAAAACTACTTTGAAAAAGACTGAATTTGGCAGACTAATATTACTTGATTTCAGGCTTATTCCAGACCTGTCATAATCAAGAAAGTGTAAAAAGATCAAGACTGGCAGAAAGGTAAGTAAGTATATCAATGGAAGAGAATAATAGAGAGTCCAGAAGTAGACCCCCCAAATAGATGGACAGCTGATTTTTGACAAAGGTGCAAAGCCAATCCAGTGGAGAAAGGATAGATGTTTCAACAAATGGTGTTGAGCTAATTGGATATCCACATGTAAACACATGAATTTTAGTCTATACTTCTGACTATACACAAAAATTAACTTACGCTTGCTTATGTATCTAAATGAAAAACCTAAAATGATAAACATTCTAGGAAAAAAAAATTGGAGAAATTCTCTGAGACCTTGGTTGGGCAGAGATTTCTTTGATACTAGACCAAAAGCATTTTTCATAAAAAAACAAATTGCTCCATTGAATTTCATCAAAATGAAAAATACGTTCTTTTTATTTTTTATTTTTTTATTTTTATTTTTTTTAAAGATTTTATTTATTTATTTGACAGAGAGAGACAGCCAGCGAGAGAGGGAACACAAGCAGGGGGAGTGGGAGAGGAAGAAGCAGGCTCCTAGCAGAGGAGCCTGATGTGGGGCTCGATCCCATAACGCCGGGATCACGCCCTGAGCCGAAGACAGATGCTTAACCGCTGTGCCACCCAGGCGCCCCCAAAATACGTTCTTTTTAAAAGACACTGTTAAGACAAAGGGACAGGCAACACACTGGAAGCACATGTTTGCAAGTCATATATCTGGGAAAGAATTTATGTCCAGATTATATAAAGAACCCTCCAAACATACTAATGAGAAATCAAGCCAAACAACCCAATTTAAAAAGTGGACAAAAACGAGACCGATAAAGCAAAGGGTTGGTGAGGTTGTGGAAACACAGGCGCTATTACATACGACCGGACGGGGAACAACACAGCACAACCACTGTGGCAACCAATCTGGGAGTTCCTTAAAATTTGAAAATATGCAAACTATGTGATTAAGCTACTTGAAGCTATTTACTCAAGAGAAATGAAAGTTTGGTTCATAAAAAGACACGTAAAAGAATGTTTATAGCAGCTTTATTTATAATAGCCCCAAGCAGGAAACAACACAAAATGTCTATCAGTAGGTGAATGGACAGACAACCATGAAATTTACTCATTAATAAAAAAGGAGTGAACCACTGATACACACATGGATGAATCTGAAAATACTTATGCTGCGTGAAAGAAGCCAAAAAAGAGTACATACTGATGGTTCCACTTTTATATAATTCTATAAAATATAAACAAACGAATCTGTAGTGATAACACAGGATTGGGAGTGGGGGAAGGAAGGGAGTGACTTGGAGAGAGTTTTCAAATGAAACTTTTATTTTCATTGTGGTGATGGGTTTATGGGTACACATGTGTCAAAGTTTTAAAATTTTACCCTTAAAAAATCAGATAAAGATTGACACTTTGGGGGTGCCTAGGTGGCTCAGTCAGTTAAGGGTTCAACTCCTTGATTTTGGCTCAGGTCATGATCTTGGGGTGATGAGATCAAGCCCCGTGTGGGGCTCCACACTGAGTGTGGAGTCTGCTTAGGATTCTCTCTCTCCCTCTGCTCCTCCCCCCCAAATTTATATTTTAAATATATAGAATTTATTGTATGTCACTTATAACTCCTGAAACTGTTAAAAATGAGTTGGGATGGTCAACAGGTTTCTAGAGACCAAACTGCCACTTCTGATCCTGGGGACACTGATAGTTTTTTCCGTCACTATTTATATGGGGCTTATCCTATGCCAGACATTGTTCTAAACACTTCACAAGTGGTTAATCCACATCACCACCCTGTGGGTAGGCGCTTTTATGGTCCCTGTTTTACCCATGAGGACATTGAGTCACCACAAGGTTAAGTAACTCATCCAAGGTTTCGGAGCCAGCAGGGGGCACAATTGGGGCTTTAACGCCCAGCAGCCTCGCATCCACCATGGCTGGTGGTTTTACCTGGGACCAGAGCTAGGGGAGAGGCGGAAAGATACATTATGCACTTAGCTCATAAATATGATTGTAAGCCTTGTTCTTTCTTTTCAGCTTTACTGCGGTATGACTGACAAATAAAAACTGTGTATGTTAGGTTGCACAGTGTGATTTTTTAAAGGCGATGTGATGATTTAATATAAGTATACATTGTAAGATGATTGTCAGGTTAATTAGCACATCCATCATCTCCCACCGTTCTGTGTGTGTGGGGGGGTGAGAACACTTACGATCTACTCCCTTAACAAATATTAGGCATTTTGTTTTGAGAAAAGGATGGAGCAGTAGAGAAAACTCTCATTTTTCAGGAAAAAGTGGAAATTTGTAGAGAGGTACTGGCTACTCGTTGGGTTTTTCTTTCTTTTTAAAAAAATTTCAATTAGGTTTCATCTCTTATTGAAAATCTTCCCTTATTCCAGCCCAATTTCTCTTCCTCCCACTCAGGCCATCCGCTGCGCCGCCAAAGCTCCCGTGCTGATCAATGTCGCATTTATCACATAAAGTTGAAATTATTGTTCTTGCTTCTTTTATAGTCTGAGGCCTCCTAGAAAAACAGCAGTGACGCTACCATTGTAGAGTGCTGTGTCCGCCAGCCACTACTCTAAGTATTCTGTGTATATTAACGCTTGTAATGTTTGCCTGACTCCACGAGAGGTAGACTGTCATCATCTGTGTTTTACACATGAGAAATTTCTCTGATGTCACAAAGTAGGAAAGCAGGCAAGACCTTGACCATCTGGCTCCAGAGTTGGAGTCCTAATAATCGCTGGGAGTTGTGTCTTCCTCATCTTTGTATTCTCCGAACATACCTCATAGTAGGTACTCAGTGAATGCTTCTTGAACTGAACAGAATGCCCAGAGTAACGAGGTTCCGTTAATGGGAGCCCCGTTCGCAGTGTTTATTGGTGTCTAAAATATGATAGCAGTGTCATTCAGCTGAATAGAACACAGGGCTGCAGGAGTGGAAAGATAACAGAAAAAGGAAATTAAACATTGATGAACACTCACAATAGAAGGGTTGGGGTTCAGAGCAGACGTGGGGTCTTCGGGTAGAGGCTTTTACTCTTCTTGTACCGTCCCCCTGGCTGTCTGCTTCCGCTGAATAGGGGCTCTGTAGCTGAGAATAATTCATGCTTTATTTAAAACCCACTCTGGGCATGCTGGCCCCGGCAGTATTCGCTCATTATATTCTGGGTATCTTTTTAATCATGTTCTGGATAGATGAGTAAAATTCCTCACTTGGGCCAAAGGTTGGACCTCCTCTAATGATAAGATTTCCAGGATATTCGAATGATCTTCATCCTGTAAGTAGCAGCCATGCTTACTTTTTTTTTTTTTTTTGGTTCCTTTGTAATTGAAATCCATCAATTAGGTACCATTAAGGGGCCCAATGCATATTGTAAAAATTCTCTATAGGAAATGAGCCTTTCCCTGGGGAAAAAAAAGGCTCCAACTTTAATATTGCTTCTTCGTACTGTAATGATCCAGCCTTAGCTCCAAGAAGCCATTTGCTGCATTATTCAGAGGCAGTTTACAAAAGGGTTTTGATCTCTGGCTTACAGTTCTTAAAGCCAAGGGAATCCTAAGTAGCTTGAAACTAACTTAGAGATGGACTGATTGGAGAATGTCTGTCTCTCAGCTCCTGGATTCAGTTTGCGCTGAGGTGGACCTGTGTATTCTTATCACACAGGACCTCAGTTAGGGGCCTCTGGGAGTGTTGTCACATTCCCTCCCTTCCCGTTAACACCGGGCAGAAGCCTTGCCGCCCTCCTAAATGAGATTCGTCGTAGATGGTCTCGGCCACAAGGAGGAGGCAGAAAACCAACAGACAGAGCAACCGCCCAACCAGAAGCCAAGCAAACAGGAAAATGGGCAGAAGTATCCGTCTGGCTGGATGCGACCCAAACAGCTTTACCCTGTTTCCCACAACACAGTTCCACAGCCTCAGCCGTCCTGATTTTAGCCACTGTCGCGTTGAAATTATGCAGCTGTTCTAATGCAATTAAGGCTCATTTATTTTTACACTTGACTTTCATTCACTAGAGTTGAGGCTCTCTAAGCCCCAAAGACGCAGGATTATTTTTGATATTTATAATTTCTATAAACATCTCCTTCGAGAATATCGTGAAACCCTAGATATATAGAACTGTTTAAAACCTGCTTGTTTACTTCAGCTAGGGAATTTCCTCCACGATTAAAGGATTAATTTTATTCAAGGCTTATGACTGAAACTTAACTAAGATTTCTGTGTTCCAGCTATTAAAGCAGAAAATTCAAGCGTGCGAACAGCCAAAGCCCAGCCAGGCGTTTATGGCGGTATTAGAATGTCTTGTAGCCATCAGTAACTACTTAAATGCGAAGCTGGGAAAGGAAACGCCAAAGGATTCCCATGATCTCCCCTTCGCAGAGCGAGCTGGGCCGCCCTGCCTGGTGTGGGGGCTCCTGGAGGGCACCCATCTGGTGCTGGGGCTGTGCCCCCCGACTCTGACCAGCAGCGCTGAGAGCCTTCCACATCCAGGATCCAGACACTCCAGACCTGGGAGGTCGACTCAGACTTCTTCCAGGATGCCTGGCTCGGTTAGGGTCAGCACTGCTTCCCCTTATTGGCCTCCTCCCCCTCCCCCCCCACCCCCCACCCCCGCTCCCACTTGCTCCTCTTTTGCATCCCTTCCCCCCTCCTTTCTCCCTCCTCCTCCTCCAGACCCCACTAATACCATAGATATTTATTAAGCACCTACTGTATGCCAGGAAATGTTGAAGCCATGGGGAGGCAGTTAGTGAGTCAACCAGTCTCTGCCCTTGTGAAGGTGACAGTCTAGTCGGGAGACAGATAATAAGCAAACGAATCAATATATGATAGAATGTTAGGTACTGTCAAGAGTGAAGAAGCTATTTCAAAAAGAAGCATGATAAAGAGATGGAGTGACAGGCATCCTGTTTTGTACTGGCACTTGGAGAAGGCATCTCTGATGAGGTGAAATTTGGATAAAATGAAAGGAGCGATCCATTTTGGTGTCTTAGGGAAGAACATTTAGGTGAATGGGACATGAATGCAAAAGGCCTGAGATGGGAGCTTTCCCGGTATGTTTGCTGAAGGGCAAGGAGGTGTGCAGGGCCGCACAGGGAGTGAGCCTCAGTGGTCAGAGGCAGGTCCAGGATGTAGCCAGCACTCAGATCACCTGGGTCCTTATAGGCCTTAGTAAGAACTTTGGATTTCATTCTAAGAATGATGGAGTGTCGTGGATGAAGTGAGAGGAGTGAAGTGGTCAGGTTCATAATTTATTTTGGGTGCTGATTATCAACAGTACATTGTAAGCATAGTCTCAAATGCCATCAGGTCGTGCAGCCGTTCAGCACTTGCGTAATGATGCTCGAAGTCAGACAGTTGGCTAACACCAGGGCTCTACAGTGACTAGAACACGATGTCTTCCTTTAAGAAGTTCAGAGTAAGGAAGACCTACGGTATATGAGTCTATTCTTGACGTCTGCTGTCCTCACGGCAATTTTCCTGTTTTCATCCTGTACCGATTTAGACACTGTTCCCCTGCAATCTGTCTGCAAAGAAACCTTGGTAAATAACACAGAATTTACTGAAGATTTCCTAGGATGAATTTAAGGGAGGGCTTATATCACACACCTTCAAGATCTGTGAAGGAGCTAACATTTCAGCCTATGTCTAAGCTAACAAGTGGCCTGCCATGGTTTCATGGATGCTGGCGGAATATAGGAGACTCTTGGGTCAGAGACAGAAGAACCTATGATTTCTCAGTGCAATAGCAGTAGCTAGAGTATTAGCGTTTGCTTTGGTTCCCTGAGCCACTACAGGATGGGAACGCCCGACTTAGGGAACATGAATATTTCCTAATGGCAATAAGCCTGCCTGACATTTGTCCTGGAGGGAGATACTGTCTTTATTACATTGGAAATGAACAGACATGCCATTTGCTCTGAAGGGGGCACTATCCTGATTTTCCAAAGCTTTTTGGAAGACAGTTCTCCTTGAAAAGATAGTCTAAAGCAAAGGTTGGTACAGAAACACAAGAGAGCAATGGAGAGTTAGCCTTCCAATACACACCTGATAATAAACTCTTCAGAATGTTTACCGCATTTTACCGTGTTCCTTAATTGTGTTCCTGCACCCCCACTGGCATTTTTCTTCCTTCGTTCCTCTCTAGAGCATTCAGCCTTTTTTTCCCTATTATCTGAGCAATTCACCTGTATCCCCAGCTGGAACGTCTATATGCCGCACAAAACAAACGACTCTCAAGTTAGCAGGGCCCATTTTCTTTAGAAAGTAGTTTAGAATTTTTATCTGATTAATCTAGAAGGATTTTGGGGGTTCATTGTTTTTATAAGTGGCTTATGAAAGTCTTTCTTCCCAACTATAATTCCCCGCATAAGAGGAGAGTTCAGAATGTTCTCAATGTTCTGTTCAAAGTCTGCTGTGGGTATAGCAGGGGCCCAAGTAGAGAGAAGGCAGTTCCCCCAGGTTGGAGAGGGTAGGAATTGGTGTGACTGGTTTTTAGGAGGAGAAGGTCTGTAGTTTATAATGATCATTTAACGGCTTCATAGTTTCCTGCTTCCTGATGTGTCTGATTAATTTACTCGCTCTTCAATGGTTAGACATTTCAATGGATTCCAGAATCTCATGTGTATGGAGAACACAATAATGATATCTGAAATATTACTGGGGACCTCCTTGAGAACATGCTGGGAGCCAGGTCTGGCGTGATCTAGGAGTTAGTGAGGTGATTGTCTTTGTCCTCGGAGTTTACCTTCTCGTGGCGCAGACGTATTATGTATGTGCAAACAGATCACCGTCGTGGAGGGAACTTCATCAGTGTCTGTGGAGTTAACGGTTGCTCGATGAATGAGCCGCGTTAAGTGTTACTTAGATTCAGCAGGCATTGGACCCACTGGTGGGCTTCCATGGGAAGGTGGGTTTTGGGTTAAGTTAAGGGGGAAAGGGGAGTCATCCTACACAGGATAGATGAGCGCGCGTGGATGGATTTGAAGAAAAGTCTGTAGTGCCGTCGGAGAGTGGAAGGAAAGGCTGGGGAGTGTGATCTGGGATCAGATAGTGGACTTTGAATAAAGGGCTTTATTCTTTTAAATGATGTGCGGAGCCCCCAGAAGCAATATTTTTAGAAGGCGCATCATAACTTTTCTCAGATGTCATGAATATTCAGGAGTTAGAACCGCTGATAATGCATCAGAATACTTATTGGAAATTGTTGGTGGGACTGTGATTTAAACAGCGTAGGGGAGGTTCAAATTGTATGTCTTCTTGCTCTAGCTGGGAAGCAGAATAGTAAGTTGTAAATAACCATGGAGTGCTTCTGTAGGGGCAAAATCACAAAGAAAATGTCCCCCTTGATGCAGATGAACCTCTGTGTTCTGTGTAAATAGCAGGAGAAGCTGTTTGGGAGGAAGTCAGGGGGAGCAGCTCTTCCTCACTGGCTTCGTGTTCTCCCTGTTGGGTGTTTAATTCAGGGGCAATCCAGAATTAATGAAGATTTTCTAATTAATCACAAGTCCCTTTGGGTTTCATAGCCATGTTTGCATCTTACCAAATTTGTATTTCAAACCAGTGAATCAGCCTGTCACCACTTCCCCATGCTGGCTCCTGGACTCAAGAACAGCTTAAGCATAGGAATGAATCTCTAATGTGCTATTCCATGGTCTGACAAAACATTGAAAAAATAAGGAAGTTTGCATTCACACAAAGTGGGTTTAAATCCCAGCTCTTCCATCTACTAGGAGTGGAACTTGGGTCAAGTTACCTACCAGTGTTGAGCCCCATGTTTTTCTTGGTACAAATTACACAAAACGCAACCCAGTTCAGGAATTGTGAAAATTACCTGGGATGCAGGCTTTAGTACACGCTGATCTTCATTCCTCCCTTCTCTGTACGCCCTGTCCATCCTTTTTCCTTCAGTAACTGTGTTTGAAACACAATTACAGAGGATCCCGTGGAACAGTAACAGATGGGCTTGAGCCCTGGCACTACCGTATGATGGCTTTCCTTACTGGGGGAGTGGGAGGGACGTTCTTGGGATAGATTAGGACCACCGCTCTCAAGTTCTAGTCACTGCACTGTTTCCTGCAAGATATCTGAAGGTCCTCACTGAGGAAAATGAGGTATGCGCACATTCCCCTGACGAGAGCCCTCTTTTTTAGAAATACAAAGCTCTTGTATCTCCGTAAATAATAAAGCCATGTCCCAAGTAATGAAAATCAGGCTAGTGTCAGAATTCACCCTGGCCTCGTAATTCGTCTCGGCATATAGTAATAAGAAAAGATCAGCTCAGTACTTTTTCGGTTGGAGGATTGGCCTGGTTAGCCCTCGACCAGGGTTTCTGCCCCTTGGCACTGTTGGCTCTGTGGGCTTGGTCGTTGTCTCTGGTGAGGGACTCGAGGGTACGTTGTAGGGTACACAGCGGCCTCCCTGGTCTCTATCCACTAGAAACCAGTCACCTCCACGTATGACAGCCAGAAATGTCTCCAGACACTGCCACATGCTTTCTGGGCGGCAGAATCACTCATGGCTGGAAACACTGGTTTGGAAGCTTGGCTATGGATTGTGGGGGGACATCACCTCCGATGCTACCCCCGCCTCTCCACCAACAATGAGGCACACTGGGTGCCAGCCCATGGTGATCCTAAAGCTATGTTTGTGAGGAGAGCTAAGAGCACCGTGCATTGAATTTCGATATTTGCTTTTGATACAGGAAAAAAAAGGGTGGGTGGACCCTTATCATTGGTCTCCGCCTCTCCCTGCCATTTCTATGGTATTGTGTTTAAAATATCCCCAATCCAATAAGGTTTAGAGAAAGAGGGCGTCCTTAAATTTTAGAATTTTACAGTTAGGACCTTCCCAGTAAAGGCGGACTAGACAGAACAACATACCCACGAACGTCCACGTGGCTCAAATAGATTGCATTAGAGGCACAGAGTTGCTTCTAATGTATGTAATTTACTAATTCTTAATTAATTCCATTACTGGCTTATCTTGCAAATGGCAGTGGGGTTCTCTCTCCATCTTTTGGAAGCACAGCCTTTACCTTTCACATCAAGATTTACGGCAGAGAATGTTAACTCACTGCATGTCCATTCCTTCCCCATCTCAGCAGTAATGGAACGCGATCTCCTGACCCTAACGTAAGCACTGAATACAGATTCTCTCAGCTGCCTTGAACCTTTAAGAATAATACCAAATTATACCTAGTCTGTAAATAGGAGATGAGGGTTTTTTCCCTTCCCTTCAGTTGCTTTCCACAGACTTTAATATACGAGTGAGTGATTTATAATAGTAGTGACAAAGCCGCACACAGCTTGAAATTTTTTATAACGGCTGTAATACCACATCTATCATAATGAAAAATGTCTACGAAATCATTTTCTGCCAAAGAACATCTCCCAGATTCTATTAAGAACTTGCTATCTACATGAACACCGCATATTGCTGAAATACATGGCTTTCAAACGGCCCTCAGGGGCGGGGCCCACGTGTGGCCGTTGGAGTGACTCAAATCCCAGTCAGTGGTCATCAATGAAGGCGCTGTTGGTGCGAATCTCCAGAGAAGAGAATTAGGAGGGTAGAGGAGACGGTGAGAAAATACATTCTTTTGTAAAAAACTAATTTCACCAGGATATGACTGCATTTGGCAGTTGGATGGATTTAGATCCTATTGTGCTTTTAGTTCTTGTCACATTTACCTAGGCGCTATCAACTTCCTGCTGTTCCCAATTTTTAAAAGAATATCATAGTCCCGCCTGCCTATTATCGCTGTATTCTATTTGTAGTTATCTCTGCTTCGAGGAAAGGAGAGGAGCTTCACCTTGATTTGTGCCCTCGTTCAACAAAATCTTTTGCACCAGCCAGAATTAGCCACGTTTTCTCAGGACAGAGAGAGCTGAAAGCTGCTTTTCAGGGTTAGGTGTCCTTAAGCTCCGAACAGCTCATCCCTGGAGAAAGGTACTGTAGGGTTTTGTTTTTCTTTTTGAGGACTTAATTTTGATTTATTAAATAAAGCTTTGGAACAAATAGGATCATGACGTTTCACAGCTGTATGCATCGTACCTATGAAGTTTTGGAAGTTCTAACAGATACAGATTTTGCTTTTTGGTTTGGACATTTGGAGGCATGTGTCTCTGTCTCTGTCTGTCCCCAATCCTGTGCTGATGCCCATATATGTAAAGGGTTGTCACTGGCTGTCATTAATTAGAGAAGTTTATGGGACTCTATGCCAGTGGCAAGAGGGAGAGTGGGCATACATTAGTACCTGATATGTGTCAAGGATACAACATATTTTATCTTACTTATACTCATCACTGCCCCAAGGGGAGTTCTTATCCCCATTCCACATTGGATAAAACTGGGGTTCAGTGAAATTGAATAATGCATCATTTGTCACATAGCTGGAAATCAAACTTAGGTCCGTCTGGCTCTATGCTCTATGGTCTTTCCAGTATGCCAGCCCCGATAGGACCAAGGTTTTGGGATAGGGGTTCTGAAATCAGTCCATCCACCTCTGTGGTTGTAGCTGTAGTTCTTTTGACCATCATCTGGTGATGGCCGCTATGACTAGCTTGTTTGCCCTTTGCACTCCAAAGATTCCCTGTTTCTTTCCCATCAAAGCATTTAAATGCATTTAAATTTACATCAGAGATACATCCAAGCGGCTGCTAATCGTTCATGGCCCCAAAATCACAGTGATAAAACGGCCTCACATTGGACTTGTAATTTGTAGATTAAAACTTTGTTTTGCGTATGTCAGTTAATCTGATTGTCGCCACAATCCTGAGAGGCAATCCTGGGGGTATTGTTGCCCGTCCTCCAGAAGAGGAAGATGAGCTCAGGTTATGGGACTTGCTCAAGCAGCTACAAATCATACAGGCTCCTTCCAGTGAAACCACACTGCGTCTCAGGATGAGGGTTGCTGTGTCTGTGAGGTCCCAGTCCTTACAATACGCCTTCAGGTTCGTTTAGGCGTATTTGCATTTTGACAAGTTTGAATTTATTGTCGAGTTGTCGTCTTGCATGTTTCATTGTATTGCGTCTGAGTCCAGTGTAAACAGTAAATAGTAAACAGGTGTTGCTCATCCTGGGGCCGGAGCAACTGGATTGGGCAAGCAGCATCCTCGCTCCTGGACGACAGTTTCCTTTGTGTGACCTTGGTTCCAATGACAATTTCCTTTCAAGTGCTGGTTCTGGGGCCTTCTTTGGCATTTTTACATCATTCAGGTAGCATTGCCCTATTTTAGAACAAAGAAATCACACAATTGTATGCATGTATTCAGACATATATTGTGTATGTAAACGAAGTTAAGATTATGTGAATATAAAGTATTCTCTACTGCTTTTGTATTTTACGTTGTGTCATGAATATTTCCATGTCATTAAAAATGTGATTTTTATTGGCTACATTCATATTAGCCCCTTAAAGAGATGAACCATCCTTTGCTTATTTCTACTTTGTTAGCTGTTTTGGTTGTTCCCAATTTTCTGTTAAATTCTTTAAACACTAATATTTGGTACTTTAAAAAATTATTTCTTTAGTACAGATGCCAGGAAATTTAGACAAAAGAAGAAAGATGAAAAGGACATACGCTAAAAACAGGTTAACAAGATTGCAAACGTGTGGAGTCATGAGGCCTTTCCCAGTTACGACAAAATACACCCATCACCCCCAAAGTTCCTTCCCACGCCCCCAGCCCAGGTGATCACTGATGTGCTTTCTGTTACCCTACTTTTGCCTTTTCTGGGATTTTATGTAAATAAAATCATGCAGACCGCAGTCTTTTGCATCGGGCTGTTTTGACTTAGCCTCGCGGTTCTGAGCCTCACCCGGGTGGGCGTGTGTCAGTACTCAGTGTTTTGGATTGCTCGGTAGTATTCTTTTGCAAGGTCGTCTCATAATTTGTTTATCCATTTGCCTGCTGATGGACATTTGCATTGTTTTCGGTTTATAGTTATTATGAATAAAGCTGCTGTGAACTTTTTTAAAAAAAGATTTTATCCATTTATTTGTGAGAGAGAAAGAGAGAGGATACAAGTGGGGGGGGGGAGGGAGGGCAGAGGGAGAGAGAGAAGCAGACACCCTGCTAAGCAGAGAGCCTGATGAGGGACTTGATCCCAGGACCCCAAGATCATGACCTGAGCCGAAGGCAGACACTTCACCGACTGAGCCAGCCAGGCGCCCCTGCTGTGAACATTCGAGTACATTTCTCTATGTGAATGTATGTTATTTATCTTGGGTAAATGCCCACAGATTGCTGAGTCAAATGGGTAGTTTCTTTACGAGACCCCACCAAGCTGTTTGTCAAGGTGACTATAATAATTCACATTCCTATTAATGCTGTATGAGAATTTTAGTTGTTCCGTATTCTTATTAGCACTTGGTATTATAAGTCTTTTTAATTGTAGCCCCAAATCTTATTTGGTGTGTACTGATAATCTCATTGTAATTCTTTATTTTTAATCTACATATAGGAGCGTTAAATTTTTTTTAGTAGTATTAACTTTTTCCAGTGTACAATTTGATGAGTTTTTTTTTTTTTTTTTTTTTTTTTTTTTAAAGATTTTATTTATTTATGTGACAGAGAGACAGCCAGAGAGAGAGGGAACACAGCAGGGGGAGTGGGAGAGGAAGAAGCAGGCTCACAGCGGAAGAGCCTGATGTGGGACTCGATCCCGGATGGCCAGGATCACGCCCTGAGCCGAAGGCAGACGCTTTAACGACTGCGCCACCCAGGCGCCCCCAATTTGATGAGTTTTAACACGTTGTTGTCTTAATGAGTAATGAAATTTAACATCTTTTTATGTACACATTTTTCATCCGTGTATTTTCTATGGTGTGGGTAACTATTCAAATCTGTGCCCTTTTATTATTATTATTATTTTTGGTCTTAGGTTGAGTTGTTGACATATTCTGGATATAATCATAAATATATATTCTTAAAATATTCTGGATCTAATTCCTTCATCAGATATGTATTTATTAATATTTGCTCTTAATTTGTGGCTTGCCTTTTCATTTTATTAATAATGTCTTATGCAGAAAAAATTTTAAATTTTGATGAAGCCCAATTTATCAAATTTTTTTCTTTTCTATCCTATTTTGTGTCCCATCTAACACTCATCGATTCGTCAGAAAGATGTTTTCTATATTTCCTACTAGTAATTTTTATAATTTTCTCTTATCTTTAGGTCTGTGGTCCGTATTGAGTTAAGTTTTGCATGTGTTGTGGGATAATGGATGAAGTTTTTTCTTTTCTTTGAATATGGATATCTGATTGTTCCTGTACCATTTGTTGAAAAGACTGTCTTTTCCCCCACTGAACTGAACCTTTGCTGATAATCAATTCATTATGCATATGTTAATGTGCTCCTGGAATATCTCTTCTGCTTCAGTCATCTATATGTCTGCTGCGAAACCAACATTACCTTGTTTTGATTAGTGGAGATTTATAGTACATTCCATAGATCCTCTAATATTGTTCTTCTTTTAAAAATTGTTTTGGCTATTCTAGGTCCTTTGCAGTTCTATATGAGTCTTAGAATCATTTTATTCATTTATATAAAAATTCGGGCAAGGAGTGTGATTGGGAATTCGCTGAATACATAGATCAATTTGGTGATAACTGACATATTAAAAATATAGAATCTTCTAATCCTTAACCATGGTATATCTTCCTATTTAGGTTTTTTTTTTTTTTTTTTTTTTTTTAAGATTTTATTTATTTATTTGACAGAGAGCGAGAGAGGGAACATAAGCAGGGGGAGTGGGAGAGGGAGAAGAAGGCTTCCTGCTGAGCAGGGAGCCCAATGTGGGGCTCAATCCCAGGACCCCGGGATCATGATCTGAGCTGAAGGCAGACGCTTAACAACTGAGCCACCCAGGCACCCCTATTTAGGTATTTTTTAAACTATTTTAGCAATATTTTATTTTAAGTTTATTCCAAAGTATTTTATAATTTCGATGCTCTTCTAATTTGTATTTTTAAGTTTTCAATTTCCAACTGCTCAGTGCTAGTATTTAGAAGTGTAAATGATTTTTGTACATTGACCTTGAATCTTGAAACCTTTCTAAACTCAATTATTAGTTCTACTTGTTATTTTTGGTAGATTCCTTAGGATTTTCTACCATGTTGTCTATCAATAAACAGACTTTTACTTCCTTCAAAGTCCATATACATACTACTTGTTTATATTGCATTAGAATTGTGAGACCCTCCAGCACAGCAGTGTATGCGGACAGGCACCCTTGCTTTATTCCTGATATTAAGGGTAAAGGTTTAGTCTTTCAATGTTTCAGTGTGTTGTTGGCTCTAGATTTCCCACAGGTGCCTTCTGTCAGGTTGAAGAGATTCCTTTCTAGTCCCAATTTGCTGAGGTTTTTTTTTTTTTTTTTTTATCATGAATCAGGTGTGGAATTTTGTTAAATGTTTTTCTACATCTATTGACACAATAAGGTTTTTCATCTTTGGTTTGCTACTATATCAGACAATATCGATTGCTCTTCAAAAGTTAAAACAGGGGCTCCTGGGTGTCTCAACCGTTAAGCATCTGCCTTTGGCTCAGGTCATGATCCCAGGGTCCTGGGATCCAGCCCCGCATCATGTTCCCTGCTTGGCGGGAAGCCTGTTTCTCCCTCTCACACTCCCCTTGCTTGTGTTCCCTCTCTCACTGTCTCTCTCTGTCAAAAAAAAAAAAAAAAAAAAAAAAAAAAAAAAAAAAAAAAAGACTTAAAACAACCTTACATTATTGGGATGAATCTCACTTGGCTTACATGTTGGATTCAATTTTCTAAGATTCTGTTAAGGATTTTTGGCTCTAAATGTGAGGTATGCACATGCATGGTAGTTTTCTTCTTAAAATAATGTCTCTGCTGGCTTTGTTGACTAGGTAATGCTGATTCCTAGAATGACTGAGGGTGTATCACCTCCTCATATGGTCTTTGGAGAGTCTATAGATTCACCCGCAAAGCTGTCTGGCTTGGAGTTTTCCTTGTGGAGAGGTTTTAAACCGTGTATTCAACTTCTTTAACAGATGTAGGACTTTGGGTTGTCATTGTCTTCTTGAGTCATATTTTGTGTTTGTATCTTTCAGGATTTGTCCATTTCATCTAAGTGGGCAAATTTAATGGCATAATTTTGCTCACAATATTCCCTTATTGTCTCTCTCTTTAAGAACTATAGAGATGCTACCTGATTGCATTTCTGATTTCAGTGATCTGCATCTTCTCTCTTTTTCTTGATATGTTGAGTCAGAGGATTTTCAATTTTTAAAAATCTTTCAAAGGACCACATTTCATTTCATTGATTTTCTCTTTTTCTGTTTTCCATTTCAGTGCTTTCTGCCTTTTATTATTTTTCTCCTTCTGCTTTTTTGGGGGGTTAATATTGTTCTTGCAGTATTTTAAAGAAGGAAATTTAGATGATGGAGTTGAGACCTTCATTCTTTTCTAATATTGGCAGTTTAATGCTACAAATTTCCCTCTACTCACTGCTTTAGCTGCATCCCACAATTTTTCATGTATTCTGTCTTCATTTTTCTTCAATTTAAAAGATTTTCCAATTTTTTGTGATTTTTTTTTCTTAAGCATATGGGGGTATTTAGAAGTGTGTGGTTTAGGGGCACCTGGGTGGCTCAGTTGTTTGAGGGTCTGACTCTTGATTTCAGTGCAGGTGATGATTTCAGGGTCGTGGGATCGAGCCCCACATTGGGCTCCATGCTCAGCACAGAGTCTGCTTGAGATTCTCTCTCTCCCTCTCCTTTGCTCCTCCCTCACTCTCTCTCTCTCTCTCTCTCCCTCCTTCTCAAATCAATCAATCAGTCAATCAAATCTTAAAATAAAAGTAAAAAAGAAGTGTGTGGTTTAATTGCCAAATATTTGGGGGGGTGTTAAGTACTTGTTTTCCAATTTATTTCTATTGTATGCAGACGTTCTTTGTTAGGCAGAGTGTTCAATAAATGTGAATTATGACAACTTGTTCAACTCTTCTGCATGTTTATTGGTTTTCTATCTATTTTACCAACTACTGAAGCATGACTATAGAAATATCTACCTATAGTTGTGTGTATGTCTATTTATCCTTTAAGATTTAAAAAATTTTCCTTAAAATATTTTGAAACTTTGGGGAATATTTTTTCATATATATGTATCTTATATATAACAATGTATATATCTTAATATTGTCCTGTCCATTTTTCCCTCTTTTTTCTTTCTATATATGCATTGTATTTCCTATATATTCTTTTCTTTCTATCCTTCATTTTAGATTGTTTCTGTTGTGTGTTCAGGTCTGCAAACTGTTAATTCCACCTGGTGTACATTTCATTTCTGGTATTATAATTTTTATCTCTAGACATTCCATTTGCATCTTCTGTATGTTTTTCATTTCTTTTATTTATTTATGATCATGCTTTCCTTTACTTTATGCTTTCATTTCTACTATCATGCTTTCATTTACTTTTATTATTTTATGATCATGCTTTCCTTTATTTTATGATCGTGCTCTTCCTTTCCTTTCTTGAACATATGAGACATAATTATAATAGCTGCTTTCACGTCATTTTTTTCTGGTTCCATCATCTCTTCTATTGATTGATATTTTTCATATTTTTAGGTCTTATTTTCCTGCTTCCTCTCCTGTCTTGTAATTATTTATTGGATGCTGGACATTGCAAAGTTTATATTGTTGGTAGCTGGAGTTGATTTTATTCCTTTAGATAGTGTTGAATTTTTTGTTCTAGAATGTTGTTAAGTTACTTGGAATTAGTTGAATTCTTCTGAGATTTCCTTTTAGACTTTAAGTCAGGACCAGAGCATCCATTAGTCTCAGGCTAATTACATTTAATTACTAATGTGATGCTTTTCTGAGGATTCCACCAATACCCTCTGTACTATGAAATCTTTTCTGTCTGGTTTTTGGGAAGACAAACTCTTCCTAGCCCTGTGTAAAACCCAGCCCTGTGTCTTTCTCCATCTTTCTAGTGGTTCTTTTTCAGCCTTGTCTAGTTTCTTCTCATGCATGTGCGTATCAGTATTTGGTTGAGGACACTTCTGCAAATCTCTGGAGCTGTGTTTCTGTGCATATTCTCATAGTCTGATATCTAAAGTCTAGCTGCCCTGACCTCTACAACTTTGGTTTTTCCTTCCTCATTTCTGTGGGATCACCAAGATTTGTTTGGGTTTCCTCTCTTCATACTGCAGCCTAGAAACTGCTTTCAGGTAGTAAGCTGGTACGATTGTGGGGCTCACCTTGTTTGTTTCTTTTCTTAGTCCTATGCTGCCTATTATCAAATGTCTGCAAATGATTTTTTCATATATTTTGGCTGGCTTTCTAGATTTTTAATGTTGGAGGGAAAATATGGTCCTTTTTATTCCATCTTAGCCAGAGACAGAAGTCCTTATTTTTGTTTTTGTCTTAATTAAAAGAAGAAATGTGTGTTCTTTTGGCTTGCAGGCCTATAAGTGATGTTTTCTTTCGTTGTTAGCACATATGTGAAGAAGGCTGCGCTTGGAACCTAGGACTGGGAAATAAAATTTCTCAGAGGTTTCCAACTGGTGGCCAAATCTGCCATGTTTGAAGATGGGCCTGGTTTAGAGATTAGGAAATTTTGCTTTCTGGGCTTTTTTTTTTTTTTTTTTTTTTAATGCTATGTTAGTCACCATACAGTACATCATTAGCTTTTGATGTAATGTTCCATGATTCATTGTTTGCATATAAGACCCAGTGCTCCATGCAATACGTGCCCTCCTTAATACCAATCACCAGGCTAGCCCATCCCCCCACCCTCCTCCCTTCTAAAACCCCCAGTTTGTTCCCTGGTGTCCATAGTCTGGGTAGCACTACAGGGACTCTCATGGTTTGAGACATTCTGGGCTTTTTCACTGTTCATTTTGCCAAAGCCCCTCACAGGTCCCTGTAGTGCTACCCAGCCTACTCTCCTCTTTTCTGTTACCCTTCTGTGTCCTATAGACATTTGACTGCTCTTTGCATCCTGGCCTATCACATGGCATGCCATCCCTTCATTACCTGCTCCTGTCTCCTCTCTAGAGCTGCAGTTCCCCATGCCTTACCTCAAACTTCTTTTCTCTTCTAGCCACATTAAACTCCTTGAAGATTTTTCATGTGGGTATTGTCATAGCACCGACAAGAGCCCCTGCTGTGCTTTAAGCCAGATGTTAATACCTAGGATACCAATGAATGGTACAAAAACATTGAAAAAAAATCACACCAGATGGGATGAATGCAGTGATTGATATGTGCTTAGGGCATTTTGAGATGATACTTATGCCTATTCCACGCTGAGCTAAAGGAAATCCAGGGCTTCCTAGAGAGGAGGACATCTGGACTTCCTTGGAGGATGAATAGGAGTTTTCTGGATGATTAAGGGAGAACTCATTGTATGTTATACATTGTAGACCATCAATAAATACTTGTTGACTTGTGTCTGACTCTGGTGTAGTTTTTGTTACTCCTGGCTCACTAATGGCAACCTTCAAAAATCTTGAGACTATTTTTTAGAGTGTTTTTTACAGCCCTATAGTTGAAAAATATATTAGCAGAAGGAACCCAAGATTTATTTTGGTGAATTTGAGAATTCAGCCTGGTGATTACAGAAAAAGTGATGAAGAATAGACATGCACCTGTAGGAGCTTGCTAGGATGAAATATCATTCCAAACACTTTAATAAATGGAAAATCCTTCGATCACCCAATATTCAGCTCTTTTCAAATCTTTGCACATTATTGGGACACGTGCCCAAGCTCACTGTCTACTAATATTACCACATAATTATGAGCTTACTGCCGGGGGTTTTGGTCATGTAATAAACCTGTCTCAAGTCAAGACTGTGCATTTATTACAGGATCTAATTTAGAAGTATGAAGGAGACCTTTCTCAGCTGTCAAAAAGATGTGATGAAATGAAGAAATTCTATAGTGACATTCTAGTAAATGTTATATTTAAAAAATAATTCAGATCAATCTTCAAGAAAATCTATAAAATCTTTCAACTTCCAAATTTCTGAAATTGTTTCAATATGTTAGATTCATATTACAATGTGACTAGCATTGGAGGATTTTAGTGTGGACGAGCCGTTCCGATCTCATTTTTATTTAATATATGGGGAATGAAATGCTTCCAATTAGCACTCGGATCCTTCTCATAAAGTATCATGTAGAGCAAATGGAGTTCAGAGACCTTTTAAAAGAAGAAAGTCCAAATCTTTTTCACCGATTCAGAAGTATGAAAATGGTTAGCTCTGAGAACCTGTATCTTTCTATGATGCAATTGAATTGATAGAGAATTTGATGAGTTTGGGGCAACCCCAGGTGACCTCTGTCAGAACAAAACTTGAAGATTAAAGGGGTCTGCAATCAGAGAAATTTCATAATGTTTGACTAAAAATATTCATGTGATAAAGTAAGAAGTACAAAGGTCTTCTGATGTCTCCAGATGATTTAAGGACAGATTTGAAGACTAACACGAAATGAACAATAATAATAGCAACAACAGCTGTTTTGTTAGGAGTGCTCACCAGTGCCAGGCATGGTGCTGTGTGTCTTGTAAGCTTCCTCCTCTTCTGTCCCCTGAGCTCCCTAGGGGAAGCGTGTGGCTTTGTAGGATAAAGACATTTCGAAGTGGTTGAGATGCTTCCCCAGCACCACTCTCAAATTTGCGTGATTCCCAAACTGTGGTTGTGCCTGCTCTGTCCTTCTCCACAGCTCACACTTCACAGTGCCAGGCACTGTCTGGTGCTTTCTGTGTGTTAATACTTAATTCTCAGCATGACTAGGAGGCGGCTGCTCTTAGAATTCCTGCTTTTCAGATGAGTAAACCGAGCCCAGGGAAGTTAAGTAACTTGCCTACGTTACACAGCTAACGAACAGTGGCATTGGGATCAGAACCCAGGTGGTCTGGTTCCAGAGTGAGCCCACATGCTTTCTTCTACCCTCCACGGCCTCTGGATCTGGAAGAGATTCACGTGACCAGCATTGTATTGTGTGTAAAAGAAAATGACAAGACAGTGCAGCCACTGAAAGAAGTGGTGAGAGTTTCCATTCAGTGGCTTGTAACACAGACTGGAAATAACAAGAGCTTCAACAAAATAAATGCTCATTGTGGGGAGCTGGTTCTCCGTGGGTCTTCCTTGCGTTTTGTGCACAGAGGCACTGACAGCTGTTGTTCTGGGGTGTCTTATCCAGGATATTGGTTGCAGACTGCTTTGGAAGATGGAGTGCCTCCCTCCGGGGCACAGGGAAGATGTGTTTGCTGTGCAGTATAATAAAGATAACGTCTCTTTACAAGGTAAACGTTGGACAGGTTCTGTTCACAGCCAGTAACAAAAAAAATCAGGTTTCCTGAGTCTGGGGTTCCTCAGCTGTGATGCAAAGCTATTGCATGCCTGGAATCGCCCCGGGGCTGCTCCTCATCTGTGGAAGGGGGGGCGCAGGGAAACAGAGGTGACCCGAGCCATACTGTGAGCAGTAAATTCCTTTGTCTCTGACCTAGGAGTCTCATTTCATCTGCCAGGATCCTTGAAACTGGCAGGCTCACTGGTTATCTTGTGAGGAGGGTGAACTATTGGACCCTTCACAGTTCTTGACAGTTTTTTTCTTTTTCTCCCACACATGGGGGAGGGCTGCAGGGAGGTGGGGGAGGGCTGCAGGGAGGCCCGCGAGGGCTGGGGTAGCAGCTGCAGACGGTCCGCAGGCGCCCCGGCTCGTTCAGCTTTTGGCTCCGCTGTCTTTCACATTTCCTGAGGCCACGAGCTGCCTGCTGGAGCTCCAGGTAGGGGTCTGGAAAGAGGCGGCACCAGAGTTTCCCCAGATGTCCCACAAAGTGACTTCTGCTTGTATCTCAGTAGCTACCCCAGGCGCCGGGAGGGCTGGGGCATGTGGTCCTTTGGCAGAGCACGATTTCACTCAGAATATAATCGGTGTTCTGTTACAAAGAAGAAAGGAGGGTGGATTTGGGCCAAGCGGTAAGCCATCTCAGCTGTGGCGATGCAGACGTTGTGGCGGGTATCAGCAGAATGGGGTGGTTTTGTGTGAAGATTTCCAGCATAAATAAATATTTGATTCCAATATTAAGCCCCTCTCTCCTTGCTTTGAAAAATGCAAAGTGGAGCATATGAAAGCAAATCCTGTTCCCGCATGCACATTCCAGCTGCTAATGGAGACCCTTGTGTGCACGGAGCATTTGGTAGTTGAAACTGTGGGCTAACAACCAGTGGAAAGGAATCCGTAGCCCCTGGAAGTGCCTTTGCACCAGTAATGACCCTTGTGAGCCATTAATCTGCAAAAGATGCCCTGTCTCTAGGTCACTGCTTTATAAACCGAATATCAATAAAGGCTGCCAGGGGCATGTTAATTATTTCTATGGATGGAGCCATTGCAGTTGGTCTGTGAAAGTAACTGTTTGATGAGAAAGCACACTGGTTTAGCGAGTCTGTGGGAAGACACTTCCTTAAACTGGAAGGGTTGTTTGTGCTTCTTTCTCTGGTACCACCAAGGGGCTCTGGACGGGGAGTGGGGGTGCACCAGTGTCCCCTGGTGGTATTATATGGCTCTTTCCCGGGGAGTTTTATCATTATTTGTTTTCTCTGCGGTATGTTAGAGGCTCAGAAGATTTTTTTTGTAGAATGATAAAGTGATGCTGATGGGCATATCAAAAGCAGTTACCATTATTGGGCACCTAATATGTATCATCCTCGGTGCTTTGCATAAATTATTTTATTTAAATCGTCATGGTATTCCCAAGAGATTGATGCTTTTGCTGGTCTATTTTATATCTGTGTGCATTTGATTTAAGAGAAATTATATAACTTGTCCAACTTTTTCAGGCAGGCAAACGTCAGGGGTGGGGCTGAGATTCAAATATAAATCCCTGTGACCCCAAGGTCTCAGCTCAGCTCTTAATATTATGTTACAGTGGCTCTGACTGTCACAGACAGAGAGCCTGAAGTTATCCCTCCCTTCCTTCCTCCCTGCCTCCCTCTCTTCCCCCCTTCCTTCCTTTCTCTGCTTCCTCTATACCTTTCCTCTTTACCCCCTTGTCTTTAACTGTAGAAACAATGAAAACACCCTTTACTACCATATTACCATTTAAATTTTTTTGCACCTGACTTTTCAAGTCCAGGTCCATGGTTTCATAGTCCATTCAGTCCATGTTCACTTAGTGTGTACCCCGTACTAGGTGCTGGCTGTACTTCGGTGAATGGGACCAATATAGTCCCAGTTAGCACAGAGCAGACATGTCACCTTGCATTCCATTTCTCTTGCATAGCATTGTACCAAAAAACATTTCCATGTCACTATGCTGTTTTCATAATTATCATTTTTAATGTCCTCATAATATTCTATCACATCAATGTGCCATAATTATTTTCAATATTACATTGCTGTTGAGCAATTAGGTTGTCTCCAGTTATTTGCTGTTACAGATAACAAGCATCTTTAATATTTTTCTAAAAAATAACATAAAGGCAGATGATCCCACAAGGAATATCTTTGTGCCTATAGTTTTATTCTTTTCTTAATTTTTCTTAGGGAAAATTCTCTAGAGTTCAATTACTGGGCAAGATGGAAAGTACACTTCTATGACTTTGCAGAAGTGTTAATAATTACGCATTACTGTGTGCAGACCCCAGGAGGTACTTTACACATATTATCTCATATAATCTTCACAACAAACTGGGAAGACAGGTAAGATCAGATGATGCCCTTTCCTTTACAGATGATAAAACTGAGTCACGAGGGTAGAGTAAATGTCCTGTGGTCATGATCTGTGAGTGGAAGAGGGACCTAAGCAGAGGTTCACAAGGGCTACAGTCCGCGTGCTTAACTCAGTATCCAACCAGTTTCCCCTTCTAAGAGCCACTCACTCATCTGTCCTCATGAGCCAGTGGTGGAATCTTTTCAAAACTCTGAAGTTGAGAAGGGAGGCAGAACATCTGCCTTAAAGTTTTTTCTAATGGTGTGTTAAGCAGGTCATATGCCTGTGGTCGAACCCGTGTAAGGATCATGGGAGTTAATCTATGAATGGACATTGTAAACAGTCAACAAATGGTAGTTATCCCTAATGGTCATCATCCTCACCATCACTGACATGCTGCAAGATGTAGGTGCAGGCTCTTCTAAACAGATTCCCATTTCTTACTTGCGTCTTTTCACTGAACATTGTGAACCAGGTATTTCGGGAATAGGTTGAAGGGTCACACATTTGTCAAGATGGAATTTTCTCCTCCCTCCCTCCCCCTCTTCTTCCCTCCTCCCTCTCTTCCTCCCCCCTTCCTTCCCCCCTTCCTTCCTTCCTTCCTTCCTTCCTTCCTTCCTTCCTTCCTTCCTTCCTTCCTTCCTGAATGCTCTCTAGGGTCAAACACTACTCTAAGCGCTTTTACATATACTAAAATCCTGTATTTCTACCAACAACCGTGGAAGGCAGGTACTATTGTAACCCCCATTTTATGGACAAGGAAACAACAGTCCAGAGCAATAAGATCTGGACAGATGCACATTTACCCTGAAGCAACTGAAGCTCAGGCATCCAGGCCCCTCTCTTGCATGGACCACTGCGATTCTATGAGCTCATGGAATGTTCTAGGGAGAAGGGGAAGTCGTGGTGCAATCAGGAAGCGTTTCTATGCAGCAGTCCTGATATTGCTAAAGAGATCTTAGAAGAAAGGGTCATGAATCTCTAAGTCTCCAGAAAATTGTGATTATTTTTCTTTATCAAGATTGAATATTCACTTTAGTCTCCAAGTTGGTACTTGCAGTTTTGTCTTTTCTTTCTTCCTTCCTTCCTTTCTTTCTTTCTTTCTTTCTTTCTTTCTTTCTTTCTTTCTTTCTTTCTTTCTTTCTTCCTTCCTTCCTTCCTTCCTTCCTTCCTTCCTTCCTTCCTTCCTCCCTCCCTCCCTCCCTCCCTCCCTCCCTCCCTCCCCCTCTCTCTCTCTCTCTCTCTTTCTTTCTTTCTTTCTTTCTTTCTTGTAAAAAGGTGTCCCAATTTAATACATTTTCTGCAAGATTTGTATCCTCTCCTGGAGTCTGGTTATGTCTAATTGGCATAACCAGCCTTATTTGCCTCACCTGTAAATTGGGGGTAAAAATAGGACCTATGTCACAGGCTGCCATAAACATGAAATATGATGGTACCTGGAAAGCATTTAGGAGATAGCAGGCATTCAAGAAATGGTCATTGTCACCAGTTGTTCATGGTAAGACAACTTCTTCATATCTGGCCAAGCTCGGCCAAGTTTCTAGGACAAGCTTCCCAGGGTTCTGGACATTATCACTTTTAGCTAAGGGAAAAAAAAGCGGTTTAATTAATTAATTAATATATTCAACCATTGATTCACTATGTATTTATTGAGGATCTTCCATGCTGGACATGCCACTGTGTCTGGGGCTGCAGGAGAAAGCACAGCATCCCTGCACAAGCACCAAGGTATCTTGATTTGGAGCAATGTGACACGCTCTGACTCATTCGGCTGAATGCACGTTGGTGTGTTGCTCGGGGTTGGGTGTGGTGACTCCAGACAGCCCTGGGTGGGTAACTTCAGGGACCCACTGGGGCCAAGGGGACGCTTGGAGTTATTCAGAATATCTCTGACCAGCACATAACTTTTGACCAGATTAAGCATGAGTGTGACACAGCTACAGCGGGAAATGTGTTCAGTATTAACTCTTCGATGGTGAAAGCTGCCAGTATACCAGCGTGGGAGACCCAAACTCCTATTTCTCTTGTGTGTTCGAAGAAGTGCTCTTGGAAACGCAGCCCTGTTAAAAGGTGTGGCTCCCGCCAGGAGGGGTGGAGTCTAATGGTTGCACTGGTGTGGGGCAGACTTGTCCCAGCGCCTCCGATTTCTCAGTGGAGATTTCTGAAGAGGCCATTTTATTCTGTTGTTTGTGTTGATACCATAAGTGTCTCAAACTCTCAACAGAATTTGCTTTGCACTTCAAACATCTACACGCTTGAAAATATTTACCACAGTAAAACAGGAAAATGGGCTTTTTGTTTTGCTTTGTTTTGGTTTTTGGTTTGCATTCTCAGGAACAATTTGGGGAATAGCCTGACAGGGAGTCCCAAGGGCTGTCTGGCTGGATTTCAGCTTTTATCTGTGAGTGGGGAAGCCGGGCAAGCAATGCCGTGTTCCAGTCACCTCTGGTTCCTGGTTTCTGGTAACTTAACTGTAGCTTACCGTTCACTTGTACGTTTGTGCAATCTAGATTTATTTACGTGAGCTTTTGAAACGGTGCTGGATGATCACCGGTGATGTCGTTCTCCCTTACCTTGAGTCACAGAGGTGGCTGCACAGAGGTCAAAGGTCACTCTTTGGGGCGTACTTTGAAGAATCTGAATAACACTGGATGGGAAGAAAAAAATATAACTACATTTGAGACTTCTTTTTAAAAAGATTTATTTATTTTAGAGAGAGAAAGAGAGAGTGGGGGAAGGGGCAGAGGGAGAGAATTTTTTTTTTTTGTTTTACATTTTATCTTATTTTTTTTATTATGTTCAGTTAGCCACTATATAGTACACCATTAGTTTTTGATGTGGTGTTCAGTGATTCATTAGTTACGTATAACACCCAGTGCTCATCACAGCACATGCCCTCCTTAATACCCATTACCCTGTTACCCCCTCCTCCACCCCCTTCCCCTCTGAAACCTTCAGTTTGTTTCCCGGGGTCCATAGTCTCTCATGGTTCGTCTCCCTCTCTGATTTCTCCCCGTTCACATTTCCCTCCCTTCCCCTATGGTCCTCCGTGCTACTGCTTATGTTCCACATATGAGTGAAACCATATGATGATTGTCTTTCTCTGCTTGACTTACTTCACTTAGCATAATCCCCTCCAGTTCCATCCATGTCGATGCAAATGGTGGGTATTCATCCTTTCTGATGGCTGAGTAATATTCCATTGTATATATGAACCACATCTTCTTTATCCATTCATCTGTTGAAGGGCATCTCAGCTCCTTCCACAGTTTGGCTATTGTGGACAATGCTGCTATGAACACTGGGGTGCATATGGCCCTTCTCTTCACTACATCTGTATCTTTGGGGTAAATAAGTAGTAGTGCAATTGCTGGGTCATAGGGTAGCTCTCTTTTTAACATCTTGAGGAAACTTCATACTGTTTTCTAGAGTGGCTGTACCAACTTGCATTCCCACCGACAGTGTAAGAGGGTTCCCCTTTTCTCCACATCCTTGCCAACATTTGTTGTTTCCTGTTTTGTTAATTTTTGCCATTCTAATTGGGGTAAGGTGGTATCTCAGTGTGGTTTTGATTTGTATTTCCCGGATGGCTAGTGATGTGGAGCGCTTTTTCATCTGTCTGGTAGCCATTTGTATGTCTTCCCTGGAGCAGTGTCTGTTCATGTCTTCTGCCCTTTTTTTTGACTGGGTTATTTGTTTTTTGAGTTTTGAGTTTGAGAGTTCTTTATAGATCTTGGATAGCAGTCCTTTATGAGTAATGTGATTTGCAAATATATTCTCCCATTCCATGGGCTGCCTCTTAGTTTTGTTGACTATTTCCTTTGCTGTGCGGAAGGTTTTTATCTTGATGAAGTAGAGGAAGAGAATCTGAAGCATACTCCCCGCTGAGCACAGAGCCCAGTGCAGGCCTCGATTTCACGACTCATGAGATCATGACCTGAGCCTAAACCAAGAGTCAGATGCTTGACTGACTAAGCCACCCAAGCAGCCCGAGATTTCTCTAGGATAAGATTTGAAAAGTCATTAAAAGATCAGACTCCAGAATCCCACAGGCTAAGGGCTATGTGCTGGATCTGACATTTGCAGCCATGTGGCCTTATATACGTCCTGAGTCTTTGTTTCTCCTTTGTACAGAGCTGTGGTAATGATCAGATTATACAGAAAGAACTTGAAATAGTGGGAATAGAGGAATAGTGAAATAGAGGAAGGCTTCAAAGATTTACTGTTGAGTGAATAAATGATAAAAAATGAAAAAAATAAGGAATGAATGAAAGAGTAAAGTGATCTCTGGATACCTTTCACCAAATTGCATGGAAGAGACTAGAACTAAATTATATTTAGTAACTCGTGCATTGGTATTGGCTACATAATTTTGGGGCCCAGTACAAAATGAAAATGTGGAGTCCTGTGTTAAAAAATTATTAAGAATTTCCGGATGGTGACAAGTGAGTATTGAGCCAAGCACAGGGCGCTTCTGAACACAGGGGCCCTAATGTACACTGGGTCCTGGGTGATGCGTGGGCCACATGCCAGTGAAGCCAGCCCTGCTTTCTGTTCCAGAAGTATGATTCATTGGTTCTTCCACTCTACCAATGGTTCCTAAAGTCCTTTGTAATCTGTGTAGAGATCCCCCCAAAGCTACAGGTATAATAAAAATATTTGAAATGCTTGGTTTTCTGTTTTCATGTTAGATCTCTTCCAAAAAATGTTTGTTTTTTTTTTTATCTCCATAGATGACATAGTCGGAGAGAAAAGAAAAATCCACAATGTTATGAATTCCTGTGCTTTCTTTTCATTTCCCCCATATTACATAGTTTGGAAACGATTTCCGGTTTTCTTCCTAAAGAGTGCATTATGTGCCTCGCAGAGGAGGGAACAGCAGCCTATGTTTATTGAAGGTCCAGCACGCTTATTATAAGTTTCGCTAATCCACAACCCCTGAAGTAGAAGAGCTAAGGATATCTAATCACAAGAGGTTAAATTGGGACAGACGCTAACTCTTCGTTCCCCTAATGATCATTTTCCCAGTGTGAATTGCTACCATTTCAAAAGAACAAGGACATTATTTTTTCCTGCTTTTCCAGGAGCCCGATCTATAGCAAGATTATTTCAGCTGGTTAAGGCTGGTGCTAATGAGGCCAAGGTCATGAGCTTGATCCCTACTGGGGGCAGTTAGTTAACCTCTAGAGAAAACCCAGACTACATCTTTCACCCTGAGCTGCCAGTTCACAATTCCTGACCCAGGGGACCTGTTGGGCATGTGGATGACAAACCGGTGGGCTTGCAGGGGTGGCAGACGTGCAGCATGTGCCTTAGCCCTTCTTTCCCGAACCTTTGATAGCACTGACTGATCCTCCTGAGTTTAGACAGAACCCCAGAATCCTTCTCAACACAGTGTTCTAGATCAGAGGTCAGTAAATTATGACCTGTGGGGCTATCTTCGGCCCAGTGCCTATTTTTATAGATAAAGTTTTATTGGAACACGGCCCCATTCATTAGTTTATATATTGTCGATGGCTGCTTTTGTACTGCAAAGGCAGAATTGACCACAAAACCAAAATAAATACTCCCTAGGTGTTCACAGAACAAGTTTGCTGACCCCTGCTCTGGGTGACCACTGAATCAGGAAGAGTGGGGATATATCCATTTATTATCTCTGGATTTTGGGGAGTGGTCACTCACATTACCAACTGATTCTTCTTTTTTAGAGAAGCAGCTTACCCCAAGAAAGGAATTCCTTTAGTACATTTTCTATCCATTTGGAAATAATTAACTGTATATTCTTGATCTTTTAAAATTTTTATTTATTTCTTTGTTATTTTTATTTTTCATGGCAAGAGTAGTGTGAGAAGTCGGGAACCTTAAGGCCAGTACTGAAAGAGCCTTGATTTGTAAGAGATATGAAAGGTCTTTGAAGTTTTACTGTGAGGTGTGCTAATGGCCAACTTGTTCACTCATATTTGATTAAGGAAAGGGAATGTGTGTTGAAAAAAATATGGTAGCCTGTGTCCTACTGAAAAAAAACTAATTTCTCCATTTTGTGTCAGAAGGGCACAAAATTTATTTCTTACTTATTTGGATTTTATCCCATTCTTCTCACGTTCCTTTCCTACGCTCCTTATAAAACCTACAGCTCGGTGTGCTGGCGATTTGCCATTCGTGCTTTCTTTACTGTGCCTTCCAGAAGTCTTATTATTCGATCTGCCGTTGAGTATCTGCATGACTTCTAGTTAATTGAAATGACCTCAAAGGAGTTGGTTTAGTTGCCTAGGACAGAGAGGAGAAATCATTCACAAAATTCAGAATCGCTTATTTTTTCTGAAGAAAAGAAGTCCATCTAATGGTGGGCTCTGGACTGAGGAGTCTATGGTTTGATTTTCAGACAGGAGTGAAGGGGACTGGGTCACAAGTGGAAAAATGACACAAAAGAACAGGAGTCTGGAAAAGTAAGAAAGTTTCTCTCCTTGTCCATCTATGGGTAGCTATTTGCCCTTGGCCTTCGTGGATGATTTCATTGCCCCGAACCCTTTTTAAAAGAGATGATTGCTTTTGGCTGAGAAGAAAGCATTTTCTTTTCTTCTGCTGATGGTATCCTGCATTTCCTTTGAGGAAACAGCCCCTCCTCCATTAAAAGGAGCTGTGTTCTTCACTCCAAGGGGGGATCCAGTGAAGCAGAGCTGGCCAATCAGGGACTGAAGCTCCCCTGGTCATGGTGCGTGGTCCAGGAGAGACCCAGATCCATGTTGGCCTATTCAGGGGCTATCATAGGACCTGTGAGGGAAGTACTAGTAATGGAGTCTATTTCCTACCGTCCTTAACCTGGGATGATGTAAGTCTGGAGTCCCTGGGGACTGCAGTATGTACTTGAGGATGAGACCAACGTGGAAGGAGAGAGGGCTGAAAGGGAGAGAGAGACCAACTCCTGACAACATCGTATGAGTCCCTGACATAGCCAGAGGCTTCCTTGGATTCTTCAGTGATGCCGTACATGGTCTTTTTCTCCTGAAGCCAGTCTGATTGGGGTTTCTGTTACAATTAATAGTGGTGCTGAGTTCTCTAAGCAAAGAGGGCCAACTTTGTAGAAGTCATGATCCTGGGAAATAATTCCGGTATCATTCACCTTCAATCTGCACTCCGCTGAATTTCCAGAGTATTTTTGTTAAGTTCATCAGTCCTTCAGTGTCCCTTGTGAAGAGATCAAACCGGAAAAGATGTGGAAATCCAATACAGTAATCAACACTATATAGTTTTTTAACTTGCTGGCAGTTTTCTGTGGATCATTAAATTCCCCAAATATGAAGCTTCTTCATTGATATGTGGATCATGTAAAATAGCCTTGAATACAATTGCCATTTCCATGGTACCCAGATCCCTGAGGCCCTGAGCAGAATTTGTGCTGGTCGTCATAATTTTTCTGTTTCTACCTGTGGCTTTACTATTTAGCATTGGGTGGTCCACTGCATTTAACTAAATGATTTCTATAAAACTGTGTACATGTGCATGCAAACACCCAAATACTTTGTGTTCCTTTTTTTCCCCCCCATTTCAGACTGACTTGGTGGCAGTCAGCAAGGGTTCTGCCACCAAGAATGGTCAGCAGCAGAGTCTGCATCGATATTCCACTAGCTTGCTCAAAGAGGTACCTCTTTCACAGAAGTCATTGCTGTTTGGGGTCTTGGAGAAACCTGAAAAGATGGATGATAAAGATGAATCACTTTGGTACGAAGTTGGGAAATTTTATCATCTCCCAGCACCCCGCGGGCCACAGGGAGCTGGGTAGAACCACGCCCAGAGTTGGCTGTACAAGCTGTATTGTTTTAGATCAAGAGTTGTAGCTGTCATAAAAAAGCCCCAGCCCCTAGCACAAGCCCACGTCCTAGCAGTGTAAGTCTCCTTCATGCATCCCACAGCAATACCCGTATTATGTGATTGGAAACGGTCATCAGGACAGATGGGATAAATCCTCTTACCAGTGCGTCTCTAACAGTGTTAACTCTGCAGCTCCTTCCAATCCTCTTAGGGTTTCCTCGTGTCTAGTGAGATCCTGTCCGTAAGCACCATGGAGGCTTTCTGATGTTTTCATCTGCCGAACATTTGTTTTCTCTTGTTTTGACAACAGCATTTTTGTAGACCAGCTCTTCCCCACACCTCATCCGCATGGTCATCGGGTGACCCTGCCCCACGCCTTAGTGGTGGTCACATGCTCAAGTCCTGGCCAGTCAGCATGTCTCATTCCCTTGGCCACGGTGATCCGTTCAAGGAGAGACACAAAGTAGTGTCGCAAATTAGTCCATTGGAGTAAATCTAGATGTCTCCTGAAACCACGGGGAAGGAAACATACACTGTGATAAGAAAGTAAGCACAGAGTTCCTGCCCTGTTTTGTCACCATCAGAAGACATCTGACAACTAAGCCAATGCAAAGAAAAGCTGAACTGACAGATGGAGGAACTAGGTCTTCATGACATTGTTTGTGCCCCTGGGTCTAGCTGTTCCTGAAGCCAGCACATCACCCTAGATTTTTCAGGTAGGTGAGTCAATAAATAGCTTCCCCCCTCCCCTAAACTAGTCTGAATTGAATTTCTGTCACTTCTGGCAAAAAGAGCGCTGAGTTATACAAACAATCAGAGAACTGAGCTTTATTTGCTAGGGTCTCTCACCTGTGTCCAACATCAATAAGTCAGCAAGTGAAATACTCAGGATTACATAGGCAGGAACTAGAGGAAATGTGAAAAGCAATTTACCACAAAAGGAGTGGAGTAATTCCATGAAGTTGGCTCCATTTAATAGTTAAGGGAATGCAGGCAGAGTGCTATGAATTGCTTACTTCCAGAACAACTAGGATTCTATAAAGTAACTGGGGAGCTCAGCATATACCCAGACTCTTCCCAAAGACACCCTAATGCTCGGACTTTCATTGCCCATCTGTGTAAGTGGATGTTTCCCTGAGGGGCTTTCCAATTCTTTTAGAGTAACTGAAATGGTTTTGACGATTGGAGGTGCATCTCAAATTGTCCCCAGCTAGCCTCACACAGGGGAACAGGAGCCCCTCTCACGTAGGGGGCCAACCTCACTCCACTTACTACCAGCTGTATACTCAAGACCATTTATTAGTGTTTAAGAGCAAGAGCTTGGGAGCTATAAGAACCAAATTCATGTCCCTCTTTTGTCAACTCGTGGGCAGTCTTGGGTACGTTACTAACTCTGAGCCTCAGTTTTCCTTCTCTGTGAAATGCAGGTGGTATTAGCACCTACTTCATGGGTCCTGGTGATAATGAAATGAAGTGATTTACTCTTTCAGTCATAAGAATTAAGAATTACACATGGAAAGTACTCAAACCATGACTGGCACAGAAGGATGCTTAGTAAATGAAGAGAAGAACTTTATTTAATGGATTTGGGGGTCCCATTCACATCCTCATTTCTAACATCTTTTCCCATTTTGCCCCAATCTTTGTAGGTAACAAGAACTATTAATATGTGCATAATAATGTGCATTACTATGGGGATGGCTTCTATTTATTCAAATCCTGGTCTTTTCCAGACACGGCACAGCAGTCGAAGCTTCTATCTTGTCAGGTAGAAATTTGACCAATGAGATGGAGGCTCAGAGAGGGGGAAGGTTTGCTCAAGGTCGTGTGTACAAGCAGCAGCAGAGATGGGGTTCAAACCATGTCTGTCTGATTTCAGAGCCTGTAATTTCCCACCAGGTGAGCTTTGTACTCAAAACGTGACCCATCACCTGGGCGATTGCTAGGGATATAAAATCTTAGGCTCTAACCCAGACCTACGGAATTAGAATTTGCATTTTAACATGAATTTGCATTAGAATTTGCACCTTCTGTTCCTGTGCACATTAATTTTGTGAAGCGCTTTGCTACCCGACCTTTCAATTCTGTGTCAGCATACCTACAAACTGTGGAGCATTTTAGTTTTCTCTTTCACTGTGACATGAGAGTTTGTTGACAAGTCCCAGCTATTTTCAAATGGCAACGGGACTGCGTTTAGAAATACGTTAAAAGACATGGCTTTGAAGGTTCATGCCCTGGGGCCAACATTTCTTGATTCCCAAAAGGCTTCTCTTCTAATTGTTTTTACAAATGAGCTGAGTTATTCTGGCAGGCACTTGTCAATTACTATCCAGTTGATGAAGTGGATTGAAAAATGAGATTTTTGACTGTTCTGTGGCTGATCCAGTTCTAACATATAGACGTGGTTTATGGGTCAGAATTCTTGACAGGTTCAGAATTACTTTAATAATGTGAAAATTGAGGCTATTGATTGAATCTAAATCCCCCACAAATATAAAAACTTGTTGTTCTTGAAACTCCCTGCCAATTGGAAACGCTCAGATGAAGGGAAAAAAACAAAACAAAACAAAACCACCTTGATTTATGAGAACTGTTTCTCTTTCCTACTCTCCTATTATTTTTTACTGTTGTAAGTTTTAAAGAGTATTCATGGCTTAAAGGCTCCTTGCACAGTCTGTCCCTTGAGCTTCCTAGATGAAAAAAGGAAAAAGATAAATAAAAAGTCACCACGAAGTGTTGCATCTTAACAAGACACTTCCGTCTGTGAAGGACCGAGACGAGGCAGTGGGTGTGGAGCGAGCTTCCAGGGTTTGACTCCTCACTCCCCTTCTCACCAGCTGGGCAAATGTAACACATGATTTATCCTTCCCTTGCCTCTGTCTCTTTAAAATTAAAATGAGCGTACTAATAGCACCTGCCTGTTCCGGTTGATGGGGACATCAAAAGACTTTATGGAACATGTAAGCATTTAGAGAAGCACCAAATAAATATGAAACTCCAGGACTCATCTAACATCGATTCACTGTGCATCAGGCCCCTGGGTCTGTCTGCTCAGCTCTCTGCCTGCATTTCTGAATTCCTGGAGGAAGCATCCAAGGGGCGGAAGACTAGCAGCAGCTCCCCAGCGCAGCCGTGTGGTGACAGAACAGGTGAGTGCACATGAGGCCCGACTGCCTGGATTCAAATTCTGCCTCCACCACTTAACCAAGTTTTTCCAACTCTTGGGCTTCAGGATCTTCATCTGTATGGGGGAATAACAGCAGTTACACGATAGGCCTGCTGTAAGGATTGTTTGAGGACACCCATAAAGCACATGTCACACTGCCTTGCATGTAGCGCAGACCCATTAAATGCCAGCTAGCGTCCTTATTGCTGCTTTTGGTATTAATTACGTCCCTTTGTGAAATTTTGATTACAGCCAGATTCATGCTCCTACACTCCATCAATTCTCATTGAATGCAAAGTTAAAACAAGTGCCAACAAAATTTACTGGCAAGGACATAAAGATGATAAATGAAAACAAGGCTTAGGGAACATATCACATTTTAATATTTTTGTGGATTAATTTTTAGTTAACATTGGGGTGGAAAATGGTGCCGATAGCAATAAAAGAAGAAACAAAATAATAAATGCCCACCAATCAAAAAGGATGCAATAAAATGTTCCACAAGGGTGGCGATGCTGCTCGCACGCCTTCATACTGGCATCTTCTATTATCTGCTTAAGCCATATCAACTGGTAAATGGGAAACTGTCACTTACAAACACAAAACAAATGGGAGAAAAAACCCAATTGCTACAAAATTAAGTCATCTGAAGCTAGTCAACAAATGTCTTGAATTCCAAAAGTTTAGGAAATAATTGAACTCCAGACGTATTGTATAATGTAACATACTGATATGCAGAGGTGAGTGCTGTAACCAACCATAAAATAGGGCAGAGGAATAAGAAGTGGCCAGCGGAAAAAAGCAGTTTGGGATAGAGTGGTCAGGAATGGCCTCTATGAAGAAATGATATTGAGACGTGGATGAAGATGTAAGTGTATAGATCGCTGGGGGAGAACAGCCTTGTAGGAACAAGAACAAGTGCAAAGGCCCTGAGGTAGGACGAAGCTTGGAGTGTCTGGCAGACATTCAAGAGGCCAGGTTAGCAGCAGCAGAGAGCACGGTGGAGTGAGTGTGGATGGAGAGTGGAAAGAGCACAAGCTTGACAGTCAGACAAGCCTTCTTGGATGCGAGTAAACTGGGCAAGTTACAGAGTTCCTCAAAACCTCTGTTTTCTTATCAGCAAAATGGGGACAGTGTCACCAGCATGACTCTCATGAACAATCAGTGAATGAGACGTGCCTGGTAAAGTTCCTGCCGGGTAACAGGTGCCTAAAAAATTGTAGCTGAGAAGCAAAACAAAATTGAAAAACCACAGATTTAGCAATTCATGAGGCCGAATAGCCAAATCAATTTTACCATTTTCAGTTCCTTTGTGTCAGTTTCCGTATTTGCCATGTGCAAAGTGCAGGTCACAAAGGTAGGCTCATGGATGCCTTTGTCCTCAAGAAGCGCTCTATGCAGTGGAGGTGACAGATGGACGGGAAGCTGGCCTAGGAAAACAGGATGGAGTTCCACAGGCAAATCTTGCAGAAGCTACTGTCATCAAAGGACACTGAATTTACGTCCTCACGGAATTTATATTGACGGTTTGATGATTTGCTAAATAACACTTTCATTTTCCCATCAGCAAAGTGGGGCAGGAGCATCTACCAGGACTTCCCATTCTCAGGTTTATCCTGGAATTATGTAGAAAACACAGAGGCATTGTAATACTACCCAGTGAATAAACAAAAGGGCCAGTGAATGACACCAGAGGAGGGAGCCGGCAAAAGGCGTTCTGCAGAGCAATAGTTAGTATTCATGAATTTCTCCAGTGACCGGCTCATGCTCTTCAAAAATGGCACACACTATTGAGCGTAGGAAATACATGCAATTCTTTAAAATAGCATTGCCTGGGAACACGCAAAAGACGAGAAATGTGCTTTGAAAATAAACATTCTCGGAAGGTTGGAGCACTGAAACCCTGTCATCTCCAACGTCCTCAAATGTACTGCCATCGTGGGAATAAGATGGGACTGTGAGGCAATAGGCTGATTGGTAACAAATGTTCTAAAATTCATACTTAAAAAAATGTTGCGCCCATCAGAATAATGTTGAGAAAATGGTATATCTGCACTTTGCCTCTCGCATGGAGTGGTGCCTACGATTAGAGAAGAGATGGCTCTTATCTCAGGGTGAATTAAACTGTTAGGTGTACATGCATTTTCTGAGAGGATAAATCTATAGTTTTTCTAAATTATTAAGGATACTTTTATTTTTTAATTATTTATTTTTTAGAGAGAGAGAGCAAGTGAGCAGCGGGGGAGGGGCAAAGGGAGAGGGAGAGAATCCCAAGCAGGCTCCATGCCCAGCGCGGGGCTCTGTGCGGGGCTCGATCTCACCACTCTGAGATAATGACCTGAGCTGAAATCAAGAGTCGGATGCTTAACCAGCTGAGCCACCCAGGCAGCCCAAGGATATTTTTGAATAATCAAGAACCACTAAGTTAGAAGCTAAATATTGTCAAAGGTAGGATTTTTTCCTTGAAAGTGGATTTGATGTTTGGAAAGATCTGGAAGCCATTTTGGATAACTTCCATCCCAGTGTCTGATGACCTGAATGCCTGGTAGATGTCTCCACTCTCACATGCGCATGGAGCTCTAACCTTCCCAACCAACTTGTGCCTTATCTCCATAAAGAGGGAGCCCCATCCACCTGGTGGTTAAAGTTCAAATTTGGAAATAGGTAGAGAGAGGTTTTAAGGCTTATGTAATCTGAAGACACTTCATTTTAAAAAAGTATGCACAGATATCTTAGTTTTGCAAATATTAACAACATTATGACCATGTGAACTTACTGCTAGAACCCTCACCAAAGCCTTGGATAGGGGTCTTTCTATAAAAAGGGACCTGAAGCTTAAGCTCCCTTATGACAAGTCCACCTCTGGCTGGCAGTTAGCCTGGATTCTCTCTTTTCCACTCCACACAGTCGACATGCAATTCTGCCTTTTCTATTTCAAAAATATCTTTCAAATGTGTATCTTCTCTCTATAGCTCCTAGTGGAGTTCTTCTTGTTCAAGCTATGATCATTTCTTGCCCGGATATCTGTAATGGATTCCTTCCTGGTTTCCTCACACATACTTTGGCACTTGGTTCATTTTTCTACAGAGCAGCCTGAGTACCTGTTGGAAAATGTAAATCCAGGTTTGTCACTCCCCATCTTAAAACAGTGTAGTGATTTCCCTGTGCACTTCAGAGATTACCGTCCATGTGGTCTCAATAGGGGCATCCTCTCTAGTTACTCTCTACTACTGGGTCATAGTCCTTTTCTTTGTAGCATTTGTCACGATGTAGAATTACAGTAGCCATCTCCCCCACCCCCCATCTGAGGTCTTGCTTTCTATGGTTTCAGGTATGGGTGGTCATCCATTGTCTGGAAGCGGATTGTCCTGCTTCTGATGATATGTCAGATATGTCCGTAGTTGCCTAATATTCTGTCACAATGTCTGTGTCACGCACCTCACTTCATCTCATCACGTAGGCATTTTATCGTTTCACATCATCACAAGAAGGATGAGTCTAGTGCGATAAGATATTTTGAGAGAAAGAGATCATGTTCACATAACTTGTACTACAATATATTGTTACAGCTCTTCTAGCTGATTATTAATTATTAATCTCTTACTGTGCCTAATTTATAAATTAAACTTTATCACAGATATGTATATATAAGAAAAATACAGTATATATAGAGTTTGGTAGTGTCTGCAGTTTTAGACATCGGGGGGGGGGTCTTGGAACCCATCCCCCACGGACAAGGGAGGAATGTTACATATATTTATTTTATTCACTTGACACTTATTTATTGTCTCTCTACTGTGTTGTAAGTGGCAAAGTATCAGGGACCATATCTGTTTTATTTGAAAACATACTCAGTTGAACTTAGCTCTTCACACCCAGTAAAAGAAGGGATTTAACAAACTGTATGTGGCCATATTGGTCAAAAACAAGGGGTTCCTATAACACAACAAGAGGTTTGCCTGGGTGAAGATTTGAGCTGAACTGAAGTCAATCCCGAGTAAAGTTCCAAGACTGATTTGACAAATGGTCCCACCATTTGGAGGAAGTGCACAGCCTTCGTGTGTGACTGCATGGAAGAAAAAGTAACAGACATGCTAGTGGGTAGTTAGGTTTTGGTGTGTGTTAAAAATTCATTTCCACATCTTTGTAGTTCCAACATCCATCATTTACAAACGGTTGTGAAGCAGGAAACCTGAGATGGGACACATGGTGGAACAGGAGAGGGTCTATGAGGCACGGTGAGCTGCTGCTACAGTCAGAATAACACGCAGGGTTTTGAATGCTGGCTGTGTGTGCGGTGGGCACTGTGTCAGGTGCTTTAGCTAATGTTTCCGCCACCCCTGGAAAATAAGTTGTACTATTTTCTCCATTTTATAGATGAGGATGCTGAGGTTCAGAGAGCTTAAAGACTTAGTCTAAATTCCCAGAAATTATTTTTTTGAAAGATTTATTTATTCTGGGTGGGGAGGGTAGTGCGAGTGAGCATGGGGGGAGGCGCAGAGGGAGAGGAAGAGGAAGAGGGAGAATCCCAAGCAGACTACCTGCTGAGCCCAGAGCCCGACATGGGGCTCCATCTCACGACCCATGAGATCATGACCTGAGCTGAAATCACTAGCTGGGTGCTTAACCAGCTGAGCCTCCCAGGCGCCCCTAAAGTCTCAGAGCTTATAAGGGGTAGAGCCAGAATGAGACTGGAAGTCCCCATGGAGACTTCACTTCCTATAAAGACATTTACATCAATTAAGTTTCAGAATCTGAACAAATAATAAGCATGGATTATCTCGGCTCCTTTCACTTTTTTGAAAAGTTCAGACAAATCTTTCTTCCTGGGAAGGATGGTACATGGGACCAATGAACCTAATTCCTAAAGTCTGCTATTTCCTAGTTATCTTCCTGGCAACTTATTACTAACATAAAAATATCATGCTCACCAAAATACTGCTGCTCTCTTATTTCCAATGCTGTTAACAAGAAAAAATTGCTGCTATTTTAAGAATTTTCTTATAATATTGTCAAGAATTGCTGCCTTCCTCTTTAACATATAATTTTCTCATTATAAACATCCTTTGATTTTTCTCTTTCAAACTTTCTTTCTTCTGCTTTTGGAATGACACATCATTGATGCCCATGTAATGACGGTGTAAGCAGATTGTGTCATTGCTTCCAAAAAAGGAAAAAGGAAGGCTAAGACTAAATCAGATATACCTAGTTATACATTGGTCCCTTTAACTTTGTCAGAGAATAGGGGTCATCATAAGAATCTCCAAGTGACCACATCTGTGTTCATGCCTTTGGTCCAAAGGATCCCTGGGTTCTGAAGCATTTCTTTTAATATTCTTTTATGTACCTGGTATCATTGTGATCTGGATATAGCTTGATTTCTCATTTGGCTATTTGAATTTAAAAACTCAAATGGCCACAAGAAAAAAGACAACAAAGAAAAGATCTCTTTTGATTCTGAAACTTTCCATTGCTAGAGTTCCCTTATCAAAAGAGAGAGTGAATATATTATTTTTGTCTAAGTGGAACGGGCGTCATAGTCAAGGAAGCCTCAACATAGTACTCTGGTTATAGAAAAAGCATGTTAGGCCAAACAGCACCTCAAGAGGTTCTCCGGAGTCTTGTTTCTGTGTTTGATTTACGGAGGGCTGTGACTAAAGATTGTGTTTCAGACTGTGGGTTGTGTCTAAGTACATACCATGACTTCTGTAGTAAGATGGACCATCCAACCTACATTTGATTGGTACCTTATTAGTCATGCTAAGAATTTCTGTTGCTCTTTTATTAAATATTGGCTCAATCAGTGTATGTGGGTCTATTTCTGGGTATTCTATTCTGTTTCATTGATCTATGTGTCTGTTCATTCACCAGTATCACACTGTCTTGATTACTATAGCTTTATAGTAAGTCTTGAAATTGGGTAGAGTGATTATTCCAAATTTATTCTTCATCTTCAGTATTGTATTGACTAGACTTTTGTCTTTCCATATAAACTTTAGAATCAGTTTGTCATTATTTATAGAATAGCTTGCTGGAATATTGATTGAATTAAATTGACTATAGATCAGATTGTAGAGAAGTAGCATCTTAACAATATTTAATCTTCCAATCCATGAATATGGAATATGTTGCCATTTATTTATTTTTTTCTTGATTTCTTTCATTAGAGATTTTGTTCTTTGTATATGTATCCTGTTTATATTTGGTTACATTTATCCTAAAGTATTTCACTTATTTTGGGTACTTTTATAAATGGTATTATTTTGTAATTTTAAATTCCAATTGCTGATATATAAGAATGAAATTGGCTTTTGCATATTAACCTTGTATCTCAAAGACTTTCTATTTCAATACTTGCTTATTAGTTCCAGGATGGTTTTTTGTTTGTTTTGTCAATCCTTTTAGATTTTCTACATAGATAGTCCTGTCATTTATGAATAAAGACAATTTTCTCTCTTTCCAATCTATTTACCATTTATTTCCCTTCTACGTTTTCTTGTCTTATCGCACTAGCTAGGACTGTAATATGATATTGAATAGGAGTGGTAAGAGAGGACAGTATTGCTTTGTTCTCAAATTTAGGGGGAATATCTACTTTTTCACCATTAAGTATGATGTTAGCAGTAGAATTTTTGGGTGGATGTTCTTTAATTTGAGAAATTCCTCTCTATCCCTAGTTTGCTGAAAGTTTTTATATGAATGGGTGTTGGATTTTGTCAAGTGCTTTGTCTTTTTTAAAAAATTTTATTTATTTGACAGAGCACAACAGGTCGGGGGAGGGGCAGAGTGAGAGGGAGAAGCAGACTCCCCAATACCAGGCTCCATACCAGGGCTCTGGGATCATGACCTGAGCTGAAGGCAGATGCTTAACCCACTGAGCCACCCAGGTGCCCCCAAGTGCTTTATCTTTATCGATTGATATGATTATGTGAGTTTTCTTCTTTAGCTTGTTGATATGGTGAATTACACTGATTTTTAAATGTTAAACCAGACTTCTGTATCTGGAACAAATCTCACTTAGTAGTGGGATTCTTTTTCTTCTTCTTTTTTTTTAAGTAGGCTCAAGCCCAGTGTAGAGCCCAATGTAGGGTTTGAACCGTGAGATCAAGACCTGAGCAGAGATCAAGAGTCAGATATTCAACCAACTGAGCCATCCAGGTGCCCTGTGGGATTCTTTTTATACATTGAATTTGATTTGCTGATATTTGTTGAGGATTTTTACATCCATGTGCATGAGAGATATTGGTCTGTAGTTTTCTTTTCTTATAATTTCTTCACCTAGTTTTTGTATTAGGGTAATTCTGTTTTCATAGAATGGGTTGGAGAATATTCTTTCTGCCTCTCTTTTCTTGAGTAGATTGTGGAAGCTTGGTGTCATTTCTTCTTCCATCTTTGGTAGAATTCACCAGTGAAACCCTCTGGACCTGGTGCTTTCTTTCTTAGAAGGCTATTGGTTTTTGATTCAGTTAATAGATGTAGGCCTATCCAGTTTATCAGTTTCTCCTTATATGAGTTTTGGAAGTTTCCACCTTTCAAGGATTTGGTCCATTTCATGTAAATCATCAAATTCATGGGCAACTAGCTGTTCATAATAGGAAATCATATTTTTACCATATTTAACTTTAGGTTGATGTTCAAACAGTTTCTAATATACATGTAAAGTTTTGTTTTTAAATTTGTACTTCAATTAGTCATCATGAAAAAGAAGAGAACTTGAATAAACACTGATACAATAGTGGAGGCCAAAGAAACTACTCAGCAAAGAATTCAAAGTCCAAAGTGGTATGAGCTCGCTAAAGGGGATCTCTATGGGGATAAAACTGTATTTGGAAATTAGTCTGTTTTTGTCCATAATCTTCTCTGACTCTGTTCTCAATTAGGATAGAAGAATTTCCCTTCATTTAGAATATTGTTGGAAGTGCCTGTGCCCTGTTAGTAACCCAGTTGTTCTACAAGCTGTAAATTTAGATTAGGTTAGCTACTGTTCTGTACTAATACAGAATACCAATGAAAAATGCAAATAAAGCCAAATGCAAAAGCAGTGTATTTATTTGCAAATCCATCCAGCTTTTGTTTTTGACATCTTTGTAGCTGCACTTTGAACTCTGTCTTCCCCATCTTGGATAACCATTTGTGAAGTTTTTATTTTGGCATAAAATAACTTATGAAATTATCTACTCATCAAGAAATAGCTTCGGCCAGAGAGAATTTGGCTTGGTGGAATATAATGTTAAGGCATTTATTCCTCACTTCCAAGCACACTGCCATCTCCCCTTCATTTATGCCCATTCCCCACTTATGGATCTATAAAGAAAGTTTTAAGATATGCACGAGGAAGCTTATAAATAATGTCAATAAGAAATAATAGCTAGTATTTGTTGAATATGTTCCAGACATTGTGATATGCACTTTATGTATTGTCTCATTAAATAGTTACAACAACATTGAGATAGGGTTTATATTATTATCTATTTTATACCTTGAGAAAATAAGGACCAGACAGGGTAATTAAATTATTTATGGTCACACAGTTAACAAGTGGTTAAATAGGATATTAATCTTTATAGCTGTGATAGACTATAAGAATGACTCCATAAATATTCTCCTTTCTGTACCCATGTGCCTTGCATTGTGACTTTGAAGCTCCTCCCATCATGGAGAGGAGTCTCTTTTTCCACTCTGAATCAGGATTTGTTCAGTGATTTGCTTTGGCTAATAGAATATGATGGACATGACTATATGCCAGTTCAAGCTTAGGATGCAGAAGGCATTAAATACTTCCAACTCAGTCTCTTGGATCCATGCCTCTTACATGAGAACAAGCCCAGGCTAGCCTCCTAGAAGATAAATATCCATATAGAAAAGAGTCCAATGGTTTCAGTTAAGGTCATCCTAGATTAGAAATGTGTAAGAGAGCCCAGCAAGCAGCACCACCCACCTGAGGGTCAGTTGATCTTAGAAGTATGAGTAAGCACAGTAGAGACCAGACAAACTTCTGAGCTGATCCTTAGATGCATGAGCAATAATAATGCTTATTCTGTTAAGTCACTAAGATTTGGAGTGGTTTGTTACACAGCAATAGCTAACTGATACAACAATATCAATAACAGTAATAATAGTGTTATTAATGGGGAGTAAAGGTGAAACAGATCTTGTTTTCAAGATATTTTCATAAATCGTCACAGGTAGATGATCCTATAAGTGACCATATCCCTGATTTGTGCTTAAAATTTTTTACAATGCACAAATCTTGTGTTATATAGTCTTTAGGAAATAAATTGTATGTATGCTATTAGAGCCATGCTCTTGATGAAATAAAGCCCTTAAATTACTTGAGTTAGTTTTGAGGGTTATCTTAATATTTAGTCAGAACCTTGGTTTTTCATATGCCTTTTTCAGTTTCTATCTTATGTTATACTGAACTAAAACTAAAAGAACCCTTTAAAAGAACAACGAATATATTATGCTCATTTTTGAACTGCATTCCCAAACCATGAAAGTTTGAATTCTTATTATTTCATCCAAATTACTTACAGCCAATAGGTAGAAAATTCCACAGACACTTGTAGAATGTTCAGTGGCAAGGAACAGAAACCCAATGAGGTTAGTTGCAAAAATGTTATTTTAAAGACATGGGATACTTACAGAAAACAATGTTAGGGAAGAACTGAGAAACAGGCAGTGTGTCTGTCACTCTGTTTCTGATTCTGTCTCTCACTTGAGTACGTGGTCTTCTACCTTAGCCATGCTCTGCTTAATTTTTCTGACTGTGCCAACATCCTTTATGCATTTCAAACAAATCCTGTAGTGGATGGGGTGGTTTGTCACCTAGGTCCCCCTTTTGGGACTGAGGCATTTTTTTCTTCAGCAGGTGGAAGTGTTGGTGATCAGTGGCTCTCAGTTGAGCTGCTCTCTGGGTTTCCTTTAGCTTAAGAGAGATTCTTTGCCCTGGAGGGAGCCTGATTCCATATACTTGTTGTCAGGGAGATATGAAGGCTTGGCTTCCTTTTCTCAAGGTGCGAAACTGAATGGGCATAATAATTTCAGAGCTTCCATAAGTAAGTAGGGCCCAGAGCAGAAAAAGGCGCTGCAGAGATCCAGACTTCAGTGCGGTTGTCCTGCTGTTTGGGTTATATGACCTGACAGTCCATATGGCATTGGAAGTATTTGCTGTGGGGAAGGATGCAAAATGGAATTTATGGCAAATTCTAGTAGAAAAATAATAATGCAGAGCCCTAGGTTTCTGTAGGACAGCCAGGCTATCTTCAGCAGAGAATTATACACCATAAAAAAAAAAAAAAAAAAAACCAGCTTCTGGCATGCTACTGACACTGGTCCAGATGAGGTCCTGATCCTGGGATATCAAGTGACCATGTGGTCAAGGCTACCCATCATGACCTAAGATCTATCAGGCTCAGTAACAATGCACTGTAAGATGTGCATGGAATATCTAGGATTGGGAGGAGCAATGCCAGAGAGTACAAGTAAACGCCATGAACAGGTGGCCCAGTCCCCCATGTCATTCACCGGGGTTATGCCATTGATCGTCCATCAGTTCACACCTGTGGCTACTCGGAGCTTCTCTTATGACCAGCTGATAAAGAACTAAAGGGACCAAATTTGTTTCATGGATGAGTTAGCCCATTTTTATGGGAGCAAGCTGTCGTATGCTCTTGGATGTTCCAGAAAACAGTAGTGAAGAGAAATCCTCCTAATGGTAGAGCTTTGGACAGTGCACTCCATTATCCACTTTGTGTTGAAAGGATAGAATTAGGGACTCTTGGATGGTGAAGATTGGTTTGGATGGTTGGGTGAGGGCCTGGAAGGAGAAAGATTGGAAGAACGGGATCGAGATGATTTGGGGATATGGCATATGGATGAGTTATGGGAGTAGGTACAAAGTATGAAAATCCTTGTATCGCATGTTACTGCCACCAGAGGGCAACCACCAGGGAGGAAGCACTAAATAATCAAGGAGATAGAATAACTCAGCTAGAGGATGTCAGCCAGTATCTGTCATTGGCCACCCTGTGCTGGCATAAGTGCATGATGACATAGCTATGGTGGCAGGGATGGGAACTATGCATGGGCCCAACAAGCAGGACCCTTTGATCAATGAGGCTGACCCAGCTATTGTTACTGCTGAATGTCTAATCTGCCCCCATCAGTGCACGCTGAGCCCCTGATAAAGTACCATGCCATGAGAAGTCCAACCAGCCACTTGGTGGTAAAATGATTATATTAGTCCCCTTCCTACATGGAAGGCACAACGTTTCATCTTGATTGATTTCAGTGTCGATTCTAGGATGGCTTTTCTTGTCCTTGTTCCCAGGGTCTCTACCAGCACCATGTCCCAAGGCTTTACAATATTTGATCCATGAGCACGGGATCTGGTATAATATGGTGATGGACCACTTTACAGTAACAGAGGTGTGGCTCAGGACCTAATGCTTTCAACAGCCCCTGAAGCTGCCAGTCAGATAGAGTAAAGAACGGGCTGGTGAAAATGCAACTCAAGATGCTTGAGATGACATCTTGGGATGATGGGGTGTCATCATCTGGGGTTCAACAGACACCCTAAATCAGGTCCATTATATGATGCTCTGTCCCCTACAGTCAGAAAACATAGGTTTTGAAACCAAGGAGTAGAAGGATGAGTGACTCCACTTGGCACGATTCTCAGTGACACACACAAGAGATTGCTAATGCCATCCCAGCTGCTCTGGGTTCTTCCTGAGACCGAGTACCTCACTGGATTTTGCATCCTAGACACCTTGTTTTCCTCATCCCAGCCCTCATTCACATCATCACCTGGTTCATATTTTTACTGTTAATGAAAAATAGCAGTACGTGACTATGAAAACACTCTGTTTTCAAATTCCAAATTACCAAGACAGTAGAATTGAGCTATCAGGAAGTAGCCCAACCTGGTTCCTGTCTCAGGTCTCCTGCACATAGACCATCTGTCTAATCTTGGACTTATTACTTAACCCTCTGGACTATAGCCCTTGTTCTCTAAAATGACAGTAGCTATCATTCTAATCTTCTAGGTTTGCGAAGGGGGGGAGTTAAATGAGGTCATGCATGTAACGGGCTCATCACAGCGCCAGGCGCAGTAAGTACATAACAACTGCTAGGTATTATTTCATTCTGATTATCACTACAACAATTATTGCTCCTACTACTAATACAACTGCTATTACTTCTCAGGGTTATTGGGATGATTTAATAAGATTTATGTATACCTGGTACACAGTGCATGCTTGATAAATGGTAGTTACTAAATTAAACATAAATGCCATTAGAAAGTGTGGCCCATTAGGCTTATTGACAACGCTTTTATTTTATTTTATTTTATTTTATTTTATTTTATTTTATTTATTTTTTAACACTATTTTACAAAGTTGCTGAGTATGAGAACTTCACAGACAGATCTGCTCCTGTTCTTCTGTCATTATTGTCATGATAGTTGATATTCTTTGACATATAAGCTGTGTTAAGCTTCACATGTATTACCTCATTAAATCCTCAAGCCAGCTCTAGAGGTGGGTACTCTGATTATCCCCATTTTATAGATCAGGAAACTGAGGTCAAGGTTAACATATAAGCAGTCTTCATCCAAGCCTATGCATTTGACCACTGTGCTATGCTGTCTTTGATGTCCTCATTATCATTCATTAGGCATTTGCCTCAGGCAAAGAGGAGAGAGGGCCTTAGCTTGGCTAGGGCAATATGGAAAGAAGGATGGATTTTAAACGAGTTCTAGAGGAGGACTATGATTTATCTAAATCCTGAATCTTAACAATAGGCATTTAACTTAGTGTTGTATACAAGACCCTTGCCAAGTTTAAAGTCATTGTAAACTTTTCAGGTTCAATGTAGAACCCCCATCTTTCTACTCTTTATATAATTTATTTAACAGCTTGGCCAGATGAACCCTTCCGCACTTTTGGGGTGGTTTATTTTGTTCTGAAAGAAGAGTGTGTGATACTAAAGCCTATGAAAGTTATTACCAAAAGTAAATAGAAGTAAAAGATAATTATAAATTGATATTAAATCTCTCTGATCCATATTTTATTAGTTGCTAGGTTGCATAAAGTAGAGGTGCGGTGATTACCAGGAGTGTCTCTCCCATTTTGAGGCCCCAGATTTTAACTTACAGTCTGAAAAGCTTTCTAATTCTGGCAAAATATAAACGGTCACCTCACTGAATTGTTTCAGTGGTCAAATATGGATTGTATAGATATTGTGTGCCTTAACGAAGTGGCAGAAATATGCTTTGATAAAATTTCAGAACATATTTGGTTTTGTTTTTTTGTTTTTTAAAGATTTTATTTATTTATTTATTTATTTATTTATTTATTTATTTATTTATTTGATAGACAGAGCACAAACAGAGGGAGGGGCAGAGGGATAGGGACAAGAAGACTCCCCGCTGAGTGTGGAGCCTAATGTGGGGCGCCATCCCAGGACCCTGAGATCACAACCTGAGCCGGAGTCAGATGGCTTAACTGACTGAGCCTCCCAGGCACCCCAACATATTTGGTTTTTGAACTATAAATTCTGGTCATTTTCTGAAATTCTTTATAGAAAGTCATTGTGGTGGCAAAATGGTGTTAAGTAATATCTAGAACTTTCTACCTACTGCCCCATTTACATATTTTCTACACAGTGCATAAGCTTGACGGGACCCATAGACTTTATATGTGAAGTAATCGAGTCTTAGAAACATGCAATGATTTTCTGAAGTCATACCATCACAGAATCTCATTCATTCATTGATTCATTCATTCATTCACTCACAAATATTGTTGTTTACTCTATACCAGGTACTTGAACTAGGCCTTAGGGACCACTATCAACAAGACAGACCTGCCTCTTGACTTCATGGAAATTGCTGAATAGCAGGGGAAATTGAAGATAAACAAATAATCATACTAATAACGTATGGAATTTGTGTGATAAATCCTGTGATTAAAAAGTACAGTTAACATATATATCTTGCTAAAATTGGAGGGTGAGGAAAGGCACCTGAACTGAATTCTAGAGCTGCACTGTCCAATATGGTAGCCACTAGCCACATGTGTCTATTTACATTTAAATTAAAGTGAAATAAAATGTAAAATTCAGTTCCTCAGTTGCGTTGTCCATATTTCAAGAGCTCCATGCCTACCTGTTGCTACCAGCTGCCATATTGGACAGTGCTGATCTAGAACATCCCCATGATCATAGAAAGTTCTGCTGGACAGCGGTGCTTGGGAAAATGAATGTGATTTAAACAAGTGAACTTTCATGCAAGGTTCCAGAGGTGAGAAGGAGTGTGGTTCACGTGGGTACTTGAGGGAAAGCTGTGGTATTTCAGCATAAGGATGGAAGGCGGGTGACAGAACCTGCAAAGCCTTGTAGTGGCGGAATTAAGACTTAATCTTTCTTATTTTAAGCATGGGAGTATTTGGCTTTTTGAACAATCACTTTTTTTTTTTTTTTTTTTTTTTGTGGCAGCAAAGAGGATGGATCAGAGGCAGTAAGAGTGTGGAGCACCTGTGGTACCTGATTGTTGAATGTAAATCATGGGCGAATGTTGACTAGATGTCACTGAATGAATGGCTCTTCTAAAATGAATTATGTGGGACCCAAACCATTCACATCAACGTTTTAATCAGCACTATCAATCAGATTTAATTATGATCAGTATTAATTATAATAATTAGGTCATTATTATCAGAATAATCAGCATTATCAGTTGGATCCAATGACTGAATCCCAGAACTCACCCTTTCATTACTATGTCCAGAAACATTAGGAAAAGCCAACCAATGTCATATATTCCTGGTTTTCCAGAAATGTTAGGAAGCGTCATATACAGAATCACTTGGCTCCTTGCTTCTTATAGAGGGTTGATTGAGCATATCCAGTGCAGATATTTTGCATGTCTCTATGACCAGTTCACGCCATGGACTATCATTCTCTTCACTACTAGAGATAGAGTCTTTAGATCTAGTCATAATAGCCAATCCCAGAAACGCTGACACTAACTTAGAAAACTCATCTTTAAAATTCCATTCCTCTAGAACAACTCCTGGTACCCAAATCTCTACTAGTCTGGGTTCTGCTAAGAAACAGAACCAAAAGAAATAACGTTTTGCTAGCTATGTGGGCACCCCACAGTCCAGTCGAGTTGACACATTAAGTTAACCCCATGATGCTCTAAAGTGGGAGAGATCAGGATTCCATTTTCCATTTGTCAGACACTGTGCTTCTCCTTGTGATCGGGAGGAGATTCAGATGGGGACAGGAGACCTCCGAGCGCTCCTGGGCTAGCCGGAACACCCGAGGGGCGGCTCTGACCCGAGCCAGCGTGTGCCAAGTGCAATGAAGGCGGTGCATGCAGGCTGGGCTTCAGTTTTGGAGGAGGAGGGATGAAGGAATCAAGCAAACCACAGGAAATGAAGTCCAGCCCGACTTGGCTCCTCAGAGCGCACGCGGCCCCAAAGCACGTTTGGGAATTAAGTGAGCACTGGCCCAGTTTGAAAACTCTCCATTTCTGGATTCAGTTCTGAATCGCTTGTCACAAGCTCTTCTCCGCCCGCTATTGGACTAAATGTACCATCTGTTCTCCCCTATAATCCCTGACCTCATGTTGGAGTTGTGCTGTGATCCTTCTGCTGTGACCTTCTGCTATGACCTTGACTGCCTTTGCCAAGGTCAAGTCTGCTTTCTAACTCCAGTGGGATTCTTCAAGCTTGCTTGGCCACCACCTTCTCTTGATGTGTCTTGGTGTGGCTTCTGGCATCTTACACCCTCAGCTCCTAAATCCATCTGCAAAGATAATTTTTCCTCCTTGCTTGTTCCCTGTGCCCACTCTTCCTTGCCTTCATCTTGACAGCAGAAGTCTGGACAATATTTAAGTTGGGACTTAACAGATGTGTTTTGGACAAGTAGAGATCTGGCTCAGGACACTTGCCGTCATGCAGATTTATACTTGCACATTGTACTATACAGCACAGCAGGATGAAACTAAGGTGTTAGCCCTTAAGGGATTTATCGCACAGGTGCCAATTTCCAGAATCTATTAATTCACTCGTTTATTCAGTAAAAAAGTATTGAATTCCTACTGTGTGCTAAGCACTGTGTGGGGTATAGGGATTGTGATTCTGAACAAGACAGAGGTGATCACAGGTCTCGTGGAGTTTATAAACTTTCAGAAAAAAATATATACTGATTAATGGTAATTGTGACAGTTACCCAGAAAACCAAACCTAGTGGTTGTAGGAGCTGAGTGAATCTGGGACGGGGGTGGGGTTCCACGAGGAAGTGACGTTTACGCAGTCTTGAGAAAATGCAGTAGTGACTCGGTGAAGGGGCAGAGGCAGGAGGAGGAATTGTCTCTGCAGAAGGACCTGTGTGCATATGGGCCCCAGACGGAAGGAGTCAAAGTCGAAAGTGAAGGGCAACTCTGCTTCTGTGGCTGTACTTGGAGGGTGGAGAGCAGAGGAGAGACTGTGCCAAGGCTGGTGGAGGCTAGTGGATGTCATAGGACAGGTGAGGACTTTGGATTTTATCTGTAGGTCCTGGGGAACTAATGAAACATTTTCACTGGGGGAATGCTATGGTCGAAGTTGTGTTTTTAAAATCCCTGCGGCATCAGTGAGGAGAACGGAGGAGGGGAATCCCTCTGGAATCAGGGTGATCAGCTGGAAAGCTCTTCAGGCCCCCCCGGGGGGGGGCAGATGGTGGTGGCTTAACTCAAGTGATGCTGGTGACAGTGCAGTGGAAGTGGAGCCCATCTTCCAGAAGAAATTCTAGGGGATCATTGGAGAAGTGCCCACTCCCACTTTCAGGTGAATGTTCTTTGTTCCTGCCGACTTTTCATTGAAGAATTAGATGCCGTGTTGTAGAACTGTGATGCGGATGCCTTATTTATTCTCAAGAAAGTTACAATTTCAGAACTTTCTGACTGAGAGGGGGAGTCAAGGACTTGAGAGAAAAGGGGAGTGCAAGGTAGTGAAGCAGTACTGAAAACCCGGGAAGGGAACGAGGAGGGGCATTTGGAGGAGTGACGGGAGCTTTATGACACTTTATCTTCCACATCGCATCGATCAAACAGGACCCCTTCACCCCTGACCAAAGCCAAACGATTTCCGTAGATTCTCTTGGTGAAGAGATTTTCGACCGTTTCCTTTTGGAAAGAAGCTACCCCGTGTAAATCCACCTGCAGTCCGAACACTGAGCATCTGCAGACTTCTTCCAGGCTGTTTGTGGGGCGCGCGCACGCGCATACTTGTGTGCACGCACGCGCGCACACACACATTCGAGAGTTCTAGAACTTGAGAATTGCTCCCGCATGTGTTTGTGTGTGCGCGCGCGTTTTCTGTTTGACATGACAGCGTTTCCATAGCAATGTGAACTTAGAGTTTTCAAGAGGCTGTTTTGATGGAGCTTTGGCAAACCACGGAAAATCATTAATTGCGCTTCTTTGGCACCAGCTTGTTATAAAGGAAGCTCTGGGGAGACTGAATTGGGGGGCTTTGGAATGACATCTTTAGGTCCCGCGTCCATCTGTGCGGGAAACAACACTCGTCTTTCCCTTCGCTCTCCGCGCCGTGGCTCCGTCGCCGGGCACGTCCGGTGCCAAGCCACAGAACAACCAGGTGCAGGCAGCCAGCCTTGGCTGCTTTAGTCCAAGACTCGGGCGCGTGTTATTGATGACGTCATTGTTTTTGTTAAAGGCATTTCCCCTCCAGCTCACTGGGGCCGAAGTCCTCACTTAATTGCCCTCAAAAGGTCATTTTGAGCCACGCGGCCCTTCCTCGTCACTGTATCCAGACCGGCTTCTTTATCAACACTTTCTTTTAAACGCAATCAAGGTAAGAGCTAAGAAGACGAAAAAATGAGTAGGCAGATGTTCATTTCAGGGTGATTTATTTGCCCGTGTATCCTTTTACTCTTTTCTACTGAAAGCAAAATATAACCCTGTTACTCTAGAGATTTTGGTTGCCAGGGCTAGACATTCAGCTTGAGCCACTTTAAATATAAATAGGACGTAGGGAATGTGTAGGGGATGTCGGGCAAATGGCATCTGTTTCCTGTCTCACTGCATCTTGGTAATCAGAGTTGCTAAGAAAAACACAGTGCGGTCAAGGACTGGATGGAGCACGCTTTCCTTACATAGAGAAGAGATAGCAGGATCAGCTTTGGTTGGGTCCCTCCCCGAGGCCAGCACGGGGCTGTTGGCCTGCACACACGCCTCTCGTGTTCAGCAGAAGGACCCTGTCCTCTCCTCTCAGGGGACAGATAGAGCAGTGGTGGTGGGGGGCAGGTGCCATATGATACATTGAGTTTGAAACGGGAAGGTATTCCTGCTCAAGGAGATAAGCCCAGCACAGGCTGTGAGAACTCTACCTCTTGGGAAGGAAGTGTTCTGGACCCATGGCGGGTCCTTGTGAGGCTGAGGGGTTGAAAGACCGCACTCATGAGACTGCCGTTCCCAATGGGCTCCATTTGGCCACGTCCTGATATGGAGCGGCTCATGTATGGGTGGGCAAAGACATCATAAGCATCTCCATCTCTCTGTTTTTGTCTAAGCCTCCTTCTCTTGGCATCATTCTTAAACATTGCTGTCAAAGACAGCTGCCACCAGCTGGCTGTGATTCCTGGCCACCCAGGTGCCCAGCTCCGAAGGCAAAGGCAGGGTCCCTTCTCTTCTGCTTCCATATATAAAGTCCTCGTGGGACAACTCTGCTTGTTTTGCTTGGGTGGCATGTTCATCTCTGGATCAGCCACTCTGGCTGAGAGCGTGGGCTAGGGTGATTGTCTAGGCCAGGGTCACCAGCCCACTCCTGGGAACATTCCTGGCAAAGAGTAGCATTGCCCCGTCAGTTGCTGCATTGGCGTGGAGGAGAGCAGATTTCCAGTGGAAAGGCATATGCTTGTGTGTAAAAACAAGATGCCCACACACCTTGCTAACAAGTGACCTCAGTTTATTCCAAGGATACTTCCTCCATCTTCAAATTTGAAAGATACCTGCACCAGGTGGATACAACATTAAACATTAAAATCGTAAAACATTAATCACTAATTATTCACTAATTATCACATTAAAATCACCAAGGAAGCTTTAAAATATGGATTCCCAGGACCCCATCCTTAGAGTATTTGATTTGGTGGGTCTGGACTTACCCTCTGAGTCTATAACTTTTTTTTAAAGATTTTATTTTTAAGTCATCTCCACACCCACCATGGGGTGGCGTTTGAACTTACAACCCAGAGATCAGGACTCATACCCTCTACCGACTGAGCCAGGGACTGAGCCAGTCCCTGAGTCTGTAGCATTTTTAATGCTTTCTTGGTTATTCTGAAAAGGTTCCTACTTTGGGGAACACTAGTGAGTACAAGTGCAGTAGGGAGACAAAGTGGAGAATCTTAAAGGAAAGAGTAAATCGAGCCAAGTGTACTTTCAGAATGTTATTTAGAATTTCACTTTAATTCTTCAAGAACTACAGTCCATTTGTGGTGGCTGTTGTCTGATTCTTCCTCTGCTGATGGCAGGGGCAGGAGGGGAGTCAGGTTTGGGGGATAGTTTTGGCCACCAGCATCTAAACCCCTATGTTTGGGGAATCGCACATCTTATGAATCTTGGCAAGAGGAAGGATTACTTCCCGCCGTAGAAGCTGAAAATGCCAGGAACATATGTGTCCAGCCTCCCTTGCGGCTGTGCTTAGATATACGTGCCACCAATGAGATGCATGACCCTAAGACCTTGGCTTGTGGGATTGGGGTACTAAACAGAGCCTGTGGCTAAGCTGGAAACAAGGCACCCGGTTACAGCGGCAGCAGGGACATCAGGAGATAATTTGGATGCTTCTCTGAGACAGAGGGCAGTATCTGAGGCTGCAGATTTTACATGGTTCAAACATTTTGCTTGGCTGATGGCTTCAGATCGGGATGGCGTGAGCATTTGTGGTCATTTGACATTAGTACATACTGTTCCCATTCCCACCACCCCAGTCCTCAAACAATGTTCTATTTAAATCTGTGACTTAACTGAGTTCCTGTAAAATGTAGAGCTCAGAGGGGAAACAGGAAGCTTTTCTATTGCAGGTATTCTGAATACTTCTTAGAAGTCAAAAGTTAAAAGTAAAGAGGTTACACACTGGCCATCCTTGAGCTCTCCGTAGCTCACAGCCATGTTTTGGGTAGCTCACTAACATTTGTGAACTAGTCACTAACATTTAAAAGTGAAGGTTTCACCAAAATGTCTGAATTTATCTTTCTGTTGGAAGATCATTGCCAAGTTCATCTGGTACGAGGTTTACTAACGGCTGCCTGCTGGAGAGGAGGCATAGGAGCCCTGGGTTTTACAGTTATTTCCTGCTGGGGTCACCCGTTTATGCTCCCTGATTAGCTTCAGTGTCCGGTATCCAGCTGGACTCTTATTTTCAAGCCACCAAAGCTGACTCTAATTTCAGTAGAAAAGGGATTTATTCGAATATATTCAGTGGCTCCTTCAGTAGAGGACGGGAGACGCGGGTTGGAGGTGATGCGGGTGGGAGTGACACCTTGGCCTGAGTCCTGCTGCAGAACTGTGACCACCCAGACAGGATGGGGGCTCCTGACCGTAGACCCCATAGCCTGCTGCTCACGTGATCACCTGCTGTGGACACGTGATGCCGGTTTCCGCCTCAGAGCCCCTGCCCTGCTGGTGTTTTCCCTAGAAGGGGTTCTGGGAGGTCCCTGCTCCGTCTCACACACTTGTAATTCAGTGCCCGGGGCAGGCATGTCTGATTCGCAGCGCGTGGGTCGCACACTTGCACCCTAACTGCAAAAGAAGCTGAAAAATGAGTAGCTGGCACGTTCAGGTTCTTTGGTGGGAGATGGGCTCTGTTTCATAAAGGAGGAGGATGTGGGGAGGGGTTTCTGATATCGAGCAACCAAGAAGAACAGCGTGTACCCGCCACAGCCCCGGAAGACACTTCAGTTTGCTACTCTCACCTAGTACACACCAAGCCCTAATTCAATATTGGTTCAAGGGAGTATAAAACTAGGAAGTTCAGGGAAAAAAATGATAGGAAGATGGTTAGAAAAGAAAAAAGGCAAAGGAAACATGGAAAGGCAAAGGGAGAGAGAATAAAATACAGCCACAAAGGGGCAAAATTTAAAGTGACTCATGCCTTCAAAAGCTTTGCTCTAAAGCACAGCCCATCTATTTCCTTACTCATTTGGCTTTTCTTATCTATTTTTGCTTTATAAAGACTCTACAAAGCCCATGTAAAGCTCTGCAAAATTCTTTTTTTTTTTTTTTTTTTTTTTTTGTGGTCAGGAAATATTGGCCCCAGCTCAGTCAATCGCCAAAACACCAGCTGCCTAAGCGATGAGTTGGTCTGTCCAAGAAGTAGTTATTTAGCCAACAGACAGATGGCCAAGAAAGTCAAGTTAGTTGGGGTACCGTTTGTCATTCGGGATGCTCGCGGCCAGCTGAAATAGCCAGAGGCCAACGGATTCAGGAGCCGTAGCCCATCACCTTGGACTTGTTCCTAGAATCCTGCAGGTACCCAATTAGCAGGCAAAGGACAGAGCAGGAGAGATTTTGCTTCACTGAGGCCACAGCCTAGCAAAGGAGGCATTTTCACAACCCCCGTGATAGATAAGAAAGAGGCTGAGCCGGTAGCGTGGCCAGAAGTTAGATACTCATACCCCAGCTGGAGGAGTGGAAAACAGGGAACAGCTGTGGAAACAGGTGTCCAGGAAAGGAAGGGCAACTTAACAGTACTTTTTCCAAAAACACATTAAATGCCAAGTACGGAAGGATGGCTTCTTACACATCATAAATAATTAGTGAGAATTAGAGGAAAAACAGAAGTTGATTTTTGCGACTATCTGCTGTTATCATCGGAAGTACGCTCAGAGAAGGTACCCAAAGTCACACTGTGCCGCGCCACCTCATTCACGAACCTCCACCGACATCTAACGTGCCTGTGCTATGTGCTGGGAACTGTTCGGGGGGCGTCGGTTATGGTAAGGAAAAGGCAGCCCACCTGTGCCCTCATGGAACTTCCGGTAGATACTCCGAGCCACGTAACAAGACCACGGAACGTGAAACTGCCATTCTGGTAAGCACTCTACATGAAAGCACAGAACGCTAGGAGAAGGCCATAAGATGACCTAAGCAGTTACTTAGTTATAGACATAATATTTAATATGTATTTATTTATATATAGACATATATTTAATATGTACGTGCGTGTGTGCGTGCACGTATGCTCTTCCACCTTGTGTTTATGCTCGATAGCTTTTATTAAACATTCTGTGACTTGAAGCCTATCTTTTCCTCTGCCGTAAGTTTCATTCCCACATGCCCTCTACTGATATTAATAATTCCAGGAACACAAGCAATTTCTCTTCTGAATTTGGTGTCATTCAACTGGCAAAAAATAGTTCTGAACCTACTAGAAGCCCCTTGCATTTTTGTTTCAACCTTTCTCGTAGGCTGTCGGGGAAAGAGCTTTGGGCGTGAAGACAGGTGTCCTGCAGTCAAATCCAGCCCTGCCACTTACTAGCAGAGCACCCTCTGGCAGCAGCCACTCAGACCCTCTATTTCCCCATCTGTGAAATGGGGGTCATAAGGTCTATCTCTTATGCCACTATGAGTCGTGGCAATTAACTGGGAGACATTATCAGCAATTTTTTTGAGGTTTCCCCAAACAAAAGAAGAAAACTAATAGAGTTGCATTATATTCAAGGATTAGATTTTAAAGTTAGGGCACAAGGGAGAGGGACTGCTCAAGTCAGACTTGTCCTTGAGGATCATTGGACTTCTCACTGTGGGGTCTGAGCACCTGCTCTCAGGGAGCGACCCCAGCCAGCTCTCCCTTCAGAGTACAAACGGGTCGCTGCTCCTTTAGCTGAGCACCAGGTAAGGTGGGTGGCTGGCTTTTAGTGGCCGTGGTGGGAGAAGAGACTTCTCCATGAACACTGGAATCATGCTCAGTGATGCATCTCAGAGAGGAAGCCATAGCGGCACATGCGCGTGTCCCGCCTCACACTCGCTCCGACAGGTGCTCACGGAGGGCAGTCAGTGGTGAGGAGAGTCACCTTTTGGAATGAAACTCTTTCCCTCTTTTCTCCCTGAAATGCCTACTGTTAAACCCAGGGCAATTCAAAGTGTCTAGCAGCCTCCAACTGCCAAGTAACTAGTTGGACCTCCAGCTCCTTAAGATACCTCTGTCTGGCTCTGAGGACACCAAGGCATTTGACAACTACATTGTTTCTCTGAGTCCTCTGTTGCTGTGATGACTGTTTCTGGCCAGCTGTTCTGGACTTTCTGTGTAATTTTCACTTTGGAGAATCTATTTCTGCTAAATGCTTCTTTCAGATACTCTGAGTGATGAGACCCAATGCTTAAGAGAATGAGGAAGAAAGAAAGAAAAAGAAAATCGAGCTTTTTGTCCCTTGCCGGGGACTCACAAACCTGCCTGTTGCCTTGAGCCCTGCAGTTTGGCCTCATCGCACCCGGGCACCCATCCCGTGGCGGTGCTTGCCCCCACAGTGCAGCTCTGCTTCCTGTCTCTGCACTGGGTGTCTGATCCTTGAGTCTGTCTCACATGTGGGCATGCTATGTCCTTCCCTGTGATAACGTCTGTGAGGTTGACTTGTGGCCAGTGCTCGCAATGCAGTTGATGGGCCTTGGTCCAGGGTGCGTGGCGCATCACTCGGCCCTAGTCATTAATAGATTCCATAAATTAATGGTAATAATCTCTACATTTCATTAAGCACCTCCCGCGTTCCCAGTACTCTGCTAGGTGCCCTGCATACATTTCCCTGTTCAGTCCCCACAGGGAGCTAGCAACTGGATGTTATTTTTATGATTGCATTTTTCCTGGCTAAAGGAAGGTTTCTAACTTTCCCCATGGACATCGAACTAGTAGGAGATGAGGATAATTCTGAATACCCTGTTTACAGCCAAAAGGCTAATCAGCCTGACTGCAGATGGACCCTTGGTGGACGCACCCCCACCAGCGGCATCTACGAAGTCAAAGCACCATCTGGTTCACGGTCACCGGGTGCTAGTTAATAAACATATTCCCAGTTCATGGGCAAAAAACCATCATCTCAGAGTAGGGACAGAGAGTCTGCCTTGATGATAAGCGTCCGGGCAGATGCTTACAAGTAGGGCCCGTTGGTTTGGACTCCACATTCAAACCCTCCTTATGTGTGCAGCCGGCCACACATCGTGGGCTGAGCCAGGGCTTCCCCTACATGTTCTGTAAAGAGCCAAGTTGAATCTAAAATGTAATCAGAGCTTTCTTTGTTTGTTGCAATGTAATTATTTTTCTTGAATGTCTACTGTGAGGCTTTCTATGTCTGGGCGTCTTCCTAGACTTTGAGTGAATGATTTCTTAGAGTTGGATCGATATAACAAAATAAAGAAAATTGCTGTTCAGCCAGGCCCGCGTATGAGAAAGCATGTTAGTTCCTTTTCTCCCCAAACTTGAATTGAATTAAAAAATATATATATTTTAAATGCAAACCACAGTACCCTGTATGTGTTCTGTGGCCATTCCAGTAATAAACTTCTGAACCACATTGATAGGGGGTTTTCTTTCCTTCTGTCCGTTCCTCGAAAGTCAACAGTTAGCTGCCTCTATGCTTATTTAAGCATATCTGTGTCTGTATGGACTTACAGACCGTTAATGTGGGGTCGCACCGTACAGGTGAATCCGTATCTTTTCTTTCCCATGCCATTACATATGCTTGCACCTCTCCCGTAGGGCTTGTCCTCTCCCCTTGACCCCGCTCCGGCAGCACACGTGCTTGCTGGGAATCAATGGTGTGCACCCAAATTCTGCCTCTCTGGCCAAGGGGTGGGCATTTGATATCAGCTGGGGCAGTGGGTGGATTCTGGGGTGTCCTCTGGGTGGATGCATCCGCTGTGTGTAAGGTTGGGAGTTTGTTGTCATTGTCCATCACGGAGGCTTCAGAGGAAGCTAGACTGCAGTGAGCAAAAGAATAACCCAGACGTGCCGAGGAGAGAGAGAGAAAGATAGGAAAAGAGAGATGGAGAGGAAGGGGATAAAGAGAGAGGGAGAGGGAGGGGGAGAGAGAGAGGGAAGAAAGAGGGGGAGAGAGAGGCAATGTTTTGGGTTATCTAAAGGCTTCATTCCATTCCCAAAGCTCAGTTCTGCCCTTGGACTCTGTGAGGGTCTTTCCAGTAAATCCCCTTTGTGGTTCCTCACGGCTCTCCATTCTTCTCCATTCTTAGTAACTCAGGGGGGTTAAGCAGTTCAAGCCCCTCAAAATTTTAGGAAGAATTTTACTTTCCCTATCATTTACTAATGATATATTATTTCCTCTATGAGAAATAAGGGCAACGACATGTTACTTTTTTCAGTAACATTTTTTTTCACCCCTGTTTACTGGTTCTCTGCTAAATCCTGGGCTCCCGAAGAGTTGATTCTGCATGGAAAACACAACAAATAAATCAACAACTTCAGAAAACTGTGAAAAATATAATGAATGGCACTAGCACAAGGTCTTATGGGAAGGCTGAAGAGAGACATGGGCGTCTGTCTGTGACTAGAACCCAGAAGCCTGCCTGCTTGCTGCCACCTTAGACTTGGACCTTATTGTCCAGTGTGGCGACTGGAGGGGACTGCAGAGATGAAGTGTCTCAAACAATGTCTAAGTCATAAAATCAATTAGAAATGATTTTTAAATCACCCATCTACTCTCCCCCAGAATACCCTCTTCATACAAAGCAAGTCAGTAGTCTGGCCGTCTCCAGAGGGAGTCCTGAGGATTTACTCAACAATGCTCTGGAACTTTCAGGATTCAGGTAGTATAGGTTATTCACAGAGCCTTTTTATCCTCAAGATACTTATTCTCCCTTGAAGGATCATGTTTGCTTGGGCTGATAATTATCACTGTGGAGAGCAAAGGGCAATTAAGTGTCCCAGTGGACCTTAGTCTGGTGATGATATGAGTCTTTCCCACTGCTCTCTCTCTCTCTCTCTCTCTCTCTCTCTCTCTCGGTTTTCCACCTTTGGCGTGACTAAACTGGGGTACTGTGTGCGTGACACACACAGTTTTCTTGCATTCAACCATTCTGGTATTTGTCAGATGAGGCCCTTCGAGGTGTCTGCCTTTGCCCTCTCTGAGACGTGTTCTTCAGAAACAGAAAGCCGCTCAGGATCCTTACTATCGTGGGCTTGCTTGGAACTCGGTTTCTCTAGGGGATGGTTAGACAACCCGTCATGGAATTTACTGACCTCGGGAGTAGTCTTTCTTATGCAAGACGAGTTCAGATTCTAATGTACTTTACCAATTTACTTCAAGTTGAGCCCAACTGCAGAACAATGAAATCATTAAAGGTCTAGGAACAAAATTTCTGGACATCAAGTACAGTTGGGAAATCTCAGAATAGGGAAACATTCAAAACACAACTAGGTTTTCTAATAGTACATTTTCAACTGAAAGAAAAGGAAAAGAAAGAAACAGATCTGTGCTGCGGGTCTGAACTGGATTCTGCTTCTTTTCTCCTGGGGATGCTGGGGCTGGAGGCGAGGGTGAGGAGCAGGTGATGCTTCCTTTCCCCAAATGTCAGGACAACATTTCCCATAGGCAGGGAATTGTATTTGGTCATGTCTTTTGGCAGGAGATGCGTGGCCAGTTGTGGAATGATTTCTGGGATGTTGTTCTAATGAGGATTTGGGATAGCAAGAAACAGGAGTAGGCTATTAAACTGAGCTCAAGTGAAATGGGTTTTATTGCAAGGACACGGGTGGTTCTCAAGGAGCCCATAGTTAGATGAAAGTGTTGCTGGGCTTCTTGTGAGTCGGAATCAGGACTGGAGATTTGCCGTTCACTCTCCCCCGTGTCTCAGAAGGGCGCAGTCTCCAGAACTGGCTTCTGTCTGTAAGTGTGGTCAGTTCTTCTGTTTCTTCCAACATGCTCCCCTGGGTCAGCTGCATGTGGCCCTTCTGTGGTTAGTTTAGGAGACTACAGACCTCTCCTCTGCAGGACCCAGTGGTTACTGGAAGCCATCTCAGTTTCTCATCAGATCCCAAAGAGAGAAAATCTGGCAGCCCCAGCTCATCTGCTCAGTCAGGCTGTACAAGTCATGGGCTTCTGGTATCAAATGGCTTGACAGCCCTAGAATCCACAGGCTACCCCTGTTCAGTCAGCTGTGGTGGGGAACAGGACCCTATGATTCACAACATCAGATCAGCTGTGGTGGGAAACAGGACCCTATGATTCACAACATCAGATCACTTCTCTTAGTAAGAGTCAACAGGAAATGCAGTGTTCCTCCTCTTCGCAACATCCTGAATAGGGAACATCTTTTATAGAAAACCAAGATTTTCATCTCTGGTTATCTAGGAGGCTTAGAATTTGAATTTTACTGAGAGAGATTCCTTTATACCTGCTTATACTATTAGGTAAATGAATGTTCCATTCTATCTGGAAGCATCCAGTCATTCCATAATTGATTATTGAGCCCTTAATATGGTCAGTGTGCTAGATTTGGGGGTTGAAAAATAAATACTTTGGTGAGGAAAGAGGAGGGAGGGCAAAAGTTTTTCTTTAAATCTGAGTTCTTGCAGGAAGGAAGATGCCCAGAGAAGAAAAAGATGCAGAGAGTATATTGGCGTTGGTGGGGAAGATAGCTTATGGGGTATTTAACAGTTCTGTCAGCAACAGAGCTTTTCCTCTTTCCAGCCTGAAATTGAACAAACCGGGTCTCAGTTACTAAGCATCTGTCCTGGCAAAGGAAGACAGGGTGCTTACCCCTAAAGGAGAGAAAGAGCAACCAAATTAGATCCAGCCTCTGCTCTCAAAAGACAGCATCGAATGAGAGGAAATTGCAGCTGCTATCCAGACTGACTGCTTAAGAGCCTGGAGAGTTACTCGGGGTAGGAAGGGTTTATGTGAAAAGCCATGCTAGGCTTAGGGTGGGACATGGGTGCTTGGGGGAAATGGTGGCCATCTTCGAACAGCCTTTTCGGCTGTACCTTAGATTGGTGATAGTCAGCATTACGACCAAGAGCACTTGCCAATCAGAGAGGATACTGGTCCCACTGGAGAGGCTTCTGGGGGCCCCTCTGGTTCCAGGCACTGACTCTTTAGTTGCAAGATTATAGGGGAGCGGCGTCCAGGGAAATACCAACCCGTAGGAAGCACTTCCAGTTTTAACAACTGCACGCGCAGTGTGGTGTGTATGGCTCAACACTCAGCCCTTCTGAGGGACCTTCTGAGGAGACAAGACTGGACATACAGGTCTGGCTTCTGCTGTCGAGGGGCTTGAATCCATGTTAATGAGGATGCCCTTCACTTAGGAAGGAACAGGGGAGCCATCTCTCTGGGGGACAGTGTTCAACAAACATCCCCTCGAGTAAAAATTAGGAATGGCTGATTGGGATGCTGTTTTGATAAAAGATGCGGTGCCTGTCCTTGGTCAGCTGGGGTTCTAAAAGGCATTTGGGAAGAGAGTGACAGGACCCCAAAGCATGATAGAACTGGAGGGCTGACAGGACCTTGATAGTAGAGTCCTGACCTCACAGATAGGGTAAGTGACTTGGCCAAGTTCACGCAGCCAGAGACAAGCCCTTCTCTCCCAGTGGTGGCTGCGAAAGAGGAAGATAAATCTTGCCAGTCGAGGCCAAGATGGCAGTGGTGTGGCCCAGGGGGAGGGTGGCACAAGAGGGTGCTGCGTTCTCAGCAGTGGAGTTGGCTTTTTTTTTTTTTTTTTTTTTTTTTTTTTTTTTAGGGGTACGGTTTCGGAGGACTTCTTATTGTCGTGTTAACTCTCTCTCACTCTTCCTCTGGCTTGGCTTGGGGTAGATTCGCGGTGTGGGTGGGAAGGCGCGCGCCCCTGCAGCTTCTAAGTCTCATCTTCCCCGAGCGGAAGGCATCAGGCACCTCCTCCCAGCGGCCCCCGCCGGCTTTGGTCTGCCCCGAGGCTCCTCAGAGCTCGCTAGGCGCCAGGGCTCCTTGGGGCCGGCTCTGGGCCAGCCGCGGTCAGGACGCCGGTGGATCCCCAGGTTCCGGGCAGAGCGCCGCCGCCCGCCTGGCCCCACGGCCCGGGCGGGCAGCCCCGCGCTCGGCTCGGAGAGCGCTCGGCGGCGGAGTCCCGCGCTGGGGAGGGGCGAGGAGAGCTGCAGCCCCCTCTGCCCGCCCAGACCGAGGAGGGGCGAGCAGGCGCGGAGCTTGGCGACCGCGGGGTTGTGCGCGCGTCTCTCTGGGCACACACTCTCCGCGCAGCGCGCTCCCCGGGCTGGGTGGCCTCGGACCTCGGCAGACAGCAGCGGTGTGCGCCGCGCTTGCACCGGGGTGCGTTCAACGCCGGGCGGGAGCCGCTCGCTGGGGTCACTCGACTCCTTCTCCCCCTCTCCTGGGAGCCAGCGGGGTGAGCTGGAGGCCGACCCGGCCGGACGCCGCGCTCCTATAAATAGCGAGCGTGTGCCCGCCTGGCGCCCTCCCGGCTGCGCGAGGACAGACAAAGTTGTGCGCAGGGACTCGGGGAGCGCGGCAGCGGCTGGAGAGGACCCCGCCGCCGCCGAGCCGCCCTGCGCCCTGGAACTGATCCCGCGAACCGGTGCTCTCCGTGCCCGGGACCTGGCTGGCTGCTGCCTACCTGCCGACGTCCAAGAGGCGCCGAGGTGTGGGGAATTTTTGACGAGGCGAAAGTGGGAGTCGCTAGAGTCCTGGCCATGAACACAGCCTCACGTTCTTCTCAGTCCGGGAAACACCTTCTGCCTCTGTAATTCGTCCCTGCCGCAAGCCGGACGCATACCGGACCGACATCCGCACCGCTGGGCACCCACCTACCCCCGAGGCTTTTCTTTGAGTCTCCTTTGTTTTTCCTGCTCCGTCGTCCACCTGGGTGTGCTTGGGTTTGGGGTGAGAATTTATTACCGTTTTCCTCTTTGAGGTGTGAATGTGAGGGTTTGGTGACTTTTAGATGTCCAGGAACAAGGTTGGGTGCAGGGGCCCCAGGCAGGGCTGATTCTTGGGCGGAGGAGGGTGGGGTAGGGGGTTCTGCATGAGCTCCTTAAAGGACAGAGGTAACAGAGCCAGCGAGAGAGCGCGAGCGGAGACTTTGACTTCAAACCACAGAATTGGGGGAAGTGTGCGCGCCGCCGCCGCCGCCGCCGTTCCTGCAGCGCTGTCGATCTAGCCACAGGCATCTTCCCGAGCGCCGGGGTCCCGGGGTTGGAGGCGAAGCCGGCGAGCAGAAGCGCCAGCCGGCTGCGGCTGCCCCACACGGCTCACCATGGGCTCTGCGAGCCGGGCGCTGTCCGTGGTGCCGGCCGTGCTGCTGGCCCTCACCCTGCCGGGGCTGCCCGTCTGGGCACAGAACGACACGGAGCCCATTGTGCTGGAGGGCAAGTGTCTGGTGGTATGCGACTCCAACCCCGCCACCGACTCCAAGGGCTCCTCTTCCTCCCCTCTGGGGATCTCGGTCCGGGCGGCCAACTCCAAGGTCGCCTTCTCGGCGGTGCGGAGCACCAACCATGAGCCGTCCGAGATGAGCAACAAGACGCGCATCATTTACTTCGATCAGGTCAGACCCTGAGGGACGCAGGGCACCCGGTGTGTGTATGGATGGTGGTGGGGGGGGTGGAGGGTCGATCTCCAGGCAGCCCAGAGCCAGGCTGCCTGCCCAGGCTAAGTTGGTCTGACTGGGATGTGGGGGATCATTTCAGTACTCGCCTTCCCAAATATGTCTGGGTCTGAAACTTCTGTCTCTCCCACCACCGCCTCTGCCCACATTCCCTCCTGGCCTCTGCAGAGAGGAGGGAGAGAGGCTGGGATTGCAGAGCCCAGCCACAAGAGCTCAGGACTAGTTTCACAGCAACAGGTCCATAGGAGCTGGCGGGAGTGTGGTCCCTGGACCTCGAAATCTCTTGGCCAGAGCTTGGCTCCCCGGCTCAGACTCTTCTGCGGGTGCTGCCCAGGTGGTTCCCGCCCGGTACCCTCGCAGTCCCCGCCTGGTACCCTCGCAGTCCCTGGATAAATGATTTGTTTCCCCCAGGTGGAGAAGCTTCTCCCCAAAGAGAGCTTCGGGGGTCCACATTCTCTGCGGAGCTCTCGCAGTTGGAGGCAGAGGGTGGGCAGCGATGGCGTGGGTCAGGTCTCTCCCACCTTTCTGCTGCCAGGATCCCCACGCACGTTGCACGCACCGCTGCAGCGGAAAGCGTTTCTGTGGTACTTGGAGAAAAGTTGTGGAGGGAAAGGAAGGGCGGCTGCAGGGACCTCCCGTTGGGAAGACCTGGGGAGCTGGTGCTCCCTGCCCCTGCTCCCGTCCTTTCAGATAATTGAAAATTACCGGGGAAAGACAGACTTTGGGGTTGAGGGTAGGTGGTGGGGAGGAAATGATGAAATCTGTGCCTTCTTTTTAGCGACCTGGAGCTCTGGGGTTTGGTTGATGAGAAACCCCAGGGGTATCAGCTTAGCTTTAGCAAGGAGTCTTAAAACTGGAAACTGACTCCGGGGTTTGTAATTTCAACCCTAACAGCACCCAGAGTCTTTTCAATTCCAAAGTCACTTGTGTAGTTCACGGTTGTATGCAAAGCCACATGTGTAGGAACACAGGTTAAGTGGTACTGCAGTGTGTGCCAGGGAAGGGAAGAGGTGACATTTCCATTCCTTACTTAATTGTTCCTAAGTAATGCACTCTCCAGCTGGCCAGGCAGAGAATGTTTTTCCGGGGCTTACTATCAGATAGCTATAATTTTTAAAGAATTAAGCAGCCCCTTTGGGGTTTGGGTGCAGTATTTTCCATCCTGATGGAAATAAAGTCTAGCACCACCCCTGGTTTATATTTCAGTGTATTAATTAAATGTTGGACCGTTGTGGATTTTGCTCTGTACTGTGCCGTCTTTTCCATGACCTTTCCATCAATTAGAAGAGGAGAGGATTTGTTCTCCTGTTTGGGGAGCCATGCATCTCAGAGACCACAAGACACATTTAGTTACAAATCTCTATGTGTCTGGATGCTCTAATTACAGTGTGGAGTCAACACCCAGCCTTGTGTGCAGTCAACACTAATCAGACATTTCCATTATTGCTAATGAATTATGCTACTTGTATCTGAGTCAGGAAGTCCCTGCTAAGTACCTCAAATTATTTTAAATGTGCTTGAAAAAAATCTTTGTAACGTCTCTGCTGGGGATTATTGCATAGCTGGTGATTGGTTGTTGAAAGATCGTTGATCATCAGGTCGGAGAAAGAAATCTGAGGATTATTTGGAAGAAGGTGAAATCTCAGAATAAAATTATACACATACATATATTTTAAGTCGAGGCTTGGACCTGGTACATCAACTTGACCCGCTACTATATTCTGGTGCATTGCTCAGAGGTGATATGTTTTTAGGAAACTATGCAAAAGGCCTAATATTGGCACAAATGCAGCATTTACAAGAGATAGTGGCAGATTGCCATTGATACGGTGGAAATGTATCCTTATAGGGACATCTGCTTTTTTGAATGCCAGTTATAGATTTATTTCTTGGAGAGAAATGGAATAAACCCCAGTTATTTTACAACTTCCCACCCCCAAACATTCTCACCCTCCTTCTCATAGGAAGAAACTTACTTATGTGACATTTGCAAATTTGGTGTAAGAGGTCACTTATTGAAATTCAGAGTTAATTTCATAAGCAGTAGAAACAGGCTGCACATCTTGGAATACAAAATGCATTGCTGCTTTCTGAAGAAATAGTGCCTTATTTTACTTTTCATTTTTGACCCTTGAAGTTTAAATAAAGAGCAGGTGATTGATAAGAAGATAATGGATAACACTGGCAGGAACACAAGAAGGCCACCAATTTCGCAGTCTGTCCTTATTCATGCTCTACTTTTTGGCAGCTGCAAAGGCTGAGTCATTGCCAAAATATTATAATTAAGGCCTAGATGGCATAGGACTGAAAAAAATGGCCATGGATCTTAGGAGAGGTTTGGCGGAGACTCAGGGGAGGGCCAGGCATTCAGATCAGTCTGTGCACTATTCAGTGTCATGGATTATGTCACAGGGTGGAGGGGGTGCCCAGGCCTCTGTGTGATGTGTCCAGGAATGATTGCAGAGAGCCCACGGATGCCGATTGGCTGTCTTGGAAACGTCATCTCTGGACATTGCAAAGGCTTGTAGAGGATGGGAATATAAATACAGGGCAGATGCCTTTTATCAGACTCTCAAGGTAAAGCTAATATTTATAAGCCCTCCGTGTTACCTAGATGTTTCCAGAGCCATCAGGCCTTGCTGGAAATTGAGGCATGAATACAAAGCAGTTATTTTATTTTTTTCCTGTATCATTTAAAAGACAGAAAAACCTTCCATTACACAAATCTATTTTCCAAGTCACTAAAGAGGAAAAGAGTAGAACTCAATGTTTTATTCTCTATGGTTTCTTAAGCTACTTATGAAAGAAATAAAGTGAGAAAGGAAGAGAGATAGAGAGTTAAAGAGAGAAAGAGAGAGAGAGAAAGAGACCCAGAGAGAAAGAGACAGAAAGAGAGAGAGATAGAGAAAGAGAGAGGGACGGAGGGAGGGGAAGAAGGAAGGAAGGAAGAAGGAAGGGAGGAAGGAAGGAACTTCTTTTACTTACAGAAGAGACTATTGTAACAATTTACTGTTACTTATTATTTTTATTTGTAGATCCTAGTAAACGTGGGTAATTTTTTCACCCTGGAGTCTGTCTTTGTAGCACCAAGAAAAGGAATTTACAGTTTCAGCTTTCATGTAATTAAAGTCTACCAGAGCCAAACAATCCAGGTATGTGTTTTGACCTGCTCCCTCTCTACCCCCAAACGGCAGTGTTTATTGGCAGTGGGTTATGTATTTAAGTATTTCTCCAAAGATGTGTTTTCATTATAAAAATAAACAACCATCTTTATAGTTTATTCTTAAAACACTTAATTTCCAATTTTCTTCTTTATTACATCCATTAAGGCTATGACAGGAAACATATAGAAAAATAAACAGTTGAATGTATTACCTTAATAACCACCAACAATTTAAAAAACATGGCTTAGTAAAAACTCAGTGGCACAAATCTCTTTATAAGATCTTGATTTCATTTAATGCCTGTGCAAAAATTCTTTGAACGTGTAAGGAAGAAGCTTGTAAGACTAGCAGAACTTTACAAGTACATATTAAATAAAGCGAATTTGCTATCATTGTTAAAAAGTATGAGCTACAGTTAACCATTAGAAACGAATTTATGAAGGAATAACGACTCACTATACTTTTTACGAAAGGGTGTTCCTCTGTACATGCTTTAAATAGTCTATCCTCAGTTACTCTGACCCTAGTGAATTCTTAGAAATTTCAGTTGCACAGTTAACAACATATTTTGTGTTGTCCTTTCTCAGGTAATAGGCTTCACCTTACACTCAAAGACTAGTTCCTGTAATATTCAAATATGCTAACACCCAATAATGCCAATGCATGTCTGTGGAATTCTAGCATTCTTTTTGTCTTATGCTCAGTGAATGTGTTATATAGTACGGCCACAGGAAAGGTGGATTACTCTTCTGCCACTTTCACAGATCCCCGTGAATGGGTAAATTGATCATCCTCAGATTTAATTTATGCAGTACTTTTTTTTTTTTTACATAAAAGGAATGAATATCTACTAAACAAATTTACTAGCATGGAAAAGCTTTTCCCACACTCTGATATTTACAAATTTATGTGATGTTTAACACAGTATAATCAAAATTGGGAGAAAAATTTGAGTTTATTATTTGTTAATAATTTTGAGTTTTTAAATTATGGATTCTTTGCTAATTACCCATCATTAAAATCTTCACTAGTAGTGGTGATTATTATTTTTTAATACATATTTAATGCACATTTATTATTTTTAATACACATTATCAGGGAAAACAGAAAAAGAAATCACAACCCCCCCCCCCATTCCATAATTTCAAAACTTCAGCACTAATGCCTGTTGCAGTCAACTACTAACCTGAAAATGTTGTTGGTAGAATCTTGCTGTGTCTGGGTTTATCAAAGCAAAGGGCACTGGGCTTCTTTTTACTAATATACTGGGAAGCCTCAGGCTTGCTTCATTACCAAAAGATTGCTATTGAATGTAAGAAGTAAATAAAACAGCAAGCTTAATTTACGTGTTGAAGAGAGGCCAGTTTTCCCAAGGCTAAGTTGCTCTTCACCGATGGTATCCTTTTGTAGGCATTTCGCGAAATTTCTGTGGGAGATATTTAAAAAAACCTATTTTGATTAAAAAAAAAAAGCAGCTCAGTGGACCTACTAAGTGTAGCCACTGTGGTTGGCAGTGGACCTACTAAGTGCAGCCACCACCTTTGGGATGAATTTGCTGAACGTCAGATATTTTACCAGGTCTGTCATCTCAGACGTTATTCGTTAGCCCTGGTAGATGTCTTCAGTGATTTTTTTTTCCCTCATAGGTTAACCTGATGTTAAATGGAAAGCCAGTAATATCCGCCTTTGCCGGGGACAAAGATGTTACTCGCGAAGCTGCCACTAATGGCGTGCTCCTCTACCTGGATAAGGAGGATAAAGTTTACCTAAAACTGGAGAAAGGTAACTTGGTTGGAGGCTGGCAGTATTCCACGTTCTCTGGCTTTCTGGTGTTTCCCTTATAGGATTTGATTTCTCCGTGATGTCGATCCAGGGGAGGGGTGGCCCACCCCTGAGTTACTGGAAGATCATTTTCTCATCATTGGATTGATGTCCTGTATCAGTTTCTCATGGGTGAATATGGATTCTCTTTAAGGATTCTAGGCCTGTCCGAACCGATACACGGTCTCACAGGTTATTTTGTGTGTGTGTGCGTTTCAGTATACTCGGATGGGGACCCCCAGCAGACGTAACACGTACATGTGCTCAAGTGTCACAGTTAAAAGCTGTCTGCAAGGTTTATTCTGAATTTAATTTCCCGGAATTGCTGAATTCGTTGCAGATGTGGAATTTTATTTATTTGTTTTTAAAAGACTGGCAACCGGGTCAAAGAATTAGAAAACTCTCAAGTTCTGACTTCAATCAACGGTTAGTGCGATACTGCCAAAGAACTGTGTGCTGTGCTGATATATTGATTACACTCGTTTTTATTCCTTTGGAATTAGTTTGTTTTGTTCTCTGACGGTAACTGGGGATTGTTTTTCGGTGACTGGCTTTGTGTCTTCTCTACAGGTAGGGTAATGAATGGCTTGCCCTCAAAGTTACCCTACGAGGTCACCAACATGACTTCCCTTAACGAAACAGAATGCTTCATAGTTGTATTTTAATTATATATGTGAAAGAGTCATATTTTCCAAATTATATTTTCTAATAGGAAGAATAGATCATAAATCCGACAAGGAAAAAGTTGCTTACCCGAGTTCTAAGTGCTCAGCCCCCAAACCTCCACCAAACTGCCCTCCTCCACTGGAAATCCTGTACTTTCTTGCTCAGCTTGAATTAACATGATGGATAATAACCACTTTATTAAAAAGCTAAGGGATTTTTTTTCCCTTAGACATGACCACTTTATTAACTGGAGATGGGATGCCCTTGTTTTTAATTATACCTATTTTTCAAGCCTTCTGTTGTGTTTGAAAGTATCATCTGGTTTTGCCTTAATTCCTTAAATTGTATATATTTATCTGTTTAGCTAATATTAAATCCAAATATCCCACATCTAAACTTAGTGCAATATCTTATTTTGTCTTTTGTACAGGTCATATGAATCATAAAATTATTTATGTCTCTGTCATAGAATAAAGGTTAATATATGTTAGTTGAATTGTTTTGTCCTTTCGGTTTGGGAAATATGTATTCTCTGTGGTTTATTTCCTCCTTTTCACCAAACCTTCTTTTCCTCCCCTTTCTTGTTGCCTTTTCCTGGATTTTAAGAAAAGCTCTCTGAATCTGGGGGGAACGTTCTCTGAATTGGTGTAGGAAGTCTTCCCTGTGTTTAATCTGTTCAAACCCGGGAGTTGTCAGCCTGCCAAAAGAGAATCGATGGACTTGGTAAACTTTTCTTTCAGAAGGGACTCACTCTTAGGTAGTTAAGTTGAAAAAATTGGATAAAATCTCCTAAGGGTGCTCAGTGAATGAGTGCGTGGCCGTGAGTGTAAAGACCGCTGTTCTCAACGTGAAGACTTCGGGGAAAAGTTCCGCCCCCTTCACAACACTAAAAGACAAATAGAAGATCACAGGTTTCTTTTGAGGAGGAACTATTATGATGTCTCATCTGGAGCTTTGGCTCCGTTTCCTGGTCTGTTGTCAATTAAAGCAAATTTGGAGAGCCCCTTCTGTAGACGGTGGCGGCAGGGAAGGTGTTAGTGGACCCTGTAGGAGAATACATGTAGGCAGGGCTTCTAGCATAATTGTGATTAATCACCAACTCAGAATATTCATTCATCACAGGAACACGCTCCTCCCGCCCCAAGGAGAATGATCTGGAGATGTTGGCATTGGATCCTCAGTGTTTTGCTTGGCAAGTTATTCATTCTCCAGCTGGCTTTCGGTCAGAAACTTTCCTCCTTGGTGATTGCATAATGTGAGAAAACAATACTGCACAGGGGACTTTCATCTAAATATGAGCGGCATCCTCCGCAAACGTACCTGTTCTCACGTAACCTGCGCCCTGGCTCTCTGTAGTCAGGGTTGCGTCTCTGCCTTGCAGCAGACTGGATTGTACTTGAATAAATACACCATTAGTCATTGTTTTGGCAAAGAGGCTCAAGGGTATTGGAATTATTAATAGACACCTATGATGGAACAGAGAAAATGTGGGGCTTAACCAAATAGACCAGTGTAGAAGTGTCTTATATAAACATGCTTGTGGCCATCCGTTGGGGCTTGCCCTTATTTGTCTTGATTTTTTCCGAACATAAAAAAAAACGTTGGCAAAGGGCTTGACTGTAATCCGTAAGCTCCAGTGTGTATATTTTGGAATGCAAAATCCATTCAAAACCTCCCCGAAAAATTCAATATGAAAAGGCGCCGAAGCTGTGGCTATCAGATGTGGCAGGACACTGGCAGCAGGGAGGACCCCCAGTCGAGAGATGAGACATCTCATTCATGAGGTCCGATGAAAGCCTCGGGTTCTTATTCCAGACCGGGTCTAGGAGGTACGAGCTACAACAGACACAGTGGCTGGAAAGGTAAGGTTGAAGGCAGGGAACAAAAGGGACAGAATGATTTAGTCAGGGGAGTCCGGATTTGGGACAGACATAGGATGGAATTCTGCAACCTTCACTTACCAGCTCTGTGACCTTGGGCAGGTTTCCTCACCTCTCTGAGCTCTAGTTACTTCCTTTGTAAACAAGAAATTGTGAGAATTTAGTAAGCACGTGAAGTGCCTCACTCCGTAAGGAAGCTCAACGAAGGGTTGGCTGTTATTACTAACACCTGAGCCCCAGCACAGCGAAGAAGCAAGTAGGGCAAAAGGAGGATGTTAAGACTGGCCCGACAAAGGGTCAAGAATTGAATTTGAGGGGGACTGGTGGAAGAGCTGGAGGCAGGGGTATCAGAAGTGCTTCCAGAAATGGAGCCAGATGCTCCCTGTGTATTCTATGACTTGAAAATAGTTTCCGGAAATTGCTCGGTCCACAAAAATGCTAATTGAACACAGTATTTGCATTGGCCCTGTCCACATTCATCAATGCCAGCACCATCCCTTCCTAGATGTTCCCCATCTCCTTTGACTGTTCCTTGATCTATTGATCGACAAATGCAAGCAATTGTCTGTAGCGAGCAGAATCCCAAGAAAAACACAACTGAAGGAAATAAAGAGGTTGTGCATAGGATCTCACTGATTCCAACTGCTTTTGGGGTGCTCCCCATGACCCCAGATTCTCTTAGAATGTGATTATTTAATTAAAATTTTGTTTTAATTTTTTTTTTTGTATTAAGTCTGTTTTCCCCTTTCTTTTTGGTTTCTGGAGCTCTATAGCCTCATGTCTTCTTTTGGCTTCTACTTTTTAGCAAACCACTGCTTTAAATCTTGAAATAAATCTCTTCAGCCAGCATCGATGAAATTATCCTTCTAATGGGTCACACGCTTTGTTAAGGAGCTGAGTTCATACAAGTGGTGACATCTGCCCTTTTCAGACCTCCCTAAACATCAGACACAGTTAGAATCTCTGCAAGGAGCAACAAAGGTCTAAACGTGCGGTTCCAACTTGCCTTCCGACCGGGCGTACTGGGCTTTATCAATCCCCCTTTAGTGTAAACCGCTTGTCCCCAGGACAGTGGTAATCCACTGGTTATAGCAAGGTCCCTAAGTTGGTTGACCTAATGCCCACAGAGAAGTGATGAACACAGGAAGGTGACAGCTGATGATAGTTGGCATTCAGAGCCCTGCAGCTACAATAGAGTTCTTGTGCTAAGTGGTTCCCTTTGGTAGGGAGAGGGTGGGATTTAAGATGTTGGTTTTTTAAATAGGTTACTTGCAGGCCTTCCTTTAATATGGAGTTCAAATGCCTTAGAATATAAAAAAGATGCAATTTTTTGCCCCCCCCCCGAACTTTTTAAGGAAAACAACTCCTTTGGGAATTTGATTCTGAAGTTCTGTTAAGTCAGCTTCTCAAACGAATGTGCATAAGAACCATCTGGAAATCTTGATAAAAATGTAGATTCCAATATAGTGGGTCTGGGGTGGGCCCTGAACCTGCCTTTCTAAAAAGCTCCCGGATGAGGCTCATGGTCCTGGCCCGGGTACCCCACGCTGAATGGCGAGACTGGACGTCGTTGTTTGTTAAAGGCTTGTTACTCAAAACGTGGTCTGTGGACTAGTAGCGTCCACATCACCTGGGGGCTTATCAGAAATCCCAGGTGGGGTCTAGACTCCCCCCAGACCTGCTGACGTGGAATCTGCATTTTTCCAAAGGTCCTTTTGGCCTGCTCCATGGTTTTTAGGCACAGGAGAGTTCGTGAGTTTATGAAGACAGAGTTACTGTCTTTAAGTAAAACCCGAGACCGCCAGCATCAGACTCTCTCGGGCTGGGCTTCAGGCAGCCGCCGTTTCACCAAGTCCCCAGGTGATTCTTTTAACCTCAATCCATCCAGGTGCAGGGCATTTCTTTGCAGTGACGCAGAACTACCGATGCTCCTGTTAGCCTCCCTATTGATAACGCCGCGGGCTGAAGGCAACGCGCCGGGAGCTTTCGTGCGGGTGAACGTGGGACTCTTACTTTGCGATGGGAAGAGGCTCCAGGGACTGCTGCCAGTGTGTGCAGAGGAAGGACTCCAGGAAGACTTTGCCTAGAGCAAAAGTGTGGGAGATGCTTGCGTGAAAACGAAGGTAAGTCACCCACGGAAAGTGGCTTTCTGGTGAAGAGAGAAAACCCTTAGTGGCCCTCCTCATTCTGTCAGCGTTTGTTCTGAAATAAAGATGTAGTTACGTTGCGTTTTTTCTTTGCAAGTGTAAGCACAGGTGGTGTTCGGCTTCAGAAGACACTGCTCCGTCGAGTAAAGGGTGTGTGCTTGCACACGTGCACGCGCGCGTGTGTGTGTGTGCTCAGAAGGATCAACAACAACATTTTCTAGCAGGTCATTCAGTACGTTTAAAATTCATCCAAGGGCAGAAGTCTTTCTTAACAATTTTTAGGACCCGTTGGTGATATTGACGATGAGAACCACATTGTACTGAGCTAAGGAAGCCTTTATTTCCCTTGGGTCACCTTGAGAACATAAATTTTGACCCTCTGACTTTCCAGGAAACCCTAGAGGGCTTCGGTCCGGCCGTTCCCGGGAAGCTGAGGGGCTCCCAGAAATCCGCTCTGCGCTCGCAGGTTAGGGCTGGAGAGAGGCTGCTGTTATTGTTTATTTATTTATGCCGTCGGTCATGTTTCGGCTTCACTGCCAAGGTATGATCAGTAAGAGGAAGAAAATGTAGGGACATTAATGCAGGTCAAGTGGCTATTTTCACATTACTTTTTCTCCCCCTTTGGGATAGGACGACATGGCTTAAAAGGACTTTTCCACCCAGTGGTTTTCTTTCAGAGGGTTCCAGAGAGAAGGGACGTGTGGAGAAGCAGGAGCAGGTCCGGGCCCATTTCAGGGTGGGAATACGGTGCTCCGAACGGTCGAAGCGGCGGAAGATCATTAAGCCGGAAACAAGTTCTGGTGGGTCTGGAGATGGCTGTGCGATGACAAGGGACAAGACCGTAGTGTGTGGTTAGGGTGGCACCGGACCCCATGAGGCTGCCGCATTGGACGCAGAACAGGCCGAATGCTTCCACCCTGCCTACTTATGTCAGAAAACTCTCTAGGCCCCGAGTGACACAGCAAAATCCTTCTTTATTCTACAGTCTGTAGCCCCCTGTTGTGACTGGGCAATTATCCTGTTTGACCCAAGACGACGCCTGTCTGCGTGATTCAGCGTTCCAGTTGGGGCTCCGGGGCTTTGATCCTTTTCTGTGTTTACACGAAATGGACCCAGTTCCCTTTGTAAGTCGTGTGGGGCTGTTTGTCTTCCAAGTTCCTTAACTATTTAGAAATAAGCAGTCATGAGTGTTTCTTCTAAAATAGCTTTGCTTTTTCTTTGAGTGTTAGCATTTTTAACACCACAGTGGAAAAAGCATCATGCCCCCCTCCCCCCATGTAAAAAACGGAGCTACTACTAGCATAAGAAGCATTCAAAGAAGTAAATGCACAGGGATAAAAACAGATTCAACCAAAATCTAGGAAAAAAGAATGATAAAATTTCATTGATATCTGACATGAATGACAATTGAATGAAAAGGAGTAAAATTGATTCTGGTTTCTGTTCAAGTTTTGTTTTTTTCCTTTTCCTTTCTCTCTGAGTGCTAAGGTCAGCTCTCGGCAGGTAAAAGGATGCTGTCTCACCAGCAAAGATTCCAGCTTCTCTTCATTAGGGTGACATTGTGAACCAGGGGCTCAGAAAGTGTACCTGATTCTGCCCTTCCATTTCTTGGCTAGCCTGATTGGAAGGAGAAATGCTGCTGAAGGAGTCTGGTAACTTCTCTCCAGGGAGAGGAACGCCCCACATTTCAGTAATTCAGGGAAGCTGTTTCTGAGCTTGGAAGGAAGCCACGTCCAGCGCTGTGCCTGGGGAGAGCCGCTCAGCGCAGGAGGCTGCAAGATTTAAGAGCGGCACCAGAAGTGCCTGGGGCTGGTCTCCGGGGAGATAGGACTTTGCCCCCTTTCCCTCTAGTGAGAAGATAAGACAATATTTTATAAGCATCTGTAAAGGGAACGATGGAGCCCAAAAGCCATTTAAAAAAGTCCTATTTTGCAAGATTTTTTTTTCGTTGTCAGACTTGGTAGCTAGAGATTAAAGAAAAAAAATATCAAGTCCTCCTTTATTGTTAGAGATTGGTGCAAAGTCATGAGTTGAAGTTGGCGAGAATCACACAGTTATCCATGATTTTCTGAGAGTTAGAGACCCAGTTTGTTAGGAAGGAAGTAAGCAAGAACCTTCTCTTGGAGTTTGGACGCTTCCATTTTTTTTTTAACTGACTAAACAATCACATACTTAATGTGTACCTACTGTGTGCCCCACATTCTGTAGACTCAGAATCTGCTCTTTCATATTTCCTACAAGTTCCAAACCTCTGCAAGTGCTTCTTCACTTTCTGGGTGGAAATTCTGCAATCTGGAAAGCAGAGCATAGTGTTAGTTTCCATAAACACTAATGATAAGTGTTTTGAAATGGCAACCTGATCTGGGTGACCTTATCACTCTTTCACCATAATTATCTTTCAGAGTCCAGCCTTGCTTAAAATGAAGAATGATATAGGGGTGCCATGTATAGTTGTGGGGGTTGTACACTGCACTATTTCAGGGGTGTGCTGCTTCTATCCTAGACATCATGGAACTGTTTCTAGCAGAAAGTAGGGAATGTCCTATTCTAACAAAATAAGAATATTACAACAATCTTCTGACAGATGAGAGTATCTTTAGTGAGAAGGTCCTTTTCTGAATTTGCATGAAAGTACCTCAGAGGTTAGTGGTAGCCTGGAGAGAAGGAAGTGTGACCTGCTTTCCTAAATGTTGCTCTTCATACCTTATTCCTAAAGAATGTCTTTGGTCATGAGAAGTCAGGACAGCAGGCCTGCATACCACTGTGTCTGTGTTAGATGACCCAGTACCCATCCAGGCTTACCTGAGTCAGTTTGGAGCTCAGGTCTCCAGTCCGATGCAGTCCATGGGAAGTCCCTATTGACACCTAGAGCTGGAAGGTGAAGGGGACTCTCTCCAGGAGAGCCGGCCTTCTTATGAGCCAAGAAACACAACTTCCTCAAAAGTGTAGCACATTAAATATAAATCTATAAATTTAGGTTTGTGAGGAAAACAAAAATCTTCAAAAATCTTTTTTTTTTTTTTAAGATTTTATTTATTTATTTGGCAGAGAGACAGCCAGTGAGAGAGGGAACATAGGCAGGGGGAGTGGGAGAGGAAGAAGCAGGCTCCCAGCAGAGGAGCCTGATGTGGGGCTCGATCCCAGGACTCTGGAATTATGCCCTGAGCTGAAGGCAGATGCTTAATGACTGAGCCACCCAGGCGCCCCTCAAAAATCTTCTATAACTCAACTTTATTTCTGCTTTTAAGACCAACCTCCAAATTTAGGCTGGCTGGTAGGAAATTTCTGTTTCTCTTGCTCTGCCCAGTTGGCCGTGGATTTAGGCAGTGATTTGGGGCCTTATGGATTGTGGGTGGGGAGAGGCCTACTTGGTCCGAGGCCAGGGAGATTATGGCCCAAAGTCTTACAGTCTCGTGCCACATGTTTCTTTCGAGGGAATGGATAAACAGGGAGTTACATGCTTGAAAGGTGTAGGAGGGAAAGAGAAGAGGAGAAAAGGCATGTATTCACTTTGTCCAAATAGTCCCCTCCACCCCCCGCCACCACCATGCGCCCCGCCCAGGGAGTTCGCCTGGGGTACGGGTGATACAGGACTGTGCACCCATCTCTCCGACTTCCTGACCCCGTTCGAGCTCTGGTACTCGCCGCTGTGCTCCCTACTACGTGCACGTGTGTCTCTTCTTAACTGCTGGAGTCTGGGCTCACAGCACAGAAGTGATGAAATGTTAGTCACTGTGGAGAGCCCTCCCTTCACAAACCGTTCCCATGGTGCCACTAAAAGGCTTTCTCTCATGATTCCAGGGGAACATAACTTCTAGAAGAACCTGGCTCCTGCTGGGTTAGAGGGAATCCGCTTCCTTACCTCCCTCAGTGCTTGGTCTTCTGTTACTTCTGTCACGGATAAAACTGCGGGGTCTGGGACCTGCTTCCAGCATGTTCAGAGGAATTCTTCCCTGTGGCTTTGCATGTTCATGGAAAGGGGGGGTGCAGTGACCTTGGGCAAGTACCAGTCCGATCTGCCTTGCCTACATAAGAGGGCTAGAATGCTCTTCAGTTGTTTTTGAACTTAGCCATAAGATTCCCCTGGGACGCTTGTTAAAAATATTGTAATGTCTTCCCCTATCCTCGAAAGTTCTGATTCAGTAAGCCTGGGGTGGCTCCCTGGAAATCTGCATTTTTGCCCAACACCATAGGGGATTCTGATGCTAGTTGTTTCTCTCTGACCTTTTGAATAGTTATGTGAAAATACGTCCTGGGGTTTTACAAACCATAAAGCGCCACACCGTGTGCAGACTGTCCTTGCTCCTGTGACGTGGAACGTCCGACAGATCATTGCTCGTTGTCTTTTGAATGCAGCCGCTAAGTCTACACCAAACCCATGAGTCTGAAAGTGGGAAGTTGCTTTTTAAATTCCCAACCTACAGAGTCCGCTCTCATTTTCATGGCAGTTCAATTTTCCCTCATGTCTTCTGAATGATCAAATGAAGGCATGTTTGCCTAAAAACGTTGCGGACGATGCTGCGCGTGTGGGGTAAAATCAGAAAGATCGTTCTAGGTCTCGCTGCTGGCTTACTGGGCTCAATGGCTCGGGGGTTGAAGCCCACAGATGGGTCCTGGTTCTCAGCTTCTCCAGGTGACTCAGTGATCAGCGAGGTTTTGAAGATGCTCCGGAGTGACTTTTCAGATGTTGCCATCCTTCAGTCCCAAACAAGAGCTCAACGTTAACCCACCTTTTGACTTCAAATTTGTAAAAATATCTGCTCCAAGTTGTAGGTCGGAATCATGACAAACTTGCCACGGTGCCGTCACCAGGAGCCTCTTGGTGCTGATGGAGTTGGGATGTGTGGGGGGCAGAGTGAGGGATGGGGGAGCAGCCGGACGTCCTTCTCCCTGAGCCTCTCGGGGCGAGCGGGAGGAGGTGAGGGGAAGCTTGTTAGTGGGTCCCCGCCTTCAGCCCTGGGGAACAGGCTGAGGGGAGGCCCTGAGACAGCACCCAACCACCTGGCTTCCTCGGCACCGGAAACTCTTGTGGAACACGGACAAGCCTCACATTGCTCTGACGACAGCCAGGATTGGCGCTCCGGGCTGCCAGTGACTGGTGCTGGCGGTGTAGACAGGGTTCTACTCGTGGTGAGCTCAAGGGCTCAGGGCTTCTCCTGGAGAGATTCTGGAGATACCTCGTGTGCACCAGGCAGAGCTCCGCGTGTGCAGAGTCCCGCTGTCTCCTGTAGGTGACTGTGCCCTGATTCCGCTGCTGGCGTGAAGCCATGAGCTCCGGGAGGCCGTGGCCGACGGATCCACGCGCTGGGAGAACCCGAACAAGCACTGAGAACAGCCACGCCCAGCGACACTGGGCACTTACTCGTCAAGAGGGGGCACCTGCTCACGGCAGTGAATTGCGGGTGATTTGGAGAAACAACAACAGAAATGCTAGACCTAATCTTACCACCCAGAGAGGATGACCGCTAACGTTGCAGATGTGTGTATTCCTTTTTTTTTTTTTTTAAAGATTTTATTTATTTATACGACAGAGATAGAGACAGCCAGCGAGAGAGGGAACACAAGCAGGGGGAGTGGGAGAGGAAGAAGCAGGCTCATAGCAGAGGAGCCTGATGTGGGGCTCCACACCTGGCAGGGATCACGCCCTGAGCTGAAGGCAGACGCTTAACCACTGTGCCACCCAGGCGCCCCTGCGTATTCCTTTTTTTTTTAAAAAAAAATTGGGGTCCTACTGTTCAGCTCTGTAAGTTTCTTGTTCTCTTAATGTGTCATTAATTTCATTTTAGTATAACTTTGAGGTTTTTTGTTATGTTGAAGCAATAAAACTCTTATAAAATGTGTCCGTACGACGCCGAATCCTTTTCTTCCCGAGCCGCTGCAGGCTGTGTGCCCTCGCCCCTGAATGCATTAGTGTGTCTTTCTTATAAATATGGAAATTCTAATACATGGCCGTTATACAACCGCACAAATCAGGAAATAAATCCTGCTGCATCACTGCCATCCTCAGATTCTGTTCAAGTTTCACCAGTTGTCCCAATGATGTCCTTTATAGCAAAAGGTTCCAGGTCAAAATCCTATGTTGCTTCTGTCACCACGTCCCTTCAGATGCCATTACTCCAGGATGTCTCATCAGTCTGTGGCTGACTCTTGCGACCTGCCTGCCTTTTCCTTTTCTTTCTTTCTTTCTTTTTTTTTTTTTTTTTTAAATAGGCTCCGCACCCTATGCGGGACTTGAACTCATGACCCTGAAGTGAAGAACTGAGCTGAGCTCATGAGTTGGACACTTAACCAACTGAGCCACCAGGTGCTCCTTCAACCTGCCCACTTTCGAGGTTGACAGGCCAATGCTTTATTTTGTCACACGTCCCTCATTTTGCGTTTCTTTGATGCCCCCTCATGATTGGATTCAGGTCACACATCTTCGCCAGGGTTATTGCAGAAGTGATGCCACTCTGCATCCTAGCGGGTGACACACAATTTACCTTTGTGTCCTCCTTGATAATGTTCCTTCTGATTGTCAGATTATGGTGGTATCTATGAGGCTCATCTGTTGTAGTAACTCTTTTCGCCTTTGGAATTAAGAGGGATTTGATGGAGAAGAGCTTTGAGACCTTGTAAATATCCCATTTATCACTGAACTGTCTGCACGTGTATGGACTCCTGGTTTCCTACTTAATTCATTGGGTTATAATCCATTACTATCATTATTTACTTAAATGCTCAAATTGTCCTCGGTTTGGTCAGAGGGAACTCCTTTGGTTTGGTTTCAGATTTTTTAAAAAACCTGTTTCTATCATTCTTTGAGCACGGTCTTGCACAAAAAGATGTTTCCAGACTCCTGTACTTTTTCTTCCCCAGCACAGGAAACAGTTCTTCCTCCAAGGCTCTGGCTCCCTTTAGTGGATATTGGTACTTAGAAACCAAGATCTGGGCACTAGGTGTGCTCGCTGTGGGTCCTTCTGCTCCTACCCGTTCTCAGTGGACAAGCTAGGGAATATCTGTGTGACATACAAACACAGATCTATTTATCCAACATCTGTCCGTTTGTTTATCTGTCAAAGCTGAGTTTATCCTGATCATCTCTAATTCCAGTCCAACAGCACAGGTTTCATTTTCATTTAGAAATTTGAGGTTCCACAATGTGGAACTAATCTCTGTTCTCTACCATTGTTCCTCCCCATGCATGGATGCTCTCCCTACCTCACTTAGGATCCAGCATCTCAGGGCTCACCTCCTCGAACCAAAGTGGAAGCCTTCCTGACCCCACCCGCACTCCACACCTGGCATAGGGTTGCTTCCCCTGTGTGAATTCCCTCCTCATCCACTTGGGCTTTCATCATCTCAAGGCAGGTCACCTGTCCATGTGGATGCCTTTTTCACCCTGCTTAGGCATCAATAATGCATTGGCCCATTACACGCCTACAACCTGTCTTGTATATGTGCTTCACAACACTTTTGTTATGGTTTATTTTCTGACTTGTTTTTTTCTTTTGCCTGTCTCCCTCTTTTGAATGTAACTACCATCATTAAGTGATTTTGTTTCTCTTGTCACTGCAAGTCTTGACATAGTCGGGAATCAGTAGATAACCCCTAATTGACGACAGTATGCTAACATATTTGTCCACTTTCACAGGGTCCTGTTCTAACCGTCAGGTGTTCTTTGAGATTGAGGTTGGCCATTTGGCATTGCAGTAGAGTTCTTCCTTGTGGTAATCGTTCTCGCTGCCCACAAAATATTTCTGGTTCTGCTCGCTTCCAGGCACATGGGTGGGCTGTATGATAAGTATATGGCTAAGTGATACGCCAATAAAATGAGAGCAAAAGTGACGTGTGTCACTTCCATGACGACACTTTCAAAGCCCACGAGCAATTCGCTTTGTCCCCATCTCTGTCTTATGGTGACTGTGGAAGAGCATGTTGAACTGTATCAGTCCAGGGCCTCAGTCACGAGAAACAGGTCCCCTGCTGACCTGCGTTGGGCATGTAGTGTGAGCCACAAAAACACCTGATGTTTATTTGTTTGAGAGGTATTGCTGTTGCACGCCTAGACCGTGCCAGTGAGGCACTGTTTAAAACAAACAAAAAATGACATTTTACTTCATAATAACACTTTCTGCTTGCAAGAAATAGTTTGCAAATGAGCAGAACAGAATTTGGACTATGACCTTTGTAGGAGGGAGAAGCGAAGGAGCAAGTGTGAACCGACCCCCAATTTTCTCTAGACCGGCAAAGCGTTTCAGCTAGCAGTGCCATAAAACCTACAAGATATACACTGGAGATACGTTCGGTGCAGGCGGGTGATGGGCTGATGACCTGCCAAGCCTCTCGTTTCCTCCTCTAATTTCTGTGATTATCAACATGATGAAGTGCAACCAGTTCATTAAAATTGCTCTTTGAAGGCTGACCTGAGGCTCCTCGCACATCTCTGTTTCCATGCTGTGTCTAAGTGATAAATGCCTAAATCATCCTTCGCATGACTCGGCTCAGAGGCCACATGGTCACACCTCACAAAAGTGGCCCATTTGACCAACTGTCTAACTTTGAGTCTTCTCAGGTGTCTTGAATTTATTCACTTAGTTACATACCTGACATGTAAAGGGCCTGGAGAGGGGGACAGAGGAATGTGGAGAGGCCTGTCCGATGGTAGAAACGCCCCTTTTAGGTGTGGTGGTGAGAAGGTCACAGTTGAATGAAAAACTGCTCTAGGGCCCCCTGACAGCTGGGTGGTTCTGTCGTTTTCAGCTTTTGAGTGTTGTGCCTTTTCTCCAAAATGGAAGATTCCAACTTCCTAGCTGATAGGGTCAGAACCCAAAGTCTCTCTTCCCTTCCTCAACCTTTCTCATCCCACACCTAAAGTAAACTCAGACAGCCTGACCAGGTCTTCACGCTTCCCGTACGCTCAGGCAGCCACTGGCAGGCGGTAGCGATGACTAGAATAGCACTTAGCACCTTCGATGTGGTCTTCTTAACAGTTCATTTCCTACCCCGTCAGTCTAGGGGGGAGGCCCAGACTCCACACTACGAGTAGCATCCGCTAGCTGACACTGATGTCGCTGGTCCTCGACTGAACTTTGAGTATAAGGAAAGAGGGGAGACCGTTCCTGCTCTGGTGGAGTTCGCCATCTTGAGAAGACGAAGGAAAGCCAGAAAATAGGGACAGAACCACGCACATGGAAGCAGACATGGAAGCAGGCGCTATACTGGGCTTGTTGACACACTCTCCTGAGGAGTCAGGTTTTCGGGAGGGTCTCTAACAGCGATGTCACAGCCGGGGTTCTCAGGAAGTGGATGCTGAGATGGAGTTGGGCACAGAAAATCCTTAGGAGAGATCGACATATGGAAAGGAAGGGACGAAGGAGGAATGAGCAGAAAGAAGTCAAACTGAGGTGCAGGCCTGGCCTCAAAGCTTCAGGGACGCCAGGAAGGAGCCCTGGAGCAAATACTGCTGATCGGAGTCCCGCACTGGGCCAACCGGCCGGGTCCGCCACGCGCCCACACCACGGTGCTTGGATGCGAGGAGGGGCGTGGCCTCAGGCCAAGCCTGAGGGGTTGACAGGGGAGGTCTGCTGCCCGGGCGTCCCCTGAAGCAAGTCCTTCCCGGAAGGAGGGGTCCAAGTGCTGCATTTCTGTATCCACCATGGTGGTTTCTCGAGAGCTCAGGCTGAACTCCTCTCTTGTGATTAGAAGCTGAACTATGGAGGGGCTAGCTTTGTACAGCTGCTGTGGAGCTGGTCACTCCAGCGACTGAGAAATGAGTTTCCGGAGTGGAGTTTCCCCACAAGACGTGGCCGCTCAAAACCTTAGTCATGCAGACCTCTTGGGGGATGAAGGCCTCCACTTATTTGTAGGAAGTAGAGGACCGATCCAGGCAGGTGGGCCGCTTGGAGGTGAGAGCTCCCCTATGGGGGTCAGTCTGGTAGGGGGAGCAGTGGCCATTGTCATGGCTGCAGGGCCATAGCTACGGACGGCTAGCAGCTTAAATAAAATCCAGAAGAATAAGGATGTCCATAAGGCGTTCAGAGAACGATAATCCAGAGATTATTCATCTTGGTTGTTTCGGGTCCTTAGAATTTTGAGAAGGTAGTGTAGCCTGGTGAGTAGTTACCAGTGATTGATTTTATGGGACCCCACCTCCAAGTGTCTGTGGTTCCGAATCACCAACAGTGGTTTGAAACAACACGTATTTTATGCGACAGTTTCTGCGGGTTGGGAGTCTGAGCACAGCTTCCCTAAGCGCCTGTGGCTCGGAGAATCTCAGAAGGCTGCACACAGCTGCCTCCGGGGCCCACGGTCACATCTGAAGGCTTCGCTGTGGAGGAACCCACGTCTGAACTCGTTCACACGGCTGTTGGAAGGATTCCTTTCCTGGAGGGCTGGTGGATTAAAAGCCCCCGTTCCTTACTGGTGGGTGGCTGAAGGCTGCCTTCCTTTCTCTGCCACGTGGACCTTGCCGACGTGGCAGCTTCGTCAAAGTGTACGATCAGGGAGGGGCACATGTTTTGCAGTCTGATCTCAGAAATGACACCCCATCATTTTGCCATGTTCTATTCAAAGTGAATAGAATAAAAGCAAGTGATCGATCCAGCCCTCCCTCAAGAGATGGGATTATATGAGAGAATACCAGGGGATTTTGGGAGATATTAATAAGGAAGAAGAATTGATTCATAAAGAAATTGAACTAAGAAAGATAAGCAGAGATTTTAGGAAACTGTCTACATCCAAGGTACACCATCAAAAGGGAATTCTGATGGATTCAAGGATAGGGTAACTGGCATAATAAAGCTGGTTCTCGGGTTTAACTGGATCTGAGACCCCACGGCAACAAAGGTAATGGAAAGCATCCTTACACTCGGGGGGTGTTGAGTTTGAACAGTAAAACTTAAAAGTTACCAACTGATAAAATTTCATTTACGAGATCATCACTCAGACACAGAACTCTAGATATTGGGAAGAAATACTTTGAAAAGCCATTGGCGTAAGAAATTGGACTCAGGGTTGTCCGTGGTTCATAAATTACCTCTGGGTCCAGGTGATTTTGTTTGGATGAAAACAGAAATGCAAGTTTGGGTGTGGAGTGGAACTGTTCAGGATAAGAACACAGAGGGAAGTCAGCATAGTTGCTTGCTGGGAGGGACAGCCAGCTCGAGAGGGCTGTGCTGTGCGGAGGGGGATCGGGGAGGAGATTCATTTCAAATATCCACTTCCTTTTATAAAATCATCAGGAAGTCTCCAGTGATCGCTATGGCTTTGTGGAAGGAATCTTATGGGGACATAAAGAGGAGGACAAGGGGTTGCCTCTGAGGAATGTCAGATATTCAGAAGATGAAAAGTAGAGGAAATTGAGTGTTTGCCTCCTCTTTATTCATCTATCCTGTAATTCAACAAATAGAAAATTATTGGCCAGACCACTGGGTGCTGGGGATACAGAGATGAACAAAGACCAATGCAGTTGCTACCCAGAATTGATAACAGTGTGAATAGATTTGAGTTGAAGCAAATGCCTCCACAGATATTCCAAGTCATGACCAGGGGCAAGATGCTGTGTATGTGTGTGCGCTTGCGTGCACATTTGCACATGTGTGTATGTGTGTGTGCAAATAAGTACCTGCAAGAGTTATTTGGGCCGGAAAATGTCTCATCAAGCACCCAAAATGGCCTTTTCTGAAATTGTCGCTTGGGGGCCCAAGATGAAATCGTCTGAGTCGTAAGGCCTGTGGAAGCCGACTCCGGATCTGCCCCTTTCTCTGCCAGAATTCGTGGGTGTTCGTTCCCAAACCGTGGTTAGTAAGTAAGGTAATGAGATTCCTCAGTTCACTTCTGCTGCCTCGAGTGTTTGTACAACCCAGCATTGACTTTTTGCCCCTCCTTTCCAGAAGACCAAAGTCATGCATTTTTAATTGGAGTTTTTCAGCCAAAGAGCAAACTGGCTTGCTGCCCAACTGATGGGTGAAGATGTCGAGAGAGAAACCCTCACCTTCTGTCCTGCTGGCAGCAAATGAAAACAAACCACTTTCCTCTCTTTCCCAGCTGCTTTCTCTCCTCCACAGGCAAGACTCTATTTAAAGTGCTGACTCTTTCCCAGTTTTAAGCCAAGGGATAGGAATCTACTGGCTTAGTCTTTGTCTTTCTCTGGCGAATTTAGGCTGGCAATGCTTTTGGTATTCACTGTCTTCTTCCCCTGTCCCCATCCCATGTCCCACCTCCTGTCCCTGGCAGATTCAGGTTACAGGGGGTCTGCTGGTGGTGATGGTGTGTGTGTGTGTGTTGGGGGGGTGTTCAGCCTCCCCCGAAGCAATAAGTCAGAGTCATTGAAAACCACACTTGCTAACATTTATTTCTAATTCTTCAAAGTCGTCTTTAAAGGAAAACAAAGGCTGCAGCCTACACAGCACCCCCATAGGGACGATCTTTCTTGGGCTCGGTTTGGTAATTCAGTTGTGATAGGTAAAGTAGTGCAGCCATAGCAAAAGCAAGGAGGAGGGAAGAAAAAAAAAAAGCAAAAAGGAGGGAGAAAAAAGCCTGCCAGCAGCTGTCATCTATCTTGTGAAAAGTAAAAAGTGCTTACCCGAGCCCAGATAGTAAATTCTACCTGCTTTATTAAATAAATGTAATATTTCACTCAGGGAAGGAGACCTTTGGAATATCTGGAAAATCTTGCAGGCTTTGAAATGGAATAAAGATTGATTTATGTGGAGGTTCTCTTGTATGTGTGTTTTTCTTCCCCCTGACACAAAGCACGGTAACCGAGACGCAAGATTCATTTTAAAAGACCAGGAGAAGGAGATGGGTATTGGGGATTTGGGTGTTTTATTTATTTTACTTAAAAAAAGAAGGGTCATAGGGTTTATCGGATAGCTAGAAGATTTTATGATACGGGTATTGTGAAGCTATTTCAAGAGCTAATGCCAATGTGTGTGAAGGGCCTGGCCTGGAGGCTGCCACGTAGTAGGTGTTCGCAATGGTTGCTGTTTTGTGTAATTAAGGATTACATCCATGGTTTTGACTTTTGTTTTGTGTCCTGCCTTGGACCAAAGGTCATTTAAGACTACTCTATTAGGATAATTTCAATTGCTGGTGATAGAAATCCAAATCAAACTGGTTTAATTAAAAAAAGCTGGCTCATGAAACTCAAAAGCTTATGGAATGATGGCCTCAGGTATGGCTGCATCCAGGCTCTTAAACGATAGCAATTGGATTCTTTCTCCACCTCTTGGTTCCAGTTGCATATTATTGGTTTTAGCCTAGTAAGGCTGTCTCTTGTGGTGGCCCCAATTTCAGGGTGTATATTCTAGCTTCACGCTATCTGTGGCTCATCTCCAGCCGGGAAAGAGAGTTTCTCTTTTAAGGAACATCCTTCAGCTTTAGAATTCACTTCAGTTGGGTCAGCTGAGCTCAGGAATACAGCCTGAACAAATCATTATGGCCAGTGGGATGGGATTATGCCGATTGGGTCAGCCTTGCCAGGCTCCAGGGGCTGAGTGGAGTAGGGGCGGCTCCCCAGGGAAAAGGGGAGGGACTACCCATAAAAGGGGGACAAAAACAATAGCTGTCAATTTCAGAGGCTGAAATAAACTCTGGGACTGAAATGTCATCATCTCTTCCTCTCCTTACTCTTTGCTGTTTTCATTTATTCAGTGACTGAAAGCTTTCCATAGGTCACTTCCTGTGTCCATACGAGCAATACAACACACTACTTGTGAAACTGATGTTTTTACTCCCTCAATTATTTATTTGATAATGGAATACACATTTAGTGAATACAGACTGTGCACCCACATATCCAGTGTTCTCCTTTTGGGCTGAGCCCAGGATCAGGCACAGAGGGAAGGGAGGAAGGGGGAAAGAATAGCTCAAACTTGGCGCCTGGGGAAGAAAGTAATGATCATGTCATAAATACCATGTATGTGCTTGCTATAAATCAGACCTGTGCTGGGCACTTCTGCGTACTCTCTTGAGTCATCACATGCCCTGTGGGGTGGCCACTGTTACTATGCCCGTTTCTCAAATGAGGAGACTGAGGCTCACAGAGTGTAAGTGACTTGGTCCAGGTTTACCCAGCTAGTAAGTAGTAGGGCTTGGGATCCAGCTACTCTCAGCTGCCGCTCTACTGTCTTATAAGTAGCTTTTAGTTGTTTCTGTTGAATGAGCAACATTTATTAATTGAACATACATTTATGAAGTTGCACTAGATACCAAAGTCCATGCTGGGCACAGGAACACAACAGTGAGAAGGATGGGCATGATCTCATCCACTGATTGGCCCCTGCTTGTGTGTAAGCGCCGATCCACCCACTCGGGGTCCAGGGAGCAGGGCACGGGAGGGCAAGAGCAAGGGTGGGAGGAGACCTGAGCCTGCCCCGGAGAGAGACAGCACAGGGAAGTGACTGACAGGTCTTTGTGAAACATCGGGCCTGCAGGTAAGTCAGGAAAAGGAGGTCGTTCTTCAGAGATTTCGTTTTAGGGAGCTGTTTTCCCCAGTGCTGCCTTGGAGCAGGGGTCCTGCAAATGGTTTGCAATGTGTTTGGCTCCTGGGAGCCCAACTCCAGGGTCTGCGGGGCACAGGGGGAGGAGCGGAGCACCCGAACAGTGTGACTTCTGGGTGCAAGAAGGGCTGCCGGGGTCATACCCTGGGGGTGTGAAGAGGGGCTGCCCCCAAGAAGGCCGAGGTGGTCTCACGGACTTCCGTGTGAAATGTGCTCCTGAGGAGGGCTGCTTGCTAGTGTGCTGGGGCTGCCGTGAGAAAGTATCACACATCCGGTGGCTTAAGGGATAGACTCTTGTTTTCTCACAGCCTGGGGGCTGGATGTCTACGATGAGGGTGATTTCAGGGTTGTTTCCTCCTGAGGCCTCTCCCCTTACCTGCACAGGGCCACCTTCTGGCTCTGCCCTCACAACAGCCTTTTCTCTGGGCTTCCCTACCCTTCTTCCTGTTCTTAGAAGGACACCGGTCGTTTTGGATTACAGCCCTGCCTATGACCTCCTTTGATCTCAGTGACCACTTTAAAGGCAAACAGGCACCCTGGGGATATGAATTTTCGGGGGGGGGGGACATAATTCAGCCTATAACAGATGGCATGCTGGGTGGAGACCCCTTGACTGGTCTCAGTGGGGATAGGTTAAAATGTTGAGGGTCACACTATGTGGCCTCGATGTTACAGCAGTGAGCAATGCTTCCCTTCCAAGGTGTGGCTCCTGGGGTGCCGATCCCAGCAGAGCAGACCAAGACCGACCTGGGGTCTTGGGACCAGGCGGGTAACACGTACGTGGAAGGAAAAGGCTGGGCATAAAAATAGGGCTTACTTGGCCTCTTTCATTTTCTGCCTCCTGCTAGAAGCGTAGCTACAGAGAAAAATAACTGTAATGAAGAATGCAGAACAAGCGGACTGACAAACGGAAGTGGACCTTTGACCTTGGTTGGCGACGGGGACGTTAGGACTGCTGTGGACCGGCAAACAGCCTTCCTGCCGTCTAAGGGACGCCATCTTGTAGGAATGTGGAATTTCTGTTGTCAGATCCTCTGATGTTTTTCAAGAAATATTAGACATCTGGGTTTATTTTTTGATGAAACCTCTTGATCTGTAAATATGGGAGTTGGATTCAAACATTTTCAAAACTCCTGCGGACAGATTGAACACGTCTGTGGGGCAGCCATTATGAGATGTCTGGACTAGAAACTTTTTAGCGTTCTGTAGCCACATCAATTAGGGACATAATACATTCTTCCCCGACCCTTACAGATTGATAAAATTTGCTCACATATGAAATGACCTGGAATGAACACACCGTTAGTTTGATGTAATTTTGTGTTTCCTAAACGTTTATTTTTAACTTAAATTTAATTTTTAAAAAGATTTTATTTAAGAGAGAGAGTGCAAGAGAGAGCATGAGCAGGGGAGGGGCAGAGGGAGAGGGAGAAGCAGGCTCCCTGCTGAGCAGGGAGCTGGACATGGGGCTTGATCTCAGGACCTCAGGATCATGATCTGAGCCGAAGGTATACGCTTCACCGACCGAGCCACCCCAGTGCCCTGTGCATCTCCTAAACATTTAAACCGTAGCCCCCACTGCATCTCTTCAGCATCCTATGGGACTAGGGTTGGGTGGACCAATGCCTATTGATGGTCCCAGCATCAGCTACAAAGGGCACCATGTAAACCTGGCCTCCTCCTCCCCGCACACGACTCCCCCATCCATCTAGCCATCAAGTAGTTCCTTTGGTCTTACAGCTGAACTGAGAGTGTCACTGGGATGGGGCACCGTGGGACCCCAGGGGGTGGTGGGCCCTCACTGTGCGTCTGGAAGTGCCGTGCTGGAAGGCCAGCTGCTCAGAGTACTTCCGGCGGTGGGAGCAAGGTGTGTCCTGGCTGCGGCCTGGATGGTCAGCGGGGACCCTCTGACGGCGTGCTGCTGAGAAGGTGCCTTTTGTGGGCTGGCTGGCTGGCCACCACCCATCGCTGTGGCCACTGTGCAGCAGCCTCTCAGGCGCTTCCTGGTGGCTGCTCAACCCTTGGAGGAGGCATGCTGGTTTCCCCTGCATCCTCTTTCAGCCTCTGTCTCCTGGTGCCACCCCCTTTCTGATCCACAGGAAAGATCAAGATCCCGCCTCTGTGAGGACTGGTTGGAGCCTCAGCTCATGGCCAGGTGTCTGGGGCGCACACAGGAGGCGGCTGCGGCTCCCAGAGCTGCCCCTGTCCCTGCTGAGCCTGAGGGCGAGTGCCACCCAGGGGCTGGACCCGCCGCACTCGCCCAGCCCCAGCGTCTTCCCTTCCTGCGTCACCGTTCCGTGTAGCTGGTCAGGGAGGGCTTCGATGACCCACTCAACCCGGGTTTCACATCAGTAACTGCAAATACCCTTCTCTGTGAGGGCAGGTAGAATTCAGTCTTAAGAAAACACCATGGCGTGGTATCTGGCTTCCCTTTCAGTTTTGTTCTGTGCCGGGGAAGGAAAGCACCATAGGCTGAAAGAGTTCAATGTGGTTAAAAACAGAAAAAAAAGTTTTTCTTAAAGCAAAATGTGGTGCGTCCTCCTGTTCTTGTGTCATGAGTCCCTGGTGAAATGGCTGAGAACATGGGATTTGGAGTCACACACTTGCTTTGAATTCCAGCCTAGCCACGTATGAGCAACATGACTTCGATAAATGTATCGAACCGCTGACTATCAGTTTCTCAGTCTGTTAACTTTATATCTATTTTAGAGAGTTGTGGAGGGGATCAGATGGAATGTGGCGTTCATAGAGCATGTCAGATAATACAGCACCTTGAGCACTAAGTACCCACAAACCGTCGTTCAGCACGCAGCACGCATTCACTGACGTGCAGGCTTGTTGGACACAGACGTACAGACAGTCACTGCCCTCCCGCAGCCTAGAGTCTGATGGGGAAAGAGGGAGGATTAAGCCAGCAAGACTAAAGCTGGATACATAAGGGGGAATATGGATGTCCGGGTGGTCTAGGAAGGGTTTCTAATCTGGCCTGGGGGTGGGGACAGCTCCCTGGGGAAAGTGGTGTTTAATCTGGCTTCTAAGCTAAGCGTAGGTCAGCCAGCCACGAGTAGGGACTGTGCAGGGAGAGGCGGGGGGGGGGGGGGGGTGTGGATGGTCCAGGCAGCGGGGAGACAGTAGATGGGAATCTAGGTGGCAAACCTTACTGTTTTTTTCCCACTTGAACCCATAGGGATGGTTCGTTTTCATTTCACTTTAAATAAAACTGCTAATCACAGGTGATTTCCAAGTGTATCTTCTATCAGGACCTTTTCAATAGCACTATTTGACCTGATGTTTTAGAAAAAACGGAGTGACATTAGCATATCTAAGAGAAATTCCTTTGGGAGAGAGTTTGGAAAAGTCATTAATAGAACAGAGAGGAAGTGAAAGACATTTCTGAGCAATTTCCAATTGCAGATCCCCATTTCTGCCAGCAGTGTTTTGACCTTTCTGTTCTATTTATTTAAAAAATTAAATTTTCGACTGAATTCAGTCCTTCACAACGAGGAACTCTATTATTGCTGACCCGAGTCAAAGCATAATTCAGTCTTTGCTCCACGTTCTCTGGAAGTTCGTGTGGCAGAAATGCAGAGCTGGCTTCTGTGGCTGCCGTGGCACTCCACAGATAGGCCCACCGGCCTCCAAACACCTGAAACCCAAACGGACGCTGCCTCTGTAATGGGGGGTTCTCCCCACTTCGAAATAACACTAATGCTGTTAACCAGAACTAGCACTTATTGAGTTGATTACTTGCTCACTTGCTTCCAGTATCTTCCAGTTCATTCTCCACACAGTAGCTGGGGTGAAGTTTACAAAATCCCACCTTGGCTCACATCGATGCCTGCTTCAAGCTCTTTAGGTTTCCCTATTGCTCACTGGATCAAGACTACATTTCTTTTTCTTTTTTAAAGATTTTATTTATTTATTCATCAGAGAAAGAGAGCACAAGTAGGGGGAAGCAGCAGGCAGAGGGAGAAGCTGGCTGTCCACTGAGCCAGGAGCCCAATGTGGAACTCGATCCCAGGACCCAGGGATCATGACCTGAGTCTAAAGCAGACGCTTAAACGACTGAGCCAGCCAGGCATCCCAAGAATACATTTCTTAATATGGCGCAAGAGCTTCTGAAGACAACTCTCCTGTCTCATCGTCACTAATCCCTGTGTTCTAGCCACTAATGCTCTCACTTAGTTCCCAAGATGAGCCATGCTCCCTTCTGCTTCAGGGTCTTTCCACCTGCACATCCCTGACCTGGAGGGACCAGCTCAGTTCTCTGGGACTGAGGGGTTTCCCAGGCTGGGGGAACTTCAGTGTTAAAACCAAGAAAGTTCTGGACAAAGCAAGACAGGTGGACCATGCTGCCTCCATGGAGAATGCTTCCCCTCGCTTTCCCATCCCTCTTCACTCAGTGAACTAGTGTTCTTCCTGTAGCTGGCAGCTCGGGTGGCACCTCCTCCAGGAAGCCTTCTCTGACCACTTGAGCTCGATTAGAATACGCAGTCTGCCAGCACGCAATTGCTTTTCTTCTAAGTATTTATTTGAGTTTTTGATCTTGTGGTCACACAAATACTTGTAAAATTAAGGTTGTCTTCCTTGATAAAGGGAAGCTCCAGGAGGGTTGGGGCAGTCTACATGTGTCATAACACTGAGCAGATGTAACAGCACAGTGCTTGGTACATGCTTGGTGCTCAATAAATCCATGTGCAGTGAATGAGCCCCAGATGTGAGCCAGGTTCAGTGCCGTGTATCTTACATACGTGATCTCATTTTAACCCCAGTTTATCCCTATGCGATCATCTCTGTTTTGTAGATGTGGAAAGTGAGGCTTAGCAAGGTTAATGATGTGTTTGTTCCCCCCCAACTTGGGTTTGAACCATACACTTCTGACTCCAGCGCCCAAAGAATACTTAACAAAAAGCCACGTGGTTAGTGTTGTAATTTAAGTTGTCTGAGAGCTCAGATCACTGTGGGGAAAGGCCTTATCCATGCATTTTATGATGCTGTCTCCATGCATGGAATGGGCATGCGTGCGTGCACGCGCGTGTGTGTGTCTGTGCGTGTGCATTTGTGTTGAGTGCAGAATACTCCAGCCATGATCACTCCCTGGCTTTCTTGTAGGTTTGTCAGTGATCTGCCTGTAACTCTGTCCAGGAGGAGTGTTTTCCTTTTCTCCTCTCCTCTCCTCTCCTCTCCTCTCCTCTCCTCTCCTCTCCTCTCCTCTCCTCTCCTCTCCTCTCCTCTCCTCTCCCCTCCCCTCCCCTCCCCTCCCCTCCCCTCTCCTCTCTCCTTTCTTTTTTGTATTAGGTGCTTATTATATTATTCAAAATAAACACAAACATAAACACATAGGGACCAATTATGAGAGCATGCTATGAGCAAAGAATCATAATTAATCGAATTCTTTGTTCGAGTCAGGGGGAGCATTTTGGAAATCGCTCCCACTGATGATGGTGAAGGCTGCAGGGACTGGTGCAGACAAGCCAGGGGCCATCAATGGTCCAGGGCTAATTTCAGCGTCCCAGAGCCACGGAAGCTGGTCTTTGCAGGGCTTGCTGCTAGGTGATATAGCCTGACCCGGAATTCAGAAAGCAAATGATCCATAAGTTTGATGCCCAGGTCATGGAGATGAGAGGAAGCCTCCGCACTGAGGCGGGGTTAGGACACGGAATGTTGTCAGAAGGTGGTTAGTTCATTGTGTCTCTGTTCGTGCAACAAATATGCACTTAGGACCTACTACGTGCAGGACGGAGATGTGTGCCCTCATGAAGCTGCTTTTTCAGGTGGGCTGATTTGGACATTAGGTACAGTGTCTTTCTGAGGCTACGTGCTGTGGCAACGGTGAGGCGGGAAGGGGGGCCGGGCTGTGCTCCTGAGCGCCTGCCTGTGTGTGAGTCTGTGCGGACAGTGTTAATGGGCGCGAGCATTAAAGGAAGGGCTGGCTGGGAGGATAAATCATGAGCAAGACGGGAAGGCGGGCACAGAGGGAACCACGTGGCTATTTGGTGGAAGAGCTCCCCAGACAGAGGGAAGGCCCAGAGGTGGGGGTACGCTTAGCAAGATCGAAGAACAGTAAGGAGATTGGTTTGGCCAGAGCAGAGAAGGCAGGAGAAGGGCAGGAGACGCGCACGCGGTAATGCGGGGGCTTGGAGGGGGCCGACCACGTAACACCACACAGGCCATTGTTAGGACTGCGGCTGCTACTCTGAGTAAGTGGGACCCACGGGAGAATGTGGGCCCGAGGAGATATTTGATCAGGTCCACATGGGAAGGAATTATGGCGAGTCTGCAAGGGAACTCACCGTGCGGCTTTGGAGCGAGTAGGGTGGATTTAGGTGCTGTGCTCTGGTTTGCTTACTTGACTGACTGATGCATTGCTTGAGCAAATATTTGCGTGCCCCCTACGCCTGAGCGCTGTGCTGCTGGCGGGGGACGAAGTGGTCACTGCAGCCCATGGGAGCTGACCTCACGGGGCTTACAGTCGGGGAGAGGAGCCACAGGAAAGATAAGTCGGTTATAAAAACAGACGAACGAAAGAATTCCACTCCTTGGTCTGTGCCCCAAGTAATTGAAAACAGGTGTTCATACGAACACTTGTACAGGAATGTTCATAGCAACACCATGCACGGTAGCCAGGAGGTGGAAGCAACCCGGTTGTCCATCGGCCAATGAAGGCTGAGTAAGATGTGGCCTCTTCGCAGGGTGGAGTACGATGCTGCCACAGGGCGAACGCTGAAAGCGGGGTGCCGAGTGAGAGAAGCCAGACACGAAAGGCTGTGTATCGTTCGACCCCATTTATATCCAGAATAGGTAAATGCCCAGAGATGGAAATCAGTTTGGGGGTAGCCGCGGGTTGGCAGGGGGTGGGGGGAGAATGCGGAGCAACCACTTAATGGGTACAGGGTCTCCTTTTGGGGTGATGAGAAGTTTTGGAGCTAGACAGAGGTGCTGCTTGCACAGTCGCAAATGCACTAAATGCCACTGAATTGGACGTTGTAAAATGGCTAATTTTATGTTACTTGAATTTTACCTCAATTAAAAAAAATCCGAAGTAAATCCTTGCGCCCAGGAATATAGATGTTGTTTGCCATGAAGGAGGGGAGAAGGAACGTGACAAAAGGGATGGGGAGGGTGGGGAGCCTGCTGCCCCTGGGCGGCCTGGGAAGGCAGGGAGGATACTTTGTAGGTGAGAAAAGCCAAGGCAAGAACTAAGGGGTAGTTGTTTCCATTTGTCAGAGGATTATCTTCATTCATATAGGAATGGAAGTTTCTGGATGAATAGACCAGGAACAGTAGTGGTTGTTTTGGGAAAGAGAGCAAGGGATCTGATCTGGGCTCAGAGGAGGAGAGCTTACCTTCTGCTTCTATAGGTCTCTTTATTTTATGTCAAGAGAATTGTGTAGTATGAAAAAGTATGAAACACACTCAGAAATAACTGCAACAAATCCCGGCGTAGCAATAGCTCTGCTTCAGCAATGTTCCTTCATTCCCAATCTCGTTTCATCCATGTTCCCACTCAATCCCCCTCCCCCATAGTCTTTTGAAGCAGATTCCATTTTGTCTATACATACTCTAGTATGACTATGAGGTAAGAATTTGGTTTTAAAATGTCATATTTTAAGCGTGATAATAGTGCAGTTAATTTTACTTTTTTATCGTGTATATTTACCATTTTAGTTTTTGATTAAAAATGTTTTTTTTTTAATCATGATGAGCACTGAGTAAGGTATGGAATTGTTGAATCACTATATTGCACACCTGAAACTAAGATAACAATGTATGCTAAGTATACTGGAATTAAACATTTAAAAAAAATATTTAATTGTTTTAAAAGGGAAGTGGGGCCCTTTTTGTTTCTTTGGTTCTTTTTTCCAAAAGCAATTTACTAAGACACGAAGCGGGGTGACTCAGCTGCTCACCGCCATGTATGCCAGCGCCCTCAGTACTGTGCTTGAGAACGCGGGGCCTGGTGTCAGATGATGCTAGGCTCCAACCGGCTCCCACCGGCTCTTCAGCTGACCTTGGACAAAATCTTTAACCTCCTTGATTTGTACTTTCTTCCTGTCAAGTGAGCACAATGAGTTTCTAGATCATAGTGAGAATTAAATGGATTTTGCACGGAAGGGTATTTCTTTATCCTGGTGGTGAGACATAATACACACTTAAAAAGGTTACTTCCTTTAGTTTCTAACTGGTTGTCCTGTAACATTCTGGTTTCAAGTTCGGGCTCTGGATCCCATATCTCTATCCGCTAGTTGGGTCATTTTTTTTCAGGGGTTAAAAGGCACACATATAATGTGTTCAGCTCAAAACACAGTAGCTGCAATTATTACCGTATATGTAGCATATAACAGTTCTGGATCCAAAAAGCATAGATGCCCCTAGTTCAGGATGGAAGAGCATAAAGTTCCCAAAAGACGTTGAGGTTCAATTCCCACAAATAGTACTGTCAGAGTGAAAAATAGGGACACACATTCACTCTTGACTGGAGTCTATGCTTGAACTCATAGTGATATGAAAGAGGAGAGGGTCAGCCCGACTCCCACAGCATCCTAACTGGCTCCCCTTTCCTTCAGGAGGAAGGGTCAGCTCAGGCCATTGATGGAAGGGCCTTGTTCTTTGCCTTTGTTGTGCAAAGGCTGGAGTGATGATGCTATCAGGGCTGAAACCTCTAGGATTCTGTTAAAGGTAAACTTCAGGGAAAAGTTTCTCTTTTTTTCTTTCTTCAAGCATCATCTCTTCTATGTCCGAGCACGGGGATTGCTTGTTAATTGGGGGATAACCGCATCACCCATTAGACGCATGTCTTCAAGGAAAAAGGTGTGTGAAAGCACTCAGTGCTACCTGTGATGTGGAGCCCTCATGCAGAAAAAATTAGTTCTTGTAATTGTCATCATGGCTTGTGTGTAGATAACTATGACACAAGTCAGGAGGCATTAAGCATCTTAAGAAAATACAAACAAGACGGCATGGGGATTTAGAGAGGAGAGGGTTTGCTTCCAAGGGTTTGAACGTAGATGGCAAAGGTCTTGAGACCAGGAAATAAAAAATGATTCTGAGAGGATGTGGAATTGCAAATGGCCCTTGAATGATGGGAAGTGGGCATGTGATGATGAGGGGAGGGTGGAAAAACCCAGCGTGAGCAAGGGTTTCGTGCAGTGTGTGTAAGAAATGTAGCTTAGCTGGAGTGTGGATTCCATGGAAAAGGAATTGTTAGAATTAAAGTGGGAATGACTGAGCAGGGCTGAGCCACAGAGTGCCTTGAATGCAAGGCTGGGAGATATGGGATTTCTGGGTCAGTGGTTCATAAACTTCTTCTGTCCTGACATACTTGATGGATATTGTTCATATACGCATCTCTTCCCTATGGGAAGAGCCAGGGTTTTGCATGATCTGATGTAATTCCATACCTTCGTCTTCCATTTGGGGGAGCATATCGGAAGGCAAGTGAGTGAGGATGACTTTTCATAGGGATGGATCCCATCTGATTCATTTTGAACGAAATCGTTCCCTAACTTTGGAATTCTAATGACAATTTAGAGGCAATAGATTATATAGTGGTTTAGAAGATGATCTTAGGGGCCAGATTGCCTGGGTTTGATTTCTGACTTCTCTATTTATTCCCTGGATGATGTTGGGTATCTTACTTAAGTTCTCTGTTACCTCTATGTCCTTAGCTGTCAAGTGGGGAAAAAAACATTACCTTCATCATGAGGCCGTTGGGAAGATTAAATGAAGAAGGGCACATGAGATGCTCGGCATATTGTAAGTGCTATGAAAGTATGAGCTGTTGCATTTTGTAAGTCTCTGACATCTCGTGGGTGGTGGAAGCCACTGCTCTCAGCTGACAGATTTTGAGCAGGACAATGTCAAGGTCAAAAGTTCAGAACGGGTGAGCGGCAGAGAACAGATGAAGAGTGTGGGCTCTGGAATCAGCCTGTTTGAGTCCTGACTTCCCCTCACTGGACTTGGGACCTTGGGTGAGTAGCGTAAATTCTCTAGGTCTCTGGTCTCTTCCTTTTCTATACAATAAATACAATAATAACAGAACCCACTTCACAGTCTGGTTGTGAGGATTAACGGAGTGATGCATATGGAGCGCCTACATGGTCCCTCACGAGTCAGTTAGCTATCTACTGCTGCGTAACAAATGGCCATAAACTTTGCAGCTTAAAACAACTCATAATTGTCATCTCGCAGTTTCTGTAGGTACCTAGCTAGGTCCTTGCAAGGCTGCAGTCACGGTGTCGGGCAGGTCTGGGTTTCGTCTGAAGGTTTGACTGGGGAAGGATACATTGTTGTTGGCAAAGTTTAGTTCCTCGCTGGCTGTCAGCTGGACACCAACCTCAGCTTCTATCTAGTTACTGACTGGAGGCCAGCCTTAGTGCCTTGACCCCTGGCCACCCCTAGAAACAACTGCACGCTTCATTAAAGTCAGCAAGGGAGATGGTCTCTTCCCTAAGTGGGCGTTGCAATCTTCTATATGGTAATTGAATACATGTCATCATGTCATCCTGTCACTTCTGTCATATTCTCTTGGTTAATAGCAATTCACAGATCTTGCCTGCACGGCGGGACAGAGATCACACAAAGGCATAAACATCGGAAGGTCTGGGTTATGGCAGCCACGTTAGGGTCTTGCCATCATGCACACAGTAAATACCTAGCACATTCCTACTTTGAGAAAGTAATCTGGCAAGCAGAAAGCATCTGGAAGACGGGAGTTAACTCATTTTATCTTTGTACCTAAAGCACAGGGCTGCATATGGTGGGTTCTCATTAACTACCATCTGGATAAGTGTCAAATGTAAATTTCCCAGAATGCTTTCCCCGCCCCCAAACTAGGCTTGTATAGTTCCAGATGGGGGCATGTAAGTCAGTATAGGCTTGGTATGCTACAGTAACAAAACAACCTACAAGTCCCAGTGGCCTAAATAATACTGGCTTATTTCTTATTTATTCTACATATCCATTGATGTGTGGCTGGGGGCAGGGGTGAGGAGGAAATCTACTTCCTGTCTTACTTGGGCACCCCCTTCTGGTGGAGTATCCATTATCCGGAATGCTGTTGGTTACTGTGGCAGAGGAAAAGGAGAGCCCTGAAGGGTCTTAACCTAGTAAATAAGCAATTGATCCCAAAGGGCCTCACATTACCTCCGTCCCTGCTCATTGGCCAGAAAGAATCTCTTGGGCCCACTCATACCAGGAGACGGAACAGTGCGATCATGTCATGCACTTAAGAGGCAGAGAGCTGGGGTATTTGGTAACTAACACTATCGACCGCTTCAGAGGATAATGTATAGATAAATCGAAGAGCAGTGGTTCTACTGGAACTATACGTAAGTGGCCTGGATATTTCCTGACATCTCTGCTGAACCTTCCACCCTTCTCTTTTGGCCCTGTGCCCAGGATGAGGACCTCCACAGAATACATCACCTGGACTCCCTTCAACCTCTGGCTTCTGGTTGGGTACAACTAAGAGATGTGCTTGTGGGAGATTGGAGAGTGAAAAAGAAAAAAAATGGGGTAGTTTATTTTCTTTCTTTCCTTTCTCCTCCATCTGTCCACAACTCACATGGGGCGGCCTCTCCCCCAAGTAAAGATTTTGGGGGTGCCTGGGAGGTTCAGTTGGTTAAGTGTCTGCCTTCGGCTCAGGTCATGGTCCCAGGATCCTGGGATAAGCCCTGCATTGGGTCGGGCTCCCTGCTCAGCGGGGAGTCTACTTCTCTGCCTCTGCCCCTCCCATCTGCTTGTGCACTCTCTCTCTAATAAATAAATAAAATCTTTAAAAAAACAAAAGACAAGTGAAGCTTTTGATGGGTTCTGCTAACAGGTCCCTTTACGTGCATTGTAAGGTGGCACAGCCCCAGCTTCTGAGCCAGTGCGTGGGTGAGACACTAGCTTTGGTTGCTCCTGACAACCCCGCCCATGGTTCTGTGAACAGTCTCCTCATCGATCTGTCCTCCTCTCCTCCTTTGAGTGGGCTGTTCTCTGCTGGAATCCTGATACCTCCGACTTGTTGCTGCATGGCGAGGACAGAATGATACGAACACTGTGTTGTCTGTGGTTGGATTTCAGGCAGGCGATTCGCTCTAAAGTTACGTGGCGCTACTAGAAAATGATTATACTAAAGATATTCCAGAAACCTGGCTGGAGACTACTGCCTACTCAGTCTCACGTCGAGTGTTTCTTACGGGAAGATTCCTGTTTAGCAAGCTCTCATCCGTGAGTTCCTCTGCTGGTTTTTGTGAAGCACCTATTTTCTTGACAGTAAACTCTAAATTTTTAATATCCGGACTATACGTCTCACTTTTCTGAGCTTGAAGTCAATTGGAGACAACGAAGACGGTTAAACTGGCGTGGTCGATTGCATGAATGGCTCCAACGCTTCATCTCACCCTGCGTTCATGCGTTTTGCAGCAACTTTGCCGTCCTTTCCTCTAAGGGGGCAGAAGACATTTGTCTCTCCCTGGACCTTGAGTCTGTCTGCGTCATCTGCTTTGGCTAATGAAATATTAGGGGCGTGGTACGATCGAAGTTCTAAGAAATGCTTCTGTGGTTTGACTGGCCCTCTTGCACCTCAGCTGTCGCCATGACAGTGATGTCCCTGGGCTGGCCTGCTGGTCCAGGGGAGGCTGAAGGACGTTGGAACAGAGTCAGGCTGCACATCGATTCCAGTTCTGCCCTGCTGACTGCGCACGTGTGAGTGAGCTCAGTGGAGGGCAGCGGTCAGCAGAGTCACCTCGCGGGTCCCTGACCCACAAAACTGTGAGAACCAACGGTCTGTGGTTTGTGGTGCAGAATTGCTGTGGCCAAAGTAAGCTGGCCGAAATGGGGACGAGAGACTAACTGGTATTTCCTACTCTAGTCTTCTATTTGTTCCATGGAGAGGTATTAGATACGTGCCCTGTGGAAGGCACCGGGTAGAGAGTTATGAATTAGCCAAGACGTGGTCCCCAACCTCAAGTCCGTCCCTCTTCAGCTGGCTTGCTGTCACTCACACTTCAGAGTTTCACACGACCGTGAATAAGACCCAGTCTCGTGTTATCTCATGTTATTCTGCGCTTTCTCCTTGCGGCTCTATTTAATTAGGGTGTGTGCGTGTGTGCGTGTGTGTGTGTGCGCGTGTTTAAAGATTTTATTTATTTATTTATTTATTTATTTATTTATTTATTTATGAGAGAGAGAGAGAGAGAGAGCACACGCGTAAGCATGGGGAGGGACAGAGGGAGAAGCAGACTCCCCACTGAGCAGGGATCCTGAAGCAGGGTTCAGTCTCAGGAGCTTGAGATCATGACCTGATCTGAAGGCAAACACTTGACCGACTGAGCCAGCTGGGCACCCCTCGTCAGGGTGTTTTTTACTATAAGTGAGAGAAACCCAATGGAATTGACTTAAGCAAAGAGAAGGAAAGAAAAAAGAACGAGGACTCATTGACTCATGTACCTGGTAACTCGTATAGCCATCGGAGCAGAGGAGGGGAGCATGACAGGCACAGCTGGATTCAGGGGTCGGGAAGACTTGATCTGCGTCCAGTGTGCCGGCTGCTTTCTTCTAGCTGTTCATCGGTCTCAGCCTGGTCTAGGTCTCAGGGGGGTCTTTGGCAGAGCGTCTCTGCTCCGCTGGTTCCCACGATAGTCTTGTCACTGGATAGACACGTACCACCTGCTCGTTTTGGAACAAACCACAGAGGCTGACAGCCATGCCTAGAGTGTGTGTGGCCCGAGAGCCTGGGCAGGGTGGGGTCAATCCACCACACCACCTCACCTAGGAGGGCACGAGCAGAAAAGCCAGGTGCTGCTTGAGTAAAGAGAATGGGCACTAGAGATGCAAGAGCAGCAGAAGTCCGCTAGATAGAACACACTGCAGGTGGATTATGTGATAGCTGTGTCCTGGCCTTCGTTACAGTTGGCCCTCCCACTAGACTAGAGGCTCCACGAAGGGCAGAATGTGCATCAGTTTTGCTCACCTCTAGGCTTCTAGAGTCCTATATAGGCTGCTACATAATAGGGGAGCAATACATATTGAATAAAGGAAGCTTATAGTCTGTTGGGAGAAAATGAAGATGAAACATAGTTAAACTCAATGAGTTGACTCAGGTTCTGAATGGCAAGAAAGGCAGGAAATTCTGTTTATGATTATAAACATTATAGCATTATAGTAGGATGAGGTTTCTATGTGGCCATCTGAGAATCTTTTAGCTTTGGCAAAAAGTACAGCAGCAACAAAAAGCCCTCCCCACCCCCAACCCCCATACCTCCCTCTTCATCTTGATATTACAGCTTTCAAGACACACAAAATGAATGTCCTGAGACCCCTGGGATTTGTGTATCTATGCACACACACACACACACACACACACACACATACACACACACACAGAGACACGTACACACCAATGCACAGAAAGACTCAGGTGGAATGGAGTCTTTTGTAGAACCATCTGGGGGAAAAGAGCTGGGTTCATTTTTCATCTACTCCTTTCAGCCTGCTCTTGTTTATTAGGTTCAGTTGTGATGTGCCGACACTGTATGTTTTAGGAGGAAGGGGCAGCCATTGTAAACAGCACAAAAGCCGGGCTGTCATTGGAATCCCAGAGATCTGATGGCCTTAAGAACGTGGAGAAGCACAGGTGCTGGGAAGAGCTGAGATTTGAAGGAAAAGGCTGCTCTTGGCATTGGAGAGATCTCGGTGTGTGAAAATCTGAGTTCTTGTTCGGGGCTTGGTGGGAGAGCGATGTCTCCCTCAGAGTACCAGGACAGATCTATCCCCCAAATAAAAAATGACAACAAAGCATCGATACCATCTCCCCATCTTTGCGCCTTGCAGCTTTCTTGATAGGATTAAACCAATTTCAGAGCAGAACACAAGCCATTTTTTAATGGATTTACTAGAAATAATTCCTTAAAAAGAAATTATAGTGTTTGAGAATGCTCTTCAAAGTAATATTTGGTCTTAAAAATAGCTTTTTTTTCCTGCTTGAAGATGTGGAATACCATATCATGCATATCCCTCAACAATATCATGTATGTCCCGCAACACTATCACATATATCCCTCACCACTAAGCTGTCCAGACTGAGCTCTTTATATCAGGAGGTGGGGAGGGGTACATTAAGAGGGCAGGTTCTGGATTCAGAGTTGAATCCAGCTCTCTCTCTTACTCAAAGCATGATCTTCGCCAGCTACTTAATCTCTTATGCCTCGGTTTTCTTATCTGCAAAATGGGAAGAATAAAAATAATGCATAGGTCATAGAATCATCATGAGGATTAAATCAGGTAATGAAAGTTAACACTTATGATAGCACTGGGCAGGTAGAGTACACGAGGCATGGTAGCCATTATTACATCAATACATGTGATAAGAGGAAACACGTTTAGACTTTTCCATCTTTGACTTTTGATCACATTTGGTCATCTCTTCTTCAAATGCAAGATGTGATGGGAAAGCGGGTCAAAGTGAGACTTGGAGAGGAGAAAAACCACAGTGAACGCTATTTGCATGAGAAACAAGTGAGTTAATCTCTCCGTTTCTGGTTCTCTTCCTTTATGGTTTGGTCAGTTACCTCTCTTCCCGTTTATGGCCGTGGCCACCTAACCAGTATCCTTGCTTCCAATCTTACCCTCTATTTACATCTCTTAACTTTCTATTATAGCTTTATTTATCAAGCATTGTAATTATGTTGCTCCATTGCATTAAAAACATTCAGTTTCCCCCACACCCAGTGGTTGAAATTCAAACTCCATAGCCTGGCATTCAATAGTCTTGGCAAAATGGCCCCCGTCACTCTTTCTAACCATCTGCAGCCATCCTTCTCTGTGACTCACTGTACTAGAAATACTAGCCCTTTCCTGAAGTGCACAAACTCATTCTTCCATTTCTTTGCTCTTGCTGTTTCTTTTGCCTGGAATGCCATTTCCAACACCCCCCCCCCAAATCCAGCAAAACAAACAACTCCCAAACTCCCATCCTTGTAGATTACAATTTTTTCTGAGATTAGTCTCAGCCATGCCATCTTTACTTTGCCTTTACCCAAAAGAATCCTGTTCGAGAAAATTATGAATACCAATATCTAAATTACGATGAGCAGTTGGTTCCTACTTAAGCCAAGAAAATAGTTCATATCTATAATGATGGCAAAAGCAAGAGTCCCCCCTGAATGCTTCCTGTATGCCAGGAACTATACCAAGTGTTTCTCACGGATGATCTCACAGCCTCGTGAGACAGCTACAGTTTGGTCTCGTTGTATTTACAGTTCGCCTACCAGATTTCAACTGTGACCCCTCCATGGGGCGGGTGGGGAGGGGAGAAGAGAGAGAGAGATAGAGAGATAGCAAGAGAGAGAGAGAAACAATTTAAATTGTGCAGCTGATACTGCCAGAAATTCTAATGAGAGCATTTCCGCCTGGAATAAGCACATAATGGAAGTTCCTCTCTACTCCCAGTCCATGTTATCGTCTTCAAGTATCTCATGCAATCATTCTAGAACTTAATGATTTATGTATTCCATACAGCATGGCCACTAAATGTGAGCTGCTACTTTATCTGGGATCAACTAAAGCAACAGTAACTCATTCCAACACTGGGGGGAAACTGCGCATTGGGCTTGGTGAGAGATGTCCTTCCTCGTTTTGCGATCATGTTTTTTTTTTTTTTGTCCAAGCCAAGGTACTTGTGGCAGTGAGAGAGGATGCTTTTCAGAATTATGTCAGAACACAAGGCATAAAGTTGGACAGCCCAGGCCAGTCCCACTGGGGCTTCTCTCTTTGCCCCCTGCCACGTGAGGACACAATGAGAAAATGGCCCTCTACTAACTTGGAAGAGGGTCTTCAGTACGAATCCAGTCTTCTGGCACGTTGCTCTTGGGGCATTTCTTGTATTTCTCTCAGAATTATAAGAAATCTGTGTCTGTTGTTTAAGCCACAGATGGGTGTTGTTGTTGTTGTTCTAACAGCCTGAACAGACTCAGGTAGTTGGGAACCTCTTCCCTAGGGAGGATCAAGTGTAGCAACGTGAAGAGATCAGATTGCCCTACTCCCTTAATACTCTTCCGGGGCTCCCTGTGTCCCACTGCACATAGCAGAGCCCTTTAAGCTCCTTCCCCGAAGCTGTAAGACCCACCAAGATCTGGCTCTGGCAGACTGTTCCAGTATCTCTCCTCGTCAGGCATATTTCTGGCTACCCTGGACTTCTTTCGTTTCTTCCAGCAGATCACAATTTTTCCTGGTTCAGCACCTTGGCTCCTCTGTATGGCCAGGACTGCCTCCCTTACCCCACCTTCTTGAGAATGCCTGCTAGTCCTTCAGAACTCAGTCTGGCCTTTCCTGTCTAAAGTGCTGAACGCCCCCACCTTCTGCTTTCTGCAGTCCACACAAGCTGTTTATCTTAAAGCCCTTAACAATGTTTGTTATTTAAATTTTCTGCTTGTTTGTTTTCCCCCCACACTGTGGCCCATAGGTATCATGAGCGCAGTGTTCATGTTTTTACTCGGTGCCTGGCATAGAGCTTTGTTCGTAGTAAATATTCAGATATTCAATACGTGTTTGTTGAATGAATGTCCAAGATCACATCAGGATTGCCAGTCTGTCATGTAGAAACAAGACCACATGAGTTTAAACTTTTTTTTTTTTTTTTTGATATCTGATCATTAAGGGAAGAAGATCTCTCTTCAAGGCAGGTCTGCAGCAGCCAGCTAGGTCTCATACCTACTAAAAGGAAAGTACCTAGAATTAGAATTCCAGATGAAGGAAATATGACTCCTCCAATCCAGCCCCGCCGCCCCCCCCCTTTGTTCTACCGTGAACCACATGAGGCATGATGCCTCAGGACATTTGCACCTGCTGTTTCTTCTGTCTGTAACACTCTTCCCTCAGATATCAAAACGTCTTGCTTCCTCATCCATGTTAGATCTTACCCCAAAAGGTTTTCCTGGCCACCTGTAAACCTCTGTGATGCCGTGTACTAGCTGTGTTCTCCACAAAAGAGGGAGTCTGAGGGTGGTTGGAATCCAGCCCACACTCTGCCTTTCATGCACTCCTGGTATTTGGAAGGGGAGGGAGGGACATCTTTTTCTAATTGATCCACCCAGAATGGGGCACCTTCATGTAATTCATGATTTGTGCTGGCTGCAGCCTGTCCACGTCTCTCTGAATACTGATATGCTACCCTTGTTACCTGCGTATTTTTGTAAAGATTTATTTATTTATTTGAAAGAGAGAGTGAGAGAGCCTGTGCGTGAGTGAGGGGAGGGACAGAAGGAGAGAATCTCAAGCAGACTCCTTGCTGAACACGGAGCCTGATGTGGGGGCTTGATCTCACGACCCCTGAGATCATGACCTGAGCCGAAACCAAGAGTCAGATACTGAACTGACAGAGCCACCCAGGTGCCTCTCTTGTTACCTGTGTATTAGCTTTCCCTGCAACACGTAAGCTTAAGGACAACAGAGAGGTTTGTCTGTTTTGTTCACTGCTCTATCCTCAGTATTGGGAGTTCTATCTGACACATGGTGGGTGCTGCAGAACTATTTGTTGAATGAATGCATGGATTTACATATTTTGAAAAGCAACAAAAGCAAAGCTTTAGCTCTTGGATGTACAGTTTTCTTTCTCCTTATTTCGTTTCGTTTTTATTTGTAGTTTAGCTACTCACCCCTTGAGGTCAATTCACCAGGATCCCGGGAGTGATTGGCCGCATTTTGGTTTTCATCCCCTCACTTTCGTTTAGAGATACGAAAATTGCCTGTGCTTTCCTTCAGTTCTTCGGAGTCCTCTCTTTTTCCCAGCATCCGATTTAATGGAAACCCTAGTAATGGGATGAAAATATTGCCAGGTTATATTATGAAGCCATAAGCAACTTAAAAGCCCCAAACCCCCATATAACTAAGTTAAACCTGAAATTCCATTTCAGCGTTGCTTGGAAAATCATTTCTTTTCTGACGCTTCCCGGGGGCTCCCTTTTTAAAAAAAATTGCCAGAATATCATGGCTTGAGAATAAGTATTTTCCAAGCAGCTTTTGGTGCCTGGCTTGGTTGCCTTTTCCAAATCTGCGTTAACTGTTAAAAAAAAAAAAAAACACCCAAATTCTTCAAACAGATCTTTATGCAACAATTTCAATGTGGCATTAACATTTTTGTTTCTGCATAATTTATTTTTTATTATTATTTTTAAAGGTTTTATTTCTTTATTTGACAGAGAGAGAGAGTAAGCATGACCAGGGAGCTGCAGGCAGTGGGAGAAGCAGGCTCCCTGCTGAGCAAGGAGTCCGATGCAGGACTTGATTCCAGGACCCTGGGATCATGACCTGAGCCTAAGGCAGATGTTTAACCATGGAGCCACCCATCTGTCCCAGTTTCTGCATAATTTACAGCAACTCACATGTTTAAATATCCTGTTGTACACTGGGCCTGGGGAGTTGGATAATCCTTTAATTACTGCGATTCAACCTCCCTAAGACTGAGAAAACTAGTAAGACTGAAATTCGGTGCCGGCCTGGAACGATGCTGCTAACATTGGAAGGTGACTCCCCAGTCTGCCAGCCTTCCGTCACTGCTAAATTTCTTCCCAGTGAAAAGGGGCATCATTCTCAAACCAGCTGACTGGAGACTTAGAATTGCCTTGCAGAACCAGATCTGGAGCCCATGTGGCCTAAATCCCCCTAAACTGATTACCTTGGTTGGAGTCTTTTAAGGTTTTGGCACTAACTTAATCGACTGCTGTGTGCAACCCCAGGAAAGGGAGTAAGACTCCATTCAAATCCTCCCTGTTAAATCAACCCTCCAGCAAATTACTGGCAGTGGAGGGGACTACAGAGCAAGGAACTCCAGCAAAGACCTCATTCAGAGTGTTTGCACCCCATTCCCTTGATAAAATGAGCACTCTTTAGCTTCCCCATCGGGTAACCGAGTTATGTTTGGCCATAAAGCGCTCACGGCGATTCTTATATGTTTTATTTCAAAACCGTGTTTTGCAGCAGTCAGATCTGTAACGCGTTCATAGGTGGCTGACTTATTGGACTCAATCGATGCCATCGATTTCCTTTTAAATGCAAAGATTGCACGGTTCTGCTTTAATTGCGGATCTGGTTGCAAGGGCCGTCTCTTGCAAGTAGGTTGCTCTCTTTTTCTCCGAATAAATCACCTTTTCCTGATGAACATTGGCTGGGTTGGGCCTCCCTTTGTTAGCACTTCCCCCTCGGTGTCGAGCACAGATGTTGGTGAGCCAGCGAGGGCGGGGGGCACCCCAGCCCCTGACTGAAGCTGGTGTCTCTGCAAGACTTTCCTATCTAGGTTAGGTGTTTTATTATGTCTTAATAAAGCAGTTGAAGAGAAGATTAAGCTGAAGTGCCCTGGGGAATAATTTTAAATTTTTAAAAGGGCGTGACCAGTAGGAGGTTGTTACATAAAACCAGCTGGCTTCAGGGAGGGGTGCACTGGGGCCATCACTGTCCCCTCCCCGCCAAGGTTCTCCCTCACGGTTTCTCAAAGCCTCGCTTTATTTGGGTCTCTTCACTTACTGACTTACGCATGGATCTAAAGGCAGAACCGAGTGCGTTTAAATACCGTCTTTGAGACGTTAGCTCTGTGATCTTAGGCAAGTCTTCCATCGCTGTTCCTCGTTTCCGGTAACGACCCATCGGGGCTTTACCAGGGGTAACTGAGACTGTGCGTGTAAAGGGCTGAGGTGAAGGCTGGCTAATTGGGAGGATGTAACAGAGATTAGCTATTATTACGACACGCTGTCACAGGACGGGGGAGGTGACCGGCAGAGATTCCATCCCCAAGTAGCCATGCTGGGTGGGTCCTGCATCTCAGGCACAATTCTGTTTTACAAAGAAGCATTCATTTCACCCTCATGGCAATCCCACAGGGGAGGTACAGTAATTATTATTAGCCCATTTTATTTTTTTATTTTTTAAAATGTATTTATTTGAGAGAGAGTGAGAGAAAGAGAGAGAGAATCCTAAGCAGACACCGCACTGAGTGCAGAGCCCGACACAGGGCTCGATCCCCCAGCCCTGAGATCATGACCCTAGTGGCAATCAAGAGTCTGACGCTCACCTGACTGCACCAGCCAGGTGCCCCATTATTAGCCCATTTTCTAGATGAGGGAACTGAGGCTCTGATAGTAGAGTCCTGCCCAAGCTGTCATGCCTGCTGGGAAGAAGAGCCAAGTCACCTCCGCGTCCACGCCCTTTAACACTCTGCCACGAGATGCCCTGCCGGGGTCGGTGGGGTTGGGGGTGACGGCTGCCGGGCAGGGCTGCAAGGCCTTGCTCCCTCAATCCTGTGTGTTTGCTCATGAGGGAGACCTTGAGGCCTGGGCCCTTTGGAGGTCCTTCCAGGGACCTGTGTGGGGTCAGCTGTATGTGGCTGGTGGTCAAAGACTCGTGCCCAGAGATGAGGGACCCTGATGGGCTGGTGGCCTTGGTCTTGGACAGCCACCCCGTGGCCCGGCTCCGTGTCCTGTATTTCTCTCCTGGTGCTGTCCTTCCCTGTTTCATTTTGCACCTACGCCATTCCATTTTCCCCTCCTACTGAGTCTCACACTCAGAGAAGCGTCTAGAATCCATTTCTTCCCGTCCTTCCTTCCAGATCTGGTAAGGGAGTTTCTATTTTGTGCCATGCAGTTTTCTCAGTATTAAGGATGCAGTTCTGAACAAAAGCACTTATTCATTTGGCTCTCTGACTACCTAGGAAGTTCCAAGCTCTGTTCTGGGCACCGGGAATCCAGCTGTCAGCACAGCAGGTGAGCCCCGCACAGAGCCTGCATCTGTGAGCTGCAAACATTACGTGGGTGGACAATAAGCAGGACTTACTAGGAGTAGTGATCAGCGGGACAGAGTGAAGTAAGGACCTGTTAGGGACCAGGGATGTGGGCGGGGGGCCAGGGGCTCCCTTTACATGGCCTGGTCAGGGCAGGTGTCTCTAGAGGAAAGTCACGTTTGCAGAACTGTTGTGTGATTCTTTGTGTGATGTTCCAGGTAGAGGGAACAGCTAATACAAAAGTCCCAGGGTGTGAGGGACTTTCGATTCTTCAAGAAATAGCACAGAAGCCGGTGTGGCCGAGAGAATACACAAGGCCAGTGTGCCTGGAGCCAGGGAACTGGTCCCACGGAGGGATCTTGGGGTCTCGCCATGTTACCATTAAGTGGGGTCTCAGTGGTCGTCCTCCAAACCTGATTCAGGAAGATCACTGATTGTGGGTGTCGGTTTCTTCACATCTCCACCAGCACTGGCTGTTGCTAGTATTATGGAGCAGTTTTCAAAATTTTAAAGTAAAAAAACTCAATTGGTTTTTAAATTTCCAACTTGATAGAAAAAAAAGACGCCTGCTTGCAGACTTTGTGATTGCAATGATGTCGAGTATACTTCTGTGTGTTTGTTTGCCATCGGTATTACTTTCAGTCCAATCTCTGTGTCTGTCTGTCTTTCCACCTGTCTTTACCCACAGGTGCCCAGAGATGGGCTAGTCATGGCCTTTCATTCCTGAACCACTCTCATCCTCCCATCGCGGGGCCACACGTGGCCTGGTTTCCTTCCTCCATCCTGCCTTGTTCCGTCTCTCTCATTTGTGTAACACAAGCCTCTCTAATCCCAGTGCCGGGGGTCTATTCTCTTTCCTGCATACCAAGCAAGGTAAAGTGGCGCTTACCCTCTGCTGCACATTATAATCACCTGGAACACCTTCTAAAATTCAATGTCAATTTAATTCTAATCTCTAGGGAGAGGGGGAGGGCATCCGTGCTTGTTTGTTTGTTTATTAGTTGCTCATTTGATTACAGTGTGCAGCCGAGGCTGAGAAGCACGGCATTCCGCCAGCTCGATGTCATCGAGGTGTGAAAGTGAATCTTGTCGGCCTCATAGAACTGGTCCTGCTTCCCTGACCAGCAGCTCTGGCCCTCCCGTGAAGCTTGGTTGTAGGCACTGAGACACATTTGCCTCCTCCACCAACAGATACGTATCGAATCCAGACAACATTAGGCACTGTGGAAACGTCCACACACGAGACAGGTCTCTTGCCTTTTTGCAGATCTTATATTTTAGTAAAAAGAGAGAAAAAGCAACTAGATGAAAAGATGAACAAGTTCATTAGGCCTTATGATAATTCCTAAGAAGGCAATGGAGTGTTTTGCTGGAATGTAGGTGTTGGTGAGAGGGAGTCAGAAAGGCGGTGAGGAAAGACCTTTCTGGAAGGGTAATGTGTGGAAGCGGGAAAGCAGGAGGGGGAAGTGCAGTGTCCATGACTCAGGGCACGAGGGACAGCTGGAGAACCGGAGTGACTGGAGGCTGGGCACGAGGGGGAGGTGATGTGGGGAGTGACCTCTGGCTCGACCTCACCGTGGCAGGGGAGAGACATGTGCCCAGCCCATACACCACCCCAGGGCTCCTGCTCAGCAGAGATGCTAGTGGGACACAGGATGGAACAGCACACTCTGCTTGGGACCTGAGGAGGATGGGTTTCTGTAAAAGGTGAGAGGGGAGCGGGGTGAGAAATTTGCTCTGATAAAGAAAATTCTAGGCAGAGGGAATATTGTCTGCAAACGTACAGAGCTGGGGGAGGACCTGGAAGACCCTAGGAGAGGGGGAAAGATTGGGGTGTTGGTGATACAGAAGTGAGGGGTGTGTGAGGGCAGTTGAAGTCAGAGAGGAAGGCTGGGCTCAGGCAGTGTGGGCTACACACAGAGCTGGGGAGTCTGCTTTCTTCCTATGAGTCACCAGAAGACTTCAGTAAGGAAGCTCAGCTTCGTTATTCAGGAAGGTAACTCAGGCAACAAGGGTGACTGAAAGAAAGTTAGGGTCTTCCAGGGGTCAGCAACCTTTTCCTGTAAAGGGTCAGACAGTAAATACTTTAGGACCAGAGACGGTCTGGTCTCAGCTTCGACTACTCACTTCTGCCATTGTAGCACAAAAGCAGCCATAACCAATGATAAATGAATGATTGTGCTGTGTTCTAATAAAACTTTATTTATAAAAATTGGCAGGGGGCTGGATTTCATCAGTGCCCTGCAGTTTGGCAACCTTGGTATTCCAATAGAATATTTAAGCCTGGTAATTAGTTGTGACAATTAGATTGGTCTGAAATAAACAAAAAATGATACAAAAGATTTTGAGCTGTTCTTTATTCTTTACTCTTACTAAAGATGCATTTATAAACTGAGTTTTGGAATCGATCACAGCTTTGAATTAAAAATATCTGGCCGGGTTGACTTTTGACACAATTGCCAAGAATTGGAATAATTTCCCTTTTCATTCTGTGCTCCTTCTCTCCTCATTGCTAGGTCTTCAGCATTCTCAAAATTCTCCTAGTTTGGGGTAGCTGAGTTACATGGAATGGTATGGGAGGAACTTAAGAGGAAGCTTGCCCCAAAAAAGATTTGAGGTGACTTGTCCTGACACCTTAGTCATAGAGCAAACCTATGATTTTATTTATATTATAAATGTAAGGAGGGCCTGATGGAGAAGCCCCTGAAAGCCAACTTACAACTGATAAAGAAACATTAATGAGACAGCAAGTGTTAAGGACTTTACAGTTTACAGATGTTGTTGAAAACACGAGAGTCCTGGGTCAGAGACAAAGGACAGGTCACTACTCATTGCAAAGGTAGTAGGCCAGAGTTTTAGCATTTGTGCTTGCTCTCCAAGTGCAAGTTCCCACAGGGTACCACAGAGAGGGCCAGGTGATGCCTGCATGTGCAGTGGATTATGGGTTGGGTTACAAGAGAGAAATCTTAAGTTTAGGAAACCCAAATCTTTTGTAATGGGCAATTTCTACCCTTTGCCGTGGAGAGAGACATTAGCGTTCCTATTTTGAACAGGAAACTTGCCCATTGCTCTCTAAGGAGACACCATCCCTCTCTTCCAACGCTGTCGTCTATACACAATTCTTGAAAGAATGGCCTATTACAAAGGCAGTCACAAGACTTGAAGAAATGCAAGAGACTCATGGGGCATTATCTCTCAACAGCAGACTTTGTATTTTGCATTTTATTTTATTTTTATTATTTTTTTAAGATTTTATGTATTTATTTGACAGAGAGAGGGAACACAAGCATGGGGAGCAGCAGAGGGAGAGGGCATAGGAGAGGAACAAGCAGACTTCCCACTGAGCAGGGAGCCTGATGTGGGAGCTCAATCCCAGGGCACTGGGATCACGACCTGAGCGGAAGGCAGATGCTTAACCCACTGAGCCAGCAGGCGCCCTGGTATTTTGCATGTTAGCTAGGATCAAAACAGACAGCTGAATGAGCTGTCATGGAGCTGTAAGGGTGGAAATTTCAGCAGCAGTGAGCAAGTCGTAGTTCTTCTTTGGAGAGCAAGATCATCCCTGGAGCCCCGGCATAAGCCCCACTTCATGTTCACTTTGTCTGCTTTGACCTATAGCTGACTGTCCAGAGTCTCTGTCTGCTTACTTTGGTGGTTAGAATTATTTTTATTGTGTTAAGGGCTGTTTTCACACATCCTAAGTTTGGAGAGAGACCTTTGTTGTAAACACACTTGATAAATGATCCCCAAACATGCCAAAGAGTTCCAACCAAGAATGAATCACTTTTGAAGAATGCTTCTGTAAAATGTTCCAGGAAAATAGCCTTTCTTTTCAGACCTGGGTGTTAAGCCATTACAGAGTTATCATGAGTTATTGGAACCTTTGACGGGGCATAAGGTAGTTGTGCTGTTGCTCAGTCACCATGATTTCTATAGTTCCAGTGACATGGGCTGTAGTGCTTTCTCATGAGCCATTAACAAATGATTTCTGAGTGAGTATAAAAGATAAAACTCAATGAAATCAGTTTTTTTTTTTTTTTCTTTTGGAAAAGTGAGATTCTCTCCAAGTCAAGGGAATTCTCTCTAGAAATTTTATCAGATTCCTGTGTTGGAAGTAAGCTAGGTTTGGAATACTTGAAGGTGCAGAATGAACAAAGAAGCCAACAAATCAGGAGATGACTGCATTGAAAAGATAGTTTGTCACTCACGCCCCCCAGGAAGAGGGAGCCACACTGGGAAGCTCTGAGGCTGGTCAGAGGCAGAAGAAAAAGGGGAAAAGCGTGGTAAGAGCCTTTCTTGTGGTTTCTGAGGGAGGGACCAGGCCAGGCAGGATAAACGGGTTAGGGCTGGCTGGTTTGAATGATCTCGGTGGGCTCTGGGGGCTGTCCCTGATTGTCTCGAACTTGGCCCTGGGGTGATGAGGGCAGGAGCATAGTGGCCTGGAGTATGAGAGCCTGATGAGCGAAGGGGTTAGAGACTCTAAGGTTGGTTGGTTTGCATCTGAAAAGCACCCCAGTGGGTGGTGGTAATGAGGGAAACAGGAGGCCAGGGCAGGGTAGCTGGGACATATTATGGAGTTGTCCCGAGCAAGGTGTATCCTTGCTATATTTGAACGAAGGGCAGATGGTAAAGCATAAAGTTTACTGATGCTGGAGATTCGGTGAATCCAAACCCTAAGAAGAGATGTGTAGTATAGTGAAAGTGTGGGGTGGGGTGTCGAATGAGAAAATATAGAACAGGATCATGGACGTGGCTCTTCTTTTGGCTTCTCTGTAGGATCGTAGGCAAGTCCTTTTATTTTGCCTTACCAGGATTCAGTCTCTCTATTTGTGAAGTTGGGACATTTTACTAAATTGGTATTTCCCAGGATGTGAGACATATCACCAGTGTTATATTAGGTGACTTCAGGCAGTAAAGAGATGTGGCATCAAATAACATTAAATCACAGACTTACTTTTCAAATGCTTTCCGTCTTCCCAATTGCCCCAAGGAGAAAGTCTCAATTTGGTGCTATTATACCACAACTGCTCTTTAACTCTTGCTTCTTTCATTTCAGCGGAAAATGGATCTCAGGCTCACTCACTTAGATAGGCATTTCAACCTGGTCCTTGGTTGCAAACAACAGAACCCACTTAAGAAAATGAATTGGGTAGCTCCCAGAAGATGAGAGCCCAAGGCCAGAAAATGCTAATTACCAGCAGGATGAATGGATGTGTTCATCCAAGGCATAGCTCGGGTGTAAGGGAATCCATGTAATCAGAAGAGATGTCCCCACACGCAGCGTATTCGTTTGCTCGGCTGGCTGTAAACTCAGGGGCTTAAAACAACAGAAATGTATTCTGTTATTGTTGTGGATGCTAGAAGTCTGAAATCAAGGTGCCAGCAGGGTCACACTCCCTCCAGAGCCTCCAGGGGAGAATCCTTTCTTGCCTGGCTTCTGACATTCCTCAGCTTGTCAACCCATCACTCCAGTCTCTGCCCCCACCTTCACATGGTCTTCTCCTCTGCGAGTCTGTTTCTTCTCTCTTCTTAGAAGGATGCCCATCATTGGATTTAGAGCCCACCCCAGATCCAGGATTTTATCTTGGGATCCTTAACTAATTACATCTGCAATGTCATATTCCCAAATAACAGAACATTCTGAGGTTCTGAGTGGACATGGTTTTTTTTTGGGGGGGGGGTGGTGGTGGGACACTTTCCAGCTCACTCTATCTGCAACCAAAGACAGTCTAAGAAATCTGAGAAATTAAGTCATGAAAACAGGCTGCATGGGTATGTGGATGATATTTGCAATGTACCACGTGCCCTTGTCTGGGTGCCCCAGTGTGAATTCATTATGACTATCTCTTCGTCCTTGATTCTTTCCTTTTAAATTTCGCAGTCATGAGCGAGAACCTCTGACTGGCCAAGTCTAAGTCACTTGCCAAGAGATGGGAATAGCTCTCTCAAAGCTTCTTCAGCACCCATTGTGAACATCAAGACCCTACAGTTTGGACTTCCCCACAAAGGGAGAATTTTCAGAGGCCGTGTATGCAAAAAAATAAAATAAAATAAAATAAAATAAAATAAAATAAAATAAAATAAAATAAAATAAAATGACAAATGTCTACCGGAAAAGCTAGCGGGCAGCTAAATTCAATGTCTTTCTCTTCCTTGGCTCTATTTTACAATTATATTCTATTTATAACAAATGATGCTATTTTTTTCAGTTATAATAGTACTGCTTTGTAAATTAAATTTATTTAGGTAAAAAAAAACCAAACCCAGGGGAGTTAAGATGGCGGAGGAGTAGGGGACCCCTTTTTCAGCCGGTCCCCTGAGTCGAGCTGGATAGGTACCAGACCAGCCTAAATAACCACGGAATCAGCCTGAGACGCAGGATGATGCATCTGGATCTCTACAAATGAACATCTCCAGCGCTGAGTATTGAGGTACGAAGAGGGAAGCTGTAAACCGTGCATGGATATCGGAAGATAAACGGAAGGGGGAGGGAGCCGCCGCGTTTGGGCGCCGGGAAGCGGCAGCCACCTGCACGGGGGAGCGGGCGGACTCACAGAGGGCACCCGCGAGAGAGCGGACTGAGACCGGTGAGCCGTGAACGCGCGCGCCACCAGGCATCTCCCGGAACACCGGAATCCCGGTGTGCTCACGGGATCCAGACTGAGACCGGGAACTCCCGGAGCGCGCGCGGGGCGGCTGGCGGCTGGCGGGCCACCTGCACAGGGGAGCGGGCGGACTCGCGGTCGGCACCCGCGAAACAGCAGACTGAGACCCTGAACCGGGTGCGCGCACCACCAGGCTTCTCACGAAACTCCGGAATCGAGGTGCGCTCACCGGGCATAGACTGAGACCGGGAGACCCGGGAGCGCGCGGGGCGGCCGGTGGCTGGCGGCATTAGAAACACAAAGGACAGAGACGCGCCGGCCCTGGAAGTGAGGGCTGGGACGCCGGGTTGGTGCGCACATCCCGGGACGCTGCAGGGTTGAGCAGCACCAACAGTAACAGAGTTAAAGTGGCCAGAACATCAGTGGAGAATGGGCCGCAATCCCTCTGTTCTGTGACAATGCAGTCTCTGCTGCTCTGACCCTCAGAAGAGGCATAGCCGGCCGCCAGGGAAAGCCGCCAGAGAACAAAAGCCTGGAAATACCGGCGCAGAGAGGGTCCATCCCCATCCCCCCTCGCAGGGGACAGGGAGACTCTACCCAAACAGGGTTGCCTGAGTATCGGCGCGGCAGGCCCCTCCCCCAGAACACAGAAGGCAGGCTGAAAAATCAAGAAGCCCACAACCCAGGGCGCCTAGGTGGCGCAGTCATTGAGCGCCTGTCTCCGGCTTAGGGCGTGATCCCGGCGTTCCGGAAAGGAGTCCCTCATCGGGCTCCTCCGCTGGGAGCCTGCTTCTTCCTCTCCCACTCCCCTGCTTCTGTTTCGTTCTTGCTGACTGTATGTCTCCCTCTCTCAGATAAGTAAATAAATAAAATCTTTAAAGAAGAAGCCCACATCTCTAAGATCCCTATAAAACAAGGGGCACGGCCTGGGACCCAGTCAATAATTTTGGGCTCTGGAAACCCCGCAACCTCTCTTCATCAGAATGACAAGAAGGAGAAGCCCCCCCCAGCAAAGAAAAGACAGTGAGTCAGTGGCCTCTGCCACAGAAGTAACGGATATGGATGTAACCAAATTATCAGAAATGGAATTCAGAGTAACAATGGTCAAGATAATGAGTAGACTTGAGAAAAGTATTCAGGAAAATATTACTGAGAATATAGAATCCCTAAGGGTGGAAATGAGAGTGAATTTGACAGAAATTAAAAATTCTATGAGCCAAATGCAGGCAAAACTAGAGGCTCTGACGGCCAGGGTCACGGAAGCGGAGGAAAGGGTTAGTGAATTGGAGGATGGGTTAATAGAGGAAAAAATAAAAATAGAAGATGGTCTTAAAAAAATCCACGCCCACGAATGTTGGCTACGGGAAATTACTGACTCAACGAAACGATCCAATGTTAGAATCATCGGCATCCCCGAGGGGGTGGAGAAAAACAGAGGCCTAGAAGAGATATTTGAACAAATTGTAGCTGAAAACTTCCCTAATCTAGCAAGGGAAACAAAAATTCGTGTCCAAGAGGCAGAGAGGACCCCTCCCAAGCTCAACCATGACAGACCTACACCACGTCACGTCATAGTACAATTCGCAAATATGAGATCCAAGGATACAGTATTGAAAGCGGCCAGGGCAAAGAAATTTCTCACGTACCAAGGCAAAGGCATCAGAATTACGTCAGACCTGTCTACACAGACCTGGAATGAGAGAAATGGTTGGGGGAGCATTTTTAAAGCTCTTTCAGAGAAAAACATGCAGCCAAGGATCCTTTATCCAGCAAGGCTGTCATTCAGAATTGATGGAGAAATAAAGACATTTCAGAATCGACAGTCACTAGCCAATTTCGTAACCACGAAACCAGCCCTACAGGAGGTATTACGGGGGGTTCTATAAAAGTAAAAAGGCCCCAAGAGTGATACAAAACAGAAAGTCACAGCCAATACAAACAAAGACTTTACTGACAACATGGCAGAATTAAAAGCATATCTCTCAGTACTCAGCCTGAACATTAATGGTTTAAATTCTGGCTTCAAACGCCACAGGGTTGCAGATTGGATAAAAAGAAATGACCCATCCATTTGCTGTCTACAAGAGACTCATTTCGAACCCAAAGATGCATTCAGACTGAGAGTAAGGGGATGGAGTACCATCTTTCACGCAAATGGACCTCAAAAGAAAGCTGGGGTAGCAATTCTCATATCAGATAAATTGGATTTTAAACTACAGACTATAGTTAGAGATGCAGAAGGGCACTATATTATTCTTAAAGGAAGTATTCAACAAGTGGATATGACAATTATAAATATATATGCCCCCAACAGGGGAGCAGCAAGATACACAAGCCAACTCTTAACCAGAATAAAGAGACATATAGATAAAAATACATTAATAGTAGGGGACCTCAACACTCCACTCTCAGAAATAGACAGAACACCCTGGCAAAAACTAAGCAAAGAATCAAAGGCTTTGAATGCCATACTCGACGAGTTGGACCTCATAGATATATATAGAACACTACACCCCAGAACCAAAGAATACTCATTCTATTCTAATGCCCATGGAACATTTTCAAGAATAGACCATGTTCTGGGACACAAAACAGGTCTCAGCCGATACCAAAAGATTGAAATTATCCCCTGCATATTCTCAGACCACAATGCTCTGAAATTGGAACTCAACCACAAGGAAAAATTTGGAAGAAACTCAAACACTTGGAGACTAAGAACCATCCTGCTCAGGAATGACTCGATAAACCAGGAAATCAAAAATCAAATTAAACAATTTATGGAGACCAATGAGAATGAAAATACAACAGTCCAAAACCTATGGGATACTGCAAAGGCAGTCCTAAGGGGGAAATACATAGCCATCCAAGCCTCACTCAAAAGAATAGAAACATCTAAAATGCAGTTTTTATATTCTCACCTCAAGAAGCTGGAACAGCAACAGAGGGACAGGCCTAATCCACGCACGAGGAAGCAGTTGACCAAAATTAAAGCTGAAATCAATCAAGCAGAAACCAGAAGTACAGTAGAGCAGATCAACAGGACTAGAAGCTGGTTCTTGGAGAGAATCAATAAAATTGACAGACCACTGGCAAGACTTATCCAAAAGAAAAGAGAAAAGACCCAGATTATTAAAATTATGAATGAAAAAGGAGAGGTCACGACGAACACCATTGAAATTGGAAGGATTATTAGAAATTTTTATCAACAGCTATATGCCAATAAACTAAGCAATCTGGAAGAGATGGAATCCTTCCTGGAAACCTATAAACTACCAAGATTGAAACCGGAAGAAATTGATTCCTTAAACAGGCCAATTAATTATGAAGAAATTGAGTCAGTGATAAACAACCTTCCAAATAACAAAACTCCAGGCCCGGACGGTTTTCCTGGGGAATTCTACCAAACATTCAAAGAAGAAATAATACCTATTCTCCTAAAGCTATTTCAAAAAATAGAAACAGAAGGAAAGCTACCAAACTCATTCTATGAGGCCAATATTACCTTGATCCCCAAACCAGGCAAAGACCCCCTCAAAAAGGAGAATTACAGACCGATTTCCCTAATGAATATGGACGCCAAAATCCTCAACAAGATACTTGCTAATAGAATCCAACAGTTCATTAAAAGGATTATCCACCACGATCAAGTGGGATTCATACCTGGGATGCAAGCGTGGTTCAATATTCGCAAATCAATCAGCGTGATACATCATATCAACAAGAAAAGACTCAAGAACCATATGATCCTCTCAATCGATGCCGAAAAAGCATTTGACAAAATACAGCATCCTTTCCTGATTAAAACCCTTCAGAGTGTGGGAATAGAAGGTACATTTCTCAATCTCATAAAAGCCATCTATGAAAAGCCTACTGCAAATATTATTCTCAATGGGGAAAAGCTGGAAGCCTTTCCCTTAAGATCAGGAACACGACAAGGATGCCCACTCTCGCCACTATTATTCAACATAGTACTAGAAGTCCTTGCAACAGCAATCAGACAACAAAAAGGGATCAAAGGTATTCAAATCGGCAAAGAAGAAGTCAAAATGTCTCTCTTCGCAGACGACATGATACTCTATATGGAAAACCCAAAAGAAGCCACTCCCAAACTATTAGAAGTTATAGAGCAATTCAGTAACGTGGCGGGATACAAAATCAATGCTCAGAAATCAGTTGCATTTCTGTACACGAATAACGAGAACGAAGAAAGAGAAATCAGGGAATCCATCCCATTTACAATAGCACCAAAAACCATACGTTACCTTGGAATTAACTTAACCAGAGACGTAAAGGACCTTTATTCTAGAAACTATAAATCACTCTTAAAAGACATTGAGGAAGACATAAAAAGATGGAAAGATATTCCATGCTCATGGATCGGAAGAATTAACATAGTTAAAATGTCCATGCTACCCAGAGCAATCTACACTTTCAATGCTATCCCGATCAAAATACCGAGAACGTTTTTCAAAGAACTGGAACAAATAGTCCTTAAATTTGTATGGAACCAGAAAAGACCCCGAATCTCCAAGGAACTGTTGAAAAGGAAAAACAAAGCTGGGGGCATCACAATGCCGGATTTCGAGCTGTACTACAAAGCTGTGATCACAAAGACAGCATGGTACTGGCACAAAAACAGACACATAGACCAATGGAACAGAATAGAGAGCCCAGAAATGGACCCTCAGCTCTTTGGGCAACTAATATTTGATAAAGCAGGAAAAAACATCCGGTGGGAAAAAGACAGTCTCTTCAATAAATGGTCCTGGGAAAATTGGACAGCTACATGCAAAAGAATGAAACTTGACCACTATCTCACACCATACACAAAAATAAACTCCAAATGGATGAAAGACCTCGATGTGAGACAGGAATCCATCAAAATTCTAGAGGAGAACATAGGCAGCAACCTCTACGACATCGGCCAAAGCAACCTTTTTCATGACACATCCCCAAAGGCAAGAGAAACAAAAGATAAAATGAATTTATGGGACTTCATCAAGATTAAAAGTTTCTGCACATCCAAGGAAACAGTCAGAAAAACTAAGAGGCAGCCCACGGAATGGGAGAATATATTTGCAAATGACACTACAGATAAAGGACTGGTATCCAAGATCTACAAAGAACTTCTCAAACTCAATACACTCTGAGAAACAAATAAACAAATCAAAAAATGGGCAGAAGATATGAACAGACACTTTTCCAATGAAGACATACAAATGGCTAACAGACACATGAAAAAATGTTCAAAATCATTAGCCATCAAGGAAATTCAAATCAAAACCACACTGAGATACCACCTTACGCCAGTTAGAATGGCAAAAATAGACAAGGCAAGAAACAACAATTGTTGGAGAGGATGTGGAGAAAGGGGATCCCTCCTACATTGTTGGTGGGAATGCAAGTTGGTACAGCCACTCTGGAAAACCGTGTGGAGGTCCCTTAAAAAGTTAAAAATTGAGCTACCCTATGATCCAGCCATTGCACTACTGGGTGTTTACCCCAAAGATACAGACGTAGTGAAGAGAAGGGCCATATGCACCCCAATGTTCATAGCAGCAATGTCCACAATAGCTAAATCGTGGAAGGAGCCGAGATGCCCTGCAACAGATGACTGGATTAAGAAGTTGTGGTCCATATATACAATGGAATAGTACTCAGCAATCAGAAAGAATGAGTTCTCAACATTTGCTACAACATGGACGGCACTGGAGGAGATAATGCTTAGTGAAATAAGTCAAGCAGAGAAAGACAACTATCATATGATTTCTCTCATCTATGGAACATAAGAACTAGGATGATCAGTAGGGGAAGAAAGGGATAAAGAAAGGGGGGGTAATCAGAAGGGGGAATGAAACATGAGAGACTATGGACTATGAGAAACAAACTGAGGGCTACAGAGGGGAGGGGGGTGGGGGAATGGGATAGACCGGTGATGGGTAGTAAGGAGGGCACATATTGCATGGTGCACTGGGTGTTATACACAACTAATGAATCATCGAGCCTTGCATCGAAAACCGGGGATGTACTGTATGGTGACTAACATAATATAATAAAAAATCATTATTAAAAAAAAAAAAAACAACAACAAAAAAAACAAACCCAGTACTGATTTACAAAAAGATGAGAGCTTAATAACAGTATACAGGTGCCATGTTGCTATGAATGGATATATAGTGGTAGCCAGATATGGTCACAATCATAAAGCATATACAGATACATAAGATAAGATACATACGTACAAACATAAGCCAGATGCGTAAGCATCATACAGGTAGGAGGCAAATGTCCCAATTCCAGACCAAACTGGAAGATTTCCGATACACTTCCCCACCCTGTGAATCTTTGCTCTCATAGCTATCTGTTTAGAAAGATCTGGGTGTCATGAGCCTTGGGGGGTTTATATATCTGTAATTCCGGGCATCACAAGGAACTGAGAACAGACAATTCACAAGCTTCGGAGGCTTCAGCAAAGCCCTGCAGTGTTTGTGTGTTGTAGGTGAGTTTTTCAGCCCGTGCTGTTTTAACAAATACCAGGCACTCTGTTTGGACCTGGCTCCTGTATCTCCAATAACAACCTGGACATTTTCACCTGTATATCCTGCTGTTACCTCAAATTTAGCAGGTGGAGAAACAAATTCATCATCATGCTCCCCAAACCCATATCTCCTCCTGACTTCCCTGATACACGCTCAGCTTGCCAAGCCTGCAACCTTAGAGAATTTCTGCCTTGCTCATCTCCATCATCTCCAAAATGCATCCAGTCACCACCGCATCTTGTTGAATCTCCACCCCCCCCACCGCCGGAACGGGTCCTGTATCTTCCCTCTCCTTCCCACTGTCACCAGCATATTCCAGGCTTTCACCTGTTCTTGTCTTGTCCTCTTCCTGGGGGCTCCAACCCTCCCTTCACACTGCTCCAGTGGGCATCTTCAGTTTCGTTACACCTGTCTCTTCATCATTGGTAGTGCCAAGAGGTGGCTGGAAGAAAATTCAGCCCCTTCTGTAATTTCCACAGTCCCGCCACCCTACATAAGCAATGAGTCACAGCAGCGTGCTTGCCATGCAGACACAGTTTACGTCCATTCCTCTTATATACCCTTCCAAACGAATTGTCATCCTCCCACTTTTTCTGTATGGAAACTTTGGAGACAGCCTTGCCCCATATTGTCTTCCGAGCACACCAAACGTAGAGCTTTCTCCCTCGATCCAAATTTTCTCCCTCCCTTCATTTGGAATGCCCTTCGATTTCTTGATCTATATTCTTATTAATCGTATGAAGGTCTGGTATGAAAAGAACATTAGCTGGGGACTCAGAATGGATAAAGAATTTGTGAACTTTGCTCCTTCCCCCATTTGTTCCAGGAGTTATTTTTAAGATAGAGAAATGTGAGTGGCTAACATTTGCATTGCTTCTTCATTTTTCCCCATTCCTTCCAAGTTAATTTGCATGAGGATATATCTGTTAGGCAAGACCTTGGACCTTGGACCTGTCACAACCCTAGGTAAATAAGGCGGGGAAGGTGAAGAACACGCATCTGCATCTAGCTGGTAAGATTCCTGAGGCTTAGTGGAGGGCACTTGCTGTCTCGCAAAGTCCCAAATTGTCACTGCTTATGGGAAGATGCCAACGAGACAAAAATGACTAGAGCTAACAAGGACAAGATGGGAGATAAGAACCCTTCAGACAAAGGGCATAGATGGTAGAAGCCTGTTTCTCCGGAAGGGTTTCCTTGTCTCTCTTTGGCCTCAGGAAAATCCTACAAGTCAGTCAGGGACTGGGTCGGGAAGGGAGGGGACATGGAGACATGGACTTGGGAGTTTGGGAACCAAAGAGATCTTACACAGCGTCTCGTTCCAGTTCTGAGTTGACTTGGGAAATTACCAGAACTCCGTGGTATGGGAGACACTGGGGAGAGAGTAAAATGTCTGGCTATTTGGCAAGCGAATGGGCTTTTTGTTTTTTTACATCCCTCCAGGACCGTCAGGCTACAGCTCTAGGAGGTTTCGAGTGGTTGCAACTAATTCTGACCCGTCGGGTTGATATAAATTCAGCCTCTTCCATGGAACTGTTCCTGAACACTCCAGAGCTCATTAGTTCTCACCTCTTCAACTTCTGTGACTTTACCCCTTTTATTCATAAGTCCCCTGTGTGTTTGGCCTGCCACACCGGAAGTTGGGTTGGCCAACTCCACATGACTGAAAGCATGCAGGTTAGTACTTCAGTTGAATCTTCAAGCACCTCCTGGCTTACGTTGTTCGTTTCACCTCTCGGGGTGTAGATTCTGTCTGTTCAACAGAATACACCATGCTTCAGGGCAGAGCTCAGGCATTCAATTCTATGCCTTTTATAAAGTCTCCCCTCCCCCATCAAAGTGTTGCCCACATAGCACAGAACCCCATACACGTGTTCCTGAGTTATTGCAGCTCAGCTGTGTGTCAGGCCTTGAGGTTTGCAGTGGGTCTACAGCCATATATAAGCTAGAGAAGATTCCTGCTATTGAGCAAATCAACACAGGGCTGGTGTAGATAAATCTACGAAGGTGTCACGAAGGAAGCCATGTGGTTGTTCCTACAGGTGGGGCCGAGTTCAGAGGGGGTGGTCGTGCAAGGCTCCATGTGGAGGTGATATTAGAGGGCGAAAAGGAACAGGGATGTAAAGATCCAGGGGAAAGGAAAGAGACTGGTGGGAAAAAGAGTGGTGTGAAAAGATTGTTCTCTAGAACAGGATAGATTACAGCGTGCTGACGTCGGGGAATGGAATATATGTTAGGGTCTGAGATTCACGCAGGCTCTAGTCCTGCTGACTCCAGGGAGGAGCTGGGGTTTTAATCTAGGTGTGGTGGAAAGCCTCTGACGGGATTAAGAGCAGAGGAGTGATCCTGTTTGTTTTGCTTTGTTTTTGAATTTGAAGATCTAATTGGCTGTCTTCAATGATTCATGAACCTGGCAGCCTCCCAGCTCGCAAGTAGAGGTGTGGCCACAGACCGGGTGAGAGGCAATGGTGCTCATCTCAGGCTGGTGATAGTACAGGAGAAGGGAAGCAGGTGGATCTGAGAGACACTTTGGGGGTCAAACCGGAAGGGCTTGTGAGTATGGCCAATAGATAAGGGGCACCGTGGAGCCAGCGATGACTCTCACATTGGTACCTTTTGGATCTTGGGGTCACTTACTAAGACGGGGGAGACCAGGAGAGACTTAGGAGAGAAAAATCACCGTTTTCATTTTGGACACGTTAAGTTTGAGATGCAGATGAGTCATCAAAGTAAAGATGTCAAAGAAGCTGTGGGCATATGCACCTAAGACTCAGAAAAGGGGATCTAGGCTAAAGAAAGACATTTATGTTGCCAAAACATTATCTAAAGCCAGGAGAGATGGGCCAAGTCAGCCAAGGGAGAGAAGAGACTGTCGTGTGGGCTTGACACCACTTCTGCAAACTGGCCCCTGTCCTTCAGGGTTCCAGAAGCGGGGTTCTTGAGAGTAGAAACTCATGTACTGCACGGGATACGCGGCTAGGCAGCTGAGAGCATGTTGTGTGGGGGGGGGCTGAGGGAATGTGCCGTTGTCCGATGGGCTGGGTCCAGCAGAATCGTATTTTGGACGCAGCCCTCCAAGAAGGATATTTCCTCCATTAATGTCACACTTCAAGGACTTCGTGCAGATTATGAATTTATACTGGGTTAGGGTATTAGATGAAGAACAACAGAACTCATCAGTGTCATTGTGAGGTTTTTCTTGGAGAGAAAAGAAAGTTGATGATAATTTCCCAACAATATGCAACGATTGTGCCAAACCTGTTTTTCATGTGGCGAGATCGTTCAACTGAGTGATGATATTTTGAGGAAAGATAATTGCAGAGTGTATATGGAACACAGCCAGTTAGAAGCAATAATAATAGTAATAATAATAATAACAATAATAATAAAATAAAAATTTTAAAGCAAAAAGAATTCAGTCCATCAGCTTGTTTCTCACCCCTTTCTTTTTCTATCCCAGTAAGTGGTTGGATGTGTCTTTTTCCTATTTATTCTTGTTTATTTCAGCACTGTGTGGATCAAGCAGGTTATTTTTAGCCAGAAGCAACCCGAGGTTACTTTCAACTGCCTCAAGTGTTTCCTTATTGTTAATTTTTAATTGCATCCGTAATTCACGATCACATTTTCGTTGTTAAAAATTGAAACACAGTAGATGTGGTCAGTTTCTTTTCTGACCCTTGCACTCAGTTCAGTACTTGTCTCATAGGTTTTGTGTGTGTCCTTGCAAACCTCTCTTTACGTGCATTTCCATGTATATTCTTTGGAAGGAGACATGTGTATCCTTTGCGGATGTATATTATTTTATTCTGTTACACGTGTATTTGTCACCCTTTTCTTTTCCTGCTCAGAAATACGTCTTCTAGATCTTGCTGTGTCGGGGCTCATTGCATTGCATACCTTTTTGTTTAATTGCTAGGTGGAATTCTGTGTTGTGGAGCTGTGCTTTCCTTTGCCACGTCTGTGTAGGGGCTGATCTTCAGATCGCTTTTGATTTTTTGCCAATACAAACAGACCGCCCGGACCAGTCTTGACGTGCTTCTGGTACGCCACGTGAGTCTTCTGGGCAGAGCTTCCCAATCGATATTTTCTCCTCTTAGGAGTTTGATTTGTGCTCACAGGTTCCAACCTAACAAGCATTTGCCAGACTCTTCCTTGGTCCCAGGCTTGGTGTTAGATGTGCTTGTATCTGTCATCTCATTTAAACCATCAGTCACTAGTAAGGTGGGGCCTGTTATACCAGTTCCGTTTAGGGATGAGGAACAAGAGATTCCAAAAGGCTAATAGTTGTCTCTGGGGGAAATGGTGAGCAAACAGTTGGGCACATGATTGGGGCACGTCATGAGACTTTGTCGTGTCACTGAATCTCTTACCCCTTTGGCTTCCTCACCGGGAAAGCGGAGCTCCAAATACCACCTTGGTCAGAGGGTGTGTGTCCTGTGGGTTATGATACAGATCTGACAACATGAATGAGTTTGCAAGGGAAGAAGTGAAACGTGCAAAACTTTATACTTGATGGCATGAATGAACAAAGGACCTCCCTCGAGGGGATTAAATTCTGGACTAGCGATGGCCAGGCACACTGCCGGGATGGGATGGCCTCCAGATTACCAGGCATCGGGCCAAAGGCTGAGATTTGTTTCTTTTTACTACTACTTTAAACATCTTTGGGCCTTTCTGTTAGTTCAAAGAGGTGATCTGAATTAAGAACATTTGCTTTATTTTGAACCAAATCAGAAACTGTGAAATGGATCCCCTTTCTATGGACCTGTGGTAATTTGGAAAATAAATATGGCTTTCGAATTGGGCTGCATATTGGAGCCTTCAATAATAAGTAGTTTTATGTGCCTTCTATGTGTCTCCAACTATGTTAAAGGTGGTTGGTTAAGCCTCTGACTCTTGATTTCAGCTCAGGTGATGATCTCAGCGTTGTGAGATCAAGCCCCATGTTGGGCTCCTTGCTGGACATGAAGCCTGCTTGAGATGGTCTTTCTTTCCTTCTCCCTCTGCCCCCTGTCCCCCACTCGCTCATGCACTCTCTCTCTCTTTAAAAAAATACCAAAAACAAAAAAATTTAAAGTACTAGAACTCTTCAGGTTGCAAGTTCCAAAAGTATTACCTCAACTTTCATGAGCACAAAAGGTAATTTACTTGCTTATGAAATAGTTTCAGTATATTCTAGCTTCAGGCATGGTTGGATCCAGGAACTCCGTGTCATAGGAACCTGGTCTTTCTTCCTTCAGGGTTTTGGTCCGTGTTCCTCTGGTTGGCCTCCTTAATTGGGTTTTCCTCTTGTGGTGATGTGACTGCCGTCTGTTCTGATCTGATGTCCAATTCTTTTAGTAATTTAAGCTGAACATCTCTCTTTCATTGAAAAGTAAAATAAAGTAACTTGAGTTGGGCCTTATTTGGCTTGATTGGTCTGGGTTGGGTGATGTGTGCACCCTTAAACTGATTAACAGTGGACATGGCGAGGTCACATGTCTGTCTTTGAAGCCAGAGATGGGGATTCGGTCCCCATTCAAAACACTCAGACTGAGAGGAGAAGAAAAGCCAATTTTCTCAGACAGAATCAAGGAAGTGGGAAGGGTGTTGGGTTAGCGGAATCTTGGATGCCTCATAGAAATGAAGTATCTCATTTCTGTCACACAATAATTCCTGGAGTAGTACTGATAGTCTCTGGTTAGATGAAGGGGAGCATGCTTGGAGTGGTTAACTCACTTGCTCAAGGCCACCCAGTTAGTAATTGCAAAAGCTGGGTATTGAGTCTAGACTTGACTCTCTTCTTGACTGTTTCATTCTATCTGTCCCTGTTCTAGTGTTCCCATCCTACCCTCCTTCTTCAACCTTCCCCCAAGCACAGAGGGTGATCCGTGCTAACAACAGCTGCTCCAAGACTCATCAAATCACATTAGCATTGCTCGTGCCTGGTTTCTCCGAATGTCACACTCAGCGGTGGAGCAAAGGCTGGTCAGCTCACAGTCATATTAAGGGAAATCTTTACTAAACCAATCCATGGGGTCTGCAAACCGTTGTTCTTTCCAACTTCCCATCAAGTGGCCTGTGCTCAAGGGTAAAGCAAGGGTTATAAATCACAGGAAAGCTTCCCCTTGACACAGTTCCACAGCTAGAATATGAACAGAGTGTTGTTTACTTTGTTTAACACCACAATTAGTGAAAATCAAAATGTCTACAGATGCACTCACTGTAGTAAATTATTAGGCAATTAACCTTAATGCTCCCTGCTCTCAATCACCAACTTACTTCTGCTCTGGGGTCCTCGAGAATATTTCTCAGGCATCCTAATATATGATTGCACCGCAGCTTAATGTTAAGCAGGACGAAATTTGAATACAATGGAAGGGCTCAAGGATGGAGCAAATTCCGAAGGCGGGAGGGCGAGAGCTTTGCGAACCGTTGAAGGAAAAATACAGACTTGCCACACAAAGACCGAATTGACAACAGAAGGCGAGGTGCTCTTTGTAAGTAATCTCAAACTCATTCTTTCTTTCCACCAGCAAGTTTAAGCCCTTATCACGTCATGCTTGGGCTAGTTTAATAGAGGACTTCCAAATGGTCTCTTTCTGCCTCTCCAAGCCGTTGTACCGGGTTAATCTTCCTGAAGCACAGGACTTAGAACACCGCCTGGCTCGTAAGCCCTCCGCGGCCGCACCTGGGTAGTAAACAACATCCGGGCACCGTAGTGTAAATTCCTTTCTTCTTCCTCAACCTCGCTTTCGGGTCCTGTCTTCTACGCCGGCCCCTCGTCCCACCGCTTCCCTGCCTCAGCTTGTGCTCCCCCCTGGGGCTGGGACCCTGAGATGGTGCCGGGCACGGGCGAAGACTCCGGGGTGAGACGGCCCGGATTCCTGCTTTCCCAATTACTGATTTTGTCACCTTGTGATCAGTTTCCTCATCTGTGAAGTGGGAATGCTAATAGAAACGGCTTCAGGAGGCCGCCGTAAAGATGAAGTGGGATAATGCATGAAAATAAATATCGAGAAAATCACTCCGGGGCTTTTTATATTGTAGCAAATCACCGTTTCTCACATTTTGGTCTCACCACGTGTATCACGCTGTTAGAAGCACACCCACCCCCGCCGCCCCCTGGACTGGTGGCTTCCGGGAGCTTTGCAGGGTCGGGTGCTGGGATCCTGAGAGTGGGTGCAGAGATAGGGGTAGGGGGAGAGAGAAGGGTTTGGGAGCTGGCATGAGTCAGTGGGATGGGAATGAGAGGCACCCGACAGCTCAAGAGGCTTGGGAAGAATGAGTGAGCAGGAGAAAAAGACTGGACGGGCTCCGGGCGGGCTGAGCACAGAGACGGGCTTTCTATGCGGCAGCTCTGTCTTTGCTTATTGGTAGGAAGGCTGGTGCTGCTGGAGCTGAACTGGGTAGGCCTGTGTGATCACCTCTCATTCACTGCTTTTTAGAAAGTGGTTTTCGAGGCACCTGTGTGGCTCAGTGGGTTAAGCGTCCAACTGTGGATCTCAGCTCAGCTCTTGGTCTCAGAGTTGTGAGTTCAAGCCCCACATTGGGCTCCATGCTGGGCATGGAGCCTACTTTAAAAAAAAGTGGTTTTAATTGCCTAAGAAAGACATATGTTCTCTTTATAATAGAACATTACATATAAGGCCAAAGTCTCCTTTGACCCACTCTCCCCCTCCTTAGAGATAACTATTGTTAAGAATACACTTCTAGACATCTGTGTACATATACATATCCATAGAAATTATATAGAACTAATTTTTTTTGTTTACGTATATGATATCATGCCATTCATGTTGTCCTGAAGTTTATTTTTTTCCCACTCAATAATAGACCTAGGAGAAGTAATAATATATATGTGTCTGTGAGTTATTTCTTCTCTGTGGTCTATTATTATGCAGACCTATTATATATCTCCCATTTCTTTAAATAGTTACACATTCTATACTGTGAGCAGTGCCCGGTTTCTTCAGCCACTGCTTTACTGATGGACGTTAGAGTTGACCCATAGTCTTTCTGCATCTTAGCTCTAAAGCCAAATCATCCATTTTGATTCCTACTACATTTATTCATCAGTTGTATATGTATTTTTTTGGACACCTATTATGTGCCAGGCACTGTGATAGCTGGCGGGGGCGTGCTACCACCCTGCTCTCCCCAGCTCTGCAGTCTCATGGGCAGTGGATTCAGGGAGCAAGCGTGTTCTAGGGATGGAAATAGTAGTGTCTCCCCTTACACTGGGTACGCTGTGAAGCCGGTAATCATAAATGGCAAAAAAATCCCGTAGTATCAGAGTCATCCTTGAAAATTTCTTGAATTGTTTGTAAAGTGGAGTGTTCAAGGGTTTCATGATAAAGGAGGAAGGGAGATGTTACAGAAGGATTTGAGCCCCTGATTTTCCCCTTTCCTAATGTATCAGGGGCTAGAAAGACTTGTTCTCTCAAGATGTATGGTGAAGAAGTTAGGGCTTTATAAGTAAATGATTTATGGGTCAATAATTTATGCTTCAAGAGAAAACCAAAATGGGGAAATGTTAGGGCAAGGGAGGAGTGTGTAATCCTCGAACAAAGGTTTTGGGAGTTGTAAGTGGAAGGCTGAAGGAGGAAGTTTGAACAACAGCAGCATGATGTCTGTAAAGTTACAGCACGTCTCGAACAGGATGATTCGTCATTGAATCACGTGTAGGCACTGAGTTTCAAGGTTACCACACACGGCTAGACTCCATCTCAGCCAGCTCCCATTTTCTCTTGAATATTATGTGTTTGTTGCATACACATAGAGGGGCATAATGTACAAGCCTCTAGATGGGAGAAAATTGCTGTGATTGCCATCAGGTTAGCCAGGGAAGGCACTTAGGAAATTTAAGCTTCTTTTTAAAAAATACACTGAAAACATGGCTATGTGATTGGTGTTGGCTGTGGACTCTCATGGTGTGGTGACCATCTGAGCTGTCAGCACCAAGATGCCAAGGGCAGGCCAAGGGCAGTAATGACAGCGTTTTCAGGCTGGTGACCAAAACCTGGTGCAGAGACTGAAACTGAGTCAGGGTTCTGCTGAGAGGGAAACCGAGTCAATAGCAGAAAAGATGCCAAATCAGAGAAGCCAAGTGAGGAAAGAAGAGTCGGAGAGCCAATCACTAAATTGCCAGCCCCAGAGTGTGATGGGAATGCCTGGCAAGAAGTTAGGAAAGGCGCCGGGGGCTTCGGACAAATTTGTGTGGATGATGCTATGCTCCCCGATGCGGTGGGGAGAGGAGAGTGGGAGGTTTTGAAATATCTTCTGCAAATCTAAAGTCCCCTTCTAGGAGATGCCATCACTGGCCTTAAAAACACAGATCTCTGTATTCAGCAAGCATTCATACTGCTCTCTTAATTTCTCATCATGTCTCTTTTTATCCCCTCTGTAGACCTGAAGCCCATTTATAATTTATATCTTCTCTTTGAGCCTCGTATGTCTAGTCGAGGGTCCGGCAGACTTTCCTGTAAGGGCCAGATAGTAAATATTTTAGGCTTTGTGGCCTAGACAGGCTGTACCTCAACTTTTCAGCTCGGCCATCAGTCAGGGAAAGCAGTCTAGGCCAATACATAAGTGAATGAGCATGGCTGTCTTACAATAAAGCTTTATTTAAAATATAAAAAAAATAGGTGTTGGACCGGATTCAGACCACAGGCTTGGCATATGGCTTTGTTTTTTTCTGTTTTCTTAATTTCGATTATTAATCAATTTTGTTACGATCACTGAAATTATTCTTTATGAGCTCGTGTGTGTGTGTGTGTGTGTGCGCGCGCGTGCGTGTGTGTGCGCGTGAACCTATTTCCATCTGTTCATGGACATGCTGGTTAGGTCTGGTTCCTTGTCTTGAACTCTGTGTAGGTCGCTCATTCTTATGGAATTCTGAGCATTTAGAATTTCCCCCCCAAAGTCCCCAAGTGATTTTAACAGAGCTGAACAAACCCCTTAAAGCAGACCAATGATTCTCCTTGATAAAAGAGGTGGGAAAGAACTGAGTTTGCTAATTGTTCTTGGCTGAGGACATTACCTGGCATTTGATCTTTACACATCCTCGTGCAGCAAATGGATTTCAAATTCAATTGGGAAGCTCAGTGATCTCATGGAAGCATAATAAAGCCATCGCTTGCCCAGAACCCCCGAGGTTAGAGTGTCCTAGAACTGATTAAAAGCTATTTCACTGAGTGTTATTCTTCAAAGCGAATGAATATTCTGATGAGTATGGCTGCTTGAACTGAACTATTTTTAAGTAGTAGCTTGATTTGCTGTTTTGATAAGTCTGATGAAGTGTGTTTGAACACGAGTGGAGATTTTCGCAGGCATTCCGACTTGTTTGTACAATCTTCCCCAAATTGTAGGAATTATCCTCTCATTAATACTGTTGTTTGCTGTTTGGGCTAAAGCATGTAATGTTGCTTTGTAATTAGGATAAACTGGAAACAAATGAACAGATTAGTTAATTGTCACAAGAAAATTTGCTCCAAAGTCATGTCATAGCACATCAAGATATGGGGACATAGTGGAGGGTGACTGGGTGCCCTGCATACGTCGAATTGCATTTGAGTTTGGTAATTTATTATGGCTACTCTATATCTGCAATATTTTCTGTCTCCTGAGAACACAGCAGAACGTCCCGTCACTGGCCCTGAAGAAGGGGGGTACTTAGAATCACATGAAAGGATATAATCCTCTGTTGAAAAGAAATATCAAACCTTTTTAATTTCGAAGTGAAAACTTGGGGAAAATTCCCCCATTGTACTTCTTCTCTGGAACAAAGATTCAGTGTGTAATCAGGGTGGTGGTCAATAGCTCAAGTTTTGGGGGGGGTGCAGGCCGGGCGGTCCCAGAATGTCCCACCTTGGCATGTGGATTACTTAGCGCTCAAGGCAATCAAGGCCAGGCAGACTCAGGAGGAGCTTTCTACCTCCCTCCCACGGCCTAAAAGAATGTACCCAGTGCACCTGTACCAGGAACAGACCTATTAGCAAAAACAACTTTTTATATCAGAAAGACTTATCTGCATGGCATGTTTACCCAACATCAGCTCCTCTCGTCTTCTTGGGAACTGTCTTCCTTCGGTTTTGAGACTCCAGACCCCTGCCTCCTTCTCTTCAGCTCGGGACGGTGGATAAGCCTCAATTACCTGACCTCCAAGGGCGCCTCTCATGTCTTTATGGGGCTTCCCCACATACAAAATTAAATTTGTTTTTTCCTATTAATCTGTCTTATGTCAATTTAGCTATTAGGCCAGACAGAGAACCTAGAAGGGAAACAGTGGGAATTTGCTTTAAAATTCTCTGGTTAAAAAAAAAAAAAAAGTGCAGAGGATGGAGGTTACAGACAAAGTTGGCAAGTGGCTATGATTTCTGAAGCTGAGTGATAGATTTGTGGCGGTTCATTATATTATTTCTTCTACTTCTCGTATGCTTCAATAGTCAAAAGTCAGGGTCAGAGGTGGTGATGGAGAGATGCTACCACGATCAAATCTGCATGTAAACAGTTTCTCTGGCTCAGTTTGTAAAGTATATGTTGGTTGGAAGCCTAGATTTGACCGAATGACAAGAGGACTCATCCTAGGGTAAGGGAAAGCTGAGCAGAGAAGGAAACTCCTTTATTTGACTAAGATGATGGGAGAGAGTAGAGAATGGGGACAAAGTCTGGTCGGGCGGCTGTTCACCCAGAGAGCTTTAGGCATCCAGTCAGCTCTCGTGTTGCGGCTGGAGCAACGGCTCAGTTTCCCTGCAAGAATCCCACCCCCTGTATGTTAGCGCACGGCTCCACCTTAGCTCCAGGTGTGGCCCGAGTACCGCATTGCCCGGATGAGGGGGTGACTTACTTCCTTTGAGCCCATGAGGTTAAGACCTGGGGCTTTTGCTGAAACTCTTGGGGAAGGAGCCCTCATCTTCCACTGGGCTTCTGCTTTGAGGACAGGAGTCTAGTGCTGCTGGCAGCCATTTTCCACCATGTGGAGAGTTCCTGGCTGAGAGAAAAGTGACCTCAGAGGAAAGCAGGGTTGGGGGCTGGACAGAGCAAGAAGTTAAACCCTAATGATATTATTTCAGACTCTGGATCTAGGCAGGCCTGAAGTGAAGTTACACTTAAACTTTTTGAATTTATGAATCAACAAATCTTATCTCCCTCTTCCTCCCCCTCCCTTTCTTCTCCTTCCCCTGCCCTTCCTCTTCCCCTTCTCTTTTCCTTCTTCTTCTCCTTCTTCCCCCTTCCCTACTACTCTGCCTCCCCGTCTTTCTCCTCCTCCTCCATCTTCTTCTCTGTTTCTGCCTCTCTGTCTCTCACACTCTCTCCTTTAGCCAGCTGGGTATATTTTTTCACTTGCAGATGGACGAGTTCTCATTAATACAAACTTCTGGAAAGTTTCACAGCTTTGCCACTTTCACAGCTACACGTCCCCATCCCCATAAGTAGTTCATAATTCCTGATAGGGCTTTCTAGCCTTTTAGCCAATAGCTAAATTTCTATTAGATGATCAGCCAGTGTTCTCCTTCTCCTCACTATAAATCTTGCACAATTTCAAACGTATACATTCACAAACTGCTTTTTAATGGCAACCCAGCCATTCTATTGAAATCACTGTATATGGTAATTAGTAATCTGCAAGATAATTTTAGTTAATTTTAAATTTAAAATCCATCATGCAAAACGAGTTGGATCAGAGAGGAGCTACCAACAAAAGAAATGAATCGGAGTGTGAGAGAAGCCGCATGCAATCCTGGAAATAAAAATGTACAAATTTCTCAGGGAATAATCATTGTCTTGATTTTTACTTGTAATTATAATTTAATTAGGAACCTACTTTTGCAACATTTTAAAAGTACATAGTTAGCATTTAAGTACTTTCCATATAATTATCTGTTATTGAACCCGATCATTATGTGGCGGTTGCTGCATAAATTACTGTGCTTTGTGTAAAAATATTTCTCACTTCAGGTTGACTTGAAATAAAATAAGACAAATCCTTTGAATGGCATTTAGCAGCCCCCCAATACTGCATAGCTGCTTGGCCCCTGACCATGTTAAAGAACGGAGGGTGGGTGAACTCTGTTTTGTTTTGCTGATATTGCTGAAGATCATTTCTAGAAACCCTGAAGATTCTCCCTTCCCTTTTTTTTACTTCCTAAGAATTTAGTTCTTTCCTCATTGCTCCTCTTGGGACAGTTCTAGAGAATACATGGAAATCCTGCCTCAGACACCTCCCTAAGCCCTTCGTTGTCCTGGAGGAGAGCCAGCCAGTGTTTGAGAGTCAGCTACGCCCTTGCAAGGCTTGTTCGAGGCTCTGATGGAATTTGGCTGGGGAAAGGAGAAATCGCTAACATTTGAGCACTGTCCTTACGTATTTTGTCTAATTCAAACCCCCGTCAAAGCTGAAGGCATATAATAACAAAGTCTGTTCTGATACTGCCCCATTTTGCAGGTAAGAACATCGAGGCACAGAGAGGTCGGCAGCTTGCCCAGGGTTGCCTGGATGGGGGAAGTCAAACCAGCATCTAGATCTAAGCAGTGTGACCTCAGAGACCGCACGCCTGCCAGCTGCAGTGCCTCGGCCCAAGGGTCACCACAGGGGCCATGGCAGGGAACACAAGGCACTGAGTGTCACAGAGAGTGGAGGAGAAGTACTCCACCTTGGCCTGCGAATGGCTTTTTAGTACCTATATTCCAAAAGGGATTGTGGTCAGACAGGGGAGGGGACTGTTAGAGAACGTGCCGGCACTGGGGTCCCGATCTCCTGCTCTCCTGGGAAGCCAGGCAGGAGGTGGGACGTCTTTTGCAAACCGTTAAGTGCTGCAGGAGGGAACACGGGGTCAGTGGTGTCGCCTCTGCCCACGTTTGCATGCGCTGCTGGTCTGAACTGAGAGTTTGCCTAGGTTTAGAACGTCGACCTGCTTTTGTTGTTCAGCTTCATTTATTCACATCTATAGATCATTAAAATTAAATGCTGCCGTAACATCTACACATTATCCTGTAAATAGTGATGGCGTCTTGAGTTCTAAAAGGAAGGGAGACCGTTTTCCATTATGTTCAGGCCCCTGTGGTCTCTGCAGCTTCTCGGTGCCGGGTTTAAAGGCCATGGACACATAAATAGGAAGTAGGCTCTAACATTTATCAAGTGCCAGCTGTGTCCTGAAGGGGGTTTACCTAATAGGATCTCATTTAGAGCAGACAGCCAAAGATTAAATTTTATTTCCATTTTTCCAGCGAGAACACTGAGCCTGAACTCACTTGCCCACCTCATTGGTGGGGCTGGGATTTGGGCCAGGACGTCTGCCTCCAGAGCACGCTTCCTCATCGGTACTGAGGAAGTAGAGGGTTGTACCTCTTCAGGTGTGAGGGCTGGATTAGGGTGCCCCCGCCCCCGTCCCCTCCTCTCTGAGACATGAGGGCTGCCCCCTTCTGGTCCACAGAAGATCCAGGTGAGGCTGAGACCGAATAAGGGGACCCCCCAGGCTGTTCACGTCTAGGGGTAGTTACCAAGAGAAGGGTTCATGTCTGGTGAGCAGTGACCACCTTCTAAGTCCGGATAGATCACAAAGGAAACAAGCCATGGGGGCTGGAAGACCTGGGGGTGATGGGTAGGCGGGGACAGACACCAAAGGGGTGATGGGACAAAAGCAAGACTAGGAGTCAGGCGGAGGGAGTCGCAGACCCAGACTAAGAGTGGCGGGGACTCGGTGATGTATGTGCCGGACAGGAGGACTCCCCGCCCCCGTCCCATCCACTGGGTCCCCCACAGGGGTCCGTGCTCTTCAGGGGCCACTTCAAAGTGCCCCTCCCCGATGACGGTTTTTCTGCTTTTCTTTATTCTCCTACTGCCTTTTCCCAAAGACTGCAGCTCACATGCTCATTCTAGCCCTCGGCACAACCTGCTGGCTGCGAGGGGAAGATCTTCCCCGCTGTCTTGGTTCTTTTGGCTAATGATTAAATTCACACAAAGACAGATTCACAGGAGAAAAAAAATAACGCAAATTTTATTTTGCACGGACGGGGGTCTCATAGATACGGAGCCTAAGAAGTGACCAAAGCGGGCTGTTCCTATACCTTTAAGACAAACAACAAATTTGTGAGGAACTGACAAGACAAAGAAACTTCGGCTCGGGTACTAATTACTGGAGAAACTGAGCAGAGTCTAAACAAACTCTGTTTAGATAGCCTTCTTGGCCCTGTATTCTCTACCCCCGGCCATAAGGATGCCTCTCTACCCCCCCCCCGGGCCGGAAGGGTACCTCTCACGTGGGAAGTCACTTCCTGCAGGCTGTTCTTCCTCCACCAGCTGTTTCTCAAGTAACGTTTATTTAAAATAATCAATATGCTCCTTTGGCATATCTGGGGGCGGCCTGCCCTGAGCCCCTTCACTACCGTAATCCTGTGTCTGAGCTTTCCCTGGGGAGACGTGAGTGTAAGAAAGGTAAGTTCTATGTCTTCTCCACTCTCGTCTTTCCGCTCGGGTGAGGTGCCTGCACGTGGTCGTGTTCAATAGAGGGGGGTGAATCAATGAATTTCTGTCCTGCCCAGTTTGTTTGGTGTCTGTTTCCTCCTGCTAGAATGAAATATCCCTGTGAGTAGGGGCTTGGGGTTTTTTGTTTTTTATTATTTTTTATTATTGTATTTCCAGGAGCTAACACAGAGCCCTAGAACCAACATACATTAGGTGCTTAATAATGCACGTTGAATAAAAGAATCAATTATTGGGGTGCCTGGGTGGCTCAGTCTGTTAAGCATCTGCCTTCAGCTCAGGTCATGATCTCGGGGTCCTGGGATCGAGCCTTGGGTCCGTCGGTCTCCCCGCTCAGCGGGGAGTCTGCTTCTCCCTCTCCCTCTGCCCCTTCCCCTGCTCATTCTTTCTCTCTCTCAAATAAATAAATAAAATCTTAAAAAAAAAAAAAAAAGACTCCAAGAGCCTCAGAAACAGCAGCGGAGACCATTAAAAAAAAGAAAAAAAAAGAATCAACTATTCCTTTACTTCAGACATGGGTCAGACTGGAAAGTTTTACTTTGTTTATACCACGAAGGGGCTCAGGGGACAAACTCACCAATAAGAACCAAAGGGAAGTGGATACAACCCAAATGGCCATCAACGTGGACAAGCAAATGTGGTCTGTCCACAGGATGGAGTAGTATTCGGCTACAAAAGGGAGTGAGGTTCAGACACAAGTTACAACGTGAGTGGATCTTGAACCCTTGACACTAAATGAAAGAAGCCACACACCGAAGATGGCCTATTGTGTGTTTCCATGTATATGAAATGTCCAGAACCGGTGAACCTATAGAGACAGAAAATAGCTTAGTGGTTGCCCTGGGCTGGAGGGAGGGGAGCGTGGGGAGTGACTGCTAATGGGCATGAGGTTTCTTCGTGGGGTGATAAAAATGTTCTGGAGTTAGAGAGTGGTGATGGATGCACAGCCTTGTGGATATACTAAAAACTGCTGAGCTGTGTACTTTAAAAGGATAAATTTTATGATATGTGAATTACATCTCAATAAAGCTATTATTTTGAAAAAAAAAAATAGAAGAACCGAAGGGAAGATCACGCTTGATCTGAGCCTGTGAAATTCTTTTTCCTGGGAGCCACAGTCTGGGCTTCTTCATTCTAGGTCCTAGAGAGACCCAGACGGCCACTCTGCAGAAGCATGCATGCCCCGCAGCATGGGGCAGGGGAGACAGCAAGAGTACTTCCTAGTGCCAGGGGAACGGCCAGAGAAGGAAGGGGCAGATTAGAGGGAGACGGCTCTGGATTACCTCTTGGATAATGGTTCTAGCACTTTAAGAAAAATTAGAACTTGATTACAAAGTTGATGTTTATTTTTGAAAACATAGGGTTAAGTGAAACGAGTCTTGTTAACTCCACCCCTTCTACCCCTCTGCCTTCTGTCCGGTTTGCCTAGCTCAGAAGGCCTCCACTGGGGCAGCTTTGCCCGCCAGAAGATATTTGGCAACGTCTGGAGCATTCTAGGTCTTCACCCCTGCGGGGAGGTACTGCTGGCATCTAGAAGGTGGGGACCAGGGAAGCTGGTGACCCACCCTGCCATGCACAGACGGTTCCCCACATCAACAGCATTCTGGTTCGAACTGTCAGTGTGTGGAGGTCCAGAAACGCTACCAGCTTCCCGGTCCAAACTACTATCACCTCCCGCGAAGCCACATCTGGAGTCCCAGCGATCTCTCTGCTTTCACAACTCTGATCATTTGCGATGGTTGCTGTAACCACTTGCTGTGAACTTAATGGCTTTAGGGAACAGAAATGGATGATTTTCTAGTTATCTGCCCACATTACAGAGCATGCAAAAGACAACATACGGTGTCAGGAAATGCAAATTGTTTACGGCTGGGGACTCAGCTCCTCATTCTCAGATATGGGTAAAGTAGGTATAAGCCACGTTCAAGTGGCTCTCCCCACACCGCCATGTTAATGGTACCAGTGAAATCTAGTAATCTAGATATGAAATGACATATCAGACATCTTTGCATCTATTTTTGGCGGTGTGGGTTTAAATATGCGAGTCCTGACATCAGCTACATTTTCCAATTTTATGGCCAAGTGAAGTTTTGCAGCCGACTGATACACATGGGAATCAGTATCCAGTGATATGAGAACAAGGCTGAGAGTCTCTCTCTCCACCCCCGTTATTCTAAGAAGGAGAAAAGTTTTAGGCCAAGATAAATGGAAATTATCCAGTAACTTCAAATATATTACTCCCCGGATCTCCTGTCTGGGTAAATCAGAGATACTCACAACTATAGATAATGAGGTAATTAAAAACTAGTAAATATAAATGTGAGGTGGCTTCTACCATTAAGCCCAGCAAATGTATCTGATTCTGAAACACTGACTGTATTTTGAAATGTCATATCAAGTATAGGAGACACTTTTACAGATCTCCCTGAGAAATATTTACATAAAACTATATTTTTATATACTATGTAAAGTACCAAAGTATAGCTTTAATCAAAACTGTAAATAAGACTAAAGGTATGCTGTAAGTGTGAAATATGCAAACATAAAAAATTTTAGCAAAATTTTAAATCAGTTTCACTTTGAATTATACTGGCTTCCCTATTACTTGCAAATCCCTCCACTCCCGTCCCACTCTTCCCCCACTTCAACTTAATATTCCTTCATGGAGAGAAGACATTTTTTGGGGAAAAAAATCACAGTGGTTTTATGTTTCTGTGTTTGTTGGGAAAAGGATGTAAATTTAGAGAGTGTATTTCTACCTACATTGTGAGTTAGGGTTTTTTAGTCCTCCTTGTTTCCAGGAGGGCGTGGGGGTAACTGTGGGAAGCCAGACTTTGGTGCTGGGCTGAGATTCAGGTGGAATCCTGCCTCTGAGCCCAGCTATGTGCTGTGGGCAGGTGATGTCATCTGCCTGGCTCTGCGTTTCCTCCTTTGTAAAATGGGATTAATGGTACCCACCCCTTGCAGGTGGGAAGGGGGAGAGGAGAGGATGCAGGGTGGTCCTGTGGCACATCTCAGCACCAGTTACTTCTCCCAGAGTATTGCAACATCCATTTCGCCTCTTCGCAGTTCTTGGTATCGTGGAGGTACTGACGCCTTCTCGACGTTATGGTTGGATGGAGTGGATTGTGTGTCAGGGACATCAAATAAGGAGCATCACCATTGTGTCCCAGTGATTTCCCTGGGGCGGCCAGCTGTTTCTGAGTTGGAAGGAGCACTTTGCAGAGTGCTTCATGGCTGTATTCTCTTCAAATCAGAATGTTTTACTGACATTGATTTCAGGGGATTCTCCGTTTGCAAGATGCCTTTACCCTGACTCACCATACCCTGCGACTTCAGTGGGCAGAGGTCAGGTGAAAGGTGAGAAGGGGAGGGGAGACCAGAAAGTTTGGTTTACGAAAAACACTATGGTTGAGTGACCAACTTCTGGTTTCCCCGGGACTGTCCTGGTGTTAGCTCCACATCCTATGTATGACCCTAGAAATCCGTCAGTCCTGGGTAAGCCAGGGTGGTTGTCACCCTACGCTGTACTGAACAATTTTAATTCTGAGAGAGGCAGTCATAAACTGATTTGTGGTTACATAGGGAATGGGAAGTGACGTACACAGGCACAAGGTTTCTTGTTAGGGTGATAGAAATGCTCTGAAAGTAGATGGCGATGATGGCTGACCGCACTAAGTGTACTAAAATTCACCAACTCCTACTCTTAAAACAGGTGAATTTTATGATATGTAAATTATATCTCCATAAAGCTATTTAAGATTGATTGTGAAATTATATTTCATAATAAAGCATTTGATTTTTTTCATAGAAAAATAATACTTTGTCCACAAAATGAATGCATACATTAAGAATTTGAACTGGATTGCCCATCAAACTGGGAAAGATTTAAGATTGGCAAAACTCAGATTTGACAAGGATACATGAAAATAGTCTCATGTTCAACTGGTCAAAGGTATGAACTAACAGAATGTTTTACTAGGACAGTTCAGCTGTATGAATCAATATGTAAAGGTACATACTCTTTGACTCACCAACTTCGTTTCCAGAAATTTATCCCAAACAGATCACTGTCAAGTGTGCAAAGATATATGTGCAAGTATGTTCATCACAGATGGTTTATAATAGAAACAATGGCTTGTAATTAGAAACAATCTAAATCTCCACTAGTGATGAACTGTTTAGATGAGTTATGGCAAATCCATACGATGAAACACTCACTATGCCAACATGGGGATGGCACTAGAAATCCACACACTCATCTAGGGTGTGTGACTGTCCTGCTTTGCTTGGGATAATCCCTGTTTTTGTACCGCAAGTCCAGTGTCCAGGTGAATACAGATGATTGGTTGTTGACAAATCTATAGAAAACCAGCCAACAGGATGTCACCAGAAAGTTAATGTGCGTTGTCTCGGGGATGGTAGATTTCAAGTCAGCTCAACACGGTTTGTTACAGATTTTTTTTTTTTTAAGATTGTATTTATTCACTTGTCAGAGAGAGAGAGAGCACAAGCAGAGGGAGTGGCAGGCAGAGGGAGAGGGAGAAGCAGACTTCCTGCTGAGCAGAGCACCCCATATGGGACTTGATCCCAGGACCCTGAGATCATGAACTGAGCTGAAGGCAGACGCTTAACCGACTGAGCCACCCAGGCGCCCCTGTTAGGGATTTTATTAGGATTTTTAAAATATTATTTGCACTTATTAAATAATTTTACATTTGAGGAAAAATGTTTGCATTAAAAAAAGAACCCCTGTTGACACATTAACAAAAATGTAGGCAGATTAAATAGGTTATTCGTTTATTTTATGTAATTGGCCATCTGTGGGAGATGGGTCTATTTGTGGATCTGTTGAACAGTAGGAGAGGCACAGACATGTCCCCAAAGTACACGAATTTTGGGGATGCATTCCCTTGTTTTCTGCTGTACCACATGGGCCTAGCATGGTGCTTGGCACTCAAGATCAATCGATAAATTTGTGCTTATTAAAATGTGATGGAAACAATCCATCACAATTGGAATGAGATGTCAAAGGAATACCTTTAAAATATTTGGTCAAATCAGTGAGCAAGCTATTATCTCTAAGTGAGGCCCATTGATTTGGCTGCTCTAATTTTCCTCCAGGATGAATGGCTAACAGTTTGATTGAATTGACGGATTTCTCCCCTAAGGGGGTTTTCACGTTTACTTACCCTCTTATTAAAACCCAATCACGCTCATTATCTAAAACTCAGAAACCAGGTGCCAAGCAAAAAATTAAAAATAAAAAGCCTCTCTAGAGGTAGCCACCGTTAATACCTTTACCACAGCCCCCTTCCCAGTGCTTTTCTACACACACAAGCCGTGTGTATGTATACATAAATTTATGTGGTGTAAAACATTTAACAAGAATGAAATCATGATATAATCTTTTTTTTCATTTAGCCACTGTTGCACTTCTGTCCACATCAGCATACACACAGCCTTCGCATTATTTTCAAAGTGGCTCTGTATTATACCACTGCATAGACAGTTCACACTTGAACTGGATTGATTGACTTTAAAAATGTTATATTTTTGCTGAACATTGTCCAGCTGGGATCCTTTCCAAGGCCCTCTATTTGGTTTCACATGTAATGTGTAGTTGAGCGCCTGGCATATAGTAGGTGTTCCATAGACGTGGATCCCTGTCTCACACCTGTATTTAGGGGACAATAGTTTTCGGCAGCTGAAGATGTAGTGGGTTAGAGTTGTATAATGATAATCTTCTGTGATCCTCAGTGCAGAGGTTCCTAGGTGAACTGCAGCTATTCCAAAAGAGTTCTCTCTGTTCAAGTAGGGAGCTGAAACACTTTCCCTCACTGCTGTCAGCCAGACCATCAGCAAGACCCATGGTCACCACTTCCAGAATTTTCTAGAATCAATCCTAGCATCTCTCTTCTCCTGGAACCTGAGCCATCCGTGTCACTGGCCAGTCTTGCCCACTACAAAGGACTTGGTCTTTGCCAGTTTTGTATCTTCGTGATGGTGCATACTAAGTGCTCAGCAAAAATAAAGATGCTTACCTCTACAACAAGTTAATACCAGCTGTTTTCTAACATAATATTAACCTGCTACAGAGGCAAAAATCTTTTTGTGGTGTCTCTATTTAATGATCCTGTAGTAAATGTATTGTTATGAAGCATGCCAAAGAGGAAAGAAATTTCAGAAAATAATTTGCACATATTTCCAATTTCCTACGCAACCTCTATGGTTACAATTTAATAGAATTAAGCCATAGAAATTTATTCGTGCATATGTTCTCAAACGTAGTTAAAGCTCGTCACTGTATCTGTTTGATGTATTTTGTTTTGAGGCAACTTTTTCATGATTTGCTGAGTTTCTGTATTTCTATCATGCAATTTTCTAACCTGTCCCTGGATATTAATGGATTCAGAATCTATAGCTGTAAGAACGATCTTATCAGAAATGCCGAATGAGTGAATATGGTTTCCTTGACTCATTTATTCATTTACATGTTATTGATTTCAACACTGAACACCTACTGTGAGTCAGGTAGTGTTCTAGGCCACAGTGCTACAATAGTGATGTGTATTTTGTTTTATGTGGCATGTAGTCTGACGGACCAGAGTTTAAGTATTACTCTTCTTTAAAACATCAATAGATTTTTAAAGGGAGTTTTCTGGTTACAAAAAAATTGAGCAGAAAGTGAGTGCCATATGATTCCTCTTCCTGCCTCAGTTTCTCTTTTATTATTAACCTCTTGCATTAATGTGGTGCCTTTGTTAAAATCCATGAACCAATACCGATACACTATTATTATTATTATTATTATTATTATTATTATTATTATTATTATTATCTCAAGTCCATTATGCTGGGGTTCACTGTTAGCGTTGTACATTCTATTTGGACAAATGTGTCATGACATATATCCACTATTACAGTATCATAGAATAATTGCACTGCCCTTACAGTCCTCTGAGCTCTGTCTGTTATCCCTTTCTCCCCTAACCACTGGCAGCTATTGATCTTTTTACTGTCTCTACAGTTTTGCTTTTCCGAAATGTCGTATAGTTGGAATCATACAACAGGCGGCCTTCTCAGCCTGACTTCCTGACTTAGCAATATGCCTTGAAGTTTCCTCCACGTCTTTCCGGGGCTTTACCTCATTTCTTTTTTCCTCTGAATAATGCTGCATCGTGTGAACATACTATAGTCTGTTTATCCATTCACCTACTGAAGGACGTCTTGGTTCCTTCCAAGTTTCGACAATTATGAATAAAGCTGTAATAAACATTCATGTGCAGAATTCTGTATGGAGATAGGTTTTCAGCTCATCTGGGTAAATACCAAGGAACACAATTGCTGGATCATGCGATAAGATCACGTTTAGCTGTGTAACAAACTGCCGAACGTCTTCCAACGTGGCTGCGCCATTTTGCATTCCCATCAGCGTTCCTGGTGCTCCACGTCCTCACCAGCCTTCACTCTCGCCAGTGCTTTGGATTTGGGCCCTTCTAATAGGTGTGTAGTGGTATCTCCTGGTTGATTTAATTTGCAATTCCCCAGTGACATCTGATGTGGAGCGGTTTTTCATGTTTATTTGCCATCTGTATATCTTCTTTGATGAGGTGAGAAGTATATGCTTTCCATGCAAATGTCTGAAAGAAAAAATTTCACTGAGTTTGGAAAAAAAAAAAATCACTCCAAAATAGCTGCAGCTTGCCTCCCCTCTCTGTCCGTGGTGGATGCATGGTTCTGTCTGCTGGGCATCGAGAGCTCATTCTCCACAGTCTTTCACAGAACCCCCTCTCTGGCATCCATGCATCCTTGGTGGTGCTGTCGTTACGATGTGACATGCATGTTACCCAAACTCAGCCAATCAGTCTCTCTCTTGACTTTGAATCTTAAGCAAGTAAAGGCAGGGCCTGGGCCTGTAGTTGAGTCTGATCATTAAAACCACAGCTCTTGACCATGGCGTCCCCCAGATGACTGGCCACTGGTTCCTGTTCCCACATTCCCAGAGCTGCTTTGGTTTCCCTCCTGTGTGAGGCCTGTTTAGCTTTTGCTTTATTTATTTATTTATTTATTTATTTATTTATTTATTTATTTAAAAGATTTTATTTATTTATTCGACAGGATAGAGACAGCCAGCGAGAGAAGGAACACAAGCAGGGGGAGTGGGAGAGGAAGAAGCAGGCTCATAGCAGAGGAGCCTGATGTGGGGCTTGATCCCATAACGCCGGGATCACGCCCTGAGCCGAAGGCAGATGCTTAACCGCTGTGCCACCCAGGTGCCCCAGCTTCTGCTTTAATTTAGCTCCTGTTTTATCCTCCTAATAGAACCTTCCTCTTGCTTGTCACCCAGTGTGGGTTTATGTGGATTGCATCCCAAGAATCCACCCCGCAGACTTGTGAGCATATTTTAAGACAGAGGCCATATCTTCCTTGTTTCTGTTTTCCCAATGCCACGCACAGTGTCTGAAACCTGGCCAACTCTCGGAGAACTAAAATTCATTGAACATTTTCTGGGTGGTAGGCATTTTCTGAACTTTAACTTACTAAATACTCAAAAGCAACACTTTTGTGGCTGGCGTGATCACCTTCGCTTCCTATGAAACAGAGACCCAGAGGATAAATATCTTTCGCTAAGTTGTATGACAATAAGCGGTGCGGCCCAGCCTGCTTGAGACCAGAGTCTCCCTGAAGCCACATAACACCCACAACATACAACACTGATGGAGTAAATCCGTGGACGAATAGATGTGTAATTTAAAGATGAAAGCTAGGAAAACCAGAATGAAAGGTTTTAAAAATAAACCAGAATATTAGGACGGTTTATAATGGTCAGCTCCTACCAGTATAATGTTTATTCCAAATTCGGTCTGCTGGTGTGACCATCTTTTGGGAACATTTGTTAAAAGTGTAGATTCAGGAGTTTCACTTCGGACCTAATGAACGAAATCCTTTGGGGATGAGCCTCAGGAGCCTGTATTTTTGACACTGTGCCTAGTTGATTCTGAGATACTCCCTAGGGGGAGCCTCAGTGGTTATATGTTTATGGGTACGGAAAGCTTGCGGTGACCTAGGATATGGTTTTGATATCTGTCTTTGTGCACGGTAACCTCATCTGGTAAGTGGACGCACACTTAGACTTCAAATTTTCACTTGTAGGGCACGCTTTCTCCCTGTGGCTCTCAGAGGGCTTTGTGTTGGGACCTCCACTCCCCGAAGGGTCCCCAAGACTTCCCAATACTGCCTGCCCTATATGACTTTCTAGATTACCCCTCTTCCCTTCCCCTCCAAGCCAATGAGCCCAGAGTCACTCTTCTTACATTAGGAACAGAGCCATCTAGATTATGAGCCTCTCAAAGGCCAAGATTTGTCCTATTTATTTATGCCCAACGTTTAGCATAGAGCTGGTCATTATCATCAGGGAAACAGCTATTCATAGTTTCCTTTAGTTTGGCGAATATTTCTACAAAAACCATAAAACTCTAGACTCCTAGATGGGGCCTCTCTTTGACAGAGAGGCAATGAAGTGAGGCAAGATGCTCGGAGGTTTACTCAACCAGGCAGACGTGGGTTCAAATCCCAGTTCTGCGTCTTGCTTATTGAACGCCCTTGAACAGGACTCTAAACCTCTCCAACCCTTTCCTTTTTCATCTCTTAAAAGAAAATAATGCTTGACTTCTGGGGCTGTTTGCAGCTTCCATGATATAATCATACATATAAAGCTCTCAGGAAGTGCCTGCCGCAGTTCTTAACTGCTAAATTATTTTCCTGATCATCCTTCTTACAGCCCATTTTTCCTGGGAAACTAAAAACTTATTCGAAAACATCGAAATCCTTATCATCCGTGCATGTTTTAATACACATAAACCCATCAGCCGGTGATAGGACTTGTAAGAATGAAATTTGTTTTATTTTTATTTATTTCTTTTATTTTTTTTCAATAGCTTGACTTACCTGGATAGAGACAGGCATGATAAAAAAGTTTTTAAATACCTTGGGTCTGTGAAACTCTGTTAGTTTTCACACAAAGACAACCTGTGTTAATAAAATATGACTCTAGTGCCTTAGAAATCTACATCAAAAAAAGGCTCTGTGATTATATAAAGAGTCCCCACCTAGCTGTTCTTTTGGCCCAAAGCAAACATGGAGCTCAATTACAGAATTGGGGTGCTAGGCATCAGAATTACATGTTTGGTGCCTGCCACTCACAGGGCAAAATTATCAACCGTTCAAAGCTTCTCCGTGCTTCTTCTGCTTTCTATTGTCCTAGAGGTTGTCCTGTTCTCAATTTAGGGCTCCGTGACTGCCGTGTCTCATCCAAGGGCTCATCTTTCCAGACAAGTCTGCAATCGTTTCTTAAGAGCCTTATTTATTTTTACTAAGCTTTCCTGATACAGGCAGCAGTCACAGCTGGAGGAAAGAAGTGCATTCTTCACTAATTTCATGCATCCACCCTTCCTCTGTCCATCCCTCCTTCTGTCTGTCCTTCCAACCAGCCAGCAATATTTGCTGGGCCCCAGCCAGGTGATTCTTCATTGATTCAGCCAGTATTCAGTGCCTCCTGAGATCTTGTATTTGCTAAGTGCTGGAGATAGGACAGTGAGGAAAGACAGTCATTGTTCTTAATCTCATGGAGCTCATGTTCAAGCAGGAGAGAGACGCTAACAAAACGGTCATATATGTGAATATACACATTAACATAATAATGGCACATTTAACAAATGCAGTGAAAGAAAGGCCATGGAATCATGAGAGCTTATAATGGCGACGGTGAAAGGTAATTGAATCAGTGGGGTCATAGCCATTTTTCCCAAGGGAATGGGAGATTGCACTGAGGTCTAAGAATAAAGAAGAGTTAATTAGGAAAGAAGGGAGGGGCGCATGTTAAGGGAAAAGGGGACAGCAGGTACTCCCCTGCGATGGGGGGGCATAGTGAGTAAGGGGGACTGAGCACTTTGAATACAGCTGGAGCAGAGGAGGCAGGAGAAGTGTGAGAAAGGCAGGTAAAGAGCAAGGCAGAGGCCAGACCTTGCAGAGGTTTGTAGGACACTTTAAGGACTTCAGATATGATTCTTAGAGCATTCCAAATGCACCAAAGGATTTTCATCAGGGGTATCTATCAGCTCGGGGAAGCGCAGGGTAAAGGAGCAGTGTGGGTGTGGAGAGTTCGGTCTGGAGGTTTTAGCAGCAGCTCAAATGAGAGAAGCTGCAGGCTTGAGGGGAACATGGTCTTAAAACTCTGAAGATTGATGGAGAAGTGTTTTATTCTAGGATCCTGTAAGGTAGCTGGGGACAGACTTCGTAAACAGACGTGCTAGCACATAAACAACAGAAGGTGGAACGACAGCGGTGTAGACTTTTGAAACAGGATTTAGATGCAGAGCAGAATGACTTCTTGAGGTTGGGACCTAATATGGGCTGTGACGTTGATAAGGAAGGAGAACCACAAAGGGCATTTCAGACTGGCGGGAGCAAGTCAATAAAGCCATAGAGAAGGAAATGTGCATAGTATAGAGGAAGCAGAGGAGGCAAAAGAAAAAAAATGCTGAGAGCACACAGCAGCTGTGACAGTCTTTCCAGACAAAGTGATTAGTCATGACTCTTGATTTCATGGCAGAAAACCAGCTCAAACTGGCTCAATGCAAAAAGTAAATTTATTTGCTGATGTAAATGGAAATTACATGTGTAAGTGGTTTCAGGTAAAGCTGGATCCAGGTGCTCAAATTATAGTGCCAAGACCTTTTCTCTCTCCATCTCTTGACTCTGCTTTTTCTTTTTTGTATTAGTTTCATTCCCAGGAATGCTTCTTCCTGGAAGAAATATGAGGCCAGGTGATCTAGACTTACCCACTGATTAGACAACCCAGATGGTAGAACCAACAATTTTAGCAAACGTTGGAGATACTTGTCTTATTGACCTAGCGGATATCACATACCCATCCTGGAATGAATCACTGAGGCTAGAACATCCAATGTTCTGATCTCGGAGATATGTATATACTTGGAATATATATATATATATATATATATATATATATATATATATGAATATATATACATGCGTATACACACACACACAGTTTTTTGTTTTTGTTTTTTTGTTTTTGAACTAAGGTTGGGTCATTGTCCCCTTCCCTGAGGCAAATGGATTAAGGGAAGGGAGGAAAGTTTCTCCATTGGAAAGTAGAATGCTGCTATGAGAAGAAGATGAAACATACAGCGGGAAGGTGAATTAGCAAACAAACAAATCATACAGGTGGTTTACTGTATCCTAGAAGGCTAAAACGAGTACTTGGGTGGGCTTGGAAGGAGTGCCTTCATTTTAAGAGAGTCCCTCTTGACTCATTGAAGAAATAAGTTGTGATGACATCTTGGGACACATACTAGTTTCATATTAAAGACACAGTGGGACCCTCTTCTCTATGGAACAACCACATCTGCATTTTATCTCTGAGATTGGTGGTGTTTCCTAGAAGCTAGAGAATCTTCAAATGTTTATTGACTCTTCCTTAGACTGAGGTCAAGAGATCTCTGCTCTCTGTACCTAAGTTGACATTCATTTGTTCTGGTGTTTTGTAAAAACAGCATGAAAACTGTCATAGAATTGGGAATTGAGTCATACTTGGAAGGTAGATGACGATTCGAGTTTTGTTTCCTATTTTTCTAGTGGAGGGAGATTGATATGGGTTTTTGATCATAATTCAAGTAAGATATGTCCTTGACAATGATTCTAGAGAGGTATCTAATTTAGAGCCCTTATTCTTCCATAAATTATCTTTTTTTTTCGTGTTCTTCTCTGAATTCCTTCATCTTTCACTGGATTTTTTTAAATTTAATTTTATGTTCGTTTCATTTTATCTTGATTAAGCTTTGAAAGGCCTTTCTGAGGATCTTATTTTGGCTGATAATTAATTTTAAGGTATTCTTTCTGGTTCGTAATAGCTTTTGTTATTGTATAATTAAAAACGAAATTAGAATATTTCTGCCCCCTCACTTTTGTGAAGCCTATAATCCAGCGCCTGGTGACAACTGGGATGTCACAATGAGTGCAGAGCAGGGAGGCTTCACTCTCTGTAGCAACTAAATTAAAACCCCAGTAAGAGGAAACAAAGTAAACATTAAATCATGTAACAAGAAAGATGAAATTTGATTTTATGTGAATTCTGCTCACCTTTGAACACCTCCAGCCTTTTCAGGGTTCCAAGGCAAATGGGTGTCAGGATTAAATTATCTTTACCAAGCACAGCACTCACTGCCTTCTTGTGGCTTACGGGTGCCCAGGGAAGTGAAATGGTCAGGTCCCCAGCCTCAGGCAAAGGAGGGCATGAAAGAAAACTATGAGATCCCGGACCTCCTTCCGGGCCCCACTCTCCACTTTCTGGAGGGCTGTGGTAGGCAGAATTCTAAAGATGCCTCCAGAGCCCCATGTCCAGGGTGTCCAGTCAAACATGAATCTGGGTGCTGCTGTGAGGAGATTTTGCAGAGGAATTAAGGTCCTGAGTCAGCTGCCCTGCAGATAATGAGGTTGTCTGGGTGGGTCTGGCCAGTCGGGTGGGCCCTCTAAAATTAGAGTGTTTTCACTGGCTGATGACAGAAGGAGAAGTCAGAGATATTCAAGATGCTTCGAGAGGATTCAAGGCACCATGGCAGTTGTGTTTTGATGGAGGGGCCACGTGTCAGGACCAGAAAGCACCAGCTGGAAGCTGAGAACAACTCCTGGCCAACAGGGAGCCCTTACTGACTGTTTAATGGGACCGCACGTCCTTAAACCACAAGGAACTGAGTTCTGCCAACCACCTGAATGAACCTGGAAGCACATCCTTCTCCAGAGCCTCCGGATGAGAACACGACCTGGCCAACACCTGGACTTCTGCCTGGTAGACCCTGAGCAGAGAACCCAGTGCAACCTGCCCAGAATTCTTGACTTCCACACCCACACAACCAAAAGATAATGAGTATTATTATTTTATAATAATAATTGGGTGTTGTTTTTAAGAAGCTAAGTTTATGGTGATTTGTTATACAGGGTAGAAAACTAATTCAGGAATTGAAAAGGCAGGTACACCAGACCCCATAGAAGTAATTGAAAAGGCAGGTACACCAGACCCCATAGAAGTAAATGTCACGCTATGACTCCGACATAGATCTCTGACTTCAAGATCAGTCTTAAAAGTACAGGAAACCGGCACGCAGCTGAGATCACATGTCTCAGTACCTGTTCAGCAACAGTTTTTAAAATGTATTTTTTTCAATGAGGAGATGAAAGAAAAATCAAAACCTAATAGTACTCTGTTCAAGTAGCCTATCTGTCTCACCTGTCTCTAAATGTTTTAGGGACACTGCATCCACGAGATGACGAGCTGAGTAGTGAGGAAGAGAAAATGTGAATTCTTGAACGCAAGTTTCATGATGGTGGGGATGTATCCATGTAATTCTTCTTATATCCCCCGTGAGAAGCATTCTCCGAATGAATGAACAGAAGAGTGGGAGACACGTGTCATTGTCTGGAGACACTTGGTTATTGCGACTGAGGGAGGTGCTCCTGGCGTCTAGTAGGTAGAGGCCAGGGGTGCAGCTAAACACCCCACAGTGCACAGGACAACCCCCCCCCCACACACACACCCAGCACACCCAGCCAGTAGTGCTGAGGTTGAGAGCTCCTAAGTTAGCAGATCTTTATTTCTCAGTGGGATGGACTTTCCCCTACTTCCCTTTCATGACCCTTCTGGTTTCCACAGATACCAACTTCCTGATGGTTTTCTAAAATATGTAATCATCTGCCTCCAATCTCAGTCTTTGGAATCCATCTGAATGTTTGGCTCCTGGGCATTTACTGGGGCCTTTAACCCTTTCCCTCCCAACCCGGCATCTGATGCTCGTGACAGCTGGTCTGGATGAACACCAGCCCCACGCCAGGAGCTGGACCGGATGACCCACGCCATTGCCTCATTGTGCTCATAGCCATTCTGCAGTGCAAACGCTGTCACCCCATTTCATTTATAGGGGATCGCGAAGACCCAGGAGAGGTAATATGCAAATAATGAATCATGGAACATTACATCAAAAACTAAGGATGTACTGTATGGTGACTAACATAACATAATAAAAAATTATTTAAAAAAAGTGCCGATCATAGAGCCGGTGAACATTCAAGCTGCATCCTGACTCCAAACCCCACATCCTCCTAACAGTACTTTACGCCTTCTTCTTTGCCCATGATGACCATACTTGCTTCAATTTTTGGTCATGGAAAATGCCCTAATATTTTTGTCAGTTCTGTGCCTATTTGCTCGTACTCATGATTTTTATTCCATTATTTTTAACCTGTTGCCATTCTCTGAAGTATGTGATCATTTTGCCACCTCCTTATCTAATACACCACATGGTCAACCAGGCAAAGTAAAATGGAAAACTGGAGAAATGTATCCCTCTTCCCGGAGCATCCAGAATCATCTTTTTCAGATATACATTTGATCATGGCTTGCCATCTCTTCAGTAGACTCCCCATTTCTTCGGGGATCCAATATCTTGCATGTGACCCACCAAGCCTTGCACGACCTTATCCACACCCTTCTCTCTCGCAGGGTAGGCTGGGCTGCAGAAGTAAATAGATTCAAAAATATATATAATGATTCAAACACAAAAGAAGTGTATTTCTCACTCACACAAAAGCCTAAACAGACATTACAGGTGGCTGACAGTTTTCCTGGGGGACCCAGGGTCCTTCTATCCTTGGGCTCCTCCTTCCTGTGGGACCTCATCATCACCTTCATCCAACAGGTCAATTGAGAAAGAAATGTGGAAGAAGGACAGCTGCTCCTTTAGGGTTAGGGGCACCTCACTTCCTTTACATTCCTCTGGCCCCACCCAACTGCCAGGGAAGCTGGAGAATGCAGTCCTGTGTCCCTCCGGAACAGGAAGATAAGGGCTTCGGTGTGTCTTCCTAAATCAACCTATCATTACTTCATCTTCTCTCCATGCGCTGTAACCATGCTGCCTCACCTTGTTTAAAGGCACCATGCCTGTTTTTCCACAGGGCCTTGAATATACTTCCAGTGGACAGAGAGATGGACGCATTCCTGATTGAGTTACTACTTCTTCAGCCCTCAGCCCGTGTGTGATTTCCCTAGGGAGGACCTCTCTGATAATTCGCCCCCCACCACTGCCTTCGCCAAGACTCTTTCTTGTTATATGCATTCACAGAACCCTGGTCAGTTCACACCGCATACATCCATTAAAAAAAAAAAATGCCCTCTGGGCACCTGGATGGGGCAGTTGGTTAAGCATCTGATTCTTGATTTGGGCTCGGGTCATGATCTCAGGGTCGTGAGATTGAGCCCCGCATCGGCTTTGCAGTCTGGGTGGAGTCTGCTTGAAATTCTCTCTCTCCCTCTTCCTCTGCCCCCTACTACTCTCCCTCTCAAAAATAAAAAAAATGCCTCCATTCATGATAGTTTTCATTAATGTTTGACTCACCCATTAGACCACAAGCTCCAAGACAGATGGAGAGGTGTCTGCTTTGCTTATATTGAATTCCAAGTACCTACCATGATTTCTAGAGCCACTCAAATATTTGTCAAATAAAAGAAAATAAGGAGTTAGAATCCCATCAGTGGACTCAAACAATGCTTCATTGATCATGTTCTTACTACCCTGAGACTGCTGTTATGAACTAAGTCACTGAGTTACTCAGGAACCTATTGGGAAGTAGAGTTTTAACACATAAACCAACTTTCTTTTTATAGGTCTCTCTCCTTTTGCTCCTTTGCTCCCTTCCTATGTATTTATTCGTCAAACATATTGAGTCTACATCAGGCATTATACCAGGTCCTGACTATGTCTGAATAAATAAGCCACATTTTCTGTCCTCAAAGAATTCTAGATAGCAAAGGAAATTGACACATATTCAAAAACTAGACAATAGTATTATTCTTGATGTAATAGACGTATGAATGAAAGGTGATGTTTTGAGCCAGGATGGTAGAAAATGATTGTGTTCCCAGAACAAATACTTTACATTATTTTTGCCGACAGGCTCTAAGTGCAAAAAAATGATGTTAATTATCTTATGTTAGCCTAGAGCTTTATATCTTGCACAATGCTTTTGGATATGTTACTTCCTTTCACACTCCAGGGCCGGGTAGGCCAAGTATGACTGGCAACAAATAAAAAGAAACTCAGGGAAGTTATGAGTTTCGGTAAGAGCTTACAGTTGCTGAATCACGGGGAGCTGGGGACTTGGTGGTTCCTAAGGAAGGGCCAGGATGGCCTGGCTGACGGGGGACATTTCAGATTAGGGCAATGTTTGTTTATCTACTGGTCTAGATACATTTCAACACTTTAATAGCTTCCATGGCCATCCCGGCTCGGATACCAAGCTGCCCAACTTTCAAGCCCTGTTATGTTACTAAACTCTGCTGCACCATTCTGTAAATTGTATTAATTTTCTTCTTTAAAAATATGTTTCTGCGTTCAAAAATTACATATACATATGGTGAAAAAACCAACAGTGAAAAAGAATTTTATAGAAGGGAAGTGAATTTTTCTCTATTTCCCTGGAAAGCCAGTCCCTCAGTCCCCTCCCAAGAGATAATAACAGCTTCTGTATCATTTACAAAACACTGTGTGAAACATATAAATTGTTAAATACAAATGGGAGTATACTTATTCTCATGGGCCTGCCACTTGCATTTTCTGCTCACCATGTCTGAGGTTTTCTGTATCATAATACACAGATTTCCTCATTCTTTCTCACAGCTATGGAGTGTCATCGTGCAGGGACTATTTACGTATTTACCATATATGAATATCATATAATAAATAGATGATGTGACACATATAACATGTATATACTACTTAATATATATTATATACTTAAACTGTTCCAGAGTATCTTTCCATAAACAGATGCACATATAATCTCTATATTTGTATCCATACATCCATCAATAAATAGAACCTACTTATCTATAAATAAACCCACATAATTTATCTATAAATAAATCCATTAAGTCAGGGATAGAAAAACTATGGCCCCAGGGTCAAGTTCAGTCTCCTACCTGGTTTTGTGAATAAAGTTTTATTCGAACACAGACACAACTGTTTGTTTATGTAATGGCAAGAGCTGAATAGCTGTGACGGAGACTATGTTGCATGAAAAGCCTAAAATATTTACGACCTGACCTTTTCCAGCAAAAGTTTGACAACCTCTGTATGGCGTATGGTTTATTTATTTAATTATTTAAACCTTGCCTGCATGGATTAAATGAGTAAATTTTATATGGATTGTTTTTGTTTTAACAGTTCTGTTTACAGTCTTTTATAGTCAGTGCTGCAATGAACCTCCTTCTACTAAAGTTTTTTGGCAAAAAAGGGGCTTTGTCTGTAGAATAACTACTTAGCACTGGGATTGTTGGGAGCCCTCACTAAGCGTATTTTACATTTGTACAGATGTTGCCAAAGGTTTCCCCCCAAAGGGTTTGCACTAATCTTCAGTCACACAATAGGATTTGAAAGTATCTGTTTATTCATGTGTTCCCCAAGCACGATGTATTGATTTTTGCTATTATCTTTAGATGACAAATGTGGGTATCTTTATATATGTTCAAAAGTCATAGAGACCCACATATCAACGACATTATAAAGCTTTGTCTCACTTCTATAAATTGGGATGATGATCTTCTAAATTAAGTGTTCTTTTTATAGTAGGGGAATTACTATGTTCTCATACGGATTTTAAGTACTTTTACTCTGTTGGTCATTTGTTTTTTGATAATAAAGGCAAAAATTGAATAGTCATATTTATAACTCCCTGATTCGAGAGATTGTCCCTATTTCAAGACTAGAAAGATCTTGCTTAGAAACTAATCTCTTAAACTCCTATGTTTTCTTCTAGCGCTTTTAAGATTTCATTTCTTACTGTTCGTATCACTGGATTGATGATTTTTGATAAGAGAAATGATGAAGAGATTCAGTTTTATTTTATTTTGCATTTAGAAATCTTTGCAGGAATCCAGAATCCATTCATTGAACAATCCATCTTTCCCCCACTGATTTAAAATGCAAACTTTATCATAAATTAAATCTCCATCTGTATTTGTTTCGGTTTTTTTACTCAATTTTGTTCCATTAATCTTTCTCTCCATTCTTGTGTCAGGCATGTGTTAAGCAATTTACATTCATTATCTCATTAAATTAACTCTAACTTTATAATGTTTTGTCTTTCAAGCCTAATCCTGCCACCTACTTACTCTGCTTTTCAGGGTCTTTCTGGTTATTTTTATATCATTATTGTTCCCTGAGACCTTGTTTTCTTCCTAAAAAAACTCAACCAGTCAATGAAATAGACTTCTTAGAATTCTAATAGGGATCACATTACCTTCATACTTTATTTAATTTAGGGAGATTTGATTTTTTTAAATAAGATTGAGCTATCTTAGAAAAGAGTAGCAAATATTGTTCCATTTATTAATACCTTCTATACTCTAGTAGTTATGTTTTATAGATTTTTAAAGATCCTATATATTTCTTATTAAATTTACTTGCTGGTATTTAAAAAATCTTTTTTCTGCTTTTTGAAATGAAAGCTATTCTTCCTTTATACTTTCCAGATGTTTTTATTATATCTACATTACATATCTCTATTAAAGTATCCACTATTCCTAAAATAATAAATAAATATGGAACTTAATCAAATATCTTTTTATAATGTTCAGAATATCATAGGTTTTGTGGGCCCTGACCACCCAATAGGGCAAATTATGTCAATAGGTTATGAAACTCACTTGGGCATGGTTAGTCATCCTTTCAATAGCTAATTTTGTTATTGTTGTTAATATTTTATTTAAAAAATTTTGCATTAATACTTATATATGTTAGATCAGTTGGGTTTTTTTTAATAATAATTTTTTTATTATGTTAGTCACCATACAGTACATCCTTAGTTTTTGATGTAGTGTTCCATGACTCATTATTTGCATATAACACCCAGTGCTCCATGCAATACGTGCCCTTCTTAATACCCATCACCGGCCTATCCCAATCCCCCACCCAGTTGGTTGTTTTCTTGTGCTTTGGTAAAGGTAGTTATCAATGATGTCAAGGCCTCACAAGATGGTTTTGGTTGTGTGGGTTTTTTTCCCTTCACGTTCTGGAACAATTTAAATAGGTTTGGAGTTGTCTGTTCATTGAAGGTTTATTGGATTCATTTGTGAGGAGCTCAGGCCCTATGTGGCCCCTATGGGGAGGGGCGGCAGTGGGGACATCTTGGGTTGTATTCCTTGGAAGCAGAGCCTGAGACAAGGATTCTTGCAAAAGACTTTTTGAGGGAGTACTCAAGGAAAGGAAACAAGGAAGCAGGAGGGGGCAGGAGAAGGATTTCAGCGAGGATATGGTCACAGCTGGAGTTGAGCTTCAGCCTGATCCCAGCCTGGAGCAGGAACAGCATCACAGGCTTAGTCTTCTTGAGCCGAGGAGGCTGGGCATGTAGACCCCTGCATCACTCAAGCATTGGCTGCTGCCTGCTTCTTTAAACTGCTCCTACTCCTCCAGGAAATGGGGCCTGGGTAGAAAAATAACCTCCCTGGAAAGGCAGGAGGCTCCCACGGGGCAGAGAACAATTCTCTAGAGAAGGGAGCCACTCTAAGCTCTTAGCAGCCAACACTCAGCCTCTGGAGTGTCCGGGCCCTGTGAAGGGCTCTGGTGGAGCCCCAGAGGCACCCACTGCGGGGGTAAGAAACTCTCTGACAACAGGACTCCTTACATTGATTATCTACCTGAAGACGGTTGTTCCTATGACAAAATTTGGCGTATATTCAATTAAATCGCTCCCAAAAAATTCTTGTCCTCTATACTACTGATTACCACTAATTATTCTACTTTATTAAAAATGACTTTAAAGCATAGGAATATTTTTTATCAAAGAGGATTAAAGAAAATGTTGAGGGGTGCCTGGGTCCCTCAGTAGGTTAAGCATCTGCCTTTGGCTCAAGTAATGATCCCAGGGTCCTGGGGTCGAGTCCCGTGGTCAGCTCCTTGCTCAGCAGGGAGCCTGCTTCTCCCTCTGCCCCACTTGTGCTCTTGAGCGTGCTCTGTCTCTCAAATAAATAAATAAAATCTTTAAAAAAAAGTGTTCAGAGTAAAATGTTAAAATCTTTCTTTACCTCCCTGCCGTTCAGCATCCTGTGCTCCTCTCTTCCCCAAATCACACTGTCCCAGAAAGAACCACTGTGGAGGTAGATAGATAGATAGAGATATCTGGATACCTATATCTATTTGAATATATGTATCCATTTGAATATATATGTATTTGAAATATATATATATCTAAAATACATATCTATTTGAAATATATATATATGTGTGTGTGTATGTGTGTTTGTGTGTGTCTGTCCGTATTTGCTAAGTATTTGCACGACTTATTTTTAGTAGAGCTAAAAAGTCCATTTAAAGAGAAATGGGGCTGACACAATCATTGACACATTCCTTGACGTAGACTTTAATGATCTGATAACCTTTTTGGCTGAGGTTCATGGTCTAAAGGAGGAAATAAAAGTTTGGATATTTGAAAAGAGAATGAGCTGACACCAGGTTTTGTGAAGCTTAGGACACTCAGAATGGACGTGGGGAGGATGGAGACGGCGTTGAATAGCCAATCTCTCACGTTCCAGGGGCTACAATGGTCTCTTCCAAATTTAGAAAACTCATGACTTTTGAGTTCTATTCTAACCCTGGAACAACTCAGGGGTTGGGACACTGAGTCCCCCATGCAGTCAAAAACCAGAGTAAAACTTTTGACTTCCCCAAAACTTAGCTACTGATAGCCCACTGTTGCTCAGAAGCATTGCCAGTAACATAACTAGTGGATTAATGCCTATTTTGTGTGCTCTATGTATTATATGCTGCTTTCTTACAGTAAGGTAAGCTAGAGAAAAGAAAATGTTTTGAAGAAAATCATAAGGAAGAGAAAATACATTACAGTCCTGTACTGTGTGTGTGTGTATATATAAAACATGTGTAAGTGGATCTGTGCAGTTCAAATGCGTGTTGTTCAAGGGTCAATGTGTTAATCTGGGGAGCATTTTCTCTTTGGCTTAACAATTAGATGACGTGCTTTCTTGTTCGTCACCTTGGGTAGGTCACTTCATATCTCTGAACCCCTGCTTCTTTACCTGTCATTTGGGAATAATAATAGACACCTTACAGAGTTTCTCCAGTTTAAATGAGATGATGACTCATTAAGTGAGGTATTGTTGATTTATGACATGTGTATTTTCCTGTCCTCCCAACTGCTTAGGGAGAGCTCTCTACTTCGTCTGGGATTTCTCTCTCGCACGTTAAGGGAGGCTACCCGGCTTACATGAACAAATACTAATTGACCCTGCCCCCAAAATAAGCTGAGTGCCCCAGTATCAGGCTGGCAGGTCGTCCATGTCTTAGTGAGGCAATTTCTTCTTGTAAATGAATAACCCAGAATAGTCAAGCTAGTGCCTGGAGCTGCTACTGCCTTTTGGATATGCGAAAGATGAGTATTGATTGAGAGACTGCATGCCAAAATGGTAAATGAAAAATCTCCATGAACTGTAGGCCAACCAGTTCCCTGATTAAAAACTAAGAAGCAAGCACAACCTTTCAAGCAGCTAAATGGCATTAAGTTGGTTTCCTCTTTGTCCAATGAATCATCTCTCTTCGTTGGGGGAGGTAAGTGGGGAGCGGGGGTCTGGGGGTTAATTTTCTTTGCAGCCCGTCCTCTCAGTGGGCTTCTTTGAGTCAGGTGGCATGCTTGCAGGAGAAGGAACCATTCGTGGGAACAAAGGCCCCTGGCACCCAATTCCAGCTTCTGCTAATAAGCAGCTCCATCTCTGATCCTTCTGAGGATGAGGCCTTTGAAGTGCGTGTTTTTTCAAGACTGTTAATTGTGTGTGCCCTCCTTGGGGAGATTGCCAGCAGACAGGATTCTCCTGCTACTTCTCAGTGTAGAGGAAACCCTAAGGGAAGTGCAGAATGAGGGGAAACCTGTCTGGGTGTGGGCTAAGTGAAATATGTTCCCTCCTCCTGGTTGCTATGAAGGGGAAGTCACGAAAGTGCCTCTGGTACCTCTTGGCGGCTGTGTTATTTGGAGAGACCGCAGAATGCTCCCGAGGAGTGTGCCAGTTGCCACTCACAGAGGCTTTGCAGAGAGCTGGTGGTCTTGACTTGAATTACAATCGTGCCTCCATTCTGTGTCTGGCTCCTGAACCCCCTCACGGATCTTTTGATGTGTGTGCATTTTCCCAGCTTGGAGAGTTGCTGGCAAACTGTGTGGTTGGCGGAAGGGAGGCACAGCGCCTGCCCTCTGCAGAGCTGGCAGGGAACAGGGTAATGTCCTCAGCCCCTGCAGGGCCCAAAGTCACTTGAAAGAGACAATGATGGTCTCTAGATGAAGTTAATGAGAACAGAGAGACGATATAGGGCCTCAGTCTTGGCCATATTGTTTGGTTTCAGCTGATGGTCCCAATAAACATTTAATCAGCTTTCAGTCTTAGAGATGAAAATGTCTTTCCAATCCACATGGAGGAGGATGTGAAGAGATCTGGGGAGGGGCCACAAAGAAGGGAGGAATTTCAGAGAATACACACTTCCAGACTTCTGTGGTCTTGATACCTGTGTCCCTCAGTTCTTACGCTGAGATCCTAACCCCCGCAATGAGAGGGTATTGGGAGGTGGAGCCTTTGGGAGGTGTTCAGGTCATGAGAGTGGAGCCCTCGTGCATAGGATTAGAGCTCCCTGGCTCCTTCCACCGTGCTAGGACACGGTGAGAAGGCACAAGATATAAACTGAGAAGAGGACCCTCGCTGGACCCTGGCTGGAACCCTGATCTGGGTATCCAGCCTTCAGAACTGTAAGAGGTAAGTTTCTGTTGTTTTTAAGCCACCCGGTCTGTGATACTTCGTTAAAGCAGCCGGAACAGACCAAGACACAGACCTTCAGCAGTCCTATTTTCCAACCTCCTGCTTACTGGAGGAATTCCATTTTCTAAACCTGAGAGCACATTACCCTGGGCTTGAGTACTTCTAGTGATGGTGAGCTTCGCCTTTGCAATGTCATGTCCAACTGTGAGCCAGTCACCGATTGTGTTCAGTAACTTTCATTGATCTTCTTGTCTTTGCAAGTGGTCTTTTCCCATGTAAGGGATTTCCCCTGACTTGCAGTTAGGACCATAATCTTCTGGAGAAAAGACTGTAGGCTGGTGAGGTCTTCCCTCAGAGTATCTGGCACTACCCATCACCTCTACTTGGGTTTATGATCGCCTTAATACGTGAATGTTTTTTTAAAAGAGAAAACTACTTCTTTTTCTTAATTCTGTAACTAGCATAAGGCTGGGTGTATTCACTGATCAGTGCAGTAAAAGCAGTTAATGGTTACAAGCTCTTATTACCTGCCAGGTGCTCTGTGAAGCAAGCACTTTATATAGATTACCTAAATTATCCTCAAAACAACTCTGTGAGGTAGGTATTCTGCTCGTTCTCAGTTTACACCCAAGGACACTGAGGCCAGCAGAGATTAAGAAATGTGTTCAGGAACACATATGTAAGCAATTAGGGAGCTCAGACGATCCCAGATCCTCACGTTTTGAGTCATACAACAAATTAATTGTTCAAAATCTGCTTAGAAAATGCAGTGTGTCTAAGCCTCTCCCAAAGCTAAACCATAGTAGCAGTTCTTACATTTGGGGTTGGCTGTACCATTTAAATTATTTAAAAAATTACTTACTTTGAAATAATTTCAGATTTAAAAAAAGAGGTGCAAAAATAGTGTGAAGAATGACCATATACCCTCCACCCAGTTCCCCAAATGTTTACCTCTTGTATCATCTCAGTGAAATTATGAAAAAAAAATGTAATTAACATTTATACGACACTATTATATAATCTGCGTTTACACATTGTCCCACTAATGTCCCTTTTCTTGGTCCAAGATCCAGTTCAGGATAACGTGTTACATTTGCGTGCCAGGTCTCCTCCTTTGTCCCTTTTAATCTAGAACTAATCCTCAACTTTTCTTTTTTGTGACCATATCAGCTTCTTCGGGCTGCTATAACAACTTGCCACACATTCGGCAGCATGAAACAACAGGAATTTATTCTCTCGCACATCTGAAGTCCAAAAGTTCAAAATCCATGTGCCGTCAAGATCTGTCCCCTGGGGAGGCTCTTGGGGAGAATCTTCTCCTTGTTTCTTCTTCTGGGGGCTGCTGGCAATCCTTGATTTGGGGCTCCCTAATTTTAATATCTGCTTCCACTTGGCAGAGGCCTCTTCTCTCTGTGTTCCTATGTGTTCTTTTTTGTCTCTTATAAAGACAATTATTTCTGGATTTAGGGCCCACCATAATCCAGAATGATCTCATCTTGAGATCTTTCCCTTGATCACATCTGCAAGGACCTTTGTCCCCCATCAACTCACATTCTCAGGTTTTAGGTGGATATATCTTTAGGGACCACAATTCAATCCGCTACAATGACCTTGGTGCGTTTGACGTGTACGCAGCAGCTATGTGTAGGACATCCCTCAACTTGGGACATTTTGACACTTCCTCATGATGAGGCTCAGGTTATGCATTTTGGGAAAAACAACACGTAAGTCATCTTGGGGCTCCAGTGCGTTGAATCAGGCAGCACCTGGCATCAATCTGTCCCATTACTGGTGATGTTCACTGTGATCGCTTAGTTAAGATGGTTTCCTGCAGGTTTCTCCACTGTAGTTACTAATTTTCTTTTGCAAACGATAATCTTCTGGTGAGATCCTTTCAGACTATGTAAATATCCTGCTCCTCATTATTCTTTTGTCCACTAATTTTTATTATTATTTTTTACTGAAATATAATTCACATACCATGAAATTCACTCTTTAACATGGACAGTTCAGTGGTTTTTGTGATATTTACAAGGTTGTGCAATCCTCATCACTGTCTGATCTCAGAACATTTTCATCACCCCAGAAAGAATCCTTATACCCATTAGCAGCCAATCTCTATTGTTCCCTCCTCACAGGCTCTGGAAAACCACTTATTTCCTTTCCGTCTCTATGGGTTTGCCCATTCTGTTACCTCCCTCCTTTGGCATCCGCTGGTTATTATTGCCTACCAATTTTTTACTTTGGTGTTTGCCAGAGGAGGTATTTCTAAGCCATACATTTTTGAAAACTAGAAGTAATGGTGACCCATCCAAAGGGATTCAATTATATCTACTATTATTACATGACTTGATTGCACTCCTGATGTCCATTGACATTTATCATTTGTCTCAGATGAAAACATCTGTTTGGATGATAAATTATATGGTCACTCCAGCTACCTATCAGGTGGTTTCTGATAAGGTTGAGTGGGGTAAATCCATTTCTGTGACCCTATATGAGTCTTGCACATGCAGCGATTTGTAGGAGACCTATTCTCTTTTTTTTTTTCTCAGATTGAAGAGAAATTGTTGCTGCCCTGACATACTCTTACATAATTAAGAACAGCGCTTTTTGTATTTCCATTTGATTTTTAATTTTTTGTCTGTGCATGACATTAGGGTAGTGTCTCTCTTCTCCACTTTCCAGAAACTACACCCTATACTCCACCGTGCCAGATGACCCACCAAGTTTGTTTCTATATCATAGATTTCTTTGTAGTTGCATGAATGAACCTGTAATTGTAGTAAAGATATATTGTACATTGTGAGTAAAATTCCATATACTTTGATGGCTCATGGCCCACTACTTTTGCTCTGTTGAAATCTATAGATGTGTAGGAATGCACCATTGATGGATTTACCTTTACATTTAGCCATGTTCCCTGCCTCCCTCATTGGTCTAAAGAGATGCTTAAGTTTCCTTCCCATAAATCATTGCTAAACTGGATCTCTGAATCTTCTGCTGTGGAAGATTGTTGAACTATTCAAGGAATTTACATTTATTTCTAATAAATTTTATCCTTTTAGTTTGGCCAATATTTCCAAATCCTAGAGATATATTTAGTTAGAGTTCTTAGCTTGGGGCATTCTATACTTTGTGCATTCTGTAAGTTAGGTGACCAGAGTGATACTTGGGTAAGTGACCATTTATTAAGCATTTACTGTATACTGAGAATCATGTTAGCTTCTCTATATAAGTTATTCCATTAATATAAAGTTTCTTACCTCTGTATCTGTTACTCCGTTATGTAACAACAACTGGATTAATTCACATAAAATGTGCAAGTCAGAATGACTAGAATGAAAAAGGGAAGAAATAACAAGTATTGGCAAAGACATGGAGAAAAAGAAGGAATCCTTGTACACTGTTGGTGGGAATGCAAATTGGTGCAGGAACTGTGGAAAATGGTATGGAGGTTCCTCAAAAAATTAAAAATACAATTACTATATGACCAGTAATTCTATTACTGGGGGTCTACCCAAAGAAAACAAAAATACTAGTTCAAAAAGATTATAATATGCATCCCTATGTTTATTGCAGAATTATTTACAGTAGCCAAGATATGGAAGCAACCCAAGTGTTCATTGATAGGTGAATGGATAAAGAAGATGTGACACACACACACACACACACACACACACACACACACACACACACCCCACTTGGAACATTACTCAGCCATAAAAAAGGATGAGATCTTATCAATCGCAACAATATGGATGGTCCTAGAGGGTATAATGCTAAATGAAATAAGTCAGGCAGAGAAAGGCAAATGCCATATGATTTCACTCATATGTGGAATTTAAGAAACAAATGGGCAAAGGGAAAAAGAGACAAAAAAAAAAAAAACCACTCTTAAATACAGAGGCTAAACTGGTGGTTGCCAGAGGGGAGGTTGGTGGGAAGATAAGTGAAATAGATAAAGGGCATTAAAGGGCCTTATTATTCTCATTATTCTAATGAGCCCTGAGAAATGTATAGAACTGTTGAAAACACTACAATTATATTATAGACCTGAAACTAATGTAACACTGTATGTTAATTATACTTCAATAAAAAAGAGAAATTTGGAAGTGTCTTAAGGTTGGTCGTACTTCTTTATAGGCTACGTGTCATGGGGGGGGGTCAGTTTCACAGGACTCTGGGAGATAAGGGCAGTTGTCCTTCAGAGCAATCCAAGGATTGGGTTATAACAGAGTAGCTTTACCTAAGACTGTGGTACTCTGTGTAGGTCCAGGGTAAGGAGAAGCACATAGATTTACTTCTTACTATCCTAGAACAATGTTAGGGAGAGCAGTTAAATAAAATAGGATAGTAAAATATTCTTAATTTTTAAAATTCTTACTGCAATACTAGGACTAGGTATTGTTTTATCCATAGTTGATAGTTAAGGAAATTGAGTCTATGGTTAAGCAAGATGGTCAAGGTCACAAACTTATACTATGGCATCGCTGGGATCTAATGTGGGATCAGAGTTTAGAATCCTTGCTTTCAACCTTTGATCTCTGTGGCTGAGTATGTTAGAACCCCAGTAAACACATAACTTGTTTGCCTAGGACAGCCCTAGTATCCAATGACATTTATTATTTGTCTCAGATAAAATCATTTTGTTGGGACAATGATTGGTCACTCTAGTTATTACCTGGATTGTTTATAATAAGGTTAAGCCACTTTGCTTCTGTGGCCCTGTGTGGGTCTTGCTGAGAACAAAGATTTGTAGGGGACCTAATTCAGGCCAATTTTATCATAGTCTTTGGCTGTATTTGCTAGCTTAGAAGTGGGATGCAAGCAAGTAGATGACAGGGTTTCTTATGGCTGGGGCTGGGCTCAGGAGGATTGTCAAGGGTTCAAGTTCCCAAAGAGCTGTAGAGTGGTGTTAGCATTGGAAGCAGTTCACCAGGACCATTGGATCCAGGCTTGGGGGGAAGCAGATAAGTTAGATCAGCTTAAGTGACCAGAACACTTGGCAAGTTTTCAAGGCTCTAGTTATCAAGTTATGTTTAAAGAATGATGCCGATAGATATGAGGGAACGAGATACGGATAAAGACAGTACAGTACTTGTGGACAGAATTATTTCAAATGTTAGGTCTCAAGAGTTGGGGCAGTTTGCAAAGTACAACATGGCAGCTTAATTGGCGGGCTTTGGGGGTACACGCAACTAGGCTGGAATTTTGGGCTTGGTGAGGCTTTTGAAATGGAGGCAATAATCATAACTCCTTCAATTTTCACATTACTTCCCTCTAGCCCTCTCGAGTTACATCATCTCCCGTGTTGTTCAGGAAGCATATTTGTGGTTTGTGTTTGGTTTGAACGCAAGTGCACGGTTGGAGACTGCTGGCCTGGGTTACAGCATGTAAGGAACCAAGTTACACTGAACTTGGCAAGGCTCCTCTGGCAGTCTTGGGAGCTCTGCCTCTTCACACTGTGTCAGCAAACTCCACTTGAGGGTACAGTAATTCAAACATCCTAAAACGCATGTATCTCACTTAACACTTCCCAGTGGGACACAGGAACGACTCATGCATGCTGGATGGATAGGCAGTAGAGAAAGCCAAATGGGCTTGTGTAATTTATGCAACAAACCCTTTTTATGTTCAAAGATAAAGTCATAAATCTCTTTTAGTTATTCATATGCAAATGTTGAAAGGCTCACATACTCCTGTAAAGGATGAAGAGAGTCCGTAATGACTTGTGTCCTATTCAAGCTTAACAGAGGAGAAATACACACACACACACACACACACACAGTTTCTTTGGGGCTGATTACAGTACACAGAGGTAAAAGGTGTTGGTGGAAGACATCTCTCAGAGTATATACACCAAACATAGTCTAAAGGTTTATAGCAAAATAATTATTTACAGTCAACGAGTCTCAACTTTTTCTGGACCTTGCCTTGCTGACTCTTCCATTCCATAGTTTCACTACTTGCTTTCATTAGAGTAGACAGGGAAAATAGCCGACAATAATAATTTCAGTTTGTTCTTTTGTTTTCGTATAGTGTGATTATACATTTCAAATTATTCTCAAAGACTTTTTGTAATTATTTCTCTTAACAGCCTTGATAATAAATTAGTTCTGAATGTAATTGCCAAGACTAAGTGGCTTACTCCATAGCAAGTAAATTAAAGAAACAGGAACCAAAACTTGTCATTTAATTCTTAGTGCTAGTCAGTTCTCTTTCTTTAAATTTTTAAGAAATTATTTGAGTATAGTTGACACAATGTTACGTTAGTTTCAGATGTACGACGTAGTGATTCAACAAGTCTATACTTACGTGCTCAGTTCGCCACAAGCATAGCTCTCCTCGGTCCCCACACGATGCTATCACAATATCATTGACTATGTTCCTTATGCTGTGCCTTTTCTCCTGACTTATTCGTTCCATAGCTGGGAGCCTGTATCCCCCACTCCCCTTCACCTATTTTGCCCATCCTTGACAGCCCCTTCCCTCAGGCGACCATCAATTTGTTCTATTTATTGATCTGATCCTGCTTTTTGTTGTCTCTTTATCATTTGCTTTGATTTTTAGATTTTCTTATGAATGAAATCATATGGTATTTGTTTTTCTCAGTGTACTTATTTCACTTAGCGTGATACCCTCTTGATCCATCCATGTTGTTGCAAATGACAGGATTCATCTTTTTTATGGCTGTGTAATATTCCATTGTAGATATGTACCGAAAACATGTGGAAACAGTATCGAGGCTCCTCAAAAAGTGAGAAGGAGTGAATGCTGGTAAGGCAAATCATAATTGCCTACTATGCTGGATGAGTGGGTGGGAGACGAGGTATACAAATTTACCATCTGAAAAAAGCTATGGGGGGCGTCAGGATAATCACCTGGGCCAAAAGCAACTAACTCCATATGTCCCCAAAATCCCCTCTGGGCACCCTCTGTATTATTTAGCTTATAGTCCCAGTGGTTTTAAAGATAATTTTCAAAACCCATTGACTTTCTTAAGTAATAGTTGATTTTCTTATTTTTATTAATTGCTTACTGACTAGTATAATTTGGACCACACAAAGCAGCTATAAAATAACCCAAACCAGAAAGCTGATGCAAGATGCTACTTCTGTGGAAAGTTCCTGAGAGGATTTTTGAAATATTGCAGGCAGTTTACATAGCCCAACGTTCTCTTTGGTACCTGGAACCCATGCTTGACTTGCCTGGTCTAGAAAACTAGCTGCTGCCCCAGCCTCTTTTAACTCTATTGTTTCACTGTTCTGATGAAAGTTGACAGGCAAAGGAGGTTGTAGGTATCATTTGAAGACCTGACTTGATTTTAATGACCCAAACCTTTTCTTTCCTTGTTATAAACAATCTAGTAGATTGTTCAAATGGATCCTGAAAGTGAGTCTCCCAGGGAGGATATTTAGGCTGCCTGGGGTGTAGGATTATGGAAAGTGATAAAGGAAAAGGCAAAGCTATGAGTGGGAGTTCTCTCTGGATAACTCTCATTCTTAGCAGGTGTCAGAAAATTCTGTCCACCCTACCTTGAAAACAGATTCCAATGTCAACCATTAACTCTTGGATGGAGGTCCAGGTGACCTTAATATCTTGCATAAATGATTACAATAATTTCCCAGTGGTCTCATGGTCCCTTCACTTGCCTCTTCCATAACCTCTTCTCAACCTCATAAACAGAATGATCTTTGTAAAACACACCTAGAGACCCACCACTCTGCACTGCCCCTGTCTAAGCCACCATCATCTCTCATCTGGATTATCAAAATAGCCTCCTAACTGTCCACCTGGCTTCTCCCCTTGCCCGCTGCAGTCCAATCTCTTCCAACACGCCGAAGGTGTCCCTGCCCCAGGGAATTTGCACTTACTGTTTCTCTGCCTGGAAAGCTTTTTGCTCAGATACCTGCATGACTCCCCACTGCCCTTAGATCTTTGTACAAAGGTCAACTTTTCAATGAAGCCATCCATGGCCACCCTGTTAGTTTCCTCTTCTGCCCTGACAAATCACCACAAAATTAGTGACATAACACAAGTGTGTTATCCTACAGTTCTGGAGGTCAAAGTGCAAAATGGTTTTCACTGGGCTAAAATCGAAGCGTTGGCAGATCTTTGTTTTCTCTGGAGGCTCTGGTGGAGAATTAGCTTACTTGCTTTTTTCCAGCTTCTTTCTAGAAGCTGCCCACCTTCCTTGGTCCTTCCAGCCAGCAATCACATCAGTCCAACATCCTCTCTCTCCACATCTCTTTCGCCTCTCTGCATTCCCTTTGCCTCCTTCTTATAAGGACACCTGTAATTACATTAGGCCCACCCAGATAATCCAGGATAATCTCTCCCATCCCAAGATCCTTAACTTAATCACACCTGCAAAGTTTCTTTCACTGTTATCAGGTAACACATACACAGATTTCTGGGATTCGGATGTGAGCTTTTGTGGGAGACCATTATTCTGCCCACGACAGCCTTCCTGTGTAAATTGGCATGCTTCCGAGAACACACTCAGTCCCCTCCACCTGTCATGCTTTTACTTACTTGTTTACTATTATTATTTTACTTATTTGTTTGTTGGCTATCAAGGAGCTTAGCCAATAAGCGATCTGAGGCCCGGGATTTTATCTGCTCGATCCCCAGGGCCTGAAACAGAACCTCACTTGTAGTCAGCATTCAATATATTTATTTGAATATATTTTTTGAATATTTTTATTCATTAGTATGTCATTCCCCCCAAATATAAACAGCATCAATGGTGATTTCACAAGGTTTCTATTTTGGGCTTCTGAAAATGCTGACAAAGACCAAAATTTCAAATGTCATTACTCACCCAGTACTTGCTCTTCTGCTTAATAAAGACAACAGGGAGGGAGAGGGCTGGGCGTCACATACCTGTGAGTGTCACTGCTGCAGGCCTGCTGTGCACAGTTGGACCTGGAGCTTCAACACAGACCATCTGACACTTGTCTCATTATACCCTCCATCTGTGATATGATTCCTGTACCTGGGAGTGAAAATCAATTTTAAAGGAGCAACTTATTATTAGCCTTTGAAACAAAACTAGGGCTTTGCACTTCATGATTTTACTTAATGCTTGCCTTAAATTATTTTTTGTTATATTGCTCTAGGGAGAGCAACCTATAATGGGATTTTTGAATTTGGCCATTTAAGGGTGTTATGAGTTTGCAATCCTAGTAGCCCCCTAATGAAAAAACAGAGAAGTCCCTCTGATTTTTCGATACAAATTATGTGAAACCATTAAAAATTATTATGTAAACATTTTCAAATATGTAATAATTTTAAAATTTTGAATAAGAAGTACATGCACAAAGTACTCAGTTGGAAAGGTCAAAGGGTATAGTGTATACTCTTGCCCAGTGCTGTTCCATAGGATTTTCTAGAATGATGGAAATGTTCTATTTTTGTGCTGTTTATTACAGTAACCACTAGCTGTGGTGGGACAACTGAACACTTGGAATGTGGCTAGTACAACTAAATAACTGATTTTTTAATTTTAATTTGTTTTAATTTTAAAACTTCATATAGCTGTGATATTGGACAACACAATTCCTGCCGTTAAGCCTGTCTTTTGCCAAGCTACTTGTGTTTCCAGGTTTTCTATATTCCTCCATGGGCACTCTACACATTTATATACATGTATGCTTATTTTTATGAAAATTGTTTGTTTTTCTTTTCCCCCCATGAGTGCTCTTGATGCTTGGGAGCTAAGTCAATATGGGTCAACTGGGAATGATCGTGCCCCTTGATTGAGCCCATAAACTTAGGCTTTGCCTGTGGAAAATCATTGACACAGAGTAAAGGGACATGAAGTCCCAGATGGTGGCCAGCTCCCTCTCTGTCCCAGACCAGGAAATGCCAGTTTTCTGGTCAGTCTTTCCCCTAAAGCTTTCCTGGATCTATCCTAAGAAATTTACTCAATGAAATTCAAAGCAGAAAGAGACTCGCTGGGGATGGCTGATGATCACGTAAATGAAAATGAATTAACTTCACGTACATGAGTATAACGCACAGAAGTTTCACCTGGCTGTCAGTCCGGGTGCAGGATTTTTTCCTACGTCACAAAATTGTATTGCAGTTTACCCCTCGTGCATAAGCTGGTGAGCGAGAGGGTGCAGTTTGACAGGAACCCAAAGGGGGAACTGACCTCTTTTAATTTTTCTTTAAAATTTTCTGGCTGTCTAGTAGTGGGGATTTTCTAAGCGGTCACTTGAAATGGGTAATAAATGTCTCTTTATTACATGGGCGTCTCAGAGACAATCTTCAAAGGACAGTTGCATGGCAGCACCGGAATGGTGAGACAATTTCCTTTGTGCCCCAACGAGCAGGAAGATCATTCCTTTGTATCTTTTCTCTTTGGAAGAGGTCTCTAAAGATAAATTGCTCCTGATGTTCTTTTCTTCCTAGTCTCTTTCTCCAGTAAGACTTCATCCTCATCTACTGAATATTTAGATAAATGTTGAGACCTGTCTGGTGAATATTGATTTTTTTACATACAACTTAATAGTTTCTGTAAGATGCCATATAGAGAAAAATACAAAGCAATGAGTGATAAGCACTGGAAATATCATTTCAGGGAAGTAACAATTGTTTTCATTTTTAGAACACCCTTCCGTATAGCTCACGTGAGCAGAGACATGTAGAGAAACATGCAGGGGACTCTTGTAAATGAGATTGTAGTTTACATGTGGTCTGCAAACTGATTTTTTTAAATAAAATTCAGCAATATTATGGATATAGTTCTAGCTCAAAAATACTATGAAAAGAGCAAACATCTGTTTAGTATTCATTCATTCATATAATAAATATCTTTGAGCCACTATCAGTCTTATGATAAGCTTTTAAAGTGCATTATCTCATGTAATTTCTACAACTCTCTGAGACGATTATTTTGGGAGAGGTGAAATAACTTATTTAAGGTAATATGGATAATAAATGGTAGGATAGGGATTTGAACCCTGGTTTATCTGATGCCATTGTCTGTGACCTTAAACATTATGTTTTACTGTCTACATGATACTTTTTAATGACTGATTTACAATCCACTGTGTTATGTCTCATGATTTATGTAGCATGGCTGGTAATATCTTTATCACATTCAATTACCTAACTCTGGAGACAGGATACCATCCAGAAGGACCACTGGTCTACCCCTTGGAGTCCACTGCCTCTGCTTCATCTCAGAGTTGCCAAGCTGGAAACTTTCTAAATTTTCTTTTGCACCAAGAATTTGATAGAAATACTCTTATGATATGAAAGTAAATGAAAGCGATTTCTCCATGCCTCTGGCATTCATCTTTCCATCTGTAGAAGTAAAATTAATAATAGCAATAATAATACTCTGACACGAAAACTTGCAGTTCTCCACACTCCTCCTCTCAGAGCATTCAAAACAAATTTCCCAAATAAGGAATTGCCAACTCGTCATTAAGAGATGAGCAAATCTGGGGTGCCTGGGTGGCGCAGTTGTTGGGCACCTGCCTTCGGCTCAGGGCGTGATCCTAGCGTTATGGGATCGAGCCCCACATCAGGCTCCTCTGCTATGAGCCTGCTTCTTCCTCTCCCACTCCCCCTGCTTGTGTTCCCTCTCTCGCTGGCTGTCTCTGTCTCTGTCAAATAAATAAATAAAATCTTAAAAAAAAAAAAAGATGAGCAAATCTTGGGGCGCCTGGGTGGTACAGCAGTTAAGCGTCTGCCTTCGGCTCAGGGCGTGATCCTGGCGTTATGGGATCGAGCCCCACATCAGGCTCCTCTGCTATGAGCCTGCCTCTTCCTCTCCCACTCCCCCTGCCTGTGTTCCCTCTCTTGCTGGCTGTCTCTATCTCTGTCAAATAAATAAATAAATAAATAAATAAAATCTTAAAAAAAAAAAAAAGAGATGAGCAAATCTTCTTTGTCTCCAGATGAAGCTGTTAATCACCCATTTTTCATTCTCCAAAAAGTCCCCAATTGTTTCATTAGCCAACAGGAGCAAATGCCAGTTCATTTGCTGTTAAAATACAGGGCCAGTGTGAAATTCCATATTTTATTCGAAGAACTTGTCAGTCTGTTGTTTTATGGATAATATTTTCAACAAAACAAAATCTCCGCCGGTATTCTCTCTCTCCCCCAGTCCTGGTAAATAACAGAAGAAAAAAAAAAATCCCACGGTGAGCCGTTAAACAACCAAAGATTTCACATTTGTTTAGTATGTAAGGAAGATATTCTGAAGATTCGATTACATCTGGACTCTTGAATACTTGTCAAGACTTCATCCAAACACCACCATAGAATATTTCCACTTTTAACTTGTTACTTTGTGTAATATCTATAATGATAACTAAAAGTGATTTGTGTGTATCTTTACCTGTGTTTTACAATTGAAGGATGAGTTACTGCATTTCATATGAGTTGAGCCAAAAACTATACATCTTATGAGAGGATAACAAGTGTACAATTGAATTTCAAAGTAGGTTCCACTCCCATTGGCAGAACTTTAACAGAGTCCAAATTCCTAGGAATGAAAATAGTGGGAGCTTGTTTTTATGTATGCATCTTATGACCTCAATATAAGTATAATGGGTCTTGATTAAAGCCTGAAGCTCGAAGTGCCCCTCCCCTTTCAGTGAAGAGAGAACCAATGAATTCCCTTCCAGATGAGTTCCTACTTCTAGGACATCCTGGCTAGAGGTTCAAAGGCTCTTTGGATGTCAACAATACATTTACCGTAATGACGAAAGATAAAAATGCCTTGAGATAGGGATCTAAGCTTGGATTTGGATAATCGCAATTGGTAACTGCCTTGGTGTTTTTTCACTTTGCTTTCTTGAAGCCTCGTCTCTGAACATTTCTTCTCTAGAGATTGGTTAAGAGATGAAAAATAGACCAAAACCAAAACAACAGTTACAAATGTGAATTACTTAGACTTTTTTTTTTTTTTTTTTTTTTGGAACCTAAAACTCTCTAGGGCCTGAGCAATCACTTTGGTGCTTTGTCACTTGAAATCTGAAAGGTTACCCATTCTAGAAAGGCGGGAAGGCAGTCAACAGGCAGAAATCATGGAGAACACTAGAGAACATAGTCTTGCTGTTTGTCGATGTGGTTGTTGCTGCTTTTTTACTTTTGCACAAATGTAAGCTTGCTTTTGTCTTATAAGAACTAATGTTTGATAAACCAACTCTAGGCTCTGAAATTCAGCCATTTATCCTAAGTAATGTCTAATTTTTGTTAAACTTGGGACTTTATAAAAGGATAAAAAATGTCTTAGGAAGAAACGAAGGATGTGTTGCTGTAAGCAGTGTCTCTATGTCATTACTGCCAAGTTGCCCATTTAATTGCACATACACACATACAAACTCACACATTCTGTAACAACTAGAATATCTGTATTTTAATGAATATTGTATACCTAGTTGTGTCTAAGTAAGGAGATAATGGACACTGATTCAATTCTAAAAATGCATGTATCTGTGGAGGCGTGTATATCTCTCTCTCTCTCTCTATATCTATATATATATCTCAAAATCATGAAGATGTGAGACGTTGGAACTTGTTCCTCATTATTTCGGTAGAACTCAGAAAAGTGGTGCAATAGTAGGTATAGCATAAATATTCGTTGATCATATACATGAATGACTACAACATAGTTTTTAAAACTATTTATTTTGAGAGAGAGAGTGAGGACAAGCAGAGAGGAGGGGCAGAGGGAGGGGGAGAAGCAGGCTCTCCACTGAGCAAGGAGCCCAATGCAGGACTCGATCCCAGGATCCTGAGATCATGACCTGAGCTGAAGGCAGGTGCTTAGCCGACTGAGACACCCAGATGCCCTACAGCATAGGTTTGTTATAAACGATCAATTGTCTTTCCTTAAGATGTTAGCAAACCTTTTAACCATAAAAGGAAAAAAAATTATTTCAGTTTCTAACAACAGTGCAGAAAAGATATTTTAAAACAATTTCCCATTATGAGACAACTTGGAAGGGTAGATAAATATACCGCAATAAACATCTTATTAATGTAGGGCTAAACTAGAAAAAAGAACAAAAAGAGGACATCCCTGAAGAGGGATGTGAAAACCAGAGGAGGAGGGTTCTGGACGGAGATGCACACTGGCTCCGTTGCTTTGGTGACTACACGTGCAGATATCCTCTGTTGCTTTCAGATCTATTTCCTTCTAGCTTCTCTTCAAAACGGTTTCTTGGGATCCCTTGAGAACTGGTTTCTGGCTAGTCTGACCAATGAGAGGCATCTATAGAAAACTGGAGGGCAGAACGGGGAAGCTAATGTGTTTCTCTCCCTCTCCTACTCAAGGAGGCATTTTTCAGACAAGAGTTTTCATGTTTTCCATGATTCCAGCTTCTGGCTGCAAAGCCCTCTCTCCATTAACTCAGTTCCCCCAAGCCAGTCCCTGCTGTGGTTCTGGCTTTTACCTAATGGTTGTAGCTTCTGGGCTGTGGTAACACCACCTCCTCCCAGGGTCTATCCAGGCCTTTGTGTGCCAGCAACCCCTACTGTTGAAAACCTCTGGATTGTCTCCCTTGTTTGTCTCCCCTCCTCTTCCTTCGCTTGGTAAATAGTATGTTTAGCAGCATTCTGGGCCTTTACCCCTACTAGATGCTATTAGCACCTAGTTTCAACAAGTCACAAAGTCTCTAGACAATGCCAAATGCCCGGGGGTTGGGGGGGCAAAATTATCCCAGTCGAGCGTCACTGCCCTAGATAAAGTCCTACTATGAATTATGCCACAATCCAAAATTATAAGATATAGGAGGAAACAAGTCATCATCAGCAGGAATCAGCCAAATGATAGCCCCGATACATTCAGATGATGGAATTATTGGAAAAAGATTAGGAAACAGCATATAAAATATTCAAAGGCATTAAAGAAAAAACCAAAAGCAGGAGGTAAGAACAAGGCGACCAGAAAAAGAAGACCAGGTGATGATGTTGCTAGTAACGACCAGGAGGGAGAAAAAGGCGAAGAAGGAGAGCCTGAGACACAGGGTAAAAAGGCAGAGAAAATAAAGCACAGAGAGAATATGGAGAAGGGCAGTGATGGTGGCTGAGAATTTCAAGGATTGACAGAGAACACAAATTCTTACAGACGTTTTATGATACTTAAAAACAGGTCTTGGCCATCAGTGAGGCTAACTTAGCAGCGCTAACGGTGATTATTATACCACAGTGCTCATTTTCACATAAACACAGGCTGCTGTTGGGACCCACACAATTGCAGCACCGCAGGATGAGGCTTCGCTTCGGCGCCCGCTCTGAAAAGCACCCTCTTCTTACTTGTCCTTTCCTCTCCTTTTTCTCTTCTCTCTCTCCCTCTTCCTCGCGGACTGTAGCAGGGAAAGATTTTAACAGGCTCATCATTAGGAAAAATCCACCTCAGTGATAAAGGTTTCCCTGTAAAATCGCCCTAAAAACTCCGCGATGATGTGTGTTCTGGGGCTTTCTGGGCGCTTGCTCCTCTCTCGCAGTCCCGGTGTCCCCATAGGGTTTGCTTCTGTCCTCGCTTTCCATTGCTGGTATGTTCACTGGATACGCGTACGGTGGCTGTTTCTGAAATATAAAATTGCGATCCACCATCTGTCATCTTCTGGGTAACCTGTGACAAAAGACATTTAATTCCGGTCCTTCTAAAGTCTCCTGGATCGGACTGAGGATAAAAGTAGCAACAACGTGGTGACTTGGAAAAGGACCCTCTGTGGGTCAGACATTTTGAGCGGCACAGTGTGCAGATGAAACGAGTTCAAACACTTGGTAGAACTGTCATGCAATTTCCGGGAAATAGGTAGATGAGAACCATACAGAGCTACCGGCTTTTGCTTTAGAAGGTGGAGGTGAACCAGAAAAGGGCCTTCAGGGGAAACTAAGAGCTGGTACAGCAGAAAGTGTTCAGGACAGAGGTGGAAGATCTCCTGATCTTCCAGTTTTAAGCAATGAACAGCCCGAAGCATCAAAGGAAAAGCCCCTTAAAGACATAGATTGGCTCTAGGATTGGAGGGGTGTTTGGAAAAACAGTGTTGCATTCTCAAGAATGACTCACTGGATGAGTGCATTACCACTGTTAGAATAAGCAGGGAGAAGGACTGATCTGCCGTCAGCAAAGCCTGCGTGGTACGACTACAAAAAGTTAGATAAATATTGTTTGTAGACAGTAAGTTTGTCAACTGGAGGACTTCAGAGACTTAGGTAAAAAGTATTAGAAGAATGAGGAGCATTTAGTAAAAAGGATTAAATATAAAGTAATTACATTTAAGTCAATATCTTCACATATAATAATGTAGAATAAAATTTATTAAATTTGCATTGGTAATAAACTGCACCCTCCCCCCCCAAAAAAAAAACCTAAAGGAAATGTGTACTTTTTTAAAAAAAGATTTTCTTTATTTATTTGAGCTAGAGAGAGTGTACGAGCAGGAGGGAGGGGCAGAGGGAGAGAGAGAAGCAGACTCCCCACTGAGCAGGGAGCCCGATGCTGGGCTTCGGGGGGCTCGATCCCAGGACTCTGGGATCATGACCTGAGCTGAAGGCAGACACTTAACCAACTGAGCTGCTCAGGTGCCCCAGCAATGTGTGCTTTTAAAATAAGGAAATCTTTATGGATGCATGCACACTTAACTGTAATATAACACCATATTTTTGATGGTAAATATCAGCATTCTAAAGATCTGAAGTCTTCCCAAATTTATCTGTAGCTTTAAAAGAATTTTAATCAAAATCCCAGAAGAACTCATGCGTTTTCCCTGTCGTTGACAGAGTAGGATCTAATGTTCATTTGAAAGAATAAATGATGTAGAAGCTCGCTGAGGTTTTTTTTTTTTTTAAGGAAGCATAATTAGGTGGGGCTTTGTTACCAGTTATGTAAGTGTTTATAAACTGATGGCAGTTTACGCAGTGTGATTATGAACCAAGAAGATATGCAGAACAATGGACAAGAAAGGATAATCAGAGAAATAGAGTCAATTATTAAAAATGTGATGAAAGGGCCATTTCAAGTCAGGGGACAACTTGGTTGTGCGCTTATAAGTGGTTTTTGGTTTTGTTTTTAATTTTGGTTTTGCTTGAAAGTAGAAAAACAACCTTAAGCATACATCTTTGGTCGTTAGAAACGTTCACCTCTCATACAACTCAGGTGTGGAAACAGAGCTTTCCTTATTTCTTCATAGATGATCCTTCCTCAACTCCGAAGCTCTGATTTCTGTGTCTGGTGTAAAGCTTAGTCATCGTCAGCCCATGTGTGCTCAGTACCTTCTCTGTGGGATGACCCGAGCTCTGGGCATGTGGGACGGGACATCGATGTACAGGTGTGTGCCACCCTGGCCTCTGGGGAGGGGCAGGTGGTCTCTGTCAGGACTCTCTCCTCAGGGAGCTGAGCTTGCATGTTGTGTCTTGTGTCTCTAGTCCTTCCACGGTTTCCTGATTATGTGGTCGGTGCATGTGGAGATAATGACTACATTTGACACCCAATGAAAGTGTGTTCCTTGAGACCTAAAGAAACGACCAGGGAAGGCAGCTTTTCTATTTTTTAGACAGGACACAATAAATCTGTGAGGAGTTGGCAGGATGGAGAAAACTTAACTTTGGAAGCTTCAAGGAGTAAGAAATTCCGGATAGAGTTTGGGCTGGGAGAGTAAATTAGTAAAAAGTAACAAAGATTGTTTCTACAGACTTTTTGGCTCTAAATTTCCCTTCTTTGGTGATAAGGATGTCTCCTTACCTCCTGGTATAGGGAGGGGACCTTTCACGTGGACACCCCCCTTCTTGCAGGCGGACAGAGGAGGGTGTGAGTGTCCTCGCACAGGGCTGCTCTTTCACAATGCAGGCTGTAACTTTTATTTCAAATAATGAATATGCCACAGTGGCGTGGGGGGGGGGTGGCCTGCCCTTGACCCCTACATGCCAAGAGATAAAAAGGATCCTTAGTTAGCAAAAACAGAAACTCTTGAAAAATGAGTTTATTTCCTTATATCACATAGGAAAAGAAAACCAGGTGATGTGAAGAGTTAAAGTAGAAAGAAAGAACAAGCAACAATAACAACAATGAAAGCCAAGAAGAGCTTGAAAACAATGACACAGAAAGCCAAGAAACTCTTGAAAACAATGACACAGAAAACCGGAAGGAAGATCTGATGAATGCTTAACAAGAGATACATAAGCGTACCTACACAGACACCAGAAACTTCTGCAGGGCAAGAAATAACACCACCAAATTACAACTCAAACGAGAAACTGGGAAATAACATTTTCAGCCAAGGAGTAATTTTAATATGGAAAGAGTTCTTCACACAAATAAAGAAAATGACATCTTAATGAAAAAAATGGGCAAAGGTTATGAAAAGAAAGAGACATTTGCAAAAGAATATACACAATGACCAGGAAAAAAATGAAAAACCTCCATCTTCACTAGCAATCAAAGACATTGGAAATTAAAGAGCAACACATACATCTATTGCTTATCAAATCAGCACAGAAGTTTTAAAAGATCATACGCCGGTCAAGGGAATAAAAGTTGTTGTCTTTCTGACAGACTGTTTGCCAACATGTGTGCGAATTTTAAAAAGGCTGATATAAGTTTCTCAAGTAGAAGCTATGAATCATCTGCATAAGAATTGCCTACAGCGCTTACCAAAACATGCAGATTACCGGCCCCACCTCAGACCGAATGTATCGAAACACTCGGAGGGGAGCGGCAGGTGGTTCTGTGGTTTACAGGTGGGTCCAGAACACAGTAATGAAGTTTACAGAAAATAATGTTGGAGTTACTAGTTTCCCCAAACCCGGTCATTCTATATAATAATAATTAGACACAAATGCACACATTTTTATATTTTTATATTCTTTGTATTCTAAATGAAAAATTGACATCGACCAAAATGTATAAAGATAAGTATAGTTAAATAAAAAGGGTAGGTTTATATAATAGATATTATATATACAACAGAACTGTATTTTCTGAAAATATATGATATAAGAAGATACTCCTGATACAGTTTAAATTTGTTTTTTAAAAAGGATATAGGGGTGCCTGGGTGGCTCAGTCAGTTAAGTGTCTGGCTCTTGGTTTCAGCTCCGGTCGTGATCTCAGGGTCATGAGATCCAGCCCCGAGTCCGGCTCCAGGCTTAGCCTAGGGTCTGCTTGAAATTCTCTGCCTCTCCCTCTCCATCTGCCCCCGCCCCTCGCTCGTGCTCTCTCTCTGATAAAAAGGGTGTAAAACTTTATGTACCGTGTTATCCCAAATTCATAAAGCGTGCTTTTCCACAGAGAAAGGAATTAACTAAAACATGCACATTGTATCAATACTTTGTTTTACCAAATTCATGTTTTTTCTGTATTTCTAACTTTTCTGCCTTCAAAAGGATGGCTTTCAATATAAAAATATAAATTAGCGTTTTTACAAAAAAGCATTATTTAAAACAGATTTGAGCTCTCTTTGTTGGAGAAATGGGATGGAGAACCTTTTAGTTGACCCTGCAATGCAAGGAGGTCTTACTACCACCTTCCTGGGGCCTAAGTGAGCTTTTTACTATTTGTAGCATGTGCTTCCCTCACCCACATGCCCTGCGCTTTTAAGCAGAACTCCTTCATCCACCTTGCTCACCCTGACAATTGTAATTACAGTGTTGATGCACTTAGAACTGTGTGCGCTGTGATATCCGATGATTACAGCTGGTCTGCCCTGCACCCCTTCATCTGTTCTAAGTTCATCTTATAGGACAAGGTATACAATTAAGCATATGACTAAGCACCCAGTATATGACTAAGCACCCTGTAGAGCTAAACATATATACCCCATATTTGCTGACAATTCACCTTACTAAATAATTCAGCCAGATAACTTCTCAGAGAGAAAGACTTGTGTAAGTATTCAGTTGCTTCTTGGCTTTGTCATTATTGGTTGGTGGATCTCAGTCCTGGTTTCACAAGATTCACCTGGGAACTTCAGGCAAACATGTGGACCCCACCCTACACCAGTTGGGTTAGAATCCTTGGGAATAGAGCCTTTCTTGGTGGTTGGTTTTTAATAATGCCCCCCAAGCGATTGCACCCAAGGTCGAGACCCTCTCATTTACATAAATACACTGATGGCCCAGGATTGGAGGTTGGATACATGGAAATGACTAAGGGTTATTTGCAAGGTGCAGTGGGAAGTTAAGGATCGGGTTAGTGTAGAAAGCCCAAGATGATATTTCTTTGTCAGGATTTCTCTTTAAGCCTCGTATGAGCAACCCAGTGTTGAAGAATGAGTAGCAGTTGGTCCAGGTGCTAAGGCTGGTGAAGAGCGTCTCCGACTGAGACAAATGCCTCTGGGAAGGTTTGAGAAGGAAAGAAGCCAGGAAGGCCCCCGAGATAGGAGAAGATGAGGTCAGAGGGGCCAGGCAGGGGGCCAGATCAACCTGTGAGTTACATTACGGCATCTGGCTCCTATTCAAACGGCAAGGAGAAGCTACTGGAGTGTTTTAAATAGGAAAAATCCAGTAGGTGTGCTCTAAAAAGATGACCTTGGTGGCAGTATGGAGAGCACGTTTGCTGGAGAATGCAGTCACCAAGACCAGGTAGGAGGCTACAGCGCGCAGCAAGTGAGAGGTGAGGACAGCTTTGATTAGGGAGGTGGTGATGTAGGCAAGAGCAGAGATAGACTTGGAATGCTTCCCCAAATAGTTTTTTAGATCAGGATTTTCATTTTTTGAGCTATGCTCAAATTATTCCTCTAGCCCCCATGTAAGGCAAACAGGGGCTAGAGCAATAGTTTCTATTTGACAGGTGCATAACCAGAAACAGTAAGGCTGGAGGCCACGTGGCCAGCTCAAGGTCATAGAGAGAATATGGCTAAGGAAAATGCAAACAGACTGGCCAAATATATCAAGGAATCACCTTTCACCTGCCACCGACCAGCACTATAAACATCTCACTGTCACAGTATTTAATTCATTCTCCTTCATAACCTCAAATGGATTTGATTTAAAGTCCTGCCTTAAGCAAAGATATGTCTCCCCTTTCTCCAAAGCCCTGTAATCCAGCTATTTGCTTTTTCCAAGGCAGCACTCTAGGGTTATTCTCCAAGTAGTTAGGAGGAAGTCGATTTTGTTGTTTTACTGTTTTTGGTGAACAATTTAAAAATTTCTCGTTCCTTTTCTTAATTCCTCATTTCACTTGTATATCCAGTACAAACATTTTCAAATGAGAATATTAGGGTAGTTGATCAAAGTGTCGTAAGTCGGTATCATAAATCAGATGTTATAAATCGGTTGCAAAGAGGAGCCAAGGTCAAGCCACAGATGGATTTAATAGCTGTGTGAATTTGGGCAAGTCCATTAATGGTTTGGGGGCCTGACTTTCATCTGTAAAACGGAACCCCCTTCTTTGAAGATGAGATGAGATGATGCCCGTCAAGTCGTACAGCACTTTAGGTCATCGTCTGTGTCTGCCGGAAGGTTAATTATTGTGATCATTAGCAGGGGTGGAAAATGAGAGAAGAGGTCTTCAGCATGCTTTTCATGCATCTTCCATTAATAGTTAGGCAAACAATTTGGTCTAGAAAGTTGTTCTCCGCGTGGAAGAATGCTTCAGTTTGAAGAAAACACTTTGTTGAAACATGTTCTAGGGGACCGTTGGTTTGATAAAATGGAATGAGCCAAATTTTGGCATCAGGGAAGACTTCTCACTGCTTTTATGTCTCCCAGAAGTCATGACCGTCTATTGATGGCAATCACTGGGATTTCCTCTGACAATAGAGACAATATACAGTCTCGATTTGCTTATTAGCAAATGCTTGACATTTACTTGTTTGGGAAGTGGTCATTCTGCGCTGTAGCAAACACCGGAAGAGACTCAGCGGGGATTAGAGCAGTCGTCATTCTCCGTATCTCCAGCAGGAGGGTTTATGATTTCAATGATTTTGTACTCCTTGGTAGAGTTAGACGAGATGTAATAATGCTTTTCCTTACACCCTTTTTTCTTTTCCTTTTCCTTCATTTTTTTTGGTCTTGCCGCTTTATAATTCTATATTCTTCTTTTTTTCTTTTATCTTCCCCCCTTTCTCTGTGTGTCTTTCTTCCCTCATAAGATTTATGCCGCTCACCTTCTTTCTTCCATTATTCAGAGGTGTCCTTACATTCAACAGCACTTGTTTTTATTTGACCCGAGAATCATCAGCCCGTTGTTCAGAGCTACAGAACAATAAGTGAAGCTTACCTTTCTTTGTGAATGGTGGAAATTTACTGCAGATTTATTGCAGAAAATTTCCACTTTATTAAGCTGACAGATTTTGCTTGAAGGCATACTACCCTGTGAAATTCTAAATTTGATTTAAAGGTCAGAGGAAAAGCCTGGCACCTACAATCTGCCTTCGAATTGTTTTTGTAACACTAAATAGAGTTTACAAGGAGAGGAAATTGCAATTGGTCAGCAAAAGGCATGCCAATCACAGCCTCTGTCAATAAACTCTTTGCCTTTAACGGAGCTAGGAGATGAAGGAAGCTGCTAGATTAACATCATCTGGCAGAACGTGGGAAACGTCAGGTTCAATTAGGTGTGTCGAACTGGATGAACCACTTTGCGAGAGAGTTAGGCTCTTTCTCTGAAAGCTGGGGAGAAAGAATTAATCACGGTTATCAATGATCAGGGTCTTTTCATTTTCATAAATAAAATAATGGCTTTCTAAAAGGATATATATATAATATATATTATAATATATATATATATAATATATATATATATATATTTTTAAATAAGCTCTCTTTTTGTTTCTTCCTGAAGACATAATAGCTCCACTTGGTACTGGTGATAGGCTTAGGAAACTATTTCCAAATGATTTTTCTTATTACAGCCAAAAAAATACTACTTAATTAAAATTGTTTTGTACATAATCAAGCTGTACATTTTAGCAAGAAGGAAGCTTAATAAAAATTTCAAATTTACTATATTAACCCCTTAAATTGTGCAAACTTTAGCTTTCTGAGAAGAGATTCTAGGTAGTGGAGAGAGAGAGAGAGAGAGAGAGAGAGAGAGAAAACACATGAACTCCTGAAAGCTGTCAACATCAGGGTTGTCAGAAATCAGGAATAAGAATAAAATATGAATGCAAAAATCTAACGCCATTTTGATGGTTGCAGAATGACTGCTTTGCTCCTGTACATCTTTCTGATGAAGAGTGACTTTCCGAAGGTGGCTTGAGGTTGACAAACAGTACAGTCACAGTGGGAACAATGCGGAGTACTGGCTAGTCAAACAAAATAATAGTGTGTCACAATTCGTTTTTTACCTAATTCCAATCTCCTGCTTGAAGTCAGTTTCGGGCAAAAAAAGTCAAAAAGTGAACTCTCCTTGGTGACATGGCTCATAGGGGCGGTGCATCCGGGCTTTTCCGGGGATACCGGCGGCAGCCATAATGAGAGCGAACACCTTCTCCGTGCTCTTTTTGGCTGATGCCCTCAGCTATCAATGGAAACTTCTGCAATCTTTAAGCATAATTATTGATACCATCTGCAGCTTGTTGTTTTTATAACATTTGTTCTAGTGACTATAATAGTAGCACATGCTCATTGTTGAAAATTTGGGAAATTTGTAATAGCTTAAGGAAAAATGAAAACATCACCCATAATCTCACCACTGAGAGATAAGCATTATATAAATATTTTGGACTGTTTCTTCCAGTTTTTCATTCCGCGTGCTTATGTACACGTGTGTGTGCCTACGCTCAGGGTGCGTATCCATGTGAAATGTTAAAAAATTGGCAGAATGGAACACATATAATTCTATATTCTTTTTAACTTTAACATTGTATTGTGAGCATTTTCCAAATCATTAAGAGTTCTGGGGAAAATGGCGTGTGATAGCCAGATAATATTCCACTAGAAGGAAGAAGCCATAATTCATTAGTTTTCGGTGGTAAGTTTGTCTTCGATTTTTCATTCAGAAATTGTTCTGTGGTGAATACACTTACACTGAAGTCTGTGTATCGGACAATATTTTCCAGGGTTTTTTCCTGAAAGTGTAATGCCAGCTTCAAAGGAGAGGAACAACCTTGAGGCTCTAGATACAGATTGCCAGAATGTAACAATGTCCACACTGTGGGGTAGATGTGGGGAACTGTTTTTTTTTTTTTTTCCTTTTTGATGTGGGTTATGCAGCATAGTCAGAAAGTGTCACTCCAGGGAGAAGCTGAGTTAAGTGTCATCGGAGCAGGCTTCCTCTGTGTTTCTCCCTCCGGTGAAGATTCCAGTCGCATCTTCTAAGCTTGCTGACAGAATACATTTGGATTCGTGTTATTTCTCAGAAACAAGATGAAGAAAACTTTGACTGACTCTAGAATTTTATATATATATATATTTTATGTAGGTAAACAACTAAAAGGGGCCAACAAATTTATGTCTCGATGACATTACATTGATGAAAAAGAAATCACTCCTGAAGATTTCTTTGTTGTTATGGTGTTGAAGGGACGGATGCCCTAAATTAGAAGCTTAGGAGTGGGGTCCAAGAAGTTAAACTGGAATTTTCAAGCAGTTCACCAGTTTATTGAGATCATGTCTAGGCAATAAATACATCACTACATTTTTAAAGCCTGTATAGGGATAATTTTATATATAATACTGACTACTCAAAATATGTAGCAATTTGTATTATTTTACAGCAGAACCCACAAAGTCGGTATTATTATTATCATTGTTTTACATATAAGGTCATGAAACTAGGAGAACTTAAACAATCCACCCAAGAACTCACCCAGGTAGCAAAGAACAAATCTGGAGTTAGAAACCACGTGTATGTGACTCTCAAATCTGGCGTTTACGTCACGGTACTACTTTACGGTACTGATCACTATACTGCTTCCTAGTATTATATCAGAGGGCTGCTCCGAAGGACTACTTCATGGTGCTGCTTCGAATCCTGCTTCACGGGAATTCATCACAGTACCGTCGTTATACTACTTCACGGTACTCCTTGACAATATTACTTCAGAGAAGTACTTCATGGTAGTACTTTGTGGTAATACTCCGCAGTAGTACTTCACAGCTGTACGTCATGGTACCACATTCACGCTAGTACTTCACAATATTATTCACAGTAGTGTTTCGGGGAAGTACTTCACCCTACTATTTTATTGCACCCTAATTGGGGAGTTTATCTCTGGTGATTACATTTTGTTAAAAGATAGTTTTCAATAAAAAAGTAAACCACGATTCTCAGATATAAGATGAACACGGGTTAATAACTTTTTAACTCACTCAAGGAAACCATGTGGATCTTCCCACTGGTACAGTGGAGAAGTCTGAGAAGCGCACATTCGAATGGAATAAAGTAACATTAAAATGGATGTGTGAATGGATGCAACGCTAGCTTCTTCCACAATGGGGGGAAGTCAGTTAAACTTCTACTGGACGGGACAGAATGTATAGAATTCTTCTTCTTCTTCTTTTTTTTTTTAAGATTTTATTTATTTATTTATTTGACAGAGAGACAGCCAGCCAGAAAGGGAACGTAAGCAGGGGGAGTGGGAGAGGGAGAAGCAGGCTCCCAGCAGAGCAGGGAGCCTGATGCAGGGCTCGATCCCAGGACCCTGGGATCACGCCCTAAGCCGAAGGCAGACGTTTAACGACTGACCCCCCAGGCACCCCGGACAAGAATTATTTTGCTTCAATGTAAAATAGCTCCTGTAGAACAGATATGCCCTAGTCTAGACAACGCAAGGGTCTCACTGAAGCGCAAAAGCTCCCCTATCGTGTGTACTCTTAGAACACACCACCACCAGTTCTTGTTATAGAAGATAATAGCTCAGTCCCTCAACTTCCTCTAACTTAAATTATCTAGGTAATTGAACTGAAAAGGGATTCACACACATTATCTACATTTTATTTTCTTGCTGGAGGCTTGACCAAATCCGCACAGTGCAATGACTTTACCAGAGTCATCCAGGAAGGAGATTAAGGGGGGAGTTTTATATTAATTCTCTGACTTTCACCCACAAATTTTCTTGGTTTATGAAGTCACAGGATAATTTTTCTAAATGCCAGCCTTGCAAGTTCGAGCTGGGAATGAAACTCAAGCTGTGTTTTTTTCTGCTTCTTATAGTCCATCATTGCTAGTAATAAAGAGCCTGCAAATTTGTCAGCCAAGTTCTGACAGTAAAATCTTTATTACTGGTGATGATGTAAGAGGCAAAAAAGAGCACAGCTTGAGTTTTAGATCCCAGGTTGAATACAGAAAGCTGATGTGTAGGGAAAAAAAAATCTTACACAGAACAAATTTGATCATCAAGGCAAGATAAATGTGGACCCCAACAAGGCCAATTTTATAGTCATGGAACCGACCATAACCACTGTTAATTGTTAATCAGAAGGTGAAGAAATTAATGTAGAGATTAAGTAGCCCAACAGAAAGCAGTGGAAAAAAGCAGAAAATTAATTTAAAGCAACAGCTAGCAATACAAGTCAGCTTCGGTGTATGGCTGCAGGGAAAAATTGATAAAGCAATTTCTCAGAAAATCTATAAAGTTCTACAAAATTGCCTTGTGATAAGAATTGCAGAAGAAACAAACATTACCCTGTTGAGAGTTGGAGGATTGTTTAATTAAAATTAAACCAGATCCAAAGGGTAGGTTAATTACCACAGGTCTTGATCAAGGAGCATTAATAAGAAAGCAAGAACTAAATTGGGAAACAAAACAAAACCATACAGTATAAAACAAACAATGAATGAAAACACATTTTACCTGTAACCTCTCTAGCAAAGGGATGTGAAGATTTGCTGTTAATCCAACATGTTAAATAGTAGCCTGAGATCTGGATAACCCCTCATCCCCACCCCCCACCCCACATTAGCTAGGGAAGCTTTGCAAACCCTATTGTAGATATTCTTTTTTTTTTCATTATTATATTATGTTAGTCGCCATACAGTACATCCCTGGTTTTTGATGTAAAGTTCGATGGTTCATTAGTTGTGTATAACACCCAGTGCACCATGCAATACGTGCCCTCCTTACTACCCATCACCAGTCTATCCCCTTTCCCCACCCCCTCCCCTCTGAAGCCCTCAGTTTGTTTCTCAGAGTCCATAGTCTCCCATGGTTCATTCCCCCTTCTGATTACCCCCCCTTTCTTTATCCCTTTCTTCTACTGATCTTCCTAGTTCTTATGTTCCATAGATGAGAGAAATCATATGATAATTGTCTTTCTCTGCTTGACTTATTTCACTTAGCATTATCTCCTCCAGTGCTGTCCGTGTTGTAGCAAATGTTGAGAACTTGTTCTTTTTGATAGCTGAGTAATATTCCATTATATATGTGGACCACATCTTCTTAATCCAGTCATCTGTTGAAGGGCGTCTCGGCTCCTTCCATGATTTAGCTATTGTGGACAATGTTGCTATGAACATTGGGGTGCATATGGCCCTTCTCTCCACTACGTCTGATATTCTTATACTGCTGCCTTGCTCAGACGATGCCTGGTGACAATACTTTCTTTTCCTTCATTCCCTGATTAGCTTTGCCAGAATGTATTTATGCTGCTTGCAACCAAAGCCTCTAAAATACATGACAATTGTTGGAATAATTGTAGGATTTTTGTTCAGAATTTTCTGATCTCTCTGTATCTGAAAGCCAGAATGGGTGTGCAGCAAAGACCCAGGTGGGAAAAGTAAGAGGTAGAATGGAGGGATAATTATGGGAGGAGAGACCAAAGAATGGGGTGGGAAGGAGAGAACAGCGTGTGCCGTTCAAAGTTAATGAGATATCACAGTTTGTTTTTCTATCATCAAATAGTCTGAATTCTCCCCCTTTTGAAAAAGTGGAGTCCACTGATCTTCTCTTTCAGAATGTGGGGTGAGGGGTATGGATTTCAGTGATGTGCTCCAAAAGCCATACCAGGTTGACTTTGAGAAATACCTTTGCAGTGTTTGCCTTCACCTGATGTCAGGAATGCTCACTTCCCCTGGTGCAGGACCTTCACACTTGCAGTAGGCCTCTGCAAACATTTGTTGACATCAGTGAGGATAAGATGGATATAGAGATATCTGCAAGGATATGGCCCATGAAATCACTACCCTTGCAGGAAACTACCTTCAAGGAAATGATTCCATTAATTGTATGAGTGTCGGACTCTTAATATGGTCCCATCCCTACCTCCTGTTCATGAGCCTATCTGATCTCCTACCCTTAAGTGTGTGTGGGACCTTGCTTCTAACCAACAGCGTACAGCAAAGGGGATGGAAATATGCGTGATTATATTATGTAAGGTTATAGTGTCTGTTGTGCTGGAGTCTTTCTCTGGCTAGCTTTGAAGAAGTGAGTGGTCATGTGGAGAGACCCCATGTGACAAGGAACTTGGAAGCCTCTGGGTGCTGAAGTTGGCTTCCACCTGACAGCTGGCAAGAAACTCTGGCCTTCAGTCCTTCCTCCACAAGGAAATACATTCTGACAACAAACTGAGTGGGTTTGCAGGCTGACCCTGCCCCAGGTGAGCCTCAGCTGGGACTGTCCAGGTGAAACCTGAATTACCGCCTTGAGACCCAAAGCAGACGGCCCACCTAAGCTGTGTACAGACCCTTAACCTATAGTAACCATGAGATAATAAACGTGTGTTGTTTTAAGCTGCTAGGTTGCTGTGATAGTGTTACTTAGCAGTAGATAACTAAAACAGGAAGCTTGTATCATGGATGAGAGCCTGGTTTCGGAACACCATTTGGACTGGTCGAGCCCCACCTTTGCCCTCGTATCTTTGGACAGATTAGGTAACCTGAGGCTCGGTTTTCTAGCTGGCCTAAATAAAGCAAGGCTTCTCAACCTTGGCACGTGACATTTGGAGCTGGGAATCTGTCCTGTGCATTGTGGGAAGTTTAGCAGCATGCCCGGTCTCTGCCCACGGGATGCCAGTAGCTCCTTCCCCCTTCGTGATAGCTAAAAATGTCTCTAGACATTGCCACATGTCCTCTGGTGGGGGGCAAAACTGCCCCCATTTGAGAACCATTGGTATAAAAGTTAGTGGGGGATGATAATAGTGATAATATCTATTCCATGGGCTTGTTAGAAATTTTATTTTTTCTTTTTCCTTTTTATTACTTTTTAAAAGATTTTATTTATTTGAGAGAGAGAGAGAGAACAAGCAGGGGAAGGGGCAGAGGAAGAGGGAGAAGCAGACTCCCTGCTGGGCAGGGAGCCCAATGCGGGGCTCGATCCCAGGACTCTGGGATCATAACTTGAGCCAAAGGCAGATGCTTCACCAGCTGAGCCACCCAGGTGCCCCTCCCTGGAAACTTTAAATCAGATGGTTAGACAAAGAGCTGAAAACCTTCGTAATAAGAACTTAAAGAATGACATCTATTAGTATTGTAATAAAGCAGGGGTATTTTTATTCTCTTCCTTGCAGCCATGGACTCAAGGTAGGTTTTGGCTGGTACCAAATCTTCTAAGAAAGGGTGAATATCGAGTAGCAGGAGATAATGGAAACACAAGAGGAGAAGATGAGTCAGAGAGAAAAGGAAGTGGGAAGAGCCCCGGGATGGAGGCAACATGCTTCATGGAGCTTCTGGGTTCAGTAGGGGTTGCTCATGTATACTTGGGAGTCGGGCCAGGACAGCAAAATTGCATGGACATTGGCAGTCATGTCGGGGAGACTAGGGCTCCCTAGGGCTCCCCGAGGCTGTGGATTGGAATTGGACAATCCTGTTTACGTCTGGAGGGATGGGGACCCCAGGTGATACTTGGGTGCACACTTGCTATTACCATCATCGTTATTATAGCCTTTAGCCTGATTATGGGTGAGGACAGGTACTAGCTAGAAGCACTTCTTCAAATCCAGACGCTTTAAACTTCTCCCCAGTTGAAAGCAGAAGTGTTGTAGTTTTATTTAAAAGTGAGTGAACGAGCACCTTGGGCCTCCTGGTTTAAACCCGAGCATCACTGGCCGAAAATAATAAAAAGAGAATCTCCGGTCTCTTTATTAAGCTTGGTTATAGTGATTGGGCACAGTTTAAACCAGCCTAAAGGGATGGAAAGTTCCCTGAAGGAAGAAAACAGAGAGAGCAGGAAAAAAGCACTCTTACTAACGAGTCATAAAATAGTTCCAAAAGTGTCTCTTGTATTGATTTTTCTTTCTCTTTTTCACCCCTTTTCCTAATTTTCATCCTTGCCCCCTTCACCTTGCATTACATTTTGCCCCGTAAAGAAGGGTCCAAAATGTACCTAAGTCCACAACATTGGCGGCTGCTGCTGAGTGCATAGGATAGGTGAGTTCCTGCCCTGGTTTTAGAGCCGTGTCTCTCCTGGGGGAGATGCCGCGGTAACAGCTCACTGCTGCAAGGTGACCGCCACGTGCGGACGTCCTTGTAAAGTCTGCGCATGCGCTAACTCTTGTACCTGCGCGGCACTGGCGTCACGTCCGTACTGGCTTCTGCTCATCTGGAGAGAATAGTGCGATTTCCTGCAAACACCCATGTAGTGGCAAGCTCTGGTCTAAGGACTATATACCTATTAATTTCACGTAAACACTCTGAATCTATAACTACCCCAATTTTAAAGCTTAGGAAACTGAGTCACAGAGAAGTCAAGTGGCTTGCCAGGATTTCCCGGGTAGCCTGGTCCCGGCATATCTGCTTGTCGCTACATTATTTCTCCCATCTGGCAGACGGCTCCATGCAAACCTGGAGAGTTGTAGGTATTTCTAACTCAGCACAAAGCAAGGTTTAGAAGTGTGTGTGTGTGTGTGTGTGTGTGTGTGTGTGTGTGTGTGTGTGTATTCCCAAGGAATGAAAGATGAATGCCCAGGTAAGACTACATGACATTTATTTTGGGGTGCGTCACTGCCCCAAAGAGAATTGCTTATGTCATTTTTTTGCAGACCATGGGGGCAGATGTTGAAGTTTGCTTCAAGCAGTTAAATACTGCAGTTATACAGACCACCAGTAAGTCACAAACCGGGAGTTAAACATTCCTGTTTAGCTACTGACAAAAGGGTGTGACTGTGAAAAGCAAGCTTCTACTTCAGCCCGCCTAATTAAGCCCAGAATGTGTGGAAAATCGTTAGCATGGAGTCATCAGGCTCTGGCTTGAGCTATACTTTGGCAGCTTGTGACACCCAAAGACAGTTCCGTGATATTTGTATTGTTAAATGTGATCTCCAGCAGCATCTGTAAAATGAGGCAATAAATAGCTCGTGTCTTTTGCTGGAGGCAGCAAGCGCCACTTTGCACGGGTAGTAAAATCACAAAAGTTGCAGGTACATCAGAAAGCAGCCGTGGTGTCAGATGGAAGGAATTCATACCTGAATGAGCAATTAGCATCAAACCTATGGGGGGGGGTGACATATGCACATCCACTTTCTTCTGAAGAAGCAGAATTTTCTTTCCATCTCTAACGATCTCTCTTAATCGGGGATTCTAAACCTTGTAGAGGACACCAAATCTCCTGAGATTTTCATGAAAAGTGGGAATCCATGTTCAGAAGAATCTCCCCAGGCATATGTGACTGAATGAGATTTTTGACCACTGTCCCTTCCTTTTGGCCTTTTATCATGATTATTATTCAAGCAGTAGCTGTGTTTTGTTCTGCTGGGCCCCCAGGGAAGGCTTCATTTCCAAAAGGCTAGCTGTGTAGAAAGAGGGACAGATTTGGTGGGGAAGGGTCTTAGGGCTTGGCCAGCTCAATCTTGGGAGAGCTGCAGAGAGAAATTGTAGACTAGCAGGAGACAGAGCATTGAAGGCGCTACATGAACACGTCATGGTGCCCGACTGAGTGTGAGTTTCTTCGGGAGTCTGTGGGATCTTGCCCGCAGGGCAGGTGGCTGGCTTGTCCATGGGAATGGACACAGTGTGCACGTCCAAGTCCCCGGAGCCGCGTCAAGACTGTTGGAGCCAAGGGGGCGGGGTGGGCAGAGTGTTCTACCTGCTCGTGTGGCTTTTGTGGCACACAGTGACATCTAATCTCAAGTCCTTTGTCTTCCTGGGGACACTGAAGAGCCTGCTTCCCTCTATCCTTTGGGAGAAATTTGAAATTAAAGAAGGGAAGATAATTTCTAAACAAAGAGCGATGTCGAACAGGGATGCGAGAGACATCTTTTCCAGGGCTGCTGCCGTGCCGTCTGGGAAGGGATCTGCAGATCCTAGGAGACTGGATTTGGTAATCACATACTCCACCCACCCGTTCTGTTTCTCTTCAGAAGGGAAAAGAGGATACAGTTTTGGCAGAAGTGTGGAGTGCCGTGAAGGTGGTTCCCTGGGGCTTCCTCAACAAGGAGGGAGACGTGAGACGTTTATGGGATGGTGCAGAGTTCTCTGCAAGAAACAAGGGCAGGAGGGGCGCCTGGGTGGCACAGCGGTTAAGCGTCTGCCTTCGGCTCAGGGCGTGATCCTGGCGTTATGGGATCGAGCCCCACATCAGGTTCTTCCACTATGAGCCTGCTTCTTCCTCTCCCACTCCCCCTGCTTGTGTTCCCTCTCTCGCTGGCTGTCTCTATCTCTGTCGAATAAATAAATAAAATCTTAAAAAAAAAAAAAAAGGGCAGGAGAGGTTTTTCAGCAGGTGCTGCGTACAACACACACACACGCACGCACACACACACACTCACAATACACACACAAACACACAAAGTCAGAGAGAGACACAGAGGGGAGGATATTCCCAGGGAAGCTGGAACTCAGTATGATCTTCTGGGCAACACCCTAGGGCTTTGGTGGTGGCTCATTCGTGCATACAAGCAGCACATGCAGGGTCCCCAGGCTTCCCAGCACAGTTTGCTCTCGATTCTGAACTATTGATAATTTGAGAATTCATCCTGTTACTTTGAACTCCACATATACTGGTCCCTCTGCCTACAGGGCCTGTCTGCCGACCCCCCAGGCCCACCCCGTTCTTGATCCAGCTAATTCCCCCCATCTTTCAAAGCTCAGCTCAGGCAGCAGCTCTTCCTCCAGAAATCCTGTCCTGCAAACCAGTGTGATTTAGATAAGCCTCGTCTGTGATCCTGTGCCCACGTGCTGACATCTTAGGCTGTGCTGTACTAATTAGTTTAATTGTTTCGTTCTCCTCTGAATTCCAAGTTTCCAGAGGGCAGGGGCCATATGTTACTCAACTTTGCTTTGCTTGGTGTCCTTCATAATATATGCATATGTATGGTGAAGGGGCGGATGACAGAAGAAAACCCGGAGGTTGATGAATATTGGATGAACAGTTTGAATAAAGTGGAGATTCGGTAATAGCTGGCTCTTGAAAAGAATATCTTCCAGCAAAATGCCTGATTATACTAACACAGATGGGGGAAATAAAAATGGGGAGCAGGAGCTTGCATTTGGCCCTTGCGACATCCATTGCAGAATGGCCAGTGGCTACCAAGGAGCCAGGTGTGTAATGGCTGGGAGCTTGGGATCTAGAACCGATGAAGGGTTCAAACCCCAGCTCCGACACTTACATGCCATGTGGCCATGAGCAACTTAGTGAACCCTTCTGAGTCTCCATTTTTGTATCTGTAAGAGAAGAGTGGTAAGTACCTACTTCCTTTGGGCTTTGTGAAGAATCAGTGGAAAGATTAGATGTACGGTGGTTAGTCGGGTGCCTGGAATATGGTTACTCATCAGTAGAGGTTCACAGTGAGTAGGCAAATGTAGGCAGCCATGGCCAGGGTGAGCTCAGGACTGAGTTCTGTTTGAAAGGTGTTGCATTTACATGGAAATTTTCCCCTGAGCTGGGATTCTGGGACAATACTGGAATATCACTCCATGGTGGGAAAATGCCATCCTACATTGTGCTGAATAAATTAATTTTCTGGTCTAAATTTTGAGTAAATGCATGCAATTTTCATTCGTTAGCATTCATAACATTGTCCATAACTCTAACATTTCATAAACATCAAAGCACTTAATGTCTACACTTGATGATTATATATATATATAATCATATATTATATATTATATGTATAGACATATATACACACAAATACATTTATTTTACATACACATAAGTAAAGTTTGGGTAGTAATTATCACTACTACTAAAACATGCGTTTCTTTTCAGCAAGAGTCATGGACATTGTTTAAAAAGAAGCATGCTAAGACTATCTCATGTTTTTTCTTTTCTGGAATTTATGACCAAAGTCAGTTTTCTGAATCCTTATTCATTTGTGCTTTGCGTACCATAGGATGTCCAGAGCATGCTTGTTAATTGACTTTGCTAGCCGGAAGTGAGTATAAAATACCTGGGTTATGGCAACGGTGGCAAACTCGTAGTGTGACGCTAGTGGAGCACTAATCTGGGAAGCAGTTGTCGGAGAGATTTGAAAAACTCTCATCGACACCATTGATTTCAGTGTTGCCTGAGCAAGATCGGTCAATCCATTTGTAGGTTTGGAAGGTCAGGTATGACTGATAGAGGCTAAAAATGGGGATATGAGGGGTGCCTGGGTGGCTCAGCCGTTAAGCGTCTGCCTTCAGCTCAGGTCATGATCCCAGGGTCCTGGGATCGAGCCCTGTGTTGGGTTCCCTGCTTGGTGGGAAGCCTGCTTTGTCCTCTCACACTCCCCTTGCTTGTGTTCCCTCTCTCGCGGTCTCCGTCAAATAAATAAATAAAATATTGAAAAAAAATGGGGCTGTAAAAATGACTTGGAGCTGGATAGAATTAAAAACAGGGCAAAGAGGTGGTCAGAATTCCTAAATTCTTAGCTTGGCTTTGACCTTCAAAGCGATATGACTTTTGGACCACAGTTTCGTCACTATGTACAATGGTCATGGCAGATTAGGAAGTAAGGTGTTCCATGCGTGGGGTCCACGAATTCATCAAAAGGTCTGTGAATTCCATATAATTATCTGTGGGTAGGTGCATCTTTCTGGGGTGAGGGTGTGCTGTTTTCATCAGATTCTCAAAAGAGTTCTTGAATACAGCATAATCATAGCCACTCCTGTCTAATCCTTAAGATTCCCTCCCAGATCCAAGATTCTGTGATTTTCTTGAAGGTGCAACTAAGCTTAATAGTATAACAGTATAAAGATATGTAAAATATATAAGATTTTTTATGTGTGAGGAAAATACTTTATCTCCAAGTCTTTATTTTTTCATCTTCCCTCAAATAGGAAAAGAGCTGAATGTCATATTCAAGGCTCACTTGATCTAGAACAGTGTATCTCAAAGCATTTTTTTAAAAGAGTTATTTATTTTAGAGAGAGAAAGAGCACAGAGGGGAAGAGGGAGGGGGAGAAGAGAGAGAAGCAGACTCCCCACTGGGTGCAGAGCCTGCTATGGGGCGCAGTCGCACGACCCATGAGATCATGATCTGAGCAGAAATCAAGAGTCAGGAGCTTCACCGACTGAGCCACTGAGGCGCCCCTCAAAGTGTGTTTTTAACAATCATGGTGATATTTTAATAATTCTGCTTTGCAACATTGATTCTTTTTTTTTTTTTTAAGATTTTATTTATTCATTCGACAGAGATAGAGACAGCCAGCGAGAGAGGGAACACAAGCAGGGGGAGTGGGAGAGGAAGAAGCAGGCTCCTAGCGGAAGAGCCTGATGTGGGGCTCGATCCCAGAACGCCGGGATCACGCCCTGAGCCAAAGGCAGACGCTTAACCGCTGTGCCACCTGGGCGCCCCTGCAACATTGATTCTATGTCCAAATACAGTTTGGGGGAAATCCCATACTTTAGCTTTCTCAGGGATTCACAGTGCTTGTTGACAATCAGGAGCCTCTAAGCAATTCTGCACTTCAGAAACTGCTTAAATTTTTTAAACACCATGTTTTCTAAATTACATGACCATAGAGCTTCTTAAGCACCTGTTCACATCGTAGAGGAGCATTCTTCTGAGGAATGCACTATTAGAAATGCTGACCTAAGTCATCTCAGCTTTAATTCTTTGGGGCACATTGGTGGCCTTCACTGGGTTTTTTGAGGTCTAATAATGCTTACTTAATGAAGCACATACATTTTGGGCATCATTTCATGATGTTTTAGGAAGATTTAAATAAATTTAAGTAAAAACAACTCTTTTTTTATGTAGAGAAGGGAAGCACAATTAGAAAGAGTTGGTATTATGCTAGATAAAGGTACCAAAGAAAAGCGAGGGTGAGGGAGAGTGTGAGGAGAGTTGTAGACATCTGTGAGCAGTTCATTCATTCATTTATTCATTCATGAATGATTATTGAAAGCCTTCTAAGTGATGGGGATCATGAGAATACCTGATAATCTTACAGAGAATGGGAGACAATGCCTGATCTTCATGCAGCCAAAACAGAATGATACTGGGGGCAGGTAATGGATAATCTCCATATAGAGTGAGGCTTGCTATGGTTGAGGTGGGTACTATTGCTCTAAAACCACAGAAAAAAGAGCCAATTGTTTTTGCAAATATGAAGAAATTTACAAGGAGGACATGATGTTTTAATTGGCTTTAATATTCACAGTTGAATAAATTATGCTCTCACTGGGGGGCTAAAATGAGTATGGGAGAAACAAAGTAAGACAGTGTGCTGATTAATGAAGTGAGAATTGTACCTGAAGTTTAGATTTTTGGCTAGTGGCACTCTGGTTGCAAATCTAAGAAACGCCAACTCATATCAGCTTCAACAATGAAGAAATGGATTGTTAACTCATTTCTGGCCATTGGTCCATTTTGCCATCTTCCATTCTGAATTCGTGCTCATACTGTTAGAAGTCTGCACAAACTTCAGATGTTACATCTAGACAAACGGGACCTAGGAGAGGGGACCCATTTTCCCCTTATTGATTCTATCTTCAGACCAAGAAAACCCTACTGAGAAGCCTCTCAAGAGATACCACTTCATGTCTTATTGGCCAGACATTCTAAGCCAATCCCTGGTGAGGAACTCTTATACCCATCAAGTCCAGTTGGAAGGCTGAGGGTTATCATCTTCCCCCAGAGCGTAGGGGCTGCATGGAGGAGAGGAGGACATCTGTACAGAGTCAGGATCTTAACATGAGGGGAGAATAGGCAGGAGATGCTTAGGGGTGGCCCACGATGCCTGCTCCAGAAGGTCTGTATAATAGAGCTTCCAGCTTCGAGATAATTTATCCATAGCTGGTGTTATATTCTCTTCCCCAGCTCCATGACCTGGACCAGGTAGCGGCCTAGGGTTTCCCTCCATGCTATATCCTAATCCAAGGACTGTGTCACGTGGTAATGCTAATCACCGAGCTTTTAAATGTCTCCCCCACCGGCGTACCAACAGGTGTTTGGGAACCGTCCCCACCCTTGAGACTTTGTTCCCTACTAGCATTTAACATGAACATGAACTCGAGTGTCAGACATGCTCAAAGTCTCTCACGGAGCGATGCAAACTTAGGTTTGGAGAAAAATTATCAGATAATGATGATGATGATTTGACAGTAATTGTCATTTCAGCTAATGACAAATCTCAAAGGCTGGTGAGCTAATTCAAAGAAATAGAGTTGCAGCGTCTTCATTGTCTGCAGAAAGGAAAAAGCCCAACCACATCCATCTTTTTGGCTTTCATATTGATTAACGTTAATTGCTAAAAATTCTAATGCCAGCAATATCGTACTGATTTATGGTTTATGAAAGCTATTGACATATGTGGAGATGCAATAAGGAATCTTTTTTAGGCCCGACTACAATAGATTGCTGTAGGGATTATCTAATTATTGAGTAAGCACTAGTGATAAACTCCAGCTATAAAAATACCGTATGCTCACCAGGGGGCTGTGGGACTAAAATAATGGCTAACTCTGACAGCATAAATTGGCTTTTCTTGTCCTTCCCTCTTAAATAGAGATTCTCACTAGTGTTCTTTTGGAAGCAAAGAATGGATGAGTCGACCAACTGTTACACCACTCCTCACCTTAACTTACTTTCTTTTAAATATAAGTTCTTTCAGTTTCTAATTGAATCCTTCTTGTTTCTCCTTCTTTACTTTGTAAAGAATGTTCTTTTAGGCATCTGACAATAGAAATGGCTTTAAAAACCTAAATTTAAAGGTACAATTTAAAAAAATTTTTTTTTTTTTTTTGCATCTATAGCTTCTGTTTTTTGAGCGCTGTGTGCCTGGCTATGGGCCAAGACCTTGACAGTTGTGTTATCATCAACAAGACCTAGTGGATCTGGAGTATAGCTAATTCCCTACGAGAAATCCTCACAGTGGGAGTACCTGGAATGGCTTCTGTCCTTCTAACAGGTTCCTGCCTGATATCATTGGGTATTACTATCCCCCCCCCCACTGCCTTTCAGGTAAAGAAACAAGCTCAGAAAAGGAAAATATAGCTAATGGATGGAGACACTGTGTGAACTAAGGCAGTTTGCCTCCAGCACCAAACTCCCATCCCCCCACCGCTCTTCTGAATCTCAAGTTTAGAAGTCCTAGTTGGGAGGGACTATGTAATCCAGTGTCTCAAGTTGTAGAAAGAGGCCAAAACTTTAGAGAAGTGAAGCATTTGCTAAATTAGGTCACGCTCAGAGAGCAGTGCTTTCACTCATGCATTCATCAAACAAATATGTATCCAGTGTTCCCTATCCTAGGCATTGGTAACACGATGGGTGGTGGAATGGCCAACCAAGTCCCTGTCCACGTGGAGTTCAGAAATTTATAAGGAAACAGATACACAGTCAATAAATGAATGATAGAGGCTAGCAAGCAGGGTATGATGAGTGCTTTGGAGGGGGTAGAAGTGGGTGGTTTGCAAACTTGGGTAGAATGATCTGGACAGACCTCACTGAGAAGGTGGCATCTGGTTAAAGACTTAAAGGTATTGATGAGATGAAGCAAGAGGCTATCTAGGAGAGAACTTGGCAGGTGAAGGAGGCCAGGTGAAGGCCTGAGGCAGGAACACGGCTGGTGGGCTCTGACCCTTTCAGGAGGCCAGGGTGTCTGGGCGGAGGGAGTATGGAGGAGATGGGGTCTCAGAGGGACCAGGCTCTCAAGGCCATGATAAGGACTCAGGATTCCCTCTCAGAGGGGCAACTACTGCAAAGTTAACCTGAAAAGTGAGAGGATCTGACCTACATTTACAAAATTTCCCTACGTATTTTTTCATTTTATTTAAAAGCCATTTTCTGTACCCAGGCCTCACCTGTCCCCAGAGTTCCAGATTTACATACCCAGCTGCCTTCTGGATATTATCAGGCATCTCAGACTTCATGTGGCCAAATCCAAGCTCTGGATTCCCCACCAAATATCCTCCTTCCCAGATACTCCCTTCTCATTAAGTGACAATTTCTTCCTTTCCATTGCCTAGGCCCAAACCTTGAAGGAATTCTTTATTCTAACCCCGCACCTCCCACCCCAATCCCGTTCCTCATAGACAGCCCCCCATTCTGTCTCATGGACCCTACATTCTGAATTAGTTCAACATCTATAATTTGCCCCACGTACTGCACCCATCTTGCCAGCATCATATCTGCCCTGGACTGTTCCCATCATCCCCTAGCAGATCTTCTCGCTCTACTCTTGTCCACCTGTGGTCTCATTCTCATCAAAGCAGCCGGAGCAAAACTCCTAAAACACAAGTCGGGTAATGTCATTACTCTGCTTCAAACCCTACCCGGGCTTCTTATTTCAGTCAAGATAAAATCCAGTGTATTTCCAATAGCCAATACAGCCTTACGTGACGTTACCCCTTGCCTTTTCTCTGACCACGTGCTCCACCAAGCTCCTTCTTACTGATGTTACCTTAGGCACACTTGTCTCCTTGCTGTTCCTTAAACACACAGCAATGCTCTTCCTCAGGCCCTCTGTTTTCATCATTTCCCCTTCCCTGAACCCTCTCCTCTCACGTATCCACCCACTTGTTTGTCATATTTTATGTTACTGGCGGGAAAAAAGCATCTTACCTGATTTAGTCCCGGTCATTGCTTCACATACGGCACTTAAAATAGTGCTGAGAGAGAGATGTGGGATTCGATAAGTTGTAGAGTGAATAGAAAGATGGGTGGATGGATGGACAGATGGATGGACGGACGGACAGACAGATGGATGGATGGAGAATAAATGGTAAACTAGGAATGTGTACCTGATTCAGCTGGATGCTATCCATGTGAAGAAAACCATCTGAGATGATGAGATGATGAGGGAGAGAGACAGAGACAGAAGCAGAGAGACAGAGAGACACTGATAAACTCCCGGGGGTGTTCAGTCTTTTATTCTGTTAAATGATCTGCTCCTGCGAGACACTCTCAGAGTTGGTAAAAGAGCCAATAACCACCTCATTTATTTACTTATTTCTGGCCTGAATTTGTTTTAATTAATTAATTAATTTAAAAAGATTATTTATTTATTTATTTATTTGACAGAGAGAGAGAGAGCCAGCGAGAGAGGGAACATAAGCAGGGGGAGTGGGAGAGGAAGAAGCAGGCTCATAGCGGAGGAGCCCGATGTGGGGCTCGATCCCGGGACTCCAGGATCACGCCCTGAGCCGAAGGCAGATGCCCAATGACTGAGCCACCCAGGCGCCCCTCGTTTTAATTTAATTTTGTCATTTGCTGCCTAAAGAATGCTAATAATGGAATAATGGACTACCTCTTAAGATTGTCTATATTCACTTGACAAATATTTGTTGAGAGCCTACTATGTGCTAAGCACTGTTACAGGCATTGGGAACAGAGAAGTAAATGAAACCATGCTTTTTTTCATGGAGCTCACATCCTAGAGAGGACGACAGACACATACATAAGTAATCGGAGTTTCATAGAGTGATACAGTCTATTGAGAAAAGAGAGTGAGTGTCAGAGACTGGGGAAGCATGAGGGTGGTTCTCTGAGGGTCTTTAGAGAAAGTCTATCCAAAGAGAAGGTGTTCCAGAACAGACAAACCCACAGAGCCAGAGAACAGATTGGTGGTTTGCTAGGGACTGAGGGGTAGGGAGAAATGCAGAGGGAATGCTTAATGGACACTTAAGGGTTCCTTTTGAGGCAATGGAAGTGTTTTTCAACTACACAGAGGTGGCGGTTGCGTGGCGTTGTGAATGCGATGAACTAAATGTCACTGAATTATTAACTCAAAATGGTTTTATGTTATGTGAATTCCATTTCAATAAAGTTAAAATAAAAGGAAGGGAGGATGTTAAAGCAGAGACCTGAAGGAGAAAGGGAAAAGGCCACTGGGACTCTGGAATGCTCCAGGCAGAGGGAACGGGACGAGGGAAGATTCTCGTCTGGACAAGCTTGGGATACTTGAGTTACTCTCAGAGGACCTGGGGCGGCCAGGGTTCAGCGTGAGGGAAGAGAGGGGAGGAGAGCACAAAGTGGTAGCCCTGCTCCCATGATCAGGTTCACGAGCAGAACAGGTCCTAACTTATGTGTGGCTTTGCCTGGCAAGTGGCAAGCAAGTGACCGTAGGCCATGGGAGGGGCAGCTGAAGACAAAGAGGGGAGCGAAGGCGTGAAGGTAGATGGTGGAAAAGTGGCAGAGTGGGTGGGCTGATGGCCCAGTAGGTTGGGGAATTGTTGCAGTGGGGCTACTAGAGAAACTAAACTGGAAAGACTGGTGGTGGTGGTGGCCAGAAAATGGGACCCATGGGATCAATATTTTTCTGAGGTGGTAAGGTTGTTGGTGACGCCAAGTTAAGCGTGTGACTGTATCAGGCCTGACTGAAGGGGGAGGGCAGAGGAAAATGCTGTGTTTCATGTATATACAGGTCATTGGATAGGAAGCCACGTGGGTTAGACAATGGTAGCTGTTGCAGGTCTCAAGGGAATTGATGAGAGGAATGAAGAGGCAGGCCAGAGACCGCAATCTCCATGGAGTGATGGGGAATGGTCTGCTTCTAGGAGATGGCAACAAGGACCAGGATTAGGTGGTGTCAATGAGATGGTCTGCACTTCAAAAAGGAAGGTAGGGAAATCGTTTTGAGAGGCCTTGAGGAGCCAGAAGGGCACAGACCTCACCTGCAGGCCTGATGGGCATGGGCGTGCTGGGGAAGCCATGTTGGCTTATAGTCAAGCTTTAGTTAGAGCCAGAAGAAGAAGAGGACATTCAGGGAAGAAGTGGAAGGTTGAGGATTTTTTTTTTTTTTTTTCCTGGTGACAGATTATGAGCCCAGAGGCCTCAGTGGGGGATTTGGAATTTGGAGATTGGACCAGTTAGGGATGTGCTAACCTTCTGGGAATGAAATGAAGGATGCTTGAGTGTCTCTTAGTAATTGATTTAGGAAGGGATATAAAATGTAAGTCAGAAAGAGTCTGTGGCTATGACCACCTCTGTTTTGGGGTCGACTTCATGGCAGTTCATGAGCTTGTGGCTGATGATGTGTGGCTGGGTTAAAGACCAGTGTTTCCGAATGGCTTCTCTGAATAAGCAAACAACTTGAAATCACAACTTGGTGGAAATCTTCAGAAGTCCTTAAAGCATACCATCTAATACTAAGTTGATGGGAAACCTCATAAGCAGTTTCAAGAACTAAAAATTTGGTAAACTGATTCATTTGGAAAAGGGTACATTGATTTCTGGCAAATGGGCCCTCAGTGAATTCATGGTTTAATGAACTGAGTTGCTTCCCACCCATTGTGCTCAGCAGACCAGATACGTGGATACTGTCCTCCTTCCTTTCTCTCTACTTTGAAAATCTTAGAGAAGGCCTCTGGTTGGCTCATGTTGGGCATATGCCATCTCTGTGGCCAGACGTGTGGTTTTAGGGTGAGCAGCCCCAGTGAGGCCTTGGGCCCCTGGGGAGAGGAATTTCTCTGGGAAAGAGGAGCAGGGTGGGCATTCTTCCCTTGAGAAGGGTGAGATGCTGGCCAAGCAAAGCGGTGTTCCTCTCCAGTTCCTTTCCCAGACTACTGCTTCTCGATGGGGCCACAGAGAAGGGGATATGGAAAGGGTTAAAATGCCTCAGACCCTCAGAATCAGGGATTGTTTCGTTTAAGGACCACAGTCCCTGGACTTTTGTCCTCTGCTGTTTTTCAGCCGTAGATGGCTCTGCAAACATCTGCTAAACTCCCACTGTAAATTATCAATTTGTGTGCTCATATTTTCTCCTGAAGTTCACACAAATCCATTTTATGAATTCACCCACACGACTCAGTGGCCAAAATTACTTATGCATAGGTCCCGCTGTCTGCCGGAGTTGAGGAGCCTTTAACACGCCCCCCCCCCCCCCCCCCCCGTCTCCACCCCCACCCCGCCCGCGTGGAGTCAGAGCTGCGCGGGGAGCTGGGCGGGTGGAGACTGATGGTAATTAGCTGGGGCTCCCTGTCTGCACGGCACGGGGGGGGGGGGGAATTTAAAGACATGGAAAAGAGCCCCGACCTCGGTGCCCTGTCGGTACGGTTTGTTCCTTTCCTCAGTGGCGAGGAGGCTATCAGTGGAGTATAATTTATTTTCCCTGTTGCCTGAGCCAGCTGCGCTGAGAGTGGATGTCCCAATCACGTTTTAAATAGGGAGAAATTGAAGTTATCTACTTTGCTGATATCATTTAATATGTGAGTGGTGGAGTTCATACGGAGTTCCAGGCAGTCCAGCTTACCCTGCAGCAGGCTTTGCCCTTCGTCCCACCTAAAACACATGTAGAGATTGAGGGTTCTTATATTCATCTAGCCTTGAGCATTGCTCAGACAACAGATACTAATTTAAGATCTCTAATACTGCGTCTTCAATATGTGATTCGGATGAAAAACGCTCTCCTAGTGGGCTGGGTAAAGTCAAGATTCCACGGAAAACAGCCATTAGCTTTGGTGCTGGCTGTTTTCATTTCTTGAAACAATTCTTGTCAACTAGGGCTAGCCACGATATCAAATGGCAGTTTATGGAGGTGTGGAAGAAATCCTCCTTTCTAAGTGAGTGAAATAAATCATTGCTCACGAACAGTGATATTTAGTAAGATTAATTTGAATCGCTTCCTCGTCTGGCTACATTCCACAAGAGTCAGTATTTATCTTTTGAAGGTTTCCCACTCATCCAAAAGAGATGGATTGGACCGAATTAGTTTCGCAGGCAGAAATGTAAAAACAGAAATATAAATTGGAGCCTAATGACCGCGGTTTGAACAACTTCCTGTACAGTACTCTGAAGACTACTACAAATAAGTCATTTCCGTGTCAGACGGGTGTTGACTCTAATCCCTGAGGATTGTTCCTGAAAGCAAGGAGGCTGAGGCGTCTTATGTGACTTCTGTCAAGTCATGACATCACAGTGAAATGATAATCTGGGTGAAATAATTTTAACTCGTCTTTGGCATGATTTAAAAGAGGAGGATTAAACTTTTATGTCATAATGATCGTCTCGATGATACGGCACACTCTTGCAGTTTAAGAGCAATCAGCTTCTATAATCCCCTTTTCGTTTCGTTGTTCAAAACTCTTGGTAGGTATCGCTTCTTGGTTGGCCCATGAAGACGTTTGTGTTGTTGGTGTTGTGATCAGTGAACACACGGTATTATCCTGGTTTAGTATCACGGTAGAGAGTTAGGCTCCTCGAAGGACATCAGGTTGTGGACACGTGTTGATTGCCTTGTCTGTCAACATTCCCCCATCTCCTCTTTTCAAACTACACACTTATTTTTCTCTGGGAACCCATTTCTTCTTGCCCATTCTCTGTCCAGCTGTTTGGGGGAGGACTGACCTTCCCTTCAGCCCCAGGGATGCGGGTGTATTCCTGCGCTTTCTGCAGCTGGCTCAGTTATGGACACGCCCTACCTCAAGAGGGGATGACTTCTGGGGATTCTGGGAGAGATGCTTCCTCTTCTTCCAGGAGTAACAGGCTCTCTCCCTCCTGCTACACGGGAATCAGCAAGTGCTGAGTCCTCCGAGCTCTTGGCGGTCCTCCAAAGGAGCAGCAATGGGACACAGCAGGTGCAGGAGAAGGGAGAGTGGAGGCCACGGAGGAAGGGATCCTTGGTGATCAGAGCCTCAACTGAAGGCTCTTCAGTCATGTGAGCCAAACATGTATTCCTTGAGCTTGGAGGCACGACCTAAGGAGAAAAGTCGACCATTGACTATGTTAATGACCAAATACGTCCCATAGTAGTGAAGCCCACAACTCGAGAATTCTTTTAGAGAGTAATTGTTTTCAAAAAAGAAAGGGAAAAAATATTCACCAATATCCTTCCTTTTTTTTTTTTTTTTAGATTTATTTATTTATTTGAGAGAGTTGGAAGGGGGGAGAGGCAGAGAAAGAGAGAGAAGAGAAACTTGAGCAGACTTCTGTGCTGAGCCCAGAGCCAGACATAGGGCTGAATGCCAGGACCCTGAGATCACGAGCTGAGCCGAAACCAAGAGTCTGACACTTAACCAACTGTGCCACCGAGGCACCCCACCGATATCCTTCTTTAAATAAGAGAACCCCCCCAAACATCTTAAATTTAAATATGATACATGAATATGTGAGTTACACACAAAGTTTCTGGAATGTGCCAATTGGCTGAAATGAATTCAACTTTTTTTTTTTTTTTAAAGAAATATCCTACTTGTAAGTGCCCACATTTTTACAAGTGTAAGGTATGGTGGGGAAACTGATAGTGATGATAGCCATTAGTCGTATTTGTCAAATACATCCTGTTGTCCCTTTTTCTGAGCACCGGGCAGAATTCTTCCTGGCCCCCTTATGCGGCTTCTTGCTAATGAGTTGCAAGCAGCAGTGACACGTGCCAGTTTGGGGATAAATAATTACCCATGCAAGGCCTTTTGAGGATCTGCGTCATTGAGACATGGAGGTGGTGATAGTAGAGAGGGTGGCCACACTGTTAACCTGGGCCACGAGCGACAGATATGAGCAGAGCTTCCCTGCCAACCCGGTGTCTATGTAGTTGTTATAAGTCATGGAGATTTGGGGGTTGTTACTTCCACATAACCTGGCCCATCTGGACTGATCCAGCACCACACTTGGGTTATAGACGGAGACACAAAAGCTGAATTCCCTGTAATCTGTCAGAGAAACGTGGCAAAATTTCACAAGCATTTCAGTAGAACAACAGGTTGGATGTTTATTTTCCTGAACCAGGTTTTGGCATTGAAGAGACAGAGAGCTTATGTTCCTGGTTTCTTCATATAGTGTCCAGCGCGGGGTAACTCCGGGAGGCTCCGTAGAGTGCCAGCAGAGAAGCAGAAAGGGACACACAACGAATGTCACGTGGGTGAGTGTAGATTCTTCTTCTTTTTTTTTTTTTTTTTTTTTGGTAAGGGAGAAGAAAATTAGAAAGAAAGGAAGGGAGATGTTATAAAGTGTCATGGGATGTAGATTAGATTAGCACAAATGTTCCTCGAGTGATACAAACGGGTAGGACTGCTTATGTAATTACTTTTGGTTACCATTCAGTGCTATGGTTTTGTTTTGTTTGAAACAAACAAACAAAAGTTTTATTTGAAACATGGTTGAAAAGCTGGTCCGTACAAGCTCTTAACGTTTACGAGGGCTGTGAGTGTAATATGCAGAACAGGATTTGCTGGGGGTGAAGGCTTGATTGAAATTTTCAGTCCTATTGATTTACTTTTGGACCTTTCTACTTGAGGGAAAAAATGGGCACACAATGAGTGTTTTAATTTGTATTTGCAAAATTTGGGGATGTTTATGATATGACCCAGAAATTCCTCTCCCAGGTCTTTACCCAAGAGAAATGAAAACATACGTCCACAGAACGACTTGTACTCACATGTTCATGGCAGCATTATTCATAATATTCAAACAGTGTAAAAAGTACAAATGTCCATCAACTGACGGATAGATAAGCACCATGTGATGGAGCCATACAGTTTACTGTATTTAGCAACAATTTAGTGACAAAAAGGAACCAAATATTAATACCTGCTACATTTTTGAGGATGAACCCCCCAAAACACTTGCCATGTGAAAGAGAATAGACACAAAAGACCGGATATTATATGACTTCATCTAAATGAGATGTCCAGGAAAGGAAAGCCTATAAAGACAGGAAGTAGATTAGCAGGATGTTACTTGGGGCTAGAGATGTGTGTGGATTAATGTAAATGAGCATGAGGGACCTTTCTGGGAACCATCAGAGAATATTCTAAAACTGGATTCTGGGAATGGTGGCAGAACTCTGTCAGTCTACTAAAATTGCGGAGTTGGCCCTTTAACAAGTACATTTTATGGTACGAAAGCAATACCTCGGTAAAGCTGCTTCAAAAGTTTTAGGAGTTCACCACGGAATATCTTGTTTCTCTTAATAAAGTCTAAATAATTTAGAATCAGGGACCTTCCACAGAGCCTGGCATGTGTCAGTGCCCGATAAATATATGTTAATGGACTCAACGTTGTTTGTCCTCCCAAGGCTGGAGAGGTCTGTGTCTGTGGAGGGCTGAGTCCCAAGGCCCTGGACTCGAGCTCAGCTGGAGAGGAAGGGGAGCAAAGTGTCTGACTTTTCTCTTCCTGAAGTTTCTACATCTGCTTAGCCAACTGTGATCATCAATTATAAAATCCACACGATTATAGTGAACATATGCTGTTTCATAGCCACACAGCATCCATCACCCCTGCGTTTGGCTGCAGTATCTGAACTGTCTGCTAGGGCAACACCCCTTCCTATTCTCAGGCTATTTGGTTTGAGTGAGGCTGACTCCACCTGCTGTACCTGGGAGAGGCAGATGGGCCGGATCCAAGCACATCATCGAGTCCTGTCCCCCTGGCCACAGTGATCTGTCTGGGTTGGACATGACCCTTGCTGGTTCTTTGAGAGTCAGGCTCTGGACTGTGGTTCACATCTCAGGGAAAAAGGCTCTTTTTCCTTATGGATTTGGACCACTGAAGACCTAGTCCTCAGAGCTCTTGGCAGGTGTTTTTCATCCTGGGAAGCTTGAGAATGAAGGCAGCCTGGAGGGGAACACAGTCAGGAAGCGGAGAGAGATGGATCCTGGTGGCTTTCTTTGAGCCCCTGGACTCTGCCTTCCCCAGACACTCCACAAGCCAATGACCACGCTTTTTTCTTGTGTCAGTCTGGATTCTGTTTTCAGTCAATGGTCGCTAGATCCCTGAAACACAGAAGCTTCTTACTTCCTGGGGGAAAAGACAGAGCTGGGTTGTAAAGGCCCCACAATGTATGTGTCCTTCCATTTTTAGATATGCATGCCAAGCAGTGCTCGGGCAGGAGCGGATGAGGTCAAAGCTGAAATCCTCGGTGCTTTGAAGCCAGAACTGGGGCAGGTCACCCACCAGCTTTTATTAGTACTAATGATAATAATTATAGCTACCATTCACCGGGTGCTTAATCTGAACTGTGGAAAGCACTCTATGCACACACGCTGTGCTCTGTGTTTACCGGCTTCATTTCATTCAGTCGTCCCAGCACGTTTGTGAGTTAGCACTGCTATTGTTCCCATTTTACTCAGGAAGAAACTGAGGCTCACTTGCTGGGCGTAATAACAGGCAACACTCAGCGGGTCCCTGTTAAGTACCAGGCACGGTTTTAAACACTGTGTGTTTGAGCTCACTTGGTCTGTACTTAGTTCTAGAAGGCAGGGACTAGTATTCTCCCCATTGACCAGATGAGGAACCTGAGGCCCCGATCAGTGCCATAAATTGCTCAGGGTGGCAGAGCCAGTGAAGACTGAGCCGCTCTACGATAGAAGTCCAAGACACAGAGAAGGACCTGACTTAAAAAGTCATGCTTAGGGCACCTGGGTGGCTCAGATGGTTAAGCGTCTGCCTTCGGCTCAGGTCATGGTCCCAGGGTGCTGGGATCAAGCCCCACATTGGGCTCCCTGCTCGGCAGGGAGCCTGCTTCTCCCTCTCCTTCTACTGCTCCCCCTGCTTGTATTTTCTCACTCTGTCAAGTAAATAAATAAAATCTTTAAAAAAATAAAGAAAAACTCATGCTTATGGGGCACCTGGGTGGCTCAGTTGGTGAAGTATCTGCCTTCAGCTCAGGTCGTGATCCTGGGGTCCTGGGATCGAGTCCTGCATTGGGCTCCCTGCTCAGCAGGGAGCCTTCTTCTCCCTCTGCCCTCTACCCCTCCTCCCTGCTCATGCTCTCTCACTCTCTCTCTCTTTCTTGCTCTCTCTCTCAAATAAATAAATATCTTAAAAAAAAAACCCTCATGCTTATAAATGTTAGATTCCCATTTAAAAAAATAAGTCTTTCAATTTTGGAATAATTTTAGATTTATAGAAAATCTGCAAAATTAACGGAGTTCCCGAATGCCCATCACCCAGTTTCCTCTAATGTTGTCATGTCACATGACCATGGCTCGCTTGTTAAAACTCAGAAATCAACATTGGCACACTACCCTCAGCTAAGCTCCTTACTCCATTTTCATTTTACCAGCGTTTTTGCCGTTTTCCCGCCTGTTCAGGATCCCGGCCAGGATACCTCATGTCACTTAGTTCTGCTGTCTTTTTAAGAATTCTTTTCATGTTGGGATCTTTGTCTGGAATTAATAAATGCGGTGTTTACTCTTCGTCTTTTCCGGGCTGAAAGACCAAGAAAGGATTTTTGTTTTTTGAGCTTTCAAGTGTCAGTATGTTAAATACTAGGAATTAAGATCTGGAGTTTGCTCTGTTACCGGACAACACAAGTAACTATTAGCCAATGTATTAGTTGAAAAGTTTTAACCCCCTGTATTTACTCTGTTCATTTGTTTCCACCAAAGCCTCTTCAGTTTTAATGCCATTGTTGCTGAATTTCACCAAGGGATCTTTTCCTTGGACCCGAACGTGACCCAAAGTGGGTTCTAAGAGCTTGATGCCTCTGAGCCAGTGTTGTCGCCTGTCTCATGACCCAGATCCAACCCCAGGTGTGGTGAATCTATTTTCAAGAAGTGTGAGCCTGGAATCTGCATTTTAAGTATGCCCTTCGTGTGCTCGGATCCATGCAGATGTTGGAGAACCGCTGGCCCGGGACCTCACACGTGCCGGACATTCTAGGACATTCCTAGAACAAGAGTCTCAAACTAACACATGATAAACACATGGCCTAACACCCTTGCTGTGTTCAGGCACGTTTTCATTTATTCTTTAGAATAGTGTCATTTAGGTAAACCATGTTATATTCAAGAACTGAAACTTGCACTGGGGGGTAAGGGAGGGTGGCAGAAAGAGGATTTTAGGAGGCGCTGGCTGCCTGAGCACGGGATGGGGGACCCGAATCTGCTTTCCCTGGAGTCCCTCTGAGGTCCTCCGGGCCCCGTTGGGTGCCACTGTCTCGCCACTCTGGGTGAGCTGCCCCCTGTGTGTGTCAGCCACGACATCTGGGGCTCGGCCAGTGGAGCCATGATCTAGCCGAACGTTGCACAAAGAATAAGCTGGCTCGGACTTCGCGAGAGATGGTAACATTTCACCCTTTGTGGGTGACCCAAGGGATTTTTCAAGAGTGATTATAACCAAATAAGACTTTAGAATCTGATTCATGAGGAAGAAGTAAATCCACCGTACTTGAAACAAACATCCTCCGTAAAGTCTAGCAATTCGTCTTCTGCAGTTGCGTACCTATTTGTGGTTCGCTTACAAGTGATAACATACATGGCATCTACAACGTAGTACCTGGTGAAATCCTGGCGGCAATCTTTTGAGATAAGCGTACTTTATTATCCCCAGTTTGCAGGTGTCTCGAGCTCAGCGAAGCGAAGCGCCTTGCTGACGCTCACCTGGCTAGTGAGTCGCGGAGGTGGGATTTGGAGCCAGGTGTCCAGGCTCCAGAGTCCGTGCGGGGGAGCCACTGGCAAGCGAACACCCCGGTCAGAGAGGGGCCGATAAGTCGCGTGCAGGCTAGCGAACGTCGGCAGAGATTAAGCTTTAGAACCTGGCGATGCCTGTCCCCATGCTGGCCACACAGGATTGCATGTTTGTGCCAACATTCGAGACGTGGCACGTAAACAGACGAATCGTGTAGCCCTTCCCAAGCCCCAGCACACCAACTGAAAACTGAGAAATGGGATTATCCATGGCTGGTAACTGGTGATGAGTCTAATGAGGTTAAGGCTGCTCCCGAGTAGCTGCCAATGGAGAGAACATGACAAGAGCCGAGCGCTACAAGAAGGCTGTGGGGAAGACCCAGGCGACAACCCAAGATAAAGGCAGCTCGCTTCGCTAGGACTTCAGCACACGCCTCCCAGCATCTCACTACACGCCCAGATTTCTCGGTCCACGTCCTCACAGACGTGGGGTTCTTACAGAAGGACCTGGTTTTTGTTTTGCTTGCAAATAGTTACCCTTCTCCATGAAATGCAAACAAGTCTTATTTGTAGTTTAGCTAATGCTTCCTCCTCCTTTAAAGACATAATAAGATATTGCCATACACATTAAATAAAATATCCGTGGCTATGTAAACAAGACCATAATGAGTTCTGGGTTGATGTGGGGAGCACACCATGGGCAAAACAAATGCAAGTGTCTGCTAGGTTCTCGCTTACCTCAGTTGATTTACATGGGCTGCAGGTCGCATTTTATCCTGATGGCCCTTGCTCTCCGCAGGTACAGGTGCCAGAGAGACAGTAACAGGTGGTGTCTCTACCTGAGAGCCTTGCCCCTCACCGTACCAAGTACCATTACCATAAGAAGTGGCATCATTCATTTCTCTCTCAGGAAGCTTGTCGAAAAGCAACCAGTAATATTTTCTAACATGTTGAGCTCCGCTCTGCACAACCTCTTCTTGAGGGGATTTTCCTTGACATGTTTGAATGAATTTATGAGCAGGCAAAGTATTTTAATATCCTGATGAAAAATAAAACTGTAAACAATGTTTCATTACCACCAAAAGGATATAAAACAATAAAGGGGTGGAAATAATTATCATTAGGTTTGTGAGAGACATTTGATGTCTTTTTAAAATAACCTTTTTCAGAAACTGTAATTGTAATATGTGTTCCTTGTAGACAATTCAGAAAATGCAGAAAAGTGTTTTTGTTTTGTTTTTTTGTGTTTTTTTTTTTTTTAAGAATGAGGGAGAGAGAGTGAGTGAGTGAGTGGGGGGATGGGGGGCAGAGAGGGAGAGAGATAATCTTTTTTTTTTGGGGGGGAGATAATCTTAAGCAGGTTCCACATCCAGTGCTAAGCCTGATGTGGGGCTTGATCTCTCAACCCTGAGATCATGACTTCAGCCAAAATCAAGAGTCGGATGCTTAACTGACTAAGCCACCCAGGCGCCCCAGAAAATACAAAAAAGTTTAAAGAAGAAAACATTTCACCAAATAGATGACCACATAGAAACGTGCTGCTCATGTTTTCATGTATTTTTATTCCTAGGTGGACATTGCCTTTCTTTTTTTTTTTTTAATTCAAGTAGCCAATGTATCATTAGTCTCAGATGTGGTGTTCAACGATTTATCAGTTGCATATAAAACCCAGTGCTCATCATGTGCCCTCCCTAATGCCCATCACCAGTTACCCCACCCCCCACCCACCTCCCCTCCAGCAGCCCTCAGTTTGTTTCCTAGAGTTAGTTAAGAGTCTCTCATGGTTTGTCTCCCTCTCTGATTTCTCCCCCTTCAGATTTCCCTCCCTTCCCCCGTGGTCCTCTGTGCTATTGCTTATGTTCCACATATGAGTGAAACCGTGTGATAATTGTCTTTCTCTGATTGACTTATATCACTCAACATAATAGCCTCCAGTTCCATCCATTGATGCAAATGCTAAATATTCAGTCCTTCTGATGGCTGAGTAATATTCCTTTTCTTTTTTTTTTTTTTTAAGATTTAACTGCTCACTGTCTGAACGCTCCTCACGTTCTTGAAAGCTTCAGTTGCCAGATTTCGGCTCTTCCACTCACGCGCTGAGCGCCGTCGCAGAGCCGTGCCGCTGGCCCCCCTAATCGGATAAGCCCTTTCCTTCCTCTGCATTGAGGCTGCGCACAGAAGGTGCAGGGACACTAGGGAACTCTCGGCGGTGGCATGTGGCCGCAGCACCAGCGTCCCCACCCGCCGGAGCAGCATGGCATTTCCAGGAACAGGAGGGACCGCTGCAGGGGACGGCCGTGCTGGAGCTCAGTGCTCCCTGTCGCCGCCGTAGGGTCTGCGGCCACACCTGAGAATAAAGCGGGTCTAGGACAGAGTAGCAGGAGAAAAGCAGCGTATTTATTTAATAGAACTTTTCCACGTCACAGGAGCCCTCATAAGGAAAGGCAGACCCAGGAAGCGGTTAGAATTGAACGCGCATCATTGAATTGGACGAAGTCGTAAATTAGGAAAACCTGACCAGACCAAGGGGCGTGGGCTAGGACAGTTGATGGTGGCAAAAGAACTAGGAAGAGAACGGTTTAACCAGGTGTGTTTGTTCAGATTTTTCTTGGCCTCAACTCTTCATCCCTGTTGATAAGAATGTTACTTTCCTCCCGGTATGGCCCGGATATTGGGTTTTCCTGTCCTACGTTCAGTGGTGGGGCCAAGAGTGCCCTTGTCGCACCTGCTGGATGTTTTAAATGCCTTTAGCTCAAAATAATCTTTATGCCGTCTTCTGCCACCCTTCACCACGTTTGGCGTTGGGTGTTCAGGGACCGACTCACAGCATGGCAGTGTTTTCCTGTGGTTCTCGCTTCTGCTCCTCCCCCCTTGCCTTAGCTGGTGCTGTGGTAGCAGAACACCGTGGCCTGGGGGGCTTACCCAGCACACATTGATTTCTCATCGTTTTGGAGGCTGGGAAGTTCAAGATACAGGTGTTGGCAGATTGGATGTCCGGTGAGATCCTGCTCCCTCGTTCATAGATGGTGGTCTTCTTGCTGTGTCCTTATGTGGTGGAAGGGGTGAGGGAGCTCTCTGAGGTCTCTCCTTAAGGGCACTCATTCCATTCATGAGGACTCTACCCTCATGACCTAATCACCTCCCCAAGGCCCACCTCCTAACACCATCACTTTGGGAATCAGGTTTCAACATAGAGATTTGGGGGAACCCGACACTCAGTGCATAGCACCCTGGTTCTGGCTGTTTTCTAAACCGAATTCCAGGAGCCCTTCTAAAAATTTCCTGAGCTTCTCATTAGCCTGTGAATAGATTTTTTTCCTACCTAAATCAGCCTGGCAATTTCTATTGCTTGCACCTAGAAACCCTGATTGATACATTCCAGTTTTTCATATTGGCGTATAGCTGAGTTGCTGTTGTTTTTAACTAGAATATAGCAAGCATTTATCTTACCTGTTTGGTAATCCGACACCGGATCATATACTTTGATTTTCTCTGTACAGGGGCTTCCTGTTCAACAAATGGAGTACCCCCCCATGAGATCTTTTGAAAAACTTAATCATCCTCCAAAAAAAAAAAAAAAAAAGTCCCCTAAAATCCTCCCCTACTTCTTTTAGGGCATCTGAGATTGATCCCCTTTGGATGATGTGAAGTATCCTTTCACAGATCTGAATATTTTTGTCTGGTGGCGCTGGACTAATGGCTGCTTGTCCACTTGATGTATTATGCTGGTTTAGGGTTGTCAGATGTAGCAAATAAAAATATAGGATACCCAGTGAAATTTGAATTTCAGATAAACAATCATGTTTCGAACGAATATGTCTCGAACACTGCATGGGACATCGTTAGGCTAGTTTACCGGGCAGCCCTATGTGGACTGTAACCTCCAGCCTCATGGCCTGTGGTCACTCCTTAGGGTGGAGTGTGCCACCGAGGAGCCGCATGGGGACCGCCTGTCCTACTGAGCAATATGCAGAACTCGTAGAGTTTCGGGAACTCAGCCACACTTCCTTCCAACTTGATGTGATCTGTGCAATCCATGGTAGAAATTCCTTCAAGTTTCTGGTGCATGGATGACTGCCCTTTCTGTTTGCTACGGCTGCTGATAGGGGGCTGTTTTCCCATTAAAAAAAATTCTTTTGGGGGCGCCTGGGTGGCTCAGTTGTTAAGCGTCTGCCTTCCGCTCAGGGTGTGATCCCAGGGTCCTGGGTCCTCCACTGGGAGCCTGCTTCTTCCTCTCCCACTCTCCCTGCTTCTGTTCCCTCTCTCGCTGGCTGGCTGTCTCTCTGCCAAATAAATAAATAAAATCTTTTAAAAAAAATTCTTTTGGCCATTTTTATTGCAGCATGGAGAGACCCTATAGATTTGTGCTTATGGTGCCCTTTTACTTGAAAGTCCAAATTATTTAATACTTACATATTTCATAAAAACATGATATACATGTATAATACACATGACACACACATGCAAGTGCAGGCTTCTCATTGAATCTGCAGGAATTTATATGGTGGGTGTTTTCCCCCCTTTTATTATAAATCTGGAGGCTCCCACCTTGGATTTTAAGCAGCACGACTCTATCTGCAGTGCCTCGGGTTGCCAGTCCCGCTCTCAAGTCATCCAGTCTACCTGATTCCTTCGCCCACACGTCCTCCCCTGCACTAAATAAGCATAAACACAGACACAACCCCAGTGACATTGTTTTTGCCAAACTTCCAACAGGTGCCAAAAATAAATGAGAGAAAAAAAAAAACCCAACCTCAATTTGGAAATGCTCAGTAATTTCCCTTGATTTATAAAATTAAGTAAAAGCCATGTTCTTTGGAGAGTTTGACACTAATTTTTGTTTTTTGTTTTTTGACATATTCTGCCCTTCTAAGAGGAAAAAAAATATGGCTCAAAGTAACTCTTACAGACAGATGGAACACATTTTTTGTTTATTACAGAAAAAAATCAATAAACTGTCTCTTCTTCAGAAATTCATTCTTGTCATTTGAAAAACTTACAGATACTAAGCAGAAATTCCAAAAGCCTACCCGTTCTTGGGTGACTCTCTGACCCAGAGGAGAACATTTCTTTCTTTCTTTCTTGGAAGTGCTGCCTGAGGGCTTTCAAGGGAGATACTAGAAGGTTTGAAGAGCTATTCGTGTTTGATTATTTCTGAGTACTTTGTTTGGGTGGAGAGGGAAAGAAATCAGGGGAGGATAAACCATTATTTTTGTCATTAAAAAGAAAAAAATATATATATGTATTTTCCCAGTAAAGCAAGTACAGGTGAAAAATTCTGCAGCTTCTTAAATATTCAAATCCAGGAAAGTTTAGTCACAGTTTTCTAGAACAAATCTGTAGGGTCAGCCATTTTTAAGACATACATTGATAAGAGGTTAAAGACAAAGGGGGTGCTCCCCTAGCCCCCAGGGCACAGTAGGGCTTGAAGACAGCCGCTTCCAGCCTCCTAGCCAATATCCATGCTCTCTGGTTTTCTTACTAATAGAATGAGTTTGTTTGGGGTGGCAATGTGTCCAGAAAAAAAAAAAAATCACTTTTCCAGACTCCCTTGCAGCTGGGGGTAAACAGGCAAGAAAACTGTCAACAGTAAGATTGCAGCAGGATTCCCTTGGCGGCGGGGGGTGGGGGTTCGTCCCAGTGGAAAACGCAGACTCATGAGAACATTTCCCTTGTCCTTAGCCTTTCCCTCAATCCGAAGATATGAGGTGACGGGAGCAGCGTCTAAGTGGACGCTGGAGCAAAAAGAAGGAGCTGGAGTCTTTGTAGATTTTTGAGCTGTGACACCAGCCCTGGCTGTCTTCCTGTAACCTCCTATTTCTTGAAGTCATCTTTACTCAGGGGTTCTGGTCTCTTTAAATCTCTGATCTGCTCAAGTCGGTCTGACTTTCACTGCTGCCCACCACCAGCCAGAGAAAACGCCCCTCTTGTGAGGAGCTCCAGGGATTGGATGAGGTCCGCATGGACACCTCTGTTCGAGCAGCCTAGCTCAGTCGCCGGAGTGACATTTTGTCGTGGTCACTGCTTCGGTCCACACTCAGGGGGTGGGGCTGACACAAGGGCGAGGGCCATGGGGTGGGGAGTGTCATTTTTTGAGTTCTGCGTACTGCATCCTCTCAGGCGGAAAAAAAACCCAAAACATTGCCAGTTAGACTGTGGAACAATGTACTTTTTAAAATGATCGATTGTATGACATACCCCCATTTCAGAGATATTAAAATGTGAGAAAATATGCATTTTAATATCAGTGAAATATATCCTTTCCAGTTTATGACCCATATTATTGATATGGGAATAATTCACGTAAGGAAGCCAGGGCTCAGAAAGTAACCTATCTAAAGACAAAAAGCTGATCAGAATTTGGCCCCAGCTACTAATGCTGAAGGCTTGTACATCAGTGTTTATACCAGATTGTCCTGCAAAACCAGATGCTGGGCGGGATCTCTGTATGGGAGTGCGTGGTGGGGCAGGCTGTCCTTTCTCCTAGGTTCTTGCCTTTCCCTCCTTCCTTGTCATCTAGTGCCTCTCTCTCTGCAACAGGGGGTATCGGCAGAGAAGTCCCTCCCCCACTGAAAGTCCTGGGGAGAGGACAGCAGAGTAGAGTGTGCAAGACATTCAGAGGCGTGATCTGAATGGCCCTGAGAGCAGCCAGGGCTGCGGCCGCACAGCCGAGTCTGTGGTCAGGTGGGATGATAGGTAGAGACGCTTATGAGAGCATACCCTGGAGAATAACCCAGAAACGAGTGGTAAAATCCTGAAAATAGGCATGCATCTTACACAGCAAGCTCTCTCTAAGAATGAAATCTTGAAAGAAAACGTCATCATTGCAGGAAAGATAAAGGAGAAAGCGACTTTCTTCACAGCGTTATTTATGATATTAAAAAGCCCGGAACCAGTCGCTATGCGCTATCATAGAGTGAAGTAAGTCATGCTGCAAATATTAAAATGATGCTGTGGAATATCGTCCGTAGCAATGGGGAGATGTTGCAATAAGTTGTTAAACTTGAAAATCCTGTTACGGAATAGCTTATGCAGTATGAGTCCATGCATGTATTAGAAGGCTGAGCACACAGTAAGCATGGATCTGGAGCCTGGTGGCTTGCGGTCGAACTGATTTCTGCCATTTACTAGCAGAGTAAGCTAATCGGGCAAATTACCTCCTTGGGCAGTGGCATTTCTTGCACCCGATGTCATGGAGTTGATTCTTACCTGTTAATCCACATAGGTAATCACAGTCATAGTGACATGTCACAACAATAGCTGATAATCTATTATGAGCGAGGCACTGTGTTTTTTTTTTAAAGATGTGTTTATGAGAGAGAGAGAGCTCACACGCATGCCTGTGCGCACGTAGGGGGAGGGGCAGAGGAAGAGAATCCTCAAGCCTGCTCCCTGCTGAGCGTGGAGCCTGATGCAGGACTTGATCTCGTGATCCATGAGATTATGACCTGAGCTGAAACCAAGAGCCAGGTGCTCAACCAATGAAACCACCCAGGCGCCCCACGAGGCACTGTTGTAAACACATTAGGGAACACTCTTGCTTTGCCTTCTAGCTCCGGTCTCAAATTGTAATTATGTATCCATCTGTGTGTTCACATCCTATGTCACCACCTAGACCAGGAGTTTCGTGTGGTAATGTTTGTCTTGTTCACCATTTTTATTAACTCAGTGCTTAATATGCTTTGTATCTAACTGGCATGTTAGATGGGTGGACGGATGGATGGATAGACGGATGGATGAGTGCATGTTATAGCTCCAATGGAGTTTCTTCTATGTAGAAAGGGATTTATGCCCCTATGTTAGCCCATTCAGGCTGCTGTAATAAACATGCCACAGATTTGGGAGGCTTAAACAACAAACATTGATTTCACACAGTTCTGGAAGCTGGGAAGTCCAAGATCAAGGCGCTGGCAGATTTGGTGTCTGATGAGAGCCCACTTCGTGGTTCATAGCCACCTTCTCATCCCACTGTGTCCTCAAGCAAGTCTCTGTCCTCATAACCTTACCACCTCCCCAAAGCCCAGTTCCCAATACCATCACGTGGGGGGTCAGGATTCCAACACATGGATTTGTGTGTGTGTGGGGGGGAACAAGCATTCAGTTTGTAACAACTCCCTTCCCATAAAGCATGTGTGTATGACAAATCCATACCCAATGGCATTCCTTGTATTTTTATGTGTACATCCCTGCACACCTGCCCTTGACAGTAATTGTGATCACTTGATGCCAGGGATCCTCTGTCGCTTAGCTTGCTCCCTCTTTCCACTCTTAGCACAGTCTCTTACGGTAGGAAATGTTCCACATATGTTTGCTGTATTGGGACAGGAGTCTGCTAGTTGACTGGGAGAGCTAATTTGATAAACTAATTGTTGCTAATGAATGAAAAGAACGTAATGTGTTAGTTTTCCTAGTTAACATTTTTGCATTTATATCAGATTCTTCTGTCATTAGAAAAATCTCAGGGGAGGGGCACCTGGGTGATTCAGTCAGTTAAGCATCTGACTGTTGATCTCAGCTCAGGACTTGGTCTCAGGGTCGTACGTTCAAGCCCCATGTTGGGCTCCACGCTGGCTGTGGAGCCTACTTAAAAAAAAAAAAAAAGAAAGAACGAAAGAAAAGAAAAATCTCAGGGGATTTGAACGATGGGAATGTGGGGTATTGAGATGGATTGTAGAATTTTTGAGATAGGTATCTTTGATAGCCTTTACATCCTATGATGTAGGACATGTCCGTCTGAGCACGAAACTTAGCCTAAGTATGCAAATGAGAAATAATGAAGGCTGCTGTTTGCCAAGCATTTACTGTGTACCAGGCACTGTGCTTAGCATTTCATAAATGCACTAGCTCCCTTTGAGTAATCCTTACAATACTCCCATAAAAACACGATCATTATCCCCTTTTTTCCTGAGGAGAGAATCAAGGCAGAGAAAATAGGTAATTCCACCAAGGTCACACTCAGCTAATAAGGGACACAGTTGGTATTTGAATCCAGTCTAATTCAACATCCTCTTAAGTGGTCCCCGTGCTTACTGCCTCCCAGCAGAGTGTAGGGTTGTGCTGCCGCGTTCTCTGGTTATGCAGCTGAATGGCCACACTGCACAGTTCAGGCGGAGAGATAATACAAGGCTGACATGGAACCGGCTGCAGAGTGTTAATGCCTAACCAATGGGGAGGGGGTGTCTTACTGGCAAAACGCCAATGGAAGGAGGCACTGAAGCCAGCTGGGGGCCCAAGTGGAACATCACCAACACAGAGCACAGGCAGGATGGGGCAGAGTTAGAACATTTGTGCTGATGGAAGAAATGGAAAGGATTTTTCAGTTTTTTTGTTTTGTTTTTTATTTTGTTTTTTGTTTTGTTTTTTTCTGGATGGGTTGGAATAAATGCAGGGACCCTAATGCCCTCTCCCTCTGTAGCCTGGCCTTATGTTTAGATGGCAGGGGTATTTTGAAGGTTAATTTTTCTATCTTCAACCTGATTTTCAGGTTTAGACAATGCTTTTAAAAATAGAAGAGTGGGGCATTTCTTCTCCAGTTCTTGAAAGTAAATAATTAAAAGCATTAGATAGTGTTTGTCCTTGGCGTTCAAGGAAAGCTGTGAAGAGGGTGAGTCTGGAAATAAAGAATTTGTCTTAAACACTGAATATTTAAATGTTTAATTCTCTAAAGTGATGGATTTGTTTTAGTGATAGAATATTAGGCTGCAGTTCTCGGTTGAACTTGCTGTTGTCGTTGCATTCATAAATTCATTTATTATTTGGAGTGGTTTGAAAATATGCTAAAATACCAGCTAGCCACACAGGGCAGGAGTGATGGTTTGGGACATATGTTGACAAATGTGTGCCCAAGGCAACACCATTCTTGAAAGGAAGTTACACTTTAATTAAAAGCTATGCCTTTTGTACCCCAACATTTGATTGTTTGTCTTTAATGAAAGTTCAGATAAAGGAGTTTGTTAATTATATTTCTGTCTCCCAATGTGGTCCTTTTCCATTTGCTTTTGTTATCATGGCTTTTTCCAATTTCACTTAACTAGTGAGGATATATCAAATATTCCAAGTTATAGCAGCAAACCCTTCATAATTACTAAAAACGCTTTACTAATTAACACAACTCTCTGCCCTCAGAACCGAAGTGTTTGGAGATTATACAGATTGTTCAACCCCATTAGTGCTATTCGTTTCGATTTCAGATAAGTAGGAAAGATAACTTGTTCGTTCAAAAGAGGTTCACATTTAGTAGAGTACTAAATGTTTGACAAGTAAAACATAAAATAGCATAATATCATATGTAAAAAATATGGGCATTTCAGACGTTTCATTTAAAAACGCATAGGGCTTATGAATATGTGTGTTATGTAAAACACAAGAGAATACTTAATACACAGAAAAATACCAAAGATGAAAAATTTAAAAAAAAATCTTAATACAAATCATCTGTAAAGATATGTCTCAACTATAACTGCTTTTACATATTGAAGTATACTTTTTCATGTGTTTTTTGTGTCTAGATACACATGTATTTATATGGTCAGATATATTAATGGAGAGCATACTATATATGCATTCGTAAAATATAAAAACATATTTCTATATTTTATATTTATGTATTCAGTTTTAGCTTATGCTAGTTCTTTCCTGTCTTTTTTTTTTTCCCTAACCTTTTAAGGTACCATGAGTAATTCTACCAGTGATGATTCTCTAGTGGCAAGCAACAGAAACTTATTTCAACCAATGTAACCCAACAGGGAATTTATTTGAAGGGTCGTTGGATGCTCAAAGGGTTGAGGAGCTAGATTTAGAAAGGACAGGAATTTAGAAAGTTCCAGAAGGTGTTGATTGCAAAAAACTGCTTGGCAGTTTCATTCAGCTGCCCCTTCTGCAGTGAACGAGCTCCAGTGAACTTGAGTCTTTCTGTCACTGATGAGAAGAATACCAGGAAAGTGTGCCCCATTGGCTAGATTTAGGTGATGCGGCTTTCCTTTAGCTGGAAGTGGGAAGGTTCTGGAGACATTGACCAATAGTCCAACAGACAGTATCCAAAAGAAAAATGAGAGTCTCCTTTAAAGGAATCCAAGAGTAGTTTCTGAAGGAAGATGGCGTGGATGTGATGCCCAAACACAGCAAATATTTACCACCATGATCTTATCACTTTTTTTTGGGGGGGGGGTCATTTTGATATTTTCTTTCTTTTTCTTTTCTTTTTTTTTTAAGATTTTATTTATTTATTTATTTGACAGAGAGAGAGAGCACAAGCAGGGGGAGCAGCAGGCAGAGGGAGAGGGAGAAGCAGGCTCCCTACTGAGCAGAGAGCCAGATGCAGTGTTCGATCCCAGGACCCTGGGATCATGACCTGAGCCGAAGGCAGAGGCTTAACCGACTGAGCCACTCACATGCCCCTCATTTTGATATTTTCAATGAGATTTTGAATTTCTTTAGGGTAGTGATTCTCAACCTGAGGTGTTTTATGCCCTGGGGAACATTTGGCAATGTACGGAGACATTTGTGTTGTCAAGCTGGAGGCATTGCTAATGGCATCTAGTGAGTGGAGACTGAGAATGCTGCTGAACATCTTACCATGCTGTTGCCCACAGCGAAGAATTGTCTGCTCTTAAATGTCAAAGTCTTGACACTGAGAAACCTTAGTCTAAGTAAGAGTTTGTATGTTTTATTCCTCTTCCATCCCTGTATGTCCTAGGAGATAATTAGGCGTAGCAGGCCTTGGCCCATAGGGGAGTTTATAGACCCCTTTCTGATACTTTACCATTCCCATCTTCACCTCTAAGGAAGAGAAATGCACTGACAGACATATCATCATGTGTGTAATCTGGGAGTCTTTTTCTTTAGTTCTTTATTTAAATTCAGTGTTGTTAACATATAGTGTATTATTAGTTTCAGGGGTAGAATTTAGTGATTCATCAGTTGCATAGAACATGGAATGCTCATTCCATCAAGTGCCCTCCTTAACACCAGTTACCTAGTTACCCCATCCCCCCCCCCATGCTCCCCTCCAGCAACCCTCAGGTTTTTCCTAGAGTCTCTTATGGTTTGCCTCCCTCTCTATTTTCATCCTATTTTTCCTTCCATTCCCCTACATTCATCTGTTTTGTTTCTTAAATTCCACATGTGAATGAAATCATATGGCATTTGTCTCTCTCTGACTGACTTATTTCACTTAGCATAATACCCTCTAGTTCCATCGACATTGTTGCAAATGGCAAGATTTCATTCTTTTTGATGGCTGAGTAATATTCCATTGTATCTATCTATCTATCTATCTATCTATCTATCTATCTATCTCTCTATCTCTCTATCTATATCACATCTTCTTTATCCATTCATCTGTTGATGGACATCTGGGTTCTTTCCATATTTTGGCAATTGTGGACATTGCTGCTATAAACATTGGGAGTGCATGTGCCCCTTTGAATCACTGTGTTTGTGAATTTGGATAAATACCTAGTAACATGATTGCTGGATCATAGGGTAGCTCTATTTTTAATTTTTTGAGAAAACTCCGTACTGTTTTCCACAGTGGCTGCACCAGTTTGCATTCCCACCAACAGTGTAAGAGGGTTCCCCTTTCTCCTCATCCTTACCAACATCTTTTGTTTCCCAAGTTGTTAATTTTAGCCATTCTGACCAGTGAGAGGAGGAATCTCAATATGATTTTGATTTTGATTTCCCTTATGCCAAGTGACGTTGAGCATTTTTTCGTGTGTCTGTTGGCCATTAGTGTGTCTTCTTTGGAGAAATGTCTGTTCATGACTTTTGCCCATTTCTTGACTAGATTTTTTTGGGGGGGGGGTTGAGTTTGGTAAGTTCTTTAGAGATTTTGGGTACTGGACCTTTTTCTGATAAGACATTTGCAAATATCTTTTTCCATTCTGTAGGTTGCCTTTTAGTTTTGTTGACTCTTTCCTTTGCTATGCAAAAGCTTTTTACCTTGATTAAATCCCAATAGTTCATTTTTGCCTTTGTTTCCCTTGCTGGAATTCTTAATTGAAATGAAAATTGCACTCATCAGAAAAGGGAGAGATCAACATTGATTAGAGTAATCCAACGTTTTTCTGAACATGATGGGTACAGGTTAGCTCCTGAATGATCAGAGAAATTCAGAGTGGAGAGGAAAGGGGTTGGTAGGGAAGGAATGGAATTCCACTTGTGTAGGATAGACTGTGACTAGAGATGTGGCAGAGGACATGGTTATAGAATGAATCAGGATTGTGTGGACAAGGTTATATTGGTGGAGCGTTGAGAGGAAGCTCCAAGTAAGGCAGAGGATGAAATTCTAGCGACTTTAGGAGTCAGATGGTGGCATAAGTGAGTACAACTGTGTGGGAGGTTTGACAATGAGCAGTGACAGCTAGGGGACTGCTTGCCCTGTCTATACCTCTCAGCAGCTGTTTTGTTGTAGGAATATGAACTCGGTGTTTCTAGATCTTCTGAGTTTTTGAGGGAAGCTGGAGATTTGGATTTTATTTCATATGAGTCTGGAACTCATAAAAGTAGGCCTTCAGGCCAGTAGTTCTCAAATATGAGCACACATCAGAATCACCTACAGGGCTTGTTAAAGAACAGAATTCCAGATCGCATCCCCAGAGTTTCTGATTCTGTAGGTCTGGGATGAGTTTGAGAATTTTTATTTCCAATGAGTTTCCCAGATGATGCTGATGCTGCCAGTTTAGGGATAGACTTTGCGAGTCACTGAGTTAGATCAAAACAACACAAACCAAAGTAAGCAAAGATTGTTACTGAAATCATTCGGAAACTCCTTTGGAAGTCAGAAGTAGCCAGTTATTTGTTTGTTTGTTTGTTTGTTTGTTTTTGAGAGAAAGTGCATGGCAGGGTAGGGGTGGGGGGGCTTGGGGGCAGGGCAGAGGGAGAGAGAGAATCCCAAGCCGGGTCCATGCTCAGCGAGGAGCCAACATGGGGCTCAATCTCATGACCCTGAGATCATGACCTGAGTCAAACCCAAGAGTCAGACACTTAACCAACTGAGCCACCCGCACACCTCCAGAAGTAGCTATTTTTAATTATAAGACATGCCTTTAATTTTCTTTTCCCCCAGACACATAAGGTCATATGGTTCAGATGATGAAAAACGGACCCAAGGAGACTGAGTTGTCCAAGATCCCATAGCTACTTTGTGGCCAAACTCAGAGTAGTTCCCTCCTCTTACAACATCACGCTGCCTCCACTGAATGGGCAACAGAGAGCCATTCTAGGGCATTTTGCAGAAAGCATCCTGGGAGGAGAATGGTGTTATAGGAACCCAGCAGATGTTTAGAGAGTGAAGGCAGCAGTTTTGGTGTTTTCTGCTCTAGCTAAGCTTTCGATGGAAATGGGATTAATACCCGGTCTCTGAGATGCAATTTTCCCCTTATGGGCAAAAATGGCATCCTTGGGCTTCTGGAGACACGCTCAGCTCCCTTCTCATAAACACCAAGAAGACAGCAGAGGTTGAATATCCTGCTTCTGAACGGAGTTTGCAGCTGAGAACAGGGGACCTTAGAGAGATTGATTCCAAAGTCGAAATTCACCTTTCGCCAAGGTGAGCATTAAAGGAAAACACAAAACGAGGATTTGTCTTTGAGAGGCACCCTTTAATAAGGCAGACCATCTGGTTCCCTGATTTAAAAGATCTTTCCTCAGGGCTCTTGGGAAAGCATGTCTCTCACTTGCTTTGCTTTGGCTTCCCATGGTTTAGGAGCTGCCCAGTAGAGAATTATCCAATACCACCTTCCCACACTCCCTCAGACACTTGACAGCACTTCTTTGCTCTGAATTAATACCGAGGGCAGAATCCTTATTGCTACAAACTCCAGCAGCAAATTCCTGGTTGCCTGCCTCAGTGTGTTGCTGCCCGAGAAGTCGTTGTCCCTCTGATGACAAATTCTCCTCCCCCTTCCCTCTTTCCCCCCCTCCTTTTTCCTTCCCTTTCTTCCCCCCTCCCGTCCTGCCTGCCTTCCTTCTTTCCTATACACATTCAGCAAACTTCCCGAGCAACGGGAGCTGCAGTGGTAAGAGGGCCATGTAAAGCAGACGCCTTGCCTCAAAGCACTCTTGGTCTGTTAAAGAACTTTACGCTTGATCCTGAATGCTTAACATGCAAGGCAGAAGTGCAAGTATTAAGCAGAATCCAGTGTCTTTTATACCATATGACCTTCAGATTTTATAGAGTATTGTTTTTGTTTGTTTGTTAACCTCAACCTATGGTCATTGAGCTCTTGTCTATTGCTTGAGATACTGAAGTGAACAGGACCCCAAAAGGCTCCTGTTGGGAGTGGGTGAGAAAATAAGTAAAGAAACAAACGAGCAAGGCTTGTGGACCCAGAGAAGTGGTGGAAGAGAATAGATTCCTCTAGGAAGGGTGGCTGGGCAGGGGCTCTTTGGATATGGTGAGCCTGGGCGGCTTTCCTGAGGAGTTGATAGTGGGCTGGGACCTGAAGACCAGGCATGCCAGGACCTTGCTATCCAGGCAGTGGAAATAGCAAGTGCACTACTCCCCGAGGCAGACATGCTGGCAAGCTGAAGGAGATGAGAGAAATCCCCTATGTCTGGAGCCATCACGAACTTCAGGGGCATAGTGTGTGATGAGAGGGGAGATTGACAAAAGCAGAGACCAGATCAGTGGGTCTTACAGACCTTGGAGAAGGGCTTGGATTTTATTCTTAGTGTAAGGAGAAAGAGCCATTGGAGAATTTTGAGCCACAGAGGTGACTCTAGCCAAATATATTAACAAGGTTCAGGTGCCCTGGGAACTTCCAGATAGGATCTCACCAACGTAACCTACATAGGTGTTCGATTATATCAGTTGAATTGCCTGTCTTTTTATATAAACAGGATGACCACTGACCCCTTGTTGAGGTCAAACCTTACCCTGATTTCATTCTTCCTAAGAAAGGTTATGGAATATTTATCCCAGAACAATTTTTAAGGAACTAGATTTGGGCCATTGGCAGTTTTATTTGAAGGTCGGCTTTCAGACTGTGTGATTTCTCTAGGCATCAGATAGTCATGATTTTCCAATGAAAAAAGAAAAATTAAAATTGCCTTCAATTTAATCATCTTGTTGATCGACAGAGGTCCTCTTCACGCCTTCCATAACCCCCAGTTCTCCTCGCTTCCATAGGTACAACCTCTGCTTTTCCTGCCGCATTATTAGAGCAAAGTCCTTAAAATCCCCCGTTCCTGTCTCCATCACTTAACTGTTTGATAGAGGGTATTGGTGGCATCTGTCCCTTATCCTAACACTACTTCACCACTTGGTTTGAATTATTTGGTTTTGCAGACAAGGAAAGGATTGGAGCTTGAAGACAAGGTCTGGGGAAAAAACAAGTTACATCTTATCATTTTTCCATAGCAAGCAGGAAAATAAGCTAGTCAAAACCTTCCCAATAAATGTTAAAGGTATTTCCCCTTTGTGGCCAACTGCTCTTTATTGGTCTTTTTTATTTTTGTACCACTGGCGGGTGGTGGGGGGGGGAAGGAAGCAAAAAGAGAGCGTGAGCTTGCTGATTTCATTTTATGGGCCAGTATTTGCAAGGTGTATCTTCATGACCTTGAGAGATAGTCTACCCAGTGGAGGCAGGAGTCTGGTTTGTTTCGCAAAGCGCCCTGAGGGGTTTTTGCTGTCTAAATTCCCAATCTTGCCCAACTGTGAGCTCTGACTTAAATCCTTATGCAAAATAACGGCTGAATGAAAATGGTATTTGCACCAAGTCCTCTCTAAATGCAAGCAAAATACAGTCTATGGAATTATGAAGGAAGTGTTGATTAAGAAGTGACAGGAGAGATTTGTGATAATGAAGGAACGAACCACAGTTGTTTGGAGACCTGCCAGGTTCTTGCAATTAATTTTGCTCGGAAGTCAGCAGGATGCCCTGCTGTGGCTTGCAGACTGAGTGGGCATTTTGCTTCCCAGATTGGCTGGGACTTGGTTTGGTATTTGAATTTAGGAATTTTCCCCCACCTGCTTTACCTGGGCTTTCTAAAGCAACTGTAGTTTCATATGGAAAGCGAGGGTCATTTTCTTCCTGTCCATGGAGTGAAATAAGAAAGAGAAAATGTATCCATAGAACAGTGGCCTCATTTGGAGGCCTCTTCCTATGTCATCATGACTCAGGTGAAAAGTGTGAACGTGGGTTGTGAATGTGAAGGGAGTCGTTTTCAAATGCATGGAAAGGCTCACAGTAGGCAATAAACACATCAGTATACATATGATATATCAGCTCCGGGCTAGCATGTAATTAAATCCCCGAACTGTTTAGATGAACTATTTGGCCATGATTACAAACAAAAATAATAAGAGGAGTTTGTGCTAAAATCACTAGGTGAGATTGTTAGGGGACAGAATATATATACAATATCGATGTATCCCCCACAGCTTACTTTTACAAAGGGTCAGAAGATACCTTTAAAGCAAGGGAGTCTCCCAGAAATTAACCACCACCCCCCCCCGCCCGCTGTGAGATCAAAGCTAATATCACCAATAGGATGTCTCGAGAAAGACACATGATCACTTATATTGCAGGCGTGTGTAACTGGAATCTAATCACGAGGAAGTAATCAGACAGACATGGAGGGGTGTTCTACAGAACAGTTGTCCTGTGCCCTTCAAACAAACCCTCGGTGCCATGCTAGTCTGTTCCAATTTGAGCACACTAAAGAGATGAGACCGTTAAATGCAGGGTATGACCCTGGCTTAGATTCTGGGTCAGAAAAGAAAAAAAAAAAAAGGTCAAGCAAAGTATGTTATTGGGACAACTGGTGACATTTGAATATGGACTATCTATTAGATATTAGGTAATATAGCAATATTAATTTCCTGAATTCAGTTATTGAATTGGGGTTATGTCAAATAATGTCCTTATCCTCAGGAGATACATACTGATGTATTTAGGATGAACAAATGATTCAGCAAAATAATAATAGTATGTATGGCCGTCACATGGGCATACTACCCATGTCCGCACACACATACACAGAGAGAGCAAACGGGACAACAGTAAGGATTTAGGTGAGCAGTATATGGGATTCTATTTTAGAAGACGGAGTAGTAGTCCGGCAATTTTTCTGTAAGTTTGCATTGTTTCAAAATGAGAAATTAAAAAAGCCGCAAAGAAAGAGGGGTTTGGAGAAGAAGAGGACAAGAGAGGTTTAGAGACATTTGAGGCCCATCCGTAGACTCCTGTGGGGATGCTGCAGCCCCCCCTCCCCAGCTGTCCTCAGAGACCCTGTCCTGGGCTAGACAAGAGACCCCATTGACCATTCCATTTGTTACGTTCACTTCGCCTATAGTTGTCTTCAAATCCATTGAGACAAAAGAGCATTTAGACGGAACGGCATGCACACCCTCTCACTTGTGAGTCTGGAAGGTATGTGTGTAAAGCAACAGAGCAAATTCCTTCCTCAGCTGGGCAGTCCCTTCAGTGTAGACTCTATCACAACGGACTTGCAGGGTCTTCTGAAGAATTTGGGTTCCCCTGGATATATCCCAGATATGTCTCTGTTCAGTGTTGCCAAGGCCCAGCTAACGAACCAATGAACCAACCAACCCAGGGCTTTTTTTTCTTTTCATGGTGGCCGAAGCTCATATTCCTATCACCCTAAACTGGCCTTTGATTTGTAAGAGGAATATTCTTCCTGCTCCCACCCTTCAAAAAAAAAAAAAAAAAAGATTCAGGAAAATAATGAAGAAGCACAAAATTCCTATCTTTAAAAATCTTCAACTTACCGTATTGATTTGATGATAGTGTTGCTGAAAAGTTGGAGGCAGGAGAGAAAGCCATTGTGGAAGAGAGATCTACAAGCATTTTCCTGAGCTAATTTTCGAAAGTCTGAGGAGGGAAAAGAACTTAATTAGTTCAATTTTATTAAATGCAGTTCCTGTTTAGCCATTATATTTTTCACTGATGTTTATGTTGCTTCGAAGATCTTCATTCCATAAGGCCATTTAAAAAATGTTTCAGCTGCATCATTATGCTCAAAGGAGCTACTCCCATATCTCTTTTTAATACCCTCTGGTTTATAAATGAGCCTCTAGTAACCACTAGACTGGACCCTACAACTGAACTTCTCATAACTGGAATTTGCTTCTTTAGAAGGAGAGGGTAGACGGCAGCTCTGGAGTGAGGCAAGTTTTTTGGGGGAGTGACTAATATCAACTCGCATGAGGCGGCTGATGGATCTTCTCAAAGCGTGCTCCTTGAACCTGTGTTAAGGCCCTAACCAATTCCTACCTAGCTACAAGGGAAGGATAGGAACGCCCAAGTGTTTAGAAACTTTTTTTTTTAAAGATTTTATTTATTTATTCGACAGAGATAGACAGCCAGCGAGAGAGGGAACAGAAGCAGGGGGAGTGGGAGAGGAAGAAGCAGGCTCCTAGCGGAGGAGCCTGATGTGGGGCTCGATCCCAGATCGCCAGGATCACACCCTGAGCCGAAGGCAGACGCTTAACTGCTGTGCCACCCAGGCGCCCCTTAGAAACTTTTATAGCAGCTTGTTAAAATAATTGTATTTCTGAAAATTAATAGTTCAAAAATTGAAGCCTTGTTTTTTGTTTTTGTCCTTTTTAAAAAGTTTTTAATTTAAATTCCAGAGAGATAACATAGGTGTAATTAGGTTCATGTGTACCATATAGCAAAGGAGCACTTCCACGGCACCCGGTGCTCCCCCCAAGCGCCGTCCGTCACCCCCATCCCCGAGGCCCCCCACCCCCTCCCCACCTCTTCTCCGGTGACCATCTGTCTGTTCTCTAGAGTTAAGAGTCTGTTTCTTGGTTTGCTTCTCTCTCTCTCTTTGCCCTTTCCTTGTAGAGCCTACTAGAGCCTGCTGATACAACGGTTAGGAAACCACTGCTCTGCTCTGCAACTGTGAGAGACGGGAGGCTGTCCTCACTCCCCCCTGAGAGAACTGGGACATTTAAGGCTCTGGTAACTGTGTGATTATTTCTGCTACAGCAGCCTCTCCCCTGGTCTCCTGCCTCTTGTCTCAATCCGCTGATCACCTTCCTCACAGCAGACAAGCACCGAGATGTCGCACAAATCTGACCACTTTCACCTCCTGCCTATAGCACACCCACGACGCCTGGTACACTGAGGGTAAATCCCAAAGTCCTCACCTAGGCCCACAAGGTGACCAGTCCTCTCATCGCCCGCTACCCCTTCTCCCTGCCCACCCTCTCCTCTCCCAGTGCTCAGCCTTCCTGAAACAGTTACAATTCTCATTTTTTCTTAAAAATCTCAGCTCGGATGTCCCCTTGTTAGCTAGATATTCTCCTACCTCATGTATCCTGTCCAGTCCTGCTCACTCTAGCTCATCGGTGTCTAGTGATTGGTGTCCCCCACTGGATTGCAGGACCTAGAAGAGCACTGCCACGTCTCCGGCATTATTTAGCACAGGACTGAAGTGTACAGGGAATATTGAATGAGTGAATGGAAGGACAAACAGATGATGGATGGGTAGCTGAAAGCACTATCTTCAATGTGTAGCTAATGTTTGCATCTTCACATAGTAACTTCCCAGAATTGTAGCCTAAAATTCTTTGAAAATCTCTCTCCTTTCCATTTGTCTCCCCTGTACCACCACCCCTCACCGTGGTTTTTTTTTTCATTGTTACCTAATATTTTATTTTTATTATATCTCACAAATAACTATTGATTTGTGATGAATCGAGAATGAGAAGGATTCTCTTTACCATGGACTATTTGTGAAGCAATTTGGGAATTCAAGGCTTGGCCTGTGTTAAATGTTTTGAAAATTCTGTCTTCATCTCTCAATTCTGTTGGTTTCTGGAAATACCCATTGTATTCTCTGTTCCCTGTAGACTTGTCATCTTAACTTCTCAGTTCTCAAAGCAGAACACAGCTTCTGACTGTCCCGCACATCGAGTCACAGTGTTGCTTCCCACAGCTGAGTGACTTTGAGAAGGGTACTTACCACCTTGAACTTCACTTCTCTCTGCAATATGGGGATAACACAATGCCTAATTCAGAGAATTGTTTCAAAGATCAGGTGAGATAATGTGTGTCTAATATTTAGCACACAATGTGTGCTCAATAACTATTAGCTATCATTTCCATTCAGAATCTAGTTGATCTCTTTTTCAATGGGTCTACACATAAAAATAAATCAGTTAATGTGACTGTTAGCAAATACTTATTTCTGGTAGGTCGACCCTTCTCCCCTCCACTGCCATGTACTGCCTCACAGGTTGTACACTGCCCAACTCCAAAGGGTACTGTTCACATAGATGATGATATACACAGTCAAGGTGGAGGTGACACATAGCACCTAGGTCCTCATTCTCTGTTAATCAATTAATAATACCGATCTTTAAATAAAAGGAAAAACATGTGTTGGGATGAGAAACAAACACTCCAATGGGTTTTTAGATAGATTTTCTTTATCATTTTTAAAAGATAATGAATAGGGAAGTAAGTGGTTTAAACACTTTCGTATTATTTCAAATATTAGGTGTCATCATTATGGTTACTCAATTAAGAACGTTTATCCAATTGAGGTGGCTTAATAGATTCTGGAATCTAATTTTAAGTCATGTTGCAAATAGAAAGCACTTACTGAGTGATCTGGATGGTTAAATGTTAGGAGGATGAGTAAGTGGTTCTTTGATCCACACTTCTCTCTCTTTATTTTCCCTTGGGTTTCCAGGCTAATCTATTAGAGCTATCAAAGGCAAAAATTCACTGGGACAAAACTGGATGGGAAAGGGGTAAAATGATAACATGCCAAGGAAAGTCAGTGTCTGCTTATTTATCAGATAACAGGAAGCACCATTCATCTCCTGTGCATGACCATGAAATGGGATAAATAACCAAATGACAGTTTTATGAAGTTAAGCCTGAATCACATTCATTCGGTATCTTCTAGACACGCGCTAGATGTTTTGCAGTCAAATTACTGTTTTAGTCCACTTCAGGGGTGATGATTAGCATATTTATTGGCTAATGATGAGCTATCAAATTATCAACCACTGGTCAGAAACATGTTACTTGCCAGGTCCGTGGTGAATAGCCTACAGCCAAACAGATGGATCCCGGCTCTGTAATGCCAAAAGGCTTGTTGGAAGGCTCTGACCTTACCCCTGACCCAGAGCGGCTGGAAATAAGGATTTAAGGAGGAAAAACAACCTGAGCACAGAAAAATCAATTTGCCTAAACAAGATGGACTCTCGTTTGGGAGGGTAGGGAAAAAGCAAAATCGCTGGAGAGTGAGAGAGAGCAAGAAAGAGAGAGGAAGAGGGGGAAGAGAGAGAGAGAAAGAGAGAGAGGTAGAGGAGAGAGAGAGCTAGAGAGAGAGGTAGAGAGAGAGAGTACTTTGAGTATTCAGTTTCATTTTGGAGCTTTTCTTTAAGACGACTGTTTGAAATAATGTGAAACCATGTGAACTGAGAAAGAAGCAGGACAAGCTGAAGGAAGTGGGAATGTTTAACCTGGTTTAGCAAAGACCTTGAGGAGGCACGCCGACAGAGCTGTAATGTCCGCAGTGTGGCCCCGGAGAGAAGGCGGTCAGCCAGATTCCGCCGGGTGTCAGAAGGAAGCTCCGGGACCATTGGGTAAAAATTGCAGAAGGGCAAATTTGAACAACAGCTGAGGAATTCCCCCTTCTTTCTCTTTCTGTCAGAATTATCTGAAATGAAATTAGATGGCTCTGCAGGAGTAAGGCGATGCTTGCAGACGGAGAGACACTGAAGCAAAGACTAGATGACCCGTAATTAAAACATTAATACTGACCTCCTGAAATCTGATTCTAAGATACATCAGACTCTGCTTATGGATGCCCTTGTCCTTGTGAAATAGTTTATGGTTGATAAATCGCTGATATTTCCCCAGCTTTATTTCAAATCATTAGGCTATTCAAATCATTCATTTCAACAATTTCCCCACCAGGCTTTATAATTTAAGTAAACTATTGCAATTAAAAGCTGTCTTGCTTGTCCTCTTGCTTAGTTTGCTTATACTCAAAACAATTTGTGCTCATTTTTCAGTCATCCTGAAATACCGCCTGCTAACTTCTAGTGCCAGACAAGAACAACACTTAGGTCTTCTGTTAATTTGCTATGTATTTACTTACTGCTGCAACATATAAATATATTTGGGGGATCCAAATAGATCTCGGGGCACAGAACTTTCTTTATATGAGCCTATTTACTGAGAAATGAGTTTGGTAAGTGTCTCCACACCAGTGGCCTAGAAGGTAAAATATAAGATGAAGCTAACTAGATAATATGCTAATTCATCAAATTAAAGCATGGGCATCCAACTCCAAATATATTTCGTGGTACAGCAGCAGGGCACAGCTGTATAAATATCTACAGATCAATGTGTGAGAAGAATCACAGTTTAATGCAAAAAGTTTATCTCTTTTAAAAGCTTTTTGTATCTCTAATGTTAATAGCTGTGTTTTGTGTGTATGCTTTCTTAGTGCTCTGGCGTGTCTTTGAGGAACCCTTGGCTCTTCTGTTATTTTTGCTGAAAAGTATTGCTCGGCCACTGGTTACAACTTTCAAACTGAATACAGGTCACCCTGTAATTTAAAGGAAACAAACAAAAAAGTTAATACAATACAGCGCCAGAGGAAAATGTCTCAGACCTTAATGGCCATCAATTGATGGGCCTGATGGCTGTTTTCTGAAGTGGTACCCAGGGGTCCGAGCTAGACCTGCTGGAATCGTTTTAGAACTCTAATCTAATAAAAAGATCAGGACGATGAAGGGTGGTGTGGAGGGGAAACAGTGGGGGGTGGCAGGTCTTGGGATTTAAAATTTCGGTACCTTTTCCCTTTTAAGCAGAAAATATTAAAGCACTATGAAATCCTCCCACCGTCCAGATAGAGAGAGGAAAGTCATCTTACAATGCATTTTCAGCTTGGGGCACCTGGGTGGGTCAGTTGGTTAAGCGGACTTTTGATTTCAGCTCAGGTCAGGATCTCAGGGTCCTGAGACTGAGCCCTGCGGCAGCTCCGAGCTCAAGGCAGAGTCTGCTTGTCCCTCTCCCTCTGCTCCTTCCCACTGCTCACTCGGGCTCGCTCTCTCTCAAATAAATATTACAAAAAATAATTCTCCAAGCAGACTTCCCATCTAGAATATATATTTCAGAAGGGAATTGTGGTGTCCGAGCACACATGCTTGTAAGTTGTCCTCCAAATGTCCCAGTGTTAGTTGATTGGAATACCCCTCTCTCCACACACTTATAAGTACCTGGGGTTCACTTTCTCTTACCTTTAACAGGAGGTAGATGAGTTTGAAATCACTGTTTTTCTCTCCAGATGTAATGCTCTATGACAGAATGCCTCACTTAGGATCAATGCCCTACCCTCTTCTCCTCTTCTGCTCCCTCCTTCCTCTTTTCTTCTCTACTCCTGTCCTCTTACCCCTTTTCCCTCCTCTCCCCTCCCCCTTCCTTCTTTTCCCTCATTTCCTCCTCCTCTCCCCTCCTGTTTTCTTCTTGTCTACATCCCCTTCCCTACCCATGGCTTCAGTTGCCAATGACATGCTGAAGACAGCCAGAATTCAAGAAAAGATAGTATTTCAAGGAGAAGGTGGTCAACTCTGGATTATGAGCCATGGAACACAGGGCAGCAGTGTTTCCCCTGGTTGACTAGAACTATGTCTGTCGTATAGTAGATGGTCAGTAACATAATTTGAAATCAGTGAATCTTAGTTAAATATAGAATTAAGAGATACATGGCAAGATTCTCTAACTTTCCCATCTTGTTAAAGAGAACCATTGCAAGTGGCTATTAGGTCAAAATATCCAAGGTACAGTGGTCTTGCCTCTTTTTTTTTTTCCAGGACCTTCTTTGCTAGCAATTTCTTTGTAATGTCTTTAGCCAAACTGCTGAGGAGAAAATGCCCCAAGTTTTTGTTCTCTGCTTAAAATGGATTGTTTAGTTATTTTGTTATTTTTTTTTTATGAATAGAGATTCCCCACCCCGCCCCCCAATTCTGAAAATGACTAGAATTTAAATTTGAGTGTATCTGACCCATGGTGATGGCCCAAACACAACAACCACTATTCTGTAGCTCTGGAATAAACAGGTTCTGTCTGGCTTCACTCTACAGCGTACTAGAAAGTTTGTGCAGTTGACCAGAGATCGATCGGTGGGTTGGCTCATTCCTTCTCCTAGGAGACTAAAACACTCAGCTGTCTGTAGTGTAATTAACTTACTAGAAACTTTTTTTTTTTAAAAGATTTTATTTTTTATTTATTTGAAGAGATAGAGACAGCCAGCGAGAGAGGGAACAGAAGCAGGGAGAGCGGGAGAGGAAGAAGGAGGCTCATAGCGGAGGAGCCTGATATGGGGCTCGATCCCATAACGCCGGGATCACGCCCTGAGCCGAAGGCAGACGCTTAACGACTGCGCCATCCAGGCGCCCCTAGAAACTTATTTTTAAATCCTCCAGACAAGAATAATTTTTATTTCATCAGTTTTCTCATTTTTTGCCCTATTTGACAACTTTTTTTTTTTTTAATGAAACCGGGAAAGAAAAGACAACGTAGACCCAACTTTCACAACTTATCTCAACTTATCTCAAAGCCCTTTATGAGTTCCTTTGGGGGTAACAAAGGATATAACTAATTTTTAATGGGAAAATAGTAGAAAGAAGGCTGCTGGTTTTTCCCTCTTAGGTTTAGAGGTAAAATGATTATGTGGATTCATGTGTTTTTTCTTTGTTTTCGTTTTGTTTATTTTCTTTAAGTAATTGATTTATGTGTGTATTTGTTATTTTATTTGCTGTCTAACTACCAGCCACACTTCTTCTGGAGACCAGATTTAAATGGGGAAAGCCGGTCTGTTCAGTCAATGAAGTTTAATTGGGATTGGTCCTACTCCTAGCTCTAGGGATGGTCATGGGACTTGGGGCCCATCATTTTCCTCCTTGTCACAGGGACTGGTTTCGGTTTGGGCACATGAAGTCTAGGACTTCTCAAAAAGCTGAATGAGAGCTACTGGTCTTGAATCTAAGAGCCTAGAGCTCTGGCAGCCATCTTTCACCAGATGGACTCTGAGAATGAGGCCAACGTGGAGGAGAACCAAGATGTCCCAGCATCTAGGTCCTGGTGACATCATCATCATGTGGTCAGCCCATCTGAATCCTGTACTTTTCAGTTACATGGATAAATTCCCTTTTAGCTTAAGCAAATTTAGATGTATTTTTGTCACTCGCAACTAAAAGAGCTTACACAGATCTGCTACCTTTAGCAGAGAATTATAATACAATAAATGCATGCTAACTTCCTTCTCTAGAATCAAGAGATCCTAGAATCTGGAAAAATCTAGAATCTAGAGTCTATATGGTTACATGATAAGGATCACAAAGAGTGGTAGGGGCTTAGAAATTAGCCTACAAATCCAATCAGAGAATATAGCAGTACTGTTGTTGGAGAACTGAGGCCCAGGCTTATTCTTCTTTCATATTAGGTAGGAAACTTAGATAAAAGGTTTGCCCCGGTAGGTTCCCAATGTATGTATAGTTCTCCTTCACCTGGTAATTAGAAACCCTCCTCTCCTACTGAGGTGAGTACATGAGATACGAAGAAGAGACCCTGAATGGTCCTAAACACCTGCCTGTGTTATATAAAGTTCCTGAGAATCTAAACACATGATAAATAAGAGTCCTATTAATTGACAGGACTCATGGTGATGGAATGACTATAAAAATGTAAGCTATTTAGGGGAAGATATACTGTTAGTAGAATGAGATTTGAAAAGCATTTAACACTGGATCATTTTCTTTACAAAAACATCCCATCTCCATCTCTGTCTCCTTGGAACATTAAACACAAATGAGTCCAAGCGAAATAGTAAGTCTTTCGATGATTCATGGTTAATAGTAAATTCAGAGAAAAACACACCAATCTGAGGCATTATTGTTGTTAGGCAACAGTCAGTGCTTTTATCTCTGTAATCAGCACATACGCTCATATCCTCTCTTTTGCATATTCTCAGTCATGGTCATTTTCGAGGCAATACACATAACTGGATTTTTTTTTTTTTTTGTCACCATGGCTTCTTCTGTTTGGAAAGATTCCATAATTTAATATTTTCCCCGGCAGACAATTTTACTTTCGGAGAAAAGATATGAGACGATGGTCATGCAAAGGGGAAACACATCTGGGATGCTGCGCTCTCGAGACCAGGCCCCCAGAGGAGTTTTCCTTTTACGGTTTCCTCCTGTGCCGTTTAACGCACACATTTGTATTCTGCGACTACATCATCGTGGGTTCCTTTGTCCATCACTTCTCTCATCAGATTGGAAACTTTCTTATCTTTTCCCATCCTGTTCCAGCAAAAATGCACTGTTTGTACCAAGTGAACAAAACCTTATTTATAAACTATGATAGGACTGAAAACACCTAAAACTGAAAAACGGTCGGTGGTATTCTTTGACAAATTGAACCATTTAAGGAAGACACAAAACTTATCAGATCCCCACTCCAGGTACATGAGCTGAAATCATCCTGCAGTTCATTCAAACTTTTCCATTGTGCTTTGGGCAAATGACTAAGAATGGGAAACAGCAATCCCAACAACCCAAAACGAGTTCCTTTTTTTTTTTTTTAAAGCTTTTTTTTTTTTTTTAAAGATTTTACTTATTTATTTGACAGAGATAGAGACAGCCAGCGAGAGAGGGAACACAAGCAGAGGGAGTGGGAGAGGAAGAAGCAGGCTCATAGCAGAGGAGCCTGATGTGGGGCTCGATCCCATAACGCCGGGATCATGCCCTGAGCCAAAGGCAGACGCTTAACCGCTGTGCCACCCAGGCACCCCCCAAATTCCCTTTTCTAAATACCCAAAGCAAAATGGAAAATTTTAAGATTATCCGAAAGGACACTCCCAGGAGAGCTACCATGAGCAACACACGTAAGAGATAATGATGACGCATCTAGTTCAAATAATTCTCAAAAGTTCCCAATGAGCTTATTAGAACAGCAAACATGTTTATATGGGAAGAATATCACCTGAGTTTTGGAATAGATTGAGGAATTAGTCACATGAAGTTTTAACATTAAAATATAAATGGAGTGAACAAGGAGGGGCAGAAAATGTCCTAACTTTATCCCCAGAAAAGTTATTCCCAGTTTGTCCCGAAAAGAATCTCTTCGTTTCATGTTCTCATACCACAGTCTACCTTTCATTAAAAGCACATTCAAGGTTGGGGTGCCTGGGTGGCTCAGTCAGTTGAGTGCCCAACTCTTCATTTTGGCTCAGGTCATGATCTCAGGGTCATGAGCTGGAGCTCAGCTTTGGCCTCCAAGCTCAGCACAGAGTCCGCTTGTCCCTCTCCCTCTGCTCCCCCCCTGCTCATGCGCACTCTCTCTCAAGTAAATAAATAAAATCTTTTAAAAAAGTAAAAATAAAAGCACTTTCAAGGTTGAAATTTTTTAAAGATTTATTTATTTAATTGAGAGAGAGAAAAGGAGAAAGAGTCAAGGGAGGGCCAGAAGGAGAGGGACACACAGGGGGAATCCCAAGTAGACTCCACGCTGAGCTGGGAGCCCAACAGACACTCAGTCTCAGGACCCTGAGACCATGACCTGAGCTGAAATCAAGAGTCCACCACTTAGGGGCGCCTGGGTGGCACAGCGGTTAAGCGTCTGCCTTCGGCTCAGGGCGTGATCTCGGCGTTATGGGATCGAGCCCCACATCGGGCTCCTCTGCTGTGAGCCTGCTTCTTCCTCTCCCGCTCCCCCTGCTTGTGTTCCCTCTCTCGCTGGCTGTCTCTATCCTGTCGAATAAATAAATAAAATCTTTAAAAAAAAAAAAAAGAGTCCACCACTTAACCGATGGAACCACCCAGGTGTGCCCCAAGGTTGGAATTTTTAAATGTGTTTGTATAGATTCTCAAAAGCAGGGACAGCATAATTATTTTTTATTACCACTGCGTTTTCAGAGTCTACTGCCGTGCTTGATACATAGTAGATACATAAATATTTGTGAATTAATTAAAAATTTATACAAACAAATGTCCACGGAATATTGTTTATTGTGGTTGGGAGGGGAACCTAAATGTTAAACAATAGGGGTATTGTTTAAAATATATTGTGGTACATCGATAATAACGAGATGGCACGAAACCTGCAAAATTAATGTTTTTAAAGAATTTTTAAGAATATTGGCAAATGGACATAGTACTTAGTGAAGAAAGGCAGGAAAAAACTCTGTACAACTTTGAATAATGATTCTAGGGAATTTGCACAATTATTTTCCTTTTATCTCTTTCCTTTTCTGTTGCTCCAATTAATTGCTTTAGAGTCATTTTGTTACTCTCCATACTTCTCAGATAGGAAGCTAATCCCATGGATATGTAAAAGTGAGGCTTAAAAAGTCTTCGTGGAACCGTTTGGCTCCTGTATCAGGCTTGGCTCTGAGCACTGTTTGACTTCCAATGTGTCATATAGACAAATAATTCCCTTAGGATTCTTCTATGCACTTAATTTCCATTTAAGACATCTCAGGGGATGTAAAAAGTACAACTTGTAAAAGAGGATTCTGTTCCATGGGAAAAAACAGAATAAACCCATGTAATACGTGATAGGCAAATGCAACGTATCTATAGACTGCATAACTGGGAGTAAACATAGGGATAACTTAATTTTTATACAGTAGACAGCTGTTTCTAAGACCACGTTCCAGAGAATACCAACTCCCACAGATCCTTATCCGCTGGTCCAAGAAGGAAGGGTTTCTGCTCAACCAAACTTGGAAAATTCTGTATACTGTCTCTTTTCTTTAAATGTACAAATTGTTATTTACCTATTCAAGTTTCAGAGAAATCCCCCTGCCAATAAAAAAACTAATTAACATCATTCACAATTAAACAAACTCATTTGCACCAGATAACATTGTTTCCTAGGTGTGGTGTGTTTACTAAATTATTACATAGCCACTACCAACCATTTTCTCTCAATAGCAAGTTAATAACATCACTACACCTTTGACTTTTTGAAGAACAGAACCCCAAGACCTTCTTGAAGCTTCCAGATTCTGGAATATCACCATAACATCTTATTTTATTTATAAAATCTAACACGATGTAATTTCGTGAGCATGATGGCATAGACATTTAGTACAGTATAACAAAGCTAGCACTGACTCATACCTGTGGGACTTAGTCATTTGCTAAGAAACTTACCTCTCCAAGCAGTAGTATCACAGATCACACGATTCAAGTTAATGAATAAGCAAATTATAAATTACCATATATGGTGAACATATGGTGGGTATTTTGGGCCAGTGAAGAGGTGCTTTAATGCTGTGAATTCTGTAAGTATCTATAAACAAGATGGGTTTAGGTAATATATGGCTTAATTTTTCTAAATTGTTTTAATAACCTAAAACCAGCTTGTGAACAGGTATCACACTTATGTTAACACTGCATATTTTAATATGTATTAGAAAAAAATACCACGAGCACACCAAACCTGTGATCTTCCAGATGCTATTGTTTAGAATGAGGCTAAATTAGGTCTAAGGTTTAGAAAATGAGTTGATTTAGGGGCGCCTGGGTGGCACAGCGGTTAAGCGTCTGCCTTCGGCTCAGGGCGTGATCTCGGTGTTATGGGATCGAGCCCCACATCAGGCTCCTCTGATGTGAGCCTGCTTCTTCCTCTCCCACTCCCCCTGCTTGTGTTCCCTCTCTCGCTGGCTGTCTCTATCTAATAAATAAATTAAAAAAAAAAAAAAAGAAAGAAAATGAGTTGATTTAAAGAAAAATATTATAAACATCAATAGTATGAATGATACATGGTAAAAATCTCTAAGGGGCTATGTAAATGACAAATCTGAGTGTACTGTCTCAGGGGATTCGTGTTAATCACCCATCTCCCACAGCAAATAATGTGGTTCCCATATCTGACTGTGCACTGGAATCATTGGGGAAGCTTTTACAAATACCAATGCAATCTCTACTCTAGACCAATTAAATCTGAATCTCCGGACATGGGATATGGGCGTTAGTAATTTTTGAAAGTCCCCAGGTAACTCTAGTGTGCAGCCAGGGTTGAGAACCATTCGATTTAGGTATCATCCTAATCTTGCTCTTGCTCCTGAGTCATTTCTTTCTTCCAGCTGCTTCTGGATCTTTCTCAGATCTGACTTGTCTACATCCACTCCATGTCAGTCCATCTAGCCCACGCTGGTCAGGTATTTCCTTGAACCAGAACTAAAATGTTAGCTGCAGGGAGTTCTTGATCTTTCTAAGGACATAGTTCAAGTTCCAGCATTTATACTAGTTTCCCGATTCTATTACTTAGATTTTAAAGATTTATTTATTTATTTTATATATAAAGAGAGTACACACATGCTGAAGCAAGCAGGCGGAGGGGCAGAGGAAGAGAGAATCTTGAGGCAGGCTCCGTGATGTGGGGCTCATCCCAGGACCCTGAGATCATGATCTGAGCCAGAACCAACAGTCAGATGCTGAACTGACTGCCCCACCCAGGTGCCCCAAATTACATAGATTTTATCATTGAATTTTTACTGTTCTAGCTATTTGTGTCTTACGTACAACTGTGCAAATCCAGTGTAAAAGTTGGAGATACAATCTTTCTTTAGTGCAAATGAACTCTGCAACGAAATTCTGTAAAATATTTCAGAATGCTTTCGCTAAGATTTTTCTCTACAAGGTTTCTATGATTGTGCTGGTCAGTTTGTTTGGTAGATGTCCTTCAATTGGGGATACGAAAACATGTCTTCTGGACTGAGTTAGTGGGTGTTTACCCTATTATTTAAAATTCCAATTCTGTTCCCTTTTCTGTCCTCCACATGCCTTACCCCCCCTCCCCTGGAGTCTGCCCAGACTCCCACTCTCAGACTTGTCTCAACTATAGCAGGTGATGGTAATTGCATAAAAGATTTTTGTTTTATTTTTTATTCTATAAATAATTGCCAACTGCCCATTAATACATTTCACGTGGAAGTTGCACATGCGAAAATAGATTTTGTTTGATTTATCCAGGCTGTGTGCTCAGATACTTTAGTTCATGATTCTGGGACTGAGGCAGCATATCAGCCCTTAAAACTACAGAAAGCAAAGGGATAGAAAGTTATTTCCCTGCCTCAACATTGACCTATTTATTCTCTTACACCTGCAACTAATTTGTTCTCTTCTGAATGCTTGCAAATGTAAAAACTGATTTGGGTCTTCTGTTTCGAGTTATCCAAGTTTTACAGGGCGTTTTAGCTGTGATTCTTTTCCTGTCTCTTTCTTTGTCTACCTCCCATTCCTCTCTTTGTTAATCCCTTCCTTTTGTGAACCTCCCCGTTGACAACAGACTCTTGGGATTCAGAAAGGATCCAGTATGAAATTTTGTGAACTTCTGAAGTTGAGAAAATATCTACAGCAGGTTGTCAGATCTTTTCTATAATGGTAAATGCTAGTAAATATTTTCAGCTTTGTGGGTCATCCAGTATCTGTGGCAACTACTCCACTCTGCCACTGTAGCATGAAAGCAGCCACAGGTGATATGAAGGAATGGGTGTGGATGTGTTTCAATAAAACTTTATTTAAAAAAAAAACAGGTAGAGGGCCAGATTTAGTTTGCTAACCTTATTCTACAGCATATAATTGTTTCCACAAAGCACAGTAAAGCAAAACTGGGAAATCTTAGTGACATCTTCAAACACAACTCAATAAATAAAAGACTGAAGTCACTCATAAAACTATTAAGGTTCATTCTGCCTTTAAAATGAACTCTGTTATATGCAAACAATGAATCATGGAACACTACGTCAAAAGCTAATGATGTACTTTATGGTGACTAAGATATCATAATTGAAAAAATAAAATGAGCTCTGTACATTGTACATTATATCAGTATGATTTTGATATTGGCTATGAACTTACCTGAATCTGTGATGTTTTATCCACTTACCAGAGCTGCTACACGTAGGAAAACAAGCAGAGAACAATGAAATGGTGCTAAGATGCAGAGGCCAGATTGTAGACCCGCCACTAGCTCCCGTGATTCACGTCCACACACCAGCCCTTTCAAAGGGCCATTGACCTTCAGCGACCATTATGAGGAGTAGAAACTGCAAAATTTCCATTTGTGCATACAAAGACTTCCGTGTATCAGGCAATTTATCACTAAATTATATATACCACCTGAAATCCTTCACCGTTCTGTTCTGTTTGTGTGAACTGGTCATGTCTACCCAACCAGATGACCAACTCCCATTTGTCCACATCTGCCACGACACTTAGCAGAGGGCGAAACACACTGTCAATAAATGAACGCATTTTAATTCTACAACCACTGGCTTAAGACATTGTTCCAGCTCACACATTGCTTCTGATTCTAAATATATTCATCAATGAAGGCATTTTGATTACATGAGTGAGCAATATAAGCCAGTTCTATGTGAATTCAGCTGAAGTGATAGGATCATAGTATAGGGTGGGTCCCCTCATTTACATGGCATGGTTGGACCTTGGTAATCTTGCCCTAATTCTTAAATAGTGTCGACGATCTTGGCACAATTAGGAAGTTCAGATTACTTATTTTTCTCTATATAGCAGTTCTTTACCATGGTACTGGCATTTACGATACACAATACTCTGTGCCACATGCTGAAATAACAGGGAACGAAGCATGGTCTCTGTCCTGGAGGAGCTCTAGACAAATGGGAATGTTGGGCACTCCCGTGGTAATCGTAACTCCGTTCTGCCGTAAGAACAATACAGGGTATGGAGAGAGACCGAGAGGAAGGGCACCTCACCAGATTAATGAGGTCTAGGATGGCTTTTCGAGGGGAGTGACATCTGAGCTGAGACCAAAGGAGGGGTGAGTGAGGGTGGGGTAGGCGAAGGCCGGGTTGAGGGTGAAAGGCAAGGTGTTCCAAAAAGAGAAAATTGCTTTATGAAGCCCTGGGTCACAGTCACGTGATCCCAGTCCCTGCAGAAAAATATGCCCAATAACCGTGCTGGCCCCAGGATATGCGACTTCTGTAGGCTGTGCCCTGAACATCCAGCGACCTGAGAACGGTGGGGAATCCGGGTTACTGTGCTGACTGATTTAACAAATGCTGGCACAGTTGAAAACTTGGAGCAAATATGCTCGAAGTAATCTTCCCAATGAAGTTAAAACCGGGAGTTGATTGTGAGGGGGATTTGTGATGTTTCCTCCTTTTGATGCCGGTTAGGACATGATAGATTGTAACGGACCTCAGAGTGTTTGCAACGGTATTATTTTCACTTTGTCAACAGAGCCGACTTTAAACACAAGAAGAAATAAAGAAACTGTCAAAAGTCAGTTTTTCTTTGCCTTCACTTCATCTCCAGACACAGGTAGCAAGTTTCCTGATCAACCAGCGTCGTCTTCACCTCCTGCGCTCTCCCTGCGCTGACTCTCCCCTTCTAGGGCACCTATGACCGTAATACCCCCTTCTAACACTGACTTGTAAAGGGCTCTCGGTTCCGAATTTCCATTCAGCAAGTCTGTCCCTTTTTGTGTCAGTAGCCTACGCGGTGTTGAGTAACCCCCTCTCCCCGACTCCCACCCCCCACACGTATTCATTATAGTGCACGCTCCGATGGAAAGAAGTGGTTCAGATAAATGTTAAGGAGGTGGTAGTTTAGGTGGCACCTGGATATTTTGATAACTATAAATGGCATTTGGGAAATATTATTTTAGTAAATGGTCGTGCATTTTTGGAGTCTAATCATAGTTTGAATCACAGATTTACTGTGTAACATCTTGGGAAAGTGACTCCATCTCGCTGAAGCTCAGGTTTTTAAATCTGTGAAGTGGGTTAGTGCAACTGACAGCGTCAGTTCGGGGCTTGGGGGCACTGCTTTAGACACTTACAATACTGAGCAGAGTGTCTGGTATGTTGCACGTGGCAGAAATGTTTGTTCCCTCCCTCACTGCTCCCCACCTCCCAGACTATATTTCGATGGTGTTCTCCTGCAGGGAGACCCCGACCTAGACTTTATGACGTATCCACCATTACCCCACACACTGCTTTTCGCCTGAAAAGACACAAAGCTTTTTTTTTTTTTCTTTTTCATTTTGCTTTGCAGCTCTTCATTTTCATGTTCAAAATTATTGAGCAAAACGGCAAATGACTTTCTCTTTTAGGACCATCTCTGGGAGTGCTGTCGGTGAGCGTTCTGACGAAGGAGATCACAACCTCATGTTTCTGTGTTCCAACCACCGTGATTACTGCAATGGTGTTAAGATATTTTTATTGTGGGCTTGGTGTGAAAATAAAGTGTGCAGGGTAAAACTTATTGGCAGTGAAATGTAACTCATGCCTCCTATCCTCCAAAGTGATGAGGTTTTAGTTAATAGAAAAAGCACAAGTCCGACTGTAAACCCGTTTTCAACAATATCGGCTTCATTTGGATTTTGCCATGTTTTTTCAGTAACGTCCTCTCTCTGTTCCAGGATTCAGTCCAGGGCACCACGTTGCATTGGGTTGTTATACTTCCTCTGTCCCCTTCGGTCTATGACAATTTCTCAGTCTTTCTCTATTTTCATGACCGTGAGCATTTTGAGGAATACTAGCCCCATATCCTGCAGAATGTCCTCCAATCTGGGTCTCTCTGATTTTTTTTTTTTTCATGATTTGACTGAGGTCATGAATTTGAGCAAGAAAAGCACAAAAATGAAGTGCCCTTCTTGTCACATCATATGAGGCTACACATGACATTCACAAGACGTCTCTGGTGATGTTGACCTTCATCACTTGGCAAAGGTGGTATCTGCCAGGTTTCTCAACTGTGCATTGCTATTTTTACCTTTCCAAACTCTATTCTCTGGAAGCAAGTGACTAAGTCTAGCCTACTCTCGAGGGGGAGGGGTGGGGACCGTCCTCTGGAGGTGGAAATATCTGCAGATATTAAACAGAATGCTTTTGTAAGGAAAATTTATAAGCTCATCAAAAAGACCTGTTTGTGGGTTTTTCACTCTATAAATCAACCCAATAGAATATAATAAAATCTATACCTGGAGTGGTCTTGGTATTCCCTCTGGTCCTTGTCATTTGAAGTATTTATATAACAAAGTGCCATTGGAATGTATTTCTGATTTTCATCTGTGAAACAGAAAGCTTGGTCTCAAATACAAGTCTTTCTATTTTCTTTTGAAAAAAAAAAAAAAGAATCCTCATATTAAAACGTTGCAAGATACACAATCCCACAGGGATTTAGCAAAAGAACAAAAGATGGATTGCCAGCGAGTCTAGATAGCATTTCTGTCAATATTCATGGAGCATTTTCATAACACAAATTTTACTTATCGAGAGTAGAGTTATTTCTTCAGTGCTGTTTGCAGATAACAGAGCTATTACCAGAGATAACTTTTTATCTGAAAGACCTATCTGTATGGCAGGGCCAACATCTAATTACCAAACATCTGCTCTTCTTATTACCTGTGAATCATCCTCCTCTCCTTTGAAACTTCAGGACCCCATCCCATTCTTTGGCTCAGGATGGTCTCACCTGCCCAACTTGTCCTTAGGTGTAATATTTTTTATGGGCTGTCATGCATATGTATTTAAATTTGTTTCCCTCCAGTGAATCTGTCTCATGTCAGTTTAATGAATAGACCAGCCAAAAGAATCTAGAAGGGAAGAGGAAAAATTTTCCTCCCCTATACTGTGTTACATTTATCTTTTAACGTTCATAGACTAATTTGCCATGGATCTTTGTGTTTTGGTTTTTGAGAATGTAACTTATGGGCACATATAATTTGAAACGTGCATAACATACGGTTGTTCTTGGTTTTTCATTGTAGTTGGTTTTATAAGGTAATTTTATCAGGTGGGTTTAGAGTCCCTGAAGGGAAGATCAAATCATTTGGGCAAGGTAATAATTAAATAATTCACAAATATGATCACCAATTATTAGTGTAGAAGTCACTGTTACGGTCTAGTCCCCTCAAAAGATATAATAAAATGAGCCAACATGGTTATAAAGAACATTATCACTGGGGGAAAAACAAAAACAAAACAAATCTCCAGAGATACTTTAAGTCCCCACTCCTCATTATAAAATATTGCCAAATTTTCTTGATTCTGATGGATCATTAATTATAAAACACACCTTCAATTTAAGGAGTTGTTTATTTTATAGGAGAAAAAAATTAAACACAACCACCTTACGTATAACACATTGATTTTCAAGTGTAACTTAATTTTTAAAATATTGTAAAGCTTAAATATCTAGGGAAAAATGGTTTAAACAAGAAAATAACCAAGAAGAAAATTATTTAAAGAGTCTGACTATGTGCTAAGTGCTTTAATCAGCTCTCTCGTATTATCCCCTAGAAAATTCTAGGTGACTAATTGCTCCTTCTATCTTTGTTGCATAAATGAGCTAGCTGAGGTCTGGCGCAGCGGAGCAGCTGAGTCAAGGGTAGAAAGTCTTACATAAATTAAATTGCCTCTCCCAGGTCACACAGAAAGTTAGCAGGAGAGAAGGCAATCAGTGCAGAGTCCCTTTGTCTCAGTGTGGAGTTTTGCAATACATTTCCCTCCGAGCCAGTCACTTGGACGGCAAGCCAGCTCCCAAAGAAATGAAGCTGAAAAGAAAAACGAAAATTGTCAACTACTCTCCTCTTGTCCCCTGACAACCTCAGTTGGAACTGAAGTTCTGAGTGTTAGGTTTTTGGTCTTCCAAATTAAATATCTTTGTGATATGTTCATCAGAACCATGACTCTCTTACCAGTCACACGGGCTACAAAGCTCCTGTATCAGTTATCGGAACTCTCGAGTGGGGAGTAAAGGAAGACGGTTCATTTCTACAGTTTCACGGTGTTTAAAAGCACTGGTAGTTTTATGCAGTTTAGTTAGAGGGAAAAATAAAAGCAACCGCTCAAGATAAAAAATTATGATAGACTTGTGTGTGGCCAGAGAGAGAGAGAGAGACAAACAGAGAGAGAAAGTAAAAAGAAAGATGAAGAAAAAATGCGTTTGTCTGTTTGTTTGTTTTGTTTTTAAATACAGCCTGCAGTAGGAAGCCTTAGCTTAAGGCTGGGAAAAAAATGGTTGGGCGCTCGTTTAGAATATGTAAAAACCAAAATTCAATAATGATTGCATTTAAACATTCCGAGCATACAAACTAGGCATGATGAGCCCTGTTTTGCCTGTGGTGAGGTTCAAATGAACAGGGGAGGAAAAGTGTTTTTTCAACAGTAAAGGGCCATCTAGAAGTAGGGATTATTTTCACAATGGTTATCAATTTCTACCCCAGCGGCCAGAACACATGTGGAATGCATTTTAATGAAATGCGGTGTCTCATTGAGTCTCTGTATTCTTGCAGCACAGAGAATAGCCGGGGGCATGACGAGTTGTTCTCGATCATTTGGTTGTTTCGTGCTTCTAAATCTTGCTAAAGATATTCTTAGCTCTAGATATTACCTCTCACGTCCCCAGTCATGATGCTGGTTGTCAGAGAAGAAACAAATGAACCCCTGGATCAGTAGGAAATAGTCTTTGAATGCTATATTGCCTTTCGCCCTTGTGGTAACACGGTTAACATAGGAGGTGACAAAGCAATGTTCCAGGGCCGAGCCACGGAGTCCCCATCAGACAGTGAACGCCGGTCTTGCCCACCTTCGTCGCCTGGAATGTGCTTACTAGACACTCCATCAATATTGGTGCAACGCATGAACGAATACACAAATGGAGAAGCTTACAGGATCCAAATCCTTCATCAAAGGCAGCATTGAAAAGAAGACAACTTGGCTCTTGATTAAGGAAATGGGTTAGTGGGTTCAAATTCCTTTTTTTTTTTTTTTTTTGTAATTTAAATAGACATAGATTTTATCGTGTGTCTTTGCGTTGCTTCCAGTATCGGTGTGAAGGCTGGTGTAGAAATCTAAGAAAAAGGCAGAAGTCAAGAAAAGCTTAGAGCCAAGAACAGAGCAGAAGTCATGCCAGAGAATAGTCAGGTCAGGCCCCTGCCTTTGACGGTCCAGCTCTGGTCACTGCCATTTTCACAGCTAGGTTCGTAAATCCGCTCCAGCCTCTGAGAATTTGCTTTCCCTTGTCGCCAAGGCTCTGAGCGCTTTCCCATGAGACAAAATTCCTGGCAGGAGCATCTGACTGGCCAAATCTGGGCCTCATGCTTGCTACCAAGGAGCTGGGGTAGGGACACTTCAGGCCGACTGGGAGCTGGGGTTTTGCCTCCCATCGCGACCTAAGTGATGGGGGATCTCACCATCTAGGAAGACAGCCTCCAAACCTGGCAAACATCCACCGTACCCCCCAAGCCTCAGTTTTCCTGCCTGTACAAAGGAAACATCCTTTTTAAGTTGTTATCCTTTGCTATGATATCTTAATCTACCTTTTATTCTTTTCTATCGTTATGAAGAGTAAATTAAATAATGCATGTGAAATACAATAAATCTTAGTTGTTAATGGGTTCAAATTCTGATGCAGAAAACTGTGCTTGATTTCCAGCTCTTTCATGGGTCAGCTGTGTGCCCTGAGAAAAGTGTGCTCTCTCTCTCCCGCTCCCTCTCTTACTCTCATTCTTACCATATTTAAAAGCTTTGCCTTAGTCATGTTCCTCGGCTGATGGCGTGTTGTTAACATTGGTCCTTATAAGGCTTTTCTGTGTTAGTCATTCATTCATGCATTCACTGACTCATTCATGCATTCACTCATTCATTCATTCATACATTCGTCACTTCACTCCAATAGTTCCCTCCCACTTGCCCACTCAACGCAGAGGCACCCATTCAGATGTGTTTAATTTGAATCTTTTTGTTTACGTGCAGTCTTGCAAAACTAGTACTGAGCACGCATGCTTTTTACTCGATGTACGGATTGCGCTCTCTCTCCCATCTATCTAATACAGGTGGCTAGTGCGTGGTGACACAGGTAGATCAATATGGTTATTTTTTCTGAATTAACCTTTCCTCCTTTTGCACTAGGGATTTAAGATCCATCTGCGTTGCTTTCTTATCCTCACATTTTACCTTTTGCCCCTGCCAGTGATGGACAGACTGATGCAGTGAACATCATTATACCTGTCCCCTCTGGCCCCGTGTGAAAATTTCGCAGACCCTACACTCAGGAACTGAATTACTGGTACATCACTAAATGCGTGGCAAGTGATCTGTAAGCCCCAGCCGGCATAGGACATGTCCGCGCCCACCTTGTCTTCCTGCAGCCGGGTGCAGCCTACAGCTGGTGGTGCCCTGGGGCGGCTCTCAGCCTGGCGGAGGCTCCAGCAGTCTGGGGGTGTAGGCCAGTGGTTCTCAAACTTTCTCGAGCATCAAGATCACCTTGAGGGTTTGTGAAAAGAGATTTGGGGACCCTCCCCCAGAGTTTCTGATTTAGTAGCTCTGAGATGGAGTCTGAAAATGTGTGTCTGTAACAAATTCAGGGGCAGCCATTGCTGTGGGTTTGGGGTGCGTAGTCTGGCAGGCTTCGCTCAATGCTCCGGGCAGGGAGGGGAGGTGTGCTGAGACATCCGAGTGGCTGAGGCACACGCAGGGGACCCCAACTCAGTGCTGCTCAGAGGCAGAACCAGCACATCTTTAGAGTGTCATCAAAGTATAGGTAAGAAACAAGAGAGCGGTTTTACTCTTAGCTATTTGAAACATCCAGAAAGGCATCTAACATGTGATCCCGGGAAGTTAATGTTCGGTTTTCCTTTGCTTTGTCCTCCTTAGTCTCTCCCTCCCTCCTTCCTTCCTCCTGCTGAGGATTTCTTCTGCAATATTTGCCCCCAGCGCCTGCTTTTACTCATTTGATGGTGAGTGGATTACTTTTACAGCAATTGTTGCTTGACTCAGGAACATATCAAGTCAAAGGGTCTGATCGTGGCTTATGTGCAATCAGTTTTCCACTGTGATTGTGACTCACTCTTTGTGTGTGTGTGTGTGTGTGTGTGTGTGTGTGTTGCTGGCTCTCTTAACTAGACCTATTAACTGGACCACGCATGAGTTTTAATATCACTCATAGCCTTGAGGCAGTTGTCAATGTGACTTTTGGCCATTTATTAGGCATTGTTTCTGATAGGATTTATTTTAATAATAAGGAGCTTATAATTGGATCTGTTTTAAATGAAGGTTTTCTGGTAATTTGGAAATATGCTCCACTTGATTGAGAGGGTTTTTTGTTTTGTTTTGTTTTTGTTTTGCTGTTGTTATATTGTTCCTCATTCAACTTCTTATAAATCCAGACATTTTTCTTTTGGAACTCGGTAGCTGGGTCTTAACCACCTGCTGCTGATCATCCCCCTTTTACCTAATATATTTATTAACTATAAAACAACGGTTAGCGGCTAAGGCCAGGTGCATTTTCTTTATCTCCTGCGTACTCCATGGAGTCCTGCACAGCGTTAGCACAGTGATTCCTGCGGAGCTGGGATGACTACGTTCTCAGGGTCTCAGCACGCTGCCTGGCTCACAACAGACGCTCAACCAATGCTTCTGGAGTGAATGAGTGGGCGAGTTAATAGATGGATTAAGACTGATGGACTGTTTTTGACTATTTGACAAGTTTTGTATTAGGTTATTATTATTTTTTTACATGACTTTTTTTTTTTTTAATTTGTTGATTGAAATGGCCGTCTTTTTTTCTCCTAGCTTGGGACTCTGAAAACTAGTACACTGTAGGCAAATTATACGCCTGAGAGCTTTCTCCACTGAAGAGTTTAGCTAAAATTAAGGGATAGTGCCTAGAAATAAACCCAGCTCTAGTGAATTCCCAATTAAATGCCTGAAATCTCTTTGGTAAGTGGGTGGCAGATAAACAAATGCATATAAAAAGAATTCCAATTATCTACAATGGTTAAAAATGAGATACTCTGTTTTAAGTTAGCTTTCTCATTATTACAATGTTATTATTAAGTTAGTTTTCTCATTAGTAGAGAGTTATATATTCCATGCTGTATTTTCCAGTTTTCATTTGATAATTTTTATTTTTGGCTCTGATTATAAAAAGCAATCAAAGCCCATTGTAAAAATGTGGGGAAAAATAAAAGAACAATGTAAAAGAAAAATACCCACACCACCCAGATAACACTGTTGTTAATTTCTTGGTAAACTTTCTATAGATATACGAGTGCATTTAAAATTCTTTCTATATGTATGTAGCATTATATTATTGAGATTACATTATATTTTGAGCCTTGCTTCTATTTTATTCAGCATTATCTAAGAATTATTTCCCCATGCCAATAAATATTATTTGAAGACAGTTTTGTCTTCATGGCTGTATGGCACGCTATCACAGGGATATACCAGCATTTATTTACCCAGTCTTCGTTCTTTGGCTTGTAGGTTGAATATCCTTACACATATGTGTTCCTTTGTCTTCCTCCCTCCTCGTTTAATAAGAACAGATTTGCACATGTGGAGTAAGGGGGTAACGAATGAGACTCTCTTCATGCATTTGATGCACATAAATACATTTGCCAGGAAGTGCTGCCAATGTTCACCAGCACGAGCAGTGTATGAGTGTATTATATTGTCATGGCTAAATATTACTATGTTACTAAAATGACTACCAATTTGATGGATTAATTTTATAAGCTTCAAGTGCTTTAAAACAGAATGCCCTTTAAATAAAATGCCCTTTAAAATAAAATAAGATATGTTCAATTAGCCTGAAAGGCATAGATGTTGTGGTATAAGTAGGTAAAGATGTTATGGGGCCTTGGAAGGAATAGATTCTTCATCATATGGTAACATTCTGACTTCTTTTTGCAGATTAATGATCCTTGTTTCTCTGTTTTTTATCTAAAAAAATAGGAAATAGAATACCTTTCTATTGATATGGTTCTTTCCCATGACCCATTGTCCCATCCCTAATAACCTACCCTCTGTAGAAGACTTTTTTTTTTCTTTTCAAATTTGCATGTGAGAACTATGTCTACTCAAAACATAGACACCAGGTCATCTGCATTTTATTATGGGTTTGTGGCATCTAATAAAAATTGAACATAGTATTTTAGAGTCATTTCTACCTTCTTCATCAAAAAAATGGAGGGCTTACTTTCTAAATGAATGTGTGAAAGTATGACTCCCTCAAAGTAAGGACCCAGAGTGGTTTTGTTAACAATTATAGAACTTTGTTCATTGAAGGTGCTCAAAATACACCTGATGAACAGAGAGCAATCCATATTCTTTCTGTAAAGTCGATGACAGAATACTATAAGATATTCAGATTCACATGGTAATTTTCCAAATTTAGAGGGTACATGACATATGAGGGATAACGAAGAAAGGAGATGGGAGAGATTCAAATTTCAGTTCTGCTTCAAGGAAGTACTTTCCAACAAGAGAATTGATATGCCCTTGCTTTCCGCACCCTGCAGTCCATTCCAGTTTCCTTCCAAGCATAGGACAAGAAACAGAAATGAAATCTAGCTCTCCATTGATGACTAACCGTTGGTGGTTTGCGGAATTGAATTCCATCTTTAGCTTAACGGGGCCACCGCATTTTGGCCCAGGGTCTTGGGAATCTGGCTCTCACAGACTCTCTGCTGTCTAATTTTGACAGTATGAATCCTCTGACTTAATTTCTTTCTTGTCCTGGAGCAAGTGAGGGGGCTGGTGGGAGGGCTTCAGTGTGGAATATCCATCCTTAAAGATGCAAGGAAAAGATAAGTCTTCAGTGTTACCGTTTGCTCTCTACGCCTCTTTTTCGTGTTTGCACGTGCTCTTCGACGCCACTGTAGCCATCAGTTACTTAGCGGCGATTGCTTGGATGTCACTGAGTAATTTTATTGATTCCATTCTTTTGATACTTCACTCTTTTAAGCACCTTCTTATGAGGAAGATTCTGAAACAAAACCGCCCCAGTTTCATACTGAGGGTTACACATCAATAAAATCCTCAACCAAGTGTGAATGCAGTTAGTACCATTATAAATGCCTTGTTGGAGATGCACCTGGTGCTCCAAGATTGTTTAAAAGAGTTGCTTGACTCAGTTGGAAAAATAAGGTAGAAAAGGATCATTTCTGGCCAAAGGAAGTGCGTATAAAGGCCCTGAGATGTTGGGGGAATGAATGGCCTTGGAGGGGAAACTTAGAAGGAAGATGAGCTCTACTAAGGGTGAACTGGTAAGCAAGGGCTAGATTCTTCAAAACCTTTTAGGTCATAGCAGGATTTTGGTCACTGATGAAAAGTCACTGAAATATTTTAAGTACAGAATGACATAATTTGCTTTAAAAAACCTTTCTTTTAGGGGCAATTTCAAACATATAAAAAATAGAAAAATATAATGAAGCCCTGTGCGCCCATCAACGAACGTTTTTTTGATCCAAGATCAATCATGTTTCTTCATGACCTAACCCACATTCCCTTGCCTCTCATCACATTTATTTTGAAGTAAAACCCAAGACATCCTATCATCACATTACTCAGCAAATCTCTAAAAGTCAAGCACTCTGTCTTCAAAGATAAACATGAATACCTAAAAAACCCCAATAATCCATGTTTCTTAATATTATCAATTATCCAACCAGTGTTCAAAGTTTCCCAGTTGTATCATGTATATTTATGTATGTATGTATGTGTGTGGGGGTGCGTATGTGTGTGTGGGGGTGTGTGTGTGTGTGTACAATTTCTTCAAATCAAGGCCCAGCTAAGATTCATACATTGCAATTATTGCTATTTCTCTTGTCTCTTTTAATCTAGCATCCTTCTACCATCTCTATTTCTATTCCTTGCAATTCATTTTTAAGGATTTCACGTTATTTATGACATCGCGTTCGCCACCGTCTGAGTGTTGATAAGTACATCCCCATGGTGGCTTTAGCATGTCGCTCTGCTTCCGTATCTCCTGAAAATTGGTAGTTAGATCTCTGCAGCCTGTTCCTTTGCACAATGTCTGGTAAAATGACTTCATAGGTGGTGGTCTGACCTTTAGAAGGCACATAATTGTCTATTTTACCCCCTTTTTACAGCCACTGATGATCATTTTCTACTCTGAATTTACTGGAGTTTTAAAAATAGTGATGTGCGAATTCTATCATTTTTTTCTTCATTCAGTAGGTGGGATGCTTTATAAATAGAAATTTCCTCAACAGTTATTTGGTTTCCCTGTGGTCCAGTCAACACAGGAAAAGCAGGATAAATGCTTCCTCCATTCCTTATACTTCACCTTCTTAAAATAAGGAGTTGGTCCCCCAAATTCCTGCAAAGATGAACAATGCATCCATACAAATTCATGGATTTAAACTTGTTTGTTTTAATCCACTGTACGTATTATCCTTATTGGTGCTCTGTAGCCCAAAAGAGCAGCCAGCATTAGGACTTAAGACTATTGAGGATTCTTGCCTCAATCCTCAGTTGAGAGCTGGAAGCAGGGTATTGTAGAAGGAGGAATGAAGCATGTATGAAACCCTTTGGCTTATCTCTATCAGTTTGTTCTGAAATATTCATCTCATCCCAATCAAAGAATCTAAGAACGATCTGGCCCAGAGAGAGAAGGGAGGCAGTTCTAAGTGTGGAAAAATCATACAACAAGGACATCACATTATTGTTGTTGTTGTTGTTGTTTTTGTTTTGTGATGTGTAACTCACCACAAACTTAATGGCTTAAAAGAACACTCATTTTTAATAAATCTTACAGTTCCCGTGCTCAGGTGTTTGGGTAAACCTCAGCTTGACCCTCTGCTCAGAGTCTCGCCAGGCTGAAATCAAGGAAGGTGTTGACTGTGGCCACATTCTTATCTGAGCCTTGGGGTCTTCCTCCAAGCCCACTGCCTGGTGGAAGAGTTTAGTTCCTTATAATTGTCATACTGAACCCCGCAGCTCCTAGAGGCTGCCCTCTGTTCCTGCCACATGCCTTCTTCACAAAATGCTAGTTTTCTTCTTCAAGGCCAACCAGAGAAGCTATAGCTTTGACTCTAGACACTTTCTGAAAGAGATGGCCTTATTGGGTCAAGCCCACCCAGGATAATTTCCCTTTTCATTAAAGTCAACTGATTAGAGTTTTAAATTATATCTACAAAATCCTTACACCATTGCCATGTAACATAACCTAATCAAGGACATGATATCATATCATATTCACAGGGGAGAGGATCAGACAAGACCATGACTCATTGGGAGCCATCTTAGAAATCTGCCTACCTCAGATATTTGTAGCTGTTGTGGAGGAAGAAAAAAATTTTCCTTTCAAATGTTCTTCTGGGTGGCCTAAGAATTAAATCAACATGAGACACATTCGCAAGAGAAAATCAAATTTAATTTCCTACATCTGGGAATCCCACATACATGAGAGGTTCAAAGTCAGAAAGGTAAAAGGAGGTAAAAATACCATCCTAAGTTAAGGAGTTAAGGATAAATGCTTCCTCCCTTACCCTAACCTAGGGTTAACCTAACCCTAATAAAGGTCTGGGGCTTCAAAGGGGAGGAGGGCAATTCACAGGCAATAAGAAGAAAAGGAGATGTTTGGTAATTAAGTGTTTTCTTTACCACACAGGTGGGTCATTTGGATAAAATTGATCTCTGGTAATAATTCTTACTCTGAGAAAGACCCCCAATTTAGATTCTTCTAGGTAGTTAAGGGAGACACAAAAGTTTCTCTTGAGCCTACGCAGGGACTTGGTTGCCTTCAGCTCAAAATAGGTATGGCACATTTTTGGTAGACTTCCTAGCTTTACCACGGGTTCACTGTCTTGCTGGGTCCAAAGCCTGTCCCATCTCCGAGCTGCAATTTCTCTGCCTATACAATGAAAGAACTGAACTAGATTATTCATGAGGCCCTCCCAGCATTAACATTCAAGGGGCTTACAAATCTGCTGTTCTCACAATTTAATGAATATTGGTTCCAATGCTTAACATCAACACTTTTCCACAAAATAAAGAAGGAAAGACATGTCCCCAAATCAGCTGCTATAAAGAAACAGACTTGTAAATAATTGAATAAGCTCTGTGGCTTTGATGGGTGGTTTTTACGCAGATCATACGTCAGTCACTGAGTTTAAAAGACTTGATATGCTTAAATTCAGATTTACAGAATCCATAAATTGGCCTTTTAAAGGTAAAATACTTATTTAACAGGACATGTTCACGTGTACTTTTTAGCTCGTTCTAAAAATAAAAACATGCGAACAAACCTTTTCATTGTTTTATAGAAATCGGAATAGATGCCATAGTGAGTAATTTTTAATAAGAGCAACAGCGTGATTAGTAGGAAACCCAGTTGATAAAATATCTGTTTAATTTAAGCAATTGGTATGCTACTTTTAAAATAATCAGATTAAAGTTAAATACAGTACTTGGAATTATTTTTATGTGTAATTTAGGGCTCTATAAAATAAGAAAATATAATATTCAAGCATTTAAAATAGAATCCTGGGGAGATTGCCCAAATTTAGTAGCTAATATAACAGAATGCCACCTCAACTCCCAACATTTTTCCTTTTCTGCTTTTAGCCATTTGAAGAAATGACAACGTAAAACAGAGCACGGCATTGTCCAGGAAAGTAAAGGAAGATTTGTAGGAGGTCATACAAATTGACCTAAGACAGGGGCTCCTGGGTGGCTCAGTTGGTTAAGCGGCTGCCTTCGTCTCAGGTCATGATCTCAGGGTCCTGGGATTCAGCCCTGCATTGGGCTCCCTGCTCAGCGGGGAGTCTGCTTCCCCCCTCCCTCTGCCGCTCCCCCAGTTCATGTTCTCTCTCTTTCTCTCAAATAAATAAATACAATCTTTAAAAAAAAAATTCACCTAAGACAATTTGGTCAATTTTTTTAAAGATACTTGTTGGTAGTCTTCAATAATTGGAGCTAGAAAAAAGTTCCAAGTCCTCCCCACAACTTTGCTACATGAAAATGGGTGCATGAAAAGGAAAGCAGTTTCAGCCTGAATATATAGTTGACCCTTGAACAGTATGGGATTGAACCATATAGAACCACTTATATATGGATTTTTTCAATAAATATAGCAGAGTACTGCAAATGCATTTTCTCTTCTTTAGAGTTTTCTTAATAGCATTTTCTTTTCTCTGGCTTACCTCATTGTGGGTGTGTGGTATATAATGCGTATAATACACAGACTACGTGTCCATCGACTCTTCATGGTATCGGTAAGGCTTCTGGTCAACAGGAGGCTATTACTAGTTACGTTTTTAGGGAATCAAAAGTTATATGGTGCCCTTAACTCCCACTATTCAAGAATCAACTTATTAGTGAAGCAGACGCAAAAGCAGGCCTGTAACCTCTCCTGGAAACTCCCCAAAGTCCCAGCTCTCTCCTCCTAGACCAGGGTTTCTCATCCATGGCACTACCGACATTGTAAACTGGATAATCCTTGCTGGGTGCTTGTCTTGTGCTTTGTAGGATGTTTAGCGTCTTTCCTGGCCTTTACCTACTGGATGCCAACCCCTCCCCCATCCCCCTTTCCCAGGCTGTGACAACCCAGACACTATAGAGAGTAGAAGGTCAATGAATACTTGCCGAGGGAATAAATGATCGTGGAAGGTATAGAAGGAACAGCTGGGCCTGGAAGGGAAGCTGGGTGTGGAGATCAACAGTTATGCTCTGTGATATCGTGGTTTCTGAGAAATACATGTATTTGGCCATTCAGATGAACAAAATATATTCCTCATATGTATTTCTTCTTCATCCATGGTTCCTGGCTCACGGCTCCCTAAACCCTTGGAATTCTCTGAGCATAAGAGCAATGGAGCATCTTTTGTTTGGTCTTTTGTCCTCAGTTTCTGAAAACACTTCAGAGCCATAAAGGTGAAATGGGTGTCTGATTATTCATAACAAGCCCCTATCTACCACAACTGGGTTTCTATTAATGAGGTGACTTTTGGAGAACAGTTAAGGATGGGGGCTGTTTCCAGGGGAACCAATGAGTTAATCAGTCATTCCTATGTAATGAAACCTACATGCAAACCCACAAGGAGAGGGTTGGGAGAGCGTCCAGGTTGGAGAACCAGAAGGCTTCAACGTGCCGCCGTGCCGAGCCCCAAGCTCCATAAGGACAGAAGCTCCTTTGTTTGGGACCCTGGCCTATGTATATCTTCATCTGGCTGTTGATGTGTACCTTTCACTGTGCTTTGCAGCAAGTTGGTAATCTAGTGAGTAAATGGATTTCGTGAGATCTGTGAATCATTCTAGCAAATTAATTGAGCCCAAGGAGGGAGTCACGGGAATCCCTGATTTATAGCCAGCCCGTCAGAGATACAGGTAACCACCTGGACTTGTGGTTGGCATCCCGAGTTGGAAGGGATCATTGAAACCTCCAATTTATAGCTAATGTGTCAGAAGTGCAGGTAACAACATGGGCTTGTGATGAATTTCTAAAGCAGAGGGTGATCTTCTGGAGCTGAGCCCTTAACCTGTGGAATCTGATGCTGTCTCAAGGTAGACAGGGTCAGAACTGAGCTGAATTCTCAGCTAACCTGCTGGCATCCATGAATTGCTTGTTGGTGTGGGGAAACGCGCACACACGTTGGAATTGGGTCCAGGAGTCCAAAATTGCTGTAAAACAAAGGATCCAAATGTACGACCTGGAAATCCAACAACTGTGAGGCAGATGGTGCTGAGGAATGATCATCCAAGGCATGAATGGGTGACCTGTGTTTTGGGAATGAATGCAGCAATCCAGGGTGCTTTAACCGAGTGCCCATTCCGGACTCTTGTATCAGGATTCGGGAAGCATACGTGCTAAGCTAACCCAAAGGCTGTTTATTTCTCTAGACTTCATACCTTGGTAGCTTCTATTCATATGAAATAAGAATTTCCAAAAGAGCTTAGGTCTTAAACTCACTGCCTCGGAGAAATGTTCCCTAAAATCATCTCTTATTGAATATAGACTTTCCTTCGTATTTTTAGAAGTTGTTTTGCGGATTACTGCAGGGAATTTGCATGTACACTGGGCTCAGTATTTGAAAACAACTTAAATCAGGGTGAATTCTGAGAGCACTAAGAGTCAGCTGGTCTTCAATACTCTATCCTCCCGAAAGTGTTCATGGGTGGAACTTGGCCTTCCCACAGCCTTGACTGTGGGTCATGTCTGTTGATCATCAGATGTTGCTAAACAGCTACTCTGTGAAAAATGCCAGTTAGTGATGAATTGGCTCCATTCACTATTTGTCGTTGACACTTCTTTTTAAAATGAATTAAAATATATACTAAATATACTAACAGGGTGCACAGCCTTGTCTCTACCTTCCTTCATGGGATGGATGAATTGCTACTACTTGTCTCACTTGAAATTCAAGGGATTAACAGATTAAGGAGATCAATACAATCAAGACAATAAATTAAGATGAACGGAACAGGGTTCCAAATGTGAACCCTAAATGAGCTATATTTCAACTGAGTTCAGCAAATATCCATACCACTTTTCAAAATGCACCACTGAATTCACCCTGGAATCAGTGGAGAATAAACTTGAACCCAGGAGAAGGCACTTCTGGGGGCAGTAGAAGCTGCCGGCGGATGCCGAAAACTACTTTGAACCCTCTAGTTTTATCATCAGTATGCCTAGGGATTTTATTTTATTCCAGAAAAATGTCATGCATTTATAATAGTTAAGATGTTTACTTCTTCTCTCAAATATTAAGGCATATTGACATTTCAGAAATATTTCACATGTCGATATGGTTTTGAGAAACGCCACATCTTGTGTTCACAACTCTGCCACATATATCCCAGCTGGGGACACATAGGGACACCAGGGATGTGCTGGGGCAGCAAAAAGACTAAGAAACCATGGTCTTCCACCCAAGGTGCTTAAATCTGGTGTTGATAGCCAATTGTGACCATATCCTTAGGTCCTGGGATCAACGCTTTGATATGCTTCATCTCATTTAATTAATCGTTATAATAATTCTGTAAGGTATTGATGATGATAATTATTGGGTTTTTTTATGAAACTGCCTTCTACTGAGAGTGCTAAGGCAACTCGGCCAAAGTCACAAAGCCAGAAAGTGGTAAAACCAGGATTTGAACCCAGAAATTCTGACTGCAGAAGCCACCCCTACCTACACACTGGGCCCCTTATCCTCAAAATCTAGTGAACATGAGAGAATTCAGTTAGTTATGGGGAAAACATTCTAACTTGTATTGATTTTCCAAATCTCATTTTAAATATTAAAGAACAATATTCTTACTGTGGAATGCATGACTTTTATACATACAGTTTAATGATCTTTGGCAAATTCTTGCATCTGATTCATACCCCCTAGGATACGGACCATTGTCCTTATCCCCAGAAATTTTCTGACGGTCTTCTTCTAGGCCAACTATGATTCCCCAGTGAAACATCTGCTGTTCTGATTTCTACCACAATAGATGAGTTTGGCCTGTTCAAAGGCTACTTATAAGTGGCCTCATATAGTATGTACCCCATTGCATCTAGCTTCTTCCATTCAGCATAAAATTTTGAGATCTGGCCGTGTTGTTTTGTCAGTACTTCATTGACTTTTGTTGCTGTGTTCGTACTTTCTACTCATCTGTTTCTTTCTATTTTTTTTTAAAGATTTTATGTATTTATCTGAGAGAGGGAGAGCATGAGCAGGGAGAGGAGCAGAGGGAGAGGGAAGAGACTCCCTGCTGAGCAGGGACCCCCCCCCCCAATGCCTGGCCTCATCCCAGGACCCTGAGATCATGACCTGAGCAGAAGTCAGACACTTAACCGACTGAGCCACCTAGGTGCCCCTCCTCTTCTATTTCTTTACAAATAAAGAAGGATTTTTATCTGCCTGTGAGACTTAAAGCCCAAAAAAGGGACTCAACAGAAAGGAGTCCATAGGTCTTCAAGGTCTGTGTGCTCTAGGTGTCTGTTACTGGCCTGACCTGATCCGTTCCTGCCCACGCTCCTGCTGGCTCTGCTTTCGGAGCCCGAGCATTGGGCCACAGCAACTGGCAGGTGAAGGATCCACGTATAAGCTAAAGATATGTGCTCGTCGGGACCCAAGAGAAGTTAACTACCTCTGAGGTTCTCTGACACTAAATTGTGTTTAAAAAGAAAGCTTCATATTTTACAGTGAACAATGGAATCCATTAAATCCACGTTTGGAAAATGGGTATACAAGGCAAACAAATGACTACAACAAGCAATCGGCTGGCATTGTGTTTAGGTCCGTGACGCTGGGTTATTGCCCTGGCTCTCTAGGACCCAGAGTGACCTGGCCATCTCACTGTCCCATATGTACATCCCCTAAGGTGGGGTGCAACAGAGATGGGCAGGAGGGTTGGGGACAAGGCAGGAAGGCGTGGGCATTAACAGTGGCTCAGAGCTGGGAAGTTCCTTGAGTGTTTGGGGCACGATAATTAAGCTAAAGGTCATGTAGTAGAGGAGGGGGCAGTGACATTGTGCAGATAAATTGGGTTCGAATTAGAGAATTCTTGAAAGCCAGAGTGAGGAGTTATACTTAATTTCATAGACACTGCGGAGCCACTTTGAGCAGAGCGGAACAGCCCTTGAGGACAGAGTTTGGCCGAAAACTTTATTGTGAAGAGCGAAAGGAAGCAAGCCCTGTCTTAAAACCTGAGCTGTGGGAGCACACATCGAAGAAAGCTGTGATTTCACTTCTTGTTGGAAGAATTTCTTTGGTTCTTTTTCCTCATGGTGTGTGTGTGTGTGTGTGTGTGTGTGTGTGTGTGTATGTGTAATGGACCTGAAACTAGCTGCTCTGCAGCTTTTAAGCATAATTAACCTCACTGTGCTCAAATCTTTGAGTTTGTTATGCACTAGACCTTAAGCCAAGACACAAATAAACACAATTAGGCTAGTAATAGCCTTGGATTAAATTATATTAACTATTAAAAGAACATAATTTATACATATAGTCAGCATGTTTGATTCTTGTTGTAAAGAAAACCCTGAAATGGTAACTTAATATTAAAACCTGAGAGAAAACAAATCTGCATAATATAATCAAATCGCTTTTACTTTGAGATCCAGATGGGTTGCAGGTAGTGGAATTATTATAGAAACAAACTGCTAACATTTTTTTTTTCAAGTCAGTGCATGAGAATGAGGAAAAAGTCAGTTTCTTTTTTTCTTTTTTTAAGATTTTCTTTATTTATTTGATGGAGAGATAGCCAGCGAGAGAGGGAACACAAGCAGGGGGAGTGGGAGAGGAAGAAGCAGGCTCCCAGTGGAGGAGCCCAATATAGGACTTGATCCCAGGACTCTGGGATCACCCCCTGAGCTGAAGGCAGACGCTTAACGACTGAGCCACCCAGGCGCCCCGAAAAAAGTCAGTTTCTTAGTTTGGAGGCAACAAGCGTGTTTAGTCATCAACTGTAATTAAAAAAAAAAACAAAACTAGGGGCACCTGGGTGGCTTAGTTGGCTAAGGGGCTGGCTCTTGGTTTTGGCTCAGGTCATGTTCTCAGCGTCCTGAGATCAAGCCCCACGTCATCATTGTCAGGCTCACGGTCATCGGGGAGTCTGCTAGAGAATCCTCCCTCCGCCCCTTCTCTCCAAAATAAATAAATCTTTATGTAAAAAAATCAACAAATACACATTCACCTTTGTCTCTCTAAGAGATGGAAGAACAGCGTGGGGAAAAGAAAATATCTAAAACTAGATATTCCACATTTGGGATCATCATGTTATAAGAAGAGTAAGTGAAATTTTAAGGGAAAAAAATAACCAAGAACGTTTACTTATCTTTTCCTGCTCTACTTTTAACTTTGTTCTGAATCTGCCTCTAGAATGATGGGAACTTGAAATAAAACATCAATTATAATTATCAGCATCATTATCACTGTGGTCACATACGTTTGAGCGTTTTTCTCATGTTCTTTGTTGCAATATGTAATTTAAGGTGCATAGTTCAAATGTAAATATAAAAATGTACCTAGAAAAACCACCAATAACACAAGATAGCATAGTATGAATATCAGATATCTTCTATAGAAAACATGCGCATTTCAAGAAAAACGGGTGATGTATTTTCTCAGCAGGATTCAATAAACATAGTGACCAAAGACCAGAAGAAACAGTATCATCTCTAGAGGTCAAAACTCAGCAGGTTTTAATAAAACATGCACCTCTGATGTGTGAGGGTTGCTTAAGATCTAAGGTAAGAAGTTTAATCAGTGCTTTTTATAATAGACTGTTTTTCTTTTTGGTCGAGAAGCAGTGCAGATTATTGCTTCAATGTGAGGCTGACTTGAGAGTGAGTCCTGGCTGGGAGATGCTTGGCAAGTGCTTTATCTCTCGGAGAGTTTCCTCGTCTGTAAACTAAGAACACTAATGGTACCATGAGGTCTACCGTATGGGATTTTTGTGATAAACAAATGAGGTAGTGAAAAATAAGGAAGTGTCTGGTACCGAGAAAGCCCTCAGTAAGTACTTATTAGGCTTATCGTCCTCATCACCAGAATTTGTTAATGTCAAACCTTGTTAGAGGTTAAAGGTTTAGAAAGAGATTCCGTATACATAGGGTATTCTCCAGTTAGATGGGGTCTTGGAATAATGGGGCTCAGATATAACTTATTCACGGGCATTTAGATTTGTCTGGTTTTTTACAATGACGTATAACGTAACGAATATGCTTATACATATTTTAAGGCATCTCGAGGCATATCTGTGTAGGGTAGTTTCATGACATCAACATTTGGGGACTCAATATTTATCAGCATCGTATTAGTCATTTTTGGTTAGTTTATGTGCAAATGAGAAACTAATATTAAGCTAGCTTAAATTAAAATATTTATATATATGTCTCTGCATCAGTTACCACACTGTTAAAGTACCAAGGCTTTGACATACCTCGACGGATAAGCCCTTTCTCTTCTTTACCATAATAATTTGCTGCTTCTCCTGTATTTACTCCTTCAGATGGACTTTAGACTCAATCTCTTAAATTCTAAAAAACATAGCATGGGGGCTTTATGGGAATTTTATTGTATTGGTATCGATGAGATTAATTATTAATTTGGGAAGATTAGATAGATTTGCAATATTGAATTTCAGTAAAGCTTTATGGGTTCTTATAGTCTTGGATTTTAAAAATCTATTCCTCGATATTTGAGATGTATATATAATCTTCATAATAAAATTTAATTGGTTAAAATGTATAGGAAAGACATTATTTTTTAAATACTATTCACCTTTGAGTCAAAACAATAAAAATACCAATCAAATGAAATTTATAGTGTCTAAGTATATTATATTCAATATCTCACTTAATCTTCGCAGAAATGTTTCAGATGTAATTATTTCTACTTTTATATTTTACCAATAAAAAGTGTGAAGTTTAAAAGGTTATAAAATGCCCCCAGTCACACAGGCAGTGTCTAAGGTGTGGAGCATGTTTTAACCACTGGTATATATTATCTCCTTTTATTTAGGGTAAAAAGATAATTTCTAAGAAATTTAACTGGATTAGCATGCATTAACTGATAATTTCTAACAAATTGATACTTTATTCTTATAGATGATTAATCTCATCTATTTTGTAGGTTTTCACTTTTTCATTCTTGAGGGGATATTATCACCACTGTTTTGGGGGTATGGGAAGAACCCAGCACAGGTGCAATGGGTATCCCCAGACTCTTAGCTGCCATTTTGAAATTCTCATAGTTAAAAATAACTCTTTTCCAAAACCCACAGTCCCTGCAGTAAGGGTTGGTTTTATTCCAAGAAAAATGTTTCTATGCAGAAACACATCAACAACTAGTTTAAGTACATGGAAGAGAATATGTTAAGTCGTGGTGTGTATGTAATAGTGTGTAGAATTTTAAAAGAAGCAAGGCAAAGGGCCCAGAGAACACTTGACCTGTAGAAAGGATGAGTTTCAGCAACTCTGTGAGATGAATAAAAAATAATTATGCACCTGTTAAGGCTGGTCCAGTTTTCAGAGATGCTCTGTGTGGTCCCAAGTCTTATACTTCATACAGGAAATATGGACCTCACTGGACCTCTTTGAAGCGACCATCTGATACTTCCTTGAATTCAGCTGAGTGCTGTACAAGGTCCTGGGCCCCATCTCCGATCTGGACTCGGGATGTCTGGCATATGACTCCCAAGCTAATGGTTAAAACCCACTGGCCTTAGAATTGTTAGCTCAACCTGGGCTGGCAAACAAGGGTGGCACTTAGCTGCCACTTAGAGTAGAAAGTGTTCAACTTCTCTTTATGGTGTGTAATGAAACAGCTTTTCTTTCTTTCTGAAAAAAATGTCCCACTCCTTAGTGACCTTCACAAAATTTTATTATGCATGGTTTAAGTACAAGATTCCAGGACTCGAGCAATTTCTACACTTGATCACCAGAGTGCCGAGCTGGAACTTGTGTTGTAGCAGATAATGAAAAACCCATACCTTCATTTTGCTGCTACAAGTACACATCGCTGCCTTGAGTACCTTTAAGGTGGAAAATTCTGCAGAATAAATAAAGCCCAGGCTGAGCCTTGCTGAATGGCCCAGGGCAAAAGGGTTTTGTTTACATGGTTTTAATGATAATTCTGAGATGAATAATCACAGACAACAAATGCCTTTTCTGGTCTTCCTTTAAGAATGATTTTATAATTTGGGAGAAATGGGCTAGGAATTGGCTTCCTAGAAATGGAGAACACGTTCCTCAGAACATGCCCCCTCTAACAAAATGCCACCGTGGTCACGCATTTGGACCACTCATGCAGTTTGCTAGCGGGGTCTCTGATCTGCTCTGATTTGGTCATTTAACAGGTACTCGTTTGAATTCCCCCAAGATTACTGCCCTCTGTTCATTTTTCACTATATCCGTGGCTGCTGATCTGTCTACACTACTGGCATCTCTCACCTGACCGGCGGGTCACTAACTCCAGGCTGATCTTGCTTCCGCTCAGCATGCTCTGTCCGGAACACTCTCGAGCTGGTCTCCAAACAGCAGCCACAGTGATCTTTTCAAAGGCAGCCTTTTCAAAACTATGCCATGACTTCCTGTTGCTCTCAGGCCAAAGATCAAAATCCTTCATCTGGCCTAGGAATCCTTGCTTGGTCTGACAACTCACAGTTCTCCAACTTTATTTTTTAATATCCATACCTCTATCACCAGCATCGCTTCCTTCCCTCATTCCTCCACCCGGTAACCTTGCAGTAGCCTTACGATCTTCTCCTAAAAATCATTTCTCAGGGAAGCCTAAGATCGAGACCAACCCCCTTTTGTTGTGTGCTATCAAAGAGACTTATTCTTTTCTTGCAGTGACCTACATCACTGTGTATTTAACTATTTATTCATGTGATAAGTTTTATTAATAGCTGTCTTTCATGCTACACTACAAAATAACAACTTTTTTTGTTTTTTAAATATTATATCCTAGCATCTAGCCATATAAGTCCCTTGATGCATATTGATTAAATGAATAAATAAATCTTCTTCTACCCAAATCAAAATATCTAATTTTTCTTCCAAAGATCACATTCTTAAAAAAATAGTTTGTCTCAGTAGAATTTCGATTTATCTGGAATCCTTAGGTTAATTTCCACATATAAAATATCTTTCATCGTATCTCCTGGCAAAGATCAAACGAAATTCAGATAATTTCATCTTCAAAGTGCTGCTGTCATCATTTGTGTTCTTTCTTCAGTGATTACAAAAGTAACAGTATTTCTAATTTCCAGCCTTCAGTGCTCATCTTTTGTGTTTTAAAAATTCAGAAAATTTAATTGACTCCTAATGTTTGCAGGCTCACACCTGCCTTCCTCTTTCTTTGGAGCCAAAGCACTCCCCGTCCCATTACTTAATGGAAAAACTCATTGCAAGCTAATATTGAATAAATATTTTACGGAGCGGCTTGCGATCACTGTCACGTTGCTGATGTGTGGTTAGGCTCTGCACGTGGCCTGAATAAAAATCCCAAGAAGGGCTCCCTGGCAAAGCAGATCTGTGACCGTCAGTGACAAGCCAGCACGTTTCATCCTCTGCCTGCCTCTGGACATACAGAACACAGAGGCAAAGAGAAGCTGTTGTATGGCCCTTGGCACCCCTGTTAGGAAGGCCACAAACAACCTGGCCTGGGGGAGAGCTGTTGGAATAAAATACACTGAAAAATGGAGAGCAGCTCTTGCAAGTTGATATTTTTTTTGCTCAGTCTGTTCTGCGGAGCATAGAATCAGGCATGGGAGAGAGTGGAGAAAGCACAGACCCGGAGATCTGGGTGTAGATCCCCAGCTGGCAGATTCATTAAACTCACTAGAATGTAAGGTTTTCATGGGTAAAATGGAACTGGGATTTTGTTGCTGGGATTCTTTTTTCTTTTTTTCAATTTCCTTCTTCCCTTCCTTGTCAGAGAAAAGTTGCCCTGGAATGAGTTAGACAGGCAAGGAAGACTTTATTCAAGACTGCTATGATGGGGGGAGAGATTGAACTCACCTCTGTTCAGATGGAAGGAATGAAAGTTTTTAAGTGCTGGGGTGAGCTAGGGGTGCCTTTAGGGGGAGGTCGATCAATGTGATGAGGCCATCTGTGTTTGCTGAACGGTGCTTATCTGAATTGGGCTCCTACTGTCCCTTAGAGAATGGGAGTAGGGGTCCTATCTTCCCTTCCCCACTTCCCCTCCCTCCCTCCCTCCCTCCCTCCCTTCCTTCCTTCCTTCCTTCCTTCCTTCCTTCCTTCCTTCCTTCCTTCCTTCCTTCCTTCTGGTAAGAACAATTAATATGAGATATCTTAACATTTTCAGGGCAACACAGAGTATTGCTAACTAGAGGCAAAGTGTTGATCTGTAAAACTTAATCATCTCACATAACTGAACCTTTATACCCATTGAACAACAACCCTCCACTTTGCTCTGTCCCCAGGCCCTGGCTACCACCATTCCATCCTCTGCTTTCATGACTTTGATTGTCCAAGATGCCTCCTCTAAGTGGAATCATGCAGTATTTGTCCTTCTGTGACCTGTTTATCCCACTCAGCCCATCATTCTTGATGATTGCATTTCAAAGGGCTGGTTTCCAGGTCCTTGAGAAAGTCATTCCTGGCTTGTGAAACTGGCAAGAGGCTGGGAGATGATTTACATCTCAAAGGGGCAGAGACAGAATTTACAATTGCAAGTTTTCTAAAGTAAATTCTCTTAAGGAAAGGGGCATGTCTGGGGGGCACTCTGTTCAGGAAGAAATCTGACTCAAGTTTAGTCACGCTGAGGGGAATACATAGAGAGGCCATTTGCATCTCCCTCCTTCCTCTTTCCCTTCTTTCCTTCCTTTAGAAACTCTCCTAATAGTTGTTGTAACAGAATTAGAACCTTCTTAAAGGATAGTTTTATTTTATTATTTTTCCTATTTTCATCGAAATACAATTGGCATATAACACTGCATATGTTTGGGTATACAACACAACTATCTGATAAGTGTATGTTTTGTGAAATGGTCACAATAATAAGTTAGCATCCATCATCTCACTTGGTTACACATCTTTTCTTGTGATGAGAACGTTTTAGAGTAGCTTTCTTAGCACCTTTCAAATACAGAATGTGGTACTGTTGACTGCAGTCATCATGCTGTACAGTACCTTCCAGAACTTATTTATTTTATAACTGGAAGTTTGTACCTTTTGACCACCTTCGCCCATTTCCCCCAGCCCCCAGCTCCCACCTCTGACAACCACCAATCTGTTTTTTTTTGTTTCTACAAGTTCTTTTTTTTTTTGTTAAAGAATAATTTAAAAAAGACAAAATCATGATTTTCATACATAAAAGAAAGTATGCATGTGAAAACTTTATTGAGCTCATTAATTAAATGAGGGAACTAGGCAGATGTCACAACCGATTCAAAGGAAAATGGAAATACCAAACATTTGTAGGTGAGGAATATTGAAACAAATGCAGGTACCACTAGATTTTTCTGCAGTGGGAGTGGGAGGTCACTGGACATTTACTGGACACAGTTTGCATGTCTATACATGGAAATTGTTTTACACTGCTATGAGTTATCTCCAACTTACAGATCTGTAAATAATCCCCATAGAATCAGAGTTAGGTAACCCAGATGGATTTGCTGTAGACATTACGATGTTTTTCAGTGAAGGACAATTTGTTTATAGGTCTTTACTACCACGACATACTGTTTATCTTCATTGCTTCTTAAGCATCCTTTCATATTTCAGTATTGAGTACCGGATATGGGCCAGGCGTACTGCAGTAGGTACAGACCATAATATAGGCTTCGGCTCTCAGAGAGCCCAGCCTAGTTCAGATATGCTCACCAGTAATCAACCCCAAGAAACACTGTGATGCCTGATAATAGCTGGGATCTAAGAAAGCTCTAGGATTTCCTTGAAGCGACTTCTTACTCTCAGGACTAAACTGGAAGACTTCCCAAAGGACATGGCAGCTTGTCAATAGCTGGGTTCAGAAATAACAGAAGTACAACCTGTTAATAAGACAAAACTTGGTTAATTGCCCACCCTGGTATAAAAGAACACTATCTTCCAAACTTTGGCAGCGTCCCAGACAGGGGAAGTTAAAGCCAGAATTCTTCATGCCCTGCTATAGCTGTCGCAAAGTCTTAATAATTTTGCACAAAGGGCCCCATATTTTTGTTTTGCACTGGGTCCAGCAAAATGCTGTAGCCAGTTTTAACTATGACCACGTGTCGTATTCCTGATATAGCTACAGTGTTATAAGGTTACAGATGTGGAGTCCATTAAATTTAGGGAGGTAAGAAAGGATAACAAAGATGGGCAGGTAAATCAGAGCTCGGTTTGCAAAGTGAGTTAAAGTTCATAAGGCAAAGAAAGAGAGTAACATGGTAGAGGGTACAACGTGGTAGAGAGGGTGCAAAAATTACCCCCTACATTTGGAAATGATATATCCTTTGTCTAACTTCTGTGTACCGTGGGCAGTTCTGTGTTACAGGAGAGGGTGGAGCCGGGTGCCGAAGGACTTTGAATGCACTGCGGTGAGTGGTTTAGAACATACTCTGTGGACAATGGTGGGAGCCTTGGACATGATTTGAGAAGAGCATTGACAGGCTCAGCCAGGGATTTTGGACAGCTCCTCAAACTTGGTTGAATTGGGATTTTGAAGGGTAATACTTTAGTTCAAGCATGGCAGATGAATGCATATGCAAATTCTATTCAATTCTGTCATTTTAATGCAAAAAGAACAAAAATGGTCTTCACAAGTACTCTCTGGGGAAAATGCTAATGTCAACCACCAAGGGAGGAATCCATAGATTTGCTGAGAGCTGTGTTCAGAGTTTAAAGTATAAGAATTAGCCTCAAGAACCAGAAAAGAAAATCCAGAAGTAAATAGATATAATTCAAGTTTCAAGTTCAAAGTTTTGTCGTGCAGATGTCACAGTCATCCCTAACTGTCCGTGTGACTGGAAAGGGGAAGAATAAGCAGGTGCAACATGGTATTTTATTGAGCTATTAACTTGTGTCTCTCCTCCTTTTATTTTCCTCTTTCTGCTGATTTGTTTCCAGCAGGTAACCAGGTGTTGAAGGATAATTTTCCAAAAAAAGATAAAATCACGACTTCCATACAGATATAAAATGAACACCTGTCAAAGGTTTTACTTAACTCATTAATGAGAGACCAATAAGGTTTTACAATTGCTACAAAGGAGAATTCAAAGTACTATACTTTTATGGATTAGGAATGCTGACATAAATTTACCAATAGGTGGAATCTAGATTTTTCTACAGAAAGAAGGGGAAATTTGCTCTGGACAGACTGTGCGTATGGACAAGCAACATTTACATTATTATCAGTTTTCTACAGGATATCTCCTATTCTACACAGTTGTAAAACAGCCTACTCGAAACAAAAGTGCACCCTCCCACAGGAGAAAAACATTTCTGGAGAGGCTCCAGCATTCCATTCAAAGGGTATCTAGTAATCTCTCTTAGCACCTTCCAAAGTCTTAAACTTTGTGCACACACAGGTCCTTTTGTGTCTCTTTGTCTCAGTGGAAATTTGTGTTTCACAGGCTCAACACCAATAGCCATCTGCCATCTTCCTCCTTTTTTCCTGTATGAAAACATTCACACTTGGACGGGAGTCTGGGGCCTAGAGAGAAGGGTTAGCAGAAATTCTGCAATGCAGCCAGGAAAGAAAACAGGGACCCTTTTAGAACTTGGCGGCAGAGTCCCATGCAGGTGTCAAGGCCTCTGGGGAGATGGCTTTCCCCGGGAAGGGCCCAGGAATAGCTGAGCCCCACACCTAGATGGCCCAGGCACATAGAGAGAGGGCATCTAGCATAACCTGTATGGACTGATGGCCGGGTGACCGTGAAATTCATCATCTAAACCAGGACACATCTGAAGATGAAAGGGGGGCACTATTCCGGGGCAACAGAATAAACTGGGACAATCCCAGGCCAATGAGGCCATGATTGTTTAGCATATGGAAGACCCCAGGACCATTGCATGCCCCGGAAACAGGAAGGTCATACCTGATTTGATTTTCAGGGGCCAATATTAGATGATCTTCAGTCCCTGAAAGGGAATTTCATTATACCACCCACGGTGGCTGCTTTTAGAAAAGGCCATTAGCATGTTTGATGGTCATAAAAAATAATGATTTCAAAGGCATGTTTGGGTTGTGGGATGACAGAGTTTGAATATTTAAGAGCAAGGAGTTAAATTGATTCTGAAAGACTGTTTTTTTGTTTTTTTTTTGTTTTGTTTTTTGTTTTGTTTTTAGGAATGATAATAACAGAAGAAGTAGACTTTATTCTTTCAAGGGGGCGTGAAGAATTTCACATAGTTGAAGTATTTGAGTTACCTCCCTCGCAAGAGTGTACATTTGAAACTGGTTCTCTAACCCACAGCAGCAGCCGCTGTTTCTCACAAAGAGAACACCGTCAAGGTCATTTCACTAGACGGGGCCAGCTCCCCCAGGACAGCCACGATTTCTTGGCACTAGAGACATTTCTTCTTGCTTTCCTAAGCTAGCTGGAGGTCAGTCCATATTCTCCAGACCTCAGAATATGAGGGACTCAATGAATTGTCTGATTTGTCACCTTTTAACTTTCCCCTCACTACCGCCCTCCACGCCTGTGACGTAGTTTGAAATCTGGGTCTGTTTAAAACGAATCTCGTATGCCTACAACGGTATTGCGAGCTCCTGCACATTCCCACCCCCCACTTCGATTACAGTATGGGGAACGTGGAGGGGGGAGTTTTGCAAACCTGCCCTTACAGATTTAGAGGATAACCCAGCATTTGGTTGAAAGGAAACAAAAGAAATCTAAGAATGTTCGTCTGCTTGAAACGAGGACTGAGAATCGTACGTGCTAGTAAGCGAAGATGTGGTACCATACGCCCAACTACAGGAGAGGAGGACTCAGGTCTCCCCAGTATGTTCTCCACGGACCCGCGAGGTGATCTGGGAAATCAGTGGACACCGTCTCACAATACAGGGTTTAAGTGCGTGCCAGAAGTACACGGCGTTACAAACAATAATCAATACTATTAAGATAGAATTATCAAAATATTTCAGCAACCACATTCATACCATCGTGGTACATGTAATGTATTTCTTTGTTCACACACTGAAAAACAAGATCTTAGTAACGGATCCACTATTACGAAGAACTGGTGATGAGAGGAAAGGTTATTTTGGGGCCTCTGAAAGAACGAAGTGAGGGTATGAACTTACAGGGGATCTCCATTGGTGATAAAGTCATAGGCGTTCTTACTCTCTTGTGGCTTGTTGCTCACATCCCTGGCTGAAGGGAATGCTAACTTTAAGTTAGACACTGAAAATAAAAGGGTGATTTTTTTTTTTTTTTTTTTTTTTTTGCATCTGAGTTTACAGACTCCCTGAATGCTATCTCTGACCTCCCTCCGTAATTAAGGACCCCTACTTTAGGGCACTGTTCTCCATCTCCCTTCTCCCGCGTTAACGCCCCTGGGAATTGACTGGTCTGCTCAGCCAGCAGGTGGGAGAAGTCTGACGCCCTGTTTTGGAAATCCGCGGTAGCCGCCAATGAACTCCTGCCTGGGGGTTCACTCCCAGCGTTGGTAGTTGGTGGAGTTGCTCTCCTGGGGTGGGGGGCAGCCCTGGAGGGCCCCCACTCCTCCACCCTTGGCTCTCAGTCTCCTCTGGGAATCAAAGCCTTTGTTCGCTTCCTCTCATGGCACAGAATCTGTAATCTTAACATCTCTGTGATGTCAGACTGTTTCCATTTCATCTTTAAATCAGTTTAGTGGTTGGGAAATCCACTGCAGTATTGAAATTCAATACGAGAGGCATGGAGGCGATCAGGGGCCGAGGAAGCAGCCATGGCCCAGAAAGCCGCACAAGGACAGAAGCCACAGTCAGTTGTGTGTGTGTGGGGGTGGCAGCACCCCCATTCTGAGGGAAATTATTTTCTTTTTGAGAGACCTGCAGCTAGGTCTTCAGAGGGAGTGGATGTGGGACTCCTTCGCATGCTGTGAGGCCGACTATGTGCCTGGTCTCCCACAGCACTTATGACAAGACCCAGACTGCCTCTTCCGGCCTGTGCTTGAGGGAATGCATCTCAGCTTATCTCAGCCTATTTCCCCTACTTAATTATGAATAAGGACCCCGTTCACTGTTAAAACTATCCCGGTTTGAATGAGAGCTGGCGTGGTCGTCATAGTGGGTGCTGTCGTGTCCCTCAGATCCTTCTTCCAGGCCTGAGGGGCCCTTTCTGCAGCCGCTGGGAGCATTTGTGGCCCATGGCCTTCAGCTGTTGTCTCATCTGCACCCTGTCTTCGCTTGGAGAGAACCACTTTGCACAAGTTCTCGTCCCCAGGCCATAGCTGGCCAGTGGAAGGAGGGGCAGACATACAGACCTGGCCTCACTGACCAAAGGTAGGACAAGTACCAGGACATCCCAGCTCAGGGCCCAGTGGGGTCCACCGAGGCCTTTGTGGAGGCCTGACTGGAACTTCATGTCCTCCTCTCCTCGGTGCTGTTCCCCACACTTCTCCCATGCTTGCCGCCCTCGAGGATTTCCTCCAAGCAACCCTCCAGCTCAGTCTTTCTCCACAAACCTGACCTGAGGCCGTCATTCCATCTCTGTGGCTCTAGGAGATCTGATCCCTGGTCACCACCTTGACCTGATCTCACACTGGCCTTTTTACCTTTTCTCAGACGGGCTAAGCTCCTTACCATCCATGGCCAGTACACCTGCTCGTCCCTCTTCTGCTCTGCTGGCTTTGTCCCCAGCTTGTCACATGCCGAGCTCCTCCTTGTCCTTCAGGCCTTAGCTCAGATCGTATCTTCACAAGGAGGTCTTAGTTTTCCTGATTCTCTTCCTTTTCCCAAAGCCTTTCTCTGTTGCACTTTAAAAAATTTCCTCCGTAGCCACATCACTAACCGAAATGATCTGTTTGTTTACTTACTGACGCTCTCCTTCTCTAGCATGTAAGCTCCTCCTGGGATGAAATCTTATTCATCTCGTTCACCCTGAATCCCTAATATGCAGAAGAGTGTCTGGCATGTAGTCAGCACTCAATAATATTGGTGGAAAGAGTGGATTAAAAATGGGAAAGAGGGGCGCCTGGGTGGCACAGCGGTTAAGCATCTGCCTTCGGCTCAGGGCGTGATCCCGGCGTTATGGGATCGAGCCCCACATCAGGCTCCTCCGCTGGGAGCCTGCTTCTTCCTCTCCCACTCCCCCTGCTTGTGTTCCCTCTCTCGCTGGCTGTCTCTATCTCTGTCAAATAAATAAATAAAATCTTAAAAAAATAAAATAAAAATGGGAAAGAAACCAAAAAATATAGTACAGATTCATTTATAAAATTCTCCCTTATCTCTCCAAAAATCGTCTTAGCTATTTACTGAGCCAGCAATTTTCTCGTCATTTCCTAGGGAATGTCCTTGCCAATTCCTCCTGAATTTCTCATCTCCCAGTGTTTCCCACCTCTACAATTTCCATTTTCGAAGGTCTCATAATAGATATTATCCACAAGTATTATTAAAATGAACCATGCTAATAGTAACTAGCATTTACCGAAGTGATCAACACTTCAACTGCTTCCTACGTGGTAATATATTTAAACCTCACCTCAGCCCTTTTAGTAGTTATTACCATTATCCCTCTTTTATAGACGAGGACAACCAAAATTGAGAGACGGTCGCACAGCTAAGTGATGGCTGCAGAGCCCAGACATGAACCCATCGTTCCTGATAAGGACCTTGCCGTGTGGTTTCCAGGTCGATGCAGTTTACAAAGTTCCCACCATGGTTAGAACCAGAGAGCCCCGGAATCTCCATTCTTGGACCTGGGCATCTCGGACTTTATGTGGCTTCCTCACTACAAAATGGGGCTTATGATGACCCTTGTTTGCTGCAATAATTAATTTAAGTGATTATGTATGGAGACATCTGGTGTATGGTAGGAAATCCAAAGGGTTCGTCCCCTTCCGAGGTGTGACACTGTCAAAACAGTAGCTGCCGTTCATCTTAGACCAGTGAGAAGCGGAGGACATTTTCAGCCCTGCTGGTTGAATCTCTGTGTTTTACGTGAATTCCACTAACATGCATATCTAGTCGTGCACACGGACACACACGCGTGGATCCGAGAGGCAGCACGGTCCTTGGGTCAGACGGACTTAGAAGAGGATCCCATCTTAGTTATTTCTTACCCCTCCTGGCTGCCTTCTTCCTTCCCACTTACCTTGGGGGTAAATCCTATATTTCTAATGCTGTGTTCCCTCATCTGTAAGTGGATCGGTGTAAGAATTAAATGAAGTATTGCCTGTCGAGTGTAGGAATTGAACTTTGGCAACTCATCTCTTATGATAGCGATACTTAATGATAATATTAGTTATGACTCTCGTTTCATTACTTGCTGTATTTTACCGTAGAACATGATTTTGGTTGGGCTTCTTACCATTATGAATCCAGAACCATGCGATCTCGGAGTAAAAGGGATGGAACATGTAAACGCCATGAGGACAGGCCCCGTGAACTTCACCCCAACCTCAGCCCGAACCTCCACCACCGTGTAGCCGAGGCTCAGAGCAGCCCCAAGTCCACCAGGGCTGCTCGATGAGAATGTGGTGGGTGCTGAGCCCGGCTCAGGTCCCAGCCACCTCAGGCTCTCTCAAGAGCTTTTAAAATACAGAATTTTGGGATCTGCTCTTGGAGATTCCAATTTGAGATTCCAGGACACTGCATTTAAAAAGAAAACAAGTAAAAACCCCAAAGTTGATTCTGAGGCTGGGCCGACTTGAGAACCATCTGTTTAACTCATTTAACTCATCCTGGGCTGCCTGCCCCTCCCACTGCTGAGGGCCCGGGGCGCCCAGTGTATTCCCTTCAGGATGGCTTCTCCATGTGGCCCTCTGCTTTCTCTGGCTATTTGAGGAAGCCACCCAGAGCATCTCCATGTTACTGGGATCTTAGTTTCATCACCTTTAAATGTGAACGTCTTAGAATTCTGGAACAGGGTTGAAGGGGACCTTCCTGACATTTTTAACTCACACCTGAGGCCTAACTCTGAAAGATAGGATCCATTCTCTCTCTGCCCATGAATTTGTAGGAAAAAACAAAGGAACAGCCTAACTTCTGAGAAATTAGAACAATTCAGGTTCGTATTCTAGTTGCCATTCTATCAGGCAGTGTCTCCTGATGCATGAATTGCAAGAAGGCATTGCCAGCTCCAGGATCTGGATGTGACATTTCCCTGGCTTTTCTCTAATCTGGAAGGAGAACAGCTGGCAGAGATTTCAGAAGGATTCTTCATCATATTTGTCTTCAACTCAAAAGATCGTTATTATCTTCCTTTTATCTGAGAAATGGCCTCGAAGAGAATGCTTCTCTGTTGCTGTTGGCGTTCTTGCTGACACACTCAGAAAGGCCAGGCAAACAACTTGCTGTCATCATTGGCAAGGATACTGCATCCCATTTCACTTAACATAATTAAATCTGATTATATACAATTACTCCTTCTACAGAAAAATTTCCTTGAAAGGTTAAAAAAATTGATTGCTGAGCATGAGCGAGGATTTCAGTTTCCTGTGTGGACCAGACGTAGAAAGAATGATCTGGCGACCCACTCTTATCCAATGTGTTTTATTCAAATATATGTTCCTTTTTTTTTTTCCCCTCAAAGGTATTTGACTTCTTGCCCAAAACACTATAATCGAAATTAACCCAAATGACTGAGTCCAAAAACAGAATCGTATTTCCATATTTCAAAGCCCCACATTCTTTCTCTGTTATTTTTACCATCCTCTGCCCTTAACACGTAAATTCCACTTGACTGTAATAAAGAAATAAAAGGAAGTGAGTAAACTCGTGGAAAAACTTTGGCATTAAATTTTAGTTGGGTGAAAGTAAGCAAAAAGAGGAAAATGGGAAAGCCGCAATTAAGCTGTCAAGACAACCTTTTCCTGACTTTCTTCCATCCTATTCTCTGTCTTTCTCTTTCCCTTAATCTCTCACCCAGAGATGTGTCTGCTTTCCTGACTAGGGAGTAGGTAGAATAATCTTAACGTCTTAAGCAATAACTTTCCATCTCAGAGAAAAAGCCAGGGTCCTTAGAGAGGCTAACAGCTGTCTCTGTGGTTCTCTCTCTCCCTGGCTCTTTTGTTTTGTTTTCTTTTTGTCTACTGTCCCTTCCTTCTGGTCCAGCTACACGGCCTTCTCACTGATCCTGTAGCGTATCAGTCAGGTTCCTATAATTATAAAGAAGCCATTGCCTTGCTCTTCCTGGAATGCTCTGTCCGCACAGCTCACCCCATCCCTTTATACTTCTTTACTTAGCTTATTTCCTGTCTTCTCCGAGGAATAAGGAAGCAGCTTGACTGTTGTTCATTTCTGTTCTCATTTGTTGCCGATAGCATCTGGTTTATTCTATAACCCCATATTAAGTCCTGAGAAAGCCATGAGGATAGAAACAAGTTAATATTTAGACGTATTGATGATTACTTCTTTTCACCGTCATGGTGAAATTAATTAACTTCACAGTAAGCCAGAAAATAGACAAAATGAATAATCGGAAGGAACACTGGTTTGCAAAACAGGAGGATTTTGCAGAACAGTCCTTGTTTTAACTATGCATTCTAGAATTATAGGGCTATATGTTACGTTCATGATCTTTTAAACTTGCAAATGAAGCCTTTTAGATGATGCATTCTAGATGTTAATTTTTGACATTTACCAAAGATTCCCATTTAAGGTATGACTTAAAAGTCATGCAGTCCAAGCCCCCTCTGTACACACTCATCCAATTCCCCAGTGCTTAAATGGGTTCTACAAATTCACTGTGAATTATTTGTCTTGCTTTTCTCGAATCCTTCTGGGTTTGTGGAGTCCATCATTACTTATTTAGTTAATTAATCAAATATTTATTGAATGCCTATTGTGTTCCTGGTTTTTGCCTTATGTGCTGGGTGCACAAAGGAAAACAGGACATAGTCAATAAATTTCTCCTACGATGGTGACCCGGCAGATCTGATTACTGGAGAGTTTGAATTTACTCTAACCCAACTGCCGCTAGACAATGCCATTCCTTGCTCTCTATCATTGTGAAATCAGTGATCGAGAGTTTTAGGGTAAATGTGATTGGATATCAGCAACTTCATATAATGCAGTCTCCTGGTGTAGCTCAAATCCTTATTTCAAGCCTTGCAGACATCCAGATTCTTATCTGGGTTATCTTTGAACTTGATCATGGAGAACGGGACGGGCTGGGGCAGACCCACGGGTGACTCCCAAGCGCTTACATCCATGGCAGGTGCACACCTGTCCAACCCAGATGCTAAATGCAGCCTAGCCTTCTGGCTCCACAAACATATCCCGATCACACCAGCACTTGTAACGTGGGAAGTTTTACTAAAGATTTGAAGGCCTTGAGATGACGAGGAACTAAGTGGTGCTGCGGGAAACAAGGTCACGGTGTCTGAAGAGTCGTGTCGTAGTTAGGGTCCACTCCATGCTGCTGTGATGAGGAGAGCCCCAAATACGATGGATTAGGGGGACAAAAGTTGATTTCTCACCCATCAAACAGTATTGGCAGAGGAAGCAGAGGTGGCTCAGTGCTGGTCCAGGGATAGATGGATAAGAGAGATCAAGCGATCGATTCATCAATCAATGTGTGCATTCCAGGGCATGTCTGTGCTTGGCCCCGTACATCTACACAGAATCCTCGTGTTTGTGGAAGTTGCCAATGCAGACTGACTCAGATGAGTTGTACGGGCCACTCTAGTAACCCTGAGCGGTGGTGTCATTTTCACGTGATTCTTCCAAAATGATGAACAAATAACTTTTGGTAATATTTGCAACAAAATACACGCCTCTTTGACAGAATTAAGAGAAAAACAATTCCCTTGATTATAGGATAATTGCATTCCTGAAAAATGGACTTTTATTTAAATTATGCAAAATACATTCTTTATGTTCAGGGGTCCATTTGAAAGTCATGCAGCTGTAAAAGCAACCTTCCGTGAGGTCAGGACTGTCCAATGCTCCATAGGACATCTAGCCCCCTCGACCCACCCACTAAATGCTAGAACGACCCCTGAATATTATGACAATAAAAATGCCCCCACTGGTTTCCCACATGCCCCCTAGACAACGGCATTGCCCCTCCTGAGAGTCGCTGCTCTGAAGGAAGATAGGTGGAACGTTCTCCCTGACTTTGGGACCAAGTTTCAGGCTGAGCAAAAGCAAAGTGGTTACCATTTCACATGCCTTCCTCCGAAGGTTTACGTTGTAAGAAAGCTGAGTTCTTGCCCGTAGTAACTGGCAGTTTGAGATGAATGTGCACCTGTGTGCAGGCACATTAACCGAATCACCTATGCTTTTTCTTAATGTCCTCTTTGGACTTTCTGAGTGTGATTTTCTCCGTGTGGAATTGAGGGAGAAAAAAAAAATTGAGGGAGAAAAGGCAAAGCAATCTTCTTTTGCTACAAATGTCTTAGACCCATTATTGTAAGGTGTGTGAAAGTACTAAATTTACAGAAAGGTCTAAGTAATAGCAAACAAGGTGAGGAAATTTACTTCTAACTGGCAAGGTATAATCTCCCTAAAAGGAACCTTAAAGTAGGACTTATTCAGCTGTACATTTAGGTTACTTTGCTGTCAAGAGAAACTGGAGGAAGATTCCAGGGCAAATGTTACCCTGAAATACACACACAGCTGCATGCAAATATCTAGGGCGCAATTTTGCTTTAGTTCAGTAGAGGACCTTAATCATCCTCTCAAACTTTTAGCTCCTGGTGATAAACAAGTTTCTTTCTTAATGATCAGATGCTCCTTCTTTAGTCTTCTTAGTTTTTAGTTCATTTTCTTTTAAACTTTCTTGGCTACCGAATCCTTTTTTTTCAGGCAGGTATACGCTTAATGATGATCTGTGACTGTAACAAGCTGTCACTTGGTGCCTCAGACTCTTCAAGTATAAAACGGGAAGGAGGTGAACTAGCTACTCTAATGGCCCTTCCAGCTCACGATCTTAGGTTTCAGGGACCTGGCTGTAGCTGAATGACCCTGTTTTTAATAGCAAGCGTATTCTTCTAATAATGGGTAAAATGACTGATTTTACAAGTAAGAAATGAGGAGACCCTGCAAATTCACTTTCTTCTTCTGCAATGTCTTGTTTATCTCAACTTAGTATCACATCCCCGCAGCACATGACCGGAGTTTGAATTTCGGGCACGCTGCTCATTAGCTCTCTGACCTTGGGACAACTACTTAACACCCCCGTGCCTCAGTTTCTTCATGTGTAAAATGGCGATATTACTCTGAAGTGTTCTTGTGAATAGAAAGTAAGTCTGCCTAAGTTAGCTGCTCAGAGGGGTCCCCGGCACATGGTAGGCACTCAGCATTATTTGACTTCTTATGTGAATCCCTAGTTCCCGGCACATGGTGGAAATTTGGTCAATATTCACTGTACTGAATGAGGTCATTTCATTGCTGGACATTTGTCCAGACTCACTTTTACCTGTTGCTAGGGCGTCACGTATAAAATTTAGTATTCAGTATTTCAGAGACTTGGATTTGTGATGAATTTCTGAGATCACAGTGAATGCAGCAGTGCCTGGTCTCCACAAATAGTGTGGAGCATTTTCCCAGCCTGTCATCTGTGGCTCTGGAGCAGCTCTGCGAACACAATTCGGGAGTTACCCCCTCATGACAGTTTTATAGCACAGTCATTTCACTTTGTCCCTAACCTTGAGAGAGGCGCACTTGGGGTTCCTATTATAATGTAACAAATGAAGGCTTGAGTCTTCCCATTCACATCAAATATATGGATTTTTAACCCTGGGAGGATTTTACTTTTCCATTATAAAAATGCTAAGTATCCTGGGCTTCGTTTTTCTCTAAATTGATACAGTTCTGCTCTACCCTTCAAATGCTAAGGTACACTCTCTGTCTTCATTCCCCATCCTTAGGGGGATTTCAAACATCAATCAGGGATAGCGGGGCCAAGCTTAGTGCTACAGACTGAAGTTTGCATCCCCCCAAAATTCAGATGTTCAAATCTAACCCCCAGTGTAATGGTATCGGGAGCATGGAACCCTCATGAATGGGGTTAGTGCTCTTATAAAAGAGATTCTGTCTGTTTTGTATTCTTGGCCCCCAGAATAAGTTTGGCACAAAGTAGGATCTCAGTAAATGCTTGATGAATACATAAACACGTGTTTCCATCTCAAGAAAAATAGCAGAATGTTTCCATATTTCAGGCTCAGCAACAAATACTATGTTTGTAAACACAAGCATACTTTTGCAGAGATTTATGAAGACATTAATCCACTAGGAAAAATAACAGTTTCATTCTCCAGAGGAAAGATACTCTTTAACATTATTAGACAGTATTAATCTACTCCATTGTCTGATGTAAGTTATTAACTACCCACCATAAAATAAAAAATCAAAGAAAGACTTAAATGGTTATATCTTGGTCTTAAATGAATAAAAGAAAATATTTCTTTACTTTCAAAATAAACCAAGAATCCCAAAGTTTCTAAATGTACCAGTGGGCTGGTTTTTGACAGGAATTAGTCACTCTTTGTTAACATAAAGGAAATGTCCTGAGTCTGGTAATTCAATTTTAAGATCAATGTTGTTCAATTATTTAGTAATAAATCCTCCTAGAATGGCATTACACAGGCACTGTGCTATTTTTTTAATAGGGTCAGGGGGAGAGGAGATGGCAATTTTATTGATCAGATGAGACTATGGGATAGACTGATAAATTTCTATAAATGCCAGAGTACGCCCAACGACACCAAATGCTGCTGAGAAATTATTCTAGTATTTTGTCTATACATTAAGGCTAACTTGCAAAGCACTGGCAACCTTTTAGGGCAAGAGCCGTCTCAGTAGATTCCCGTTCTACCTGAGGAAAAGTTCTAAGGTCAGGACGTAACACAAAAATCATCCGCAGGGAGAATGATCTTTGAAAACCTCTGAGGGAGGCATCCTACTGGAAACTGACATGAATTCAACCTGGCCGCTTTTTCTCTCGGCTAGGAAGAGATCTCTGTGTTTTCTGGGTAAGCACCCCGTGAAGTAGTTGGTTTGTGTTTTGAGGCAATGCTGTAGAAAAGTGAGTTCTGCATCTTTAAGTTCCAGAGTCTGTTGTTAATACTTGGAAAGATAATTGAGAAAGGGGATGGGGAAGAAATAGCAGATTTGTGTTTTCCCGTAGCGCTCACTCTGGAGTAACTTGTGCATTGGCTGGATGGAGGGGATAGTTGCTTGCACTGTTGAAGGTTAATTGATCTCCACTCAACCAACTTGCCAGATCAAGTGACTCCCCTTGTTCCCTCTGCAAAGCCCACTGATGGCTTCTACCTCCGTGCTAGCTACACTTGGCTGGTGGGTTAATACCTAGTTCTCTCACACACTTCTATTAAGCTTTGTGTTTACCAAGTGTTAGCTGTGTTGTCCTAAATCTCCTCATGACAATTGTACTTGCAGTTATAATTATACAATCTAATTAAGTATTATGTAAACTGATAAATTATGAGTGTGAAAAGAGAATTAACTCTATGAAACTGAATTGAATGCTTTGGAAAAAATTGATAGAGGCAATTAGCTAAAAAATGCTGTCAGATGAGGTGTGAGGGAGACAAATGTTAAGACAGTGAAAATATCATAAAAATCTAGGAGTTGAAACTCAAGTTATGTTAAAAGTTTCTTGAGGTCTTGCAGCATTTTCAAGATCCTGAAAGTGGAAATTAGAGATGTGCGTTATAGTTCATGTGAGAAACAAAACGTGGAACCCCAATCAGCAGACCCACACTCAAGGATTCTACATGAAAATGGGAAGATTGTGGATTTCTCTTTTTTTAAAAAAGTTAAACAGATGAACATAGGGGAAGGGAAGGAAAAATAAAATAAGATGAAAACAGAGAGGGAGGCAAACCGTAAGAGACACTGAGCTCTAGGAAACAAACTGAGGGTTGCTGGAGGGGCGGAGGGTGGCAGATGGGGTAACTGGGTGATGGGCATTGAGGAGGGCACTTGTTGGAATGAGTACTGGGTGTTGTATGCAACTGGCGAATCGCTAAATCCTACCCCTGCAACTAATAATACAGTATATGTTACCCAAATTGAATTTAAATTAAAATATTTTTAAGAAGTTAAACCGCTTTGGGCAGAGACTATGAATTCTTTACTAGTATTTGTTCTTTCCTTCATCCCTAAATTTAGAAACCCTGCATTCTAGCTGGGCCACACCATCTAGACTAGAGGATAAATTTCTGAGGTGCATTTGTGGCTCACTGTGACCGTCTGCCTAAACTTGGTCAAAGGGATGTGAGCAGAAATGATGTGTCCAGTTTCTATCACATCCTTAAGAGGAACGGATATGCTCGCTTTGATCTTCCCCTTCCCATTGGCAAGAACAGGTACAGTAGTGGGAGCTGGGAACGCTCCCCCAGACCTGGAGATGATGGTAGCTCTGTGCTGACGTAGACCTACCCCCGTGGCCCCGGACCACCTCTGTCTCCTCTGCCTGTACAGTTTCCTGGGGGAGAAACCAGCTTCTGTCTTTATTAATCTGTATTTTTGGGGTCTCTTTGTTCTAACACATAGAATGTATCCTGTTTAAATTTTAATATAAATGTATATGTACATATATAGAATTTATACGAAGATCTATATTTTTATATGTGGCATATCATATATTTATACTTGTGTAAGTATATAATATATATAATTATTGTCTGATTTGCAGGTTAAATGACCTTTGCAATTAACTAAGCAATCCACCAGTTCTGATAACAAAGCTTCTACTGTATTATTTTTTCCTCTCCTTTTAAACTGGGCATGAAAGTTGAGTGCTTTTGGTGAGAGCTGATTTTGTATCTGGACAACAGTGTACTACACAGATGGCACTTTTGTCTGGTTAAGTTCCACGAGTAGGACTGGCCAGCTGGCAATTGTCAGCAGTTGTACTAGGGGGAGAAAGGGCAAATGCTCAGAGACCATCCCCTGCACTCCTAAGGGTAGCCATTTTGAAGGACTGCATGGCTATCGTTAATACCATAGCTTATATGAATAGAACCCCCAGGGTTTGGCAGTGCACAGCCCGAGCAGCTGTACTTGGAGCTTTTGCTGATGCTTGCTGAAGGAGCTTCTGGCTGTCAAATTCAAAACTACCACATTAATCAATCATTGATACCTGGTGTTGACCTGCACTTAGCCAGGCAGACGTTCTCAAATATTGTTGGTGGGAGTGAAAACTGGTAAAGTTTTTGTGAAGGGCAGTATCTATCATTAGATGCTATGTTTGCTTTGAGCGAGATTTTCTTCTAAGGGGTTATTTGAGAGAGATTCTCAAATATGTGGGTGGAGATGTGTGTTCAAGTGCATCCCTTGTCCTTGTCCTTTTTCCCGCTCCATTAATTTCTTCAAGACATGTTATTGCAGCTCATACAAAGTATACAGCTTATGGAAATTCAGACGGGACACAACGCACAGTAACTGTCCTCATGGAGCTTACCTTGCATGGGATATCAGAGTCACAGTAAACAGGGGAATAAATAAATACGTGTCACTGTGTCAAATAGTCACTGGACGCATAATTTATGTTTCATCCACATCGTGGAATGCCATTACAAAAGAATGACACGTGCTGAGTTTTACAAAGATAAAAAATTCCTAACGATAGACTTTCAAGTGAAAAAAAATCACCCTGATGCAATGTGAGTAGTAAGATCACACCAGTGTAAAAAGTATATGTTTATCGGCACATATATGTCTGTCATTGCACAGAAAACAGCTGGAGGCAGATGCACAGAATATTAGCGGCAGCTCTCTCTGGGGTGAGAGTCTCAGTGCCAGGCGAGGGCTCCCGTACATGTGGCAGGGGTCAGGGAAGCAAAAGGGGGGGTTTATTAATACATTATTCTGAATTATTGCATCTTCCACATGGAGACTATGTTTCCACGTTCTGTATTTAAAAAGAAGAAGCCAGCGAGAAATCATCAATGCTTCCCTAAAGCTGCTAAGGGTATAGGGCAGTGGGGAAAGATCTTGTCTTGTTCAGATGTTCATTAAGCAGCCATCTCATGTCTAGAAGTTGTCCCTAGAGAAGAAATCCAGGATGTGCGACAGAAATTTAAACAGAAGAATGTTCATTCCAGGATTGCCAATAACCGTTTAAAAAATGATATCCAACAACAGGGAAATGACTGAGTAAATTATAGCTATTCCATGTGATGAAATATCACACAATTCAAAATCTTGTTTTAGTAACTCTGGACATTTATAAATGCTCCTAACACGACGATTTGTGAAAGAAAGTAGCAAACCAAAATTGCCCACATGGTGTAATCCAATGTAACAAAATTCATCTATGCATGTATCTAACTATGTCTGTATGCATGTGTGCGTCCATCCATCTAGCCACCTAACAAAAAACTGGGATCAAAACATTTTCAAAGTGAGAGTGTTAATTTATAATTGTGCTTGTTTTAAAAACAATTTTGGGGGTGCCTGGGTGGCTCAGTTGGTTAAGCGTCCGACTCTTGGTTTCAGCTCAGGTCTTGATCTCAAGGTCATGAGTTCAAGCCCCATGTTGGGCTCCATGCTGGGCATGGAGCCTACTTAAAAAAAAAATCAATAAAAATAAAATTAAGTTTGTAAAATTTTCCGGGTACGTGCAATGCAGAGGTATTACTTTTATAAACCACACACACGCACACACTCACACGCACACACATGCATAGCAATACAAGCTATCTTAGTACAAACACCAAACATAAAAAGAGCCCGTGTGTGGCAACTGTTACCATCATCTCTTCTACTTTTTGTTGTGCCAACTCGAAAGATTATTAATCCTGAGGAAAATGTCCTACCCTGACAGTTACCATGAATTACATTGAATCGTATGAAATTGCTGTGTTTGTAGGTAAAAAATACTGGCAATTTTATATGGTTCAATGTATTATCTATAGCATATTCTTTAATGTGAATGAAATCACTCAATCCCTCCAGACTCATCCTTTACTATAAAGGGCCATGCTTTCTCGAAGACTTGGTGATGAAGGAGGTCATGTGCTTTATTTTTTTCAGATGGGGGATTTCTGCAACCACAGAGGCCCCCACACCCTTAGAAGGGCCTCAGGTTTGGTGTATACTGTGCTATCACTGTTGCAAAATTCTTAATGACTTTGGAACAGTAGGCCCCATGTTTCCATTTGCATTGGGCCCCTCCAATTCTATAGTGATCCTAGACGGGGATATTCTTGAAGCCAATGGGCTGTGATTTCAAGTATGCATATAAAGAAGATGGTATTTTTGGAAACCCTAAGGGAGCAGTCAAATAAAATTGCCCTCATTTTCTAAGCCGTAAACCTATGCACATTAACACCAGCCTCTGTGTCATTGGGAACATCTCAGGGGATGTAGTAGGTGGCCGGGTGTAGGAGGTAATGGAAGGCATCACTGTGTTCTCTAACCAAAAAAAAAAAAAAAAAAATGAGTGATGAAGTTATATAACTCCCTAGGGTCAAAATGGGCGCATGGAGTCCTCATTATTGCATTCATAAGCTTTCCATATGCCCATCAAGAAGAGGAGGCATTCTACTTGCTTGCTTTTGGAATGGAACTGGCAGGAAATAAAACTACTCTGACTTCTATTGTGTCCCCCAAACACAGCAAATATGATGCTTGTTAGGTTGGATTCCTGCCTTATTAAGACTGTTATCCAGCAGTAGGTACTCAGCCACACTCCGGCTCCCTGCCGGAATGATACTCTTACTTCATGGACGGGAGAGGGAGATGAAGAGGAGAGAACTTCAGTTTGTCAGTTTCCCTCTCTCAAACACCTAAGAAATGTACCACTGCATTTGGTCTATCACACTTTTGAGGGGCTGTGGTACAGCCTCTTACTCTAAATAATAAACTTTCTAGAAGGAATGTTCTCAGGATATGCAGACCAATCTTCAGGGAGTCCTTGCTTGTATGGCATTGTCTCCATGTCTTTTAAAGATCTTATTTATTTGAGAGAGAGAGAGAGAGAGAGAGAGCGAGTGAGACAGCACAAGCAGGGGGAGCAGGAGAGGGAGAGGGAGAAGCAGACTCCCTGCTGAGCAGGGAGCCCAATGTGGGGCTCGATCTCAGGGCTCTGGGATCATGACCCAAGCCAAAGGCAGCTGCTTAACTGACTGAGCCACCCAGGTGGCCCAAGTCCCCGTACCTTTTAAATGGCTCTTTCGAATCAAGTGATATTCTGCTTTCTAGTGTATCCCGGTGCAGAATTTGTCATTGAAAAACTTTCATCCTTTTGTGTAGTCTATCTACACCTAAGACTATATCCCAGGTAAATAGCTAGCAATATTCACAAACACTTAAGTACAAGAACACTCGTTTCAGGAGTGCTTAAAATCCTTCTAAAAACTTAGGCTGACCACAGGGAACTAATTTTAGAAAATGATAGCAACTCCATGCAATGGACAGTTGTACAGTCATTAGAAATCTTATTTATAAAAAATTAGTAATGACATGAGGTAGTGTTATATCTCAACATATTAATCCACCTGTACCAAGACCACACAGAAGTAAAAACAGTCAAAAGAATTCAACAGGCTAACAACGAGATAAAGATTTGGATCTGCGCTTGGAGCAGATTTTCCTCTCTTAGAGGCTAGAGGAGGGAAAGATGTTAGCTGAACAGGAGACTCAAATTCTGGAGAAGCCGGATGGCTGGGAGAGACCATGTGTCCTGAGTGTGGGAGGGATGCAAAGACTATTTCATTGTGAGAAGCAGGGCAGGCAGTGAAAGATTCTCAGAGTTGCTAGTATTAGTCGTCACTGGAAGAGCCACCATGTAACAGCCTTACGGACTTTCCAGCTCCTCGGGAGAGAGGATCAAGGAGACGGACCCACTGGGAGGGGATGTGAAGGGGGAGATCGTGCTATCCTGGTCAAGGTGGAACTTGGTAGAACCAGTAGGAAATATCTACACGTAAGTCAGCAGTGGACAAATCATAAGTAATATCCTGGTTATTTTGTTGTTTTTTGTTTTTGTTTTAGAATATGTGTCGGCTCTGAGATCTATTCGTTCGTTCACTAACTACTTCACAAGCGTCTGTTATTTGCCAGGTACCCTGCTAGGTACTCACTGTACATTGTTGAGCGTGATAGTTTTCTGTCCTCGGGAGATGTGCATTTTCATGAAGAAACTCTCGGGTCAGTGCAAACAGAACACAATAGGAGAGCATGAGAGTATTACATCGGGCTAATATTTTTCTTGATAGAAATAGAATACCATTAATATGAATGGTTGCATGAAGAATTTTGAGTTTTGCCGGTCCAGCACATAAATCAGTCTTCAATCAATGCTTGGAGAAGAGAGCGATGGATAGGTTCTGATTTTGATTTCTTTCAGAATAGGTTTTGAAACATGGGGAAGAATTCTCTCATAAAGTCTCCAGGTGAGCAGTTCTCAGTCAGGATGCACTGGTATCTGGTATGTTGAAGTCAGTTTTGAGATGTGTTACCAATAATTAGTAACTGACCTAGGGTACCAAGGTTTTTTCTAATCACTTTAAAAAATATAGTCAATCGTATTTCCAGTAAAGTGATGACTTGTATCATGATACCTACAAGAAGAAAGACTGCGCTTAGAATCAGAGGGCTGGGAATTGTCATGAAACTGACACCCAGTTTTACCTCTGTCTCAACTCACTGTGGATTACTGTTATGGTACTTTAATTTGAATATTTTTTAAAATTGAAGACATCTAGGAGAGTTAGTAGATTTCTTTATTATTTATTTTTTGACTGCTGAAGCTTCATCTTGAAACCATTGTTTCTGCTTTTGTTTTTGTTTGTTGATAATTATCCATATAAAAGGTCACATCAAGAAGCATTCACGTCTGTTTTTACATATAGGCAATATAAATTTTAAAATCAGAGATATCAAGGAAAGCCATCCAGTGTTGTGTCTGGCCTGAACGTGTAAGATAATTAAGAGTAGGGACTGTGGTGAACTTCAGAATGTATGCCGGATTTGAAACACTTCATTATAAAAAGAAAGAAAGTTGTGTGCAGAAAAGAAATTAGAATCTCAGATCACCTTTGTCTCACCTTTTCTCTGCTTAAATACCACCATCATGTACTTGCTTTCAATGCCTTCCACTGATAGGATTCTCGTAATTTGTGTTTTTTAAATCCTTAATTTTTGCTAAGATATTATATGTATGAAGAAGAATACATAGCCAGCAATTCATGATCAGTAGAGGAAGATTTAGCCCTATTATAGCAAAAGACCTGGAGAACATAAGGTAGAATTTTCCAGAAGGCAAATGAAGCTGGGATCACAGAAGTTTCAATGACTCTTTAATTTCCTTTCGCCTCGTATTTGCAAGTAGTTCACCCGTTGTCTCCATTAGTTAAAACTTTTGATTGCCAGTGTTAAAAATTCTTATTCTAACTGACCTAAGCAGAAAAGAGAAAATTTGATTTTTGGTTTATATAATGAAAACATCCTAAATTAGAGTGCGTTATCAAGGAAGCAAACAATATCAGGGGCCAGGTCTCTGCATTTTGTCTCTGCCCCCCTCCCGCGTTGACTGCATGCTCCGGTTCTAGGTAATGGTCCTGAGCCTACATCACATCAGCCTGAAGTCCAGTGGAGAAGAATGTGTGCTTCTCTTCCAGTATTTGTCTCAATAACCTGGACTCAGGCTCTGCTTCTGTGAAACCCAACCCTAGAGATCAAGAAAGGGAAAGAACAGAAACAAGAACAAAAACTGTGTCTGGGAGAGTAACTTCCTCTAGCAGGATCTCCAATAATAAAGGATAATGGTTTTTCTACTTTTTGAATGCTCAGACCAATGGATGGATAAGGATTTCAGAAATAATTCCTGCTGATTCCCGTTGGAACAAAGAAGTTTTATTATTGTTTTTTTACTCTTTTTTGGCGGGGGAAGTAAAGATTCAAATCAAATTCACGTGGCTGTTTTGAGACACTTACAATGTCAAGTCACCCAAGCCCCCTTTTGGATGACCCTGGGATTCAGTGTTCCGGGAAGAGCTGCGAAGAGCAAAGGCCTGGGTGTTAGTGACTCAGTAGCTACTCTTTGTTTTGAGTGGGTCAGAGGTCCTTGAGTCGAAAGCCTACTGTTGAGTTAATGCTGTGTCATTTAATGTGACTCTATGAAAAAAAGACCACGGTGAGTGGAAATTTTATGACTACAGAAAATTCATCTAAATTCCATGTATTTTGGAGGTGACCCCTTCGAAGCTTTCTGGCTTTCTGATTTCACATTCCAAAGACCAGGAATGAAAGAGGAAGGACCATAATTTAAGGGCACAGTATAAGCACAGCTGATTGCCAAGAACAATAAATTATCATCAGAAATCAATACATTATTTTCCAAAGCTTGTCTGGGGAGAATCACTCCATCTTCACAGACACGGTGAACGTTTGCCAGATTTATCGTTGTTTGCTGGGGGGTTATACAGCATCCTATTTCCAGTGGAATCCATAAAGAAGGGAAGTTTGGTTATTCAGCTCCCCCTGCAATGTGTCCAAGCTGCATGGAAATCTCAGCCCGCATCTCGAGTTTGTAACAGCGCAGTCTTTTCCAGGTGCACGTAGTTGATCGATCAAGATGAGATTCCTGCGGTATTCGTTTAACTGTTCACTTCTTAATACTTGACTTTGCAAATAGGGGTCCACATTAGACAAATCTATTTTATTAATGCAGATAATATTAAACATGTAGGCTGTCCTGACATGTGAGGCTGAGTTTTATATATTTAAGGCATAATTTAACGTGTGTCAGGACACTAAAAATATATAAATATATTGACGGTAGCCACAGAATGTACCGTAATCCTCTAGGTTATAATTTAAATATAGCAGGAAATTGGGGCACCTGGGTGGCTCAGTCGGTTGAGCGGCCAACTCTTGATTTTGGCTCAGGTGAGGACCTCAGGGTCCTGGGATCGAGCCCCGTGTCAGCCTTTGTGCTCAGTGGGGGGTCTGCTTCAAGATTATCTCTCTTCCTCTGCCTCGTCCCCTTCCTGCCCCCCCATCCCACCTCACTCGCTCACTCTTTCGCTAACAAAATTAATCTAATAAATATTTTTGAAAAATCTTTAAAAATAAATCTTTAAAAAATCAATCAATAAAAACTTAATTATATTATTTAAAAATATTTTTAAAAATCTTTAAAAAATGAATATAGCATGAAAGTATAATATGAAGATTTTGGATTCATGTGCAAATAGTTTGAAGGAGAAATATACCAAACATTGAATTTTTTCCCCCTAAAATCCTTACATAAAGCTATTGGGAACTTTAGATACACGGTGAAAACCGACTTAGTTGCAAGTTACCAATTTGGAGTTCATGATGATTTGACCTTAGCTAGACTAACATTTACTTGTTTCTTCTACTCAGAGAGAATTAGCTATGCTACATAAAAAATTTTGGCAGGAAGCAGCTTATCTATTTGTTAAATTACTTGACAGCATGGAAATTGCATTTCATTGAAATTGTTTTTTAATTTACCTGGACTCCAATTAGTCCAAAATTGTGATGTTTGACCATGCTTCACTTTATGCCACAAGAACATCTAGTTCAAATTTTAAATATAACTTTCCCTTCTAATAAAATATTTGTATAAATTAGGCTTTTTTCCTTTTAAAAATATCCTTCTTTTAGATTTTATACCATAAGTAATACTGGAATGTATTATTTAATAAAACAGTCACCATTCTGGGTAAACCTCTGCTTTTATTATTTGTGTCCTGAAACAGTCATTTTATTAACTGAAATCATAAACTGTCTTAGCTCTAAGTATAAATTTAGCAGAGCCAATAAAATGTTAGCTGGCCATTTTTTTTTAAAAGATTTTATTTATTTATTCGACAGAGAGAGAGACAGCCAGCAAGAGAGGGAACACAAGCAGGGGGAGTGGGAGAGGAAGAAGCAGGCTCCTAGCGGAGGAGCCTGATGTGGGGCTCGATCCCATAACGCCGGGATCACGCCCTGAGCTGAAGGCAGACGCTTAGCCACTGTGCCACCCAGGCGCCCCTAGCTGGCCATTTTTAACCAGTGCTCTGGAGAAGCTTAGATGTTTCCAAGTCCTATATTAGAAAAAATAATCAATGGCCAAGGGTCTTGTGTCAGGTGAATGCATAGGAAGGTGATTTCTAAGACAGACTTTAATAAAAACGAAAACATTCAAAGGGTAACTTTCCTGCCTGAGACTCTCTCTCCATCTGAATGCAAAAAAAGGTGAGAAGCACGCCATTTGTAACTTTCTCCATCTAGAGCATAAAATCCCACTTTCAGGACAGGCATCAGGGAAAATGGGGATTTTCTCATTATCCCAGGGACTTGTCTGACCTTCTGTGTCTTCTAATGAATAACCATGAGGTCTCTGAAGCAGTCTAGTCCCCAAGAGCAGTCCAAGAAGACTCTCAGTCTTGGGGCGACTCACTCCTGAGAAGTCTTGGCCCCAGAACTAAAGAATGGGTAGGGGATGGGGCTGAAGGGAAAGCTGCTCTATATTCTGTTTCTAATAAAAAGACCATGGGTGTGAGGGGCACTGATTTTAATCAGCCTCCCACAGGTTATGAGAAAATTGGAAATCCTAGTAAAGTTCCCAAAGCTATACGTTTGTATTAGGCACTGTATAACCTAGGGCCATCATCTCAGAAGATATACTCACAATATTTAACAGTCCCACAAATTCTTCTGTTTATCTGCACTTTCCCCTTTCCTTTTACAATTGCCCTTCAGCTTAAAATCGCTGATCTGTAAGATAAGGCCACTTCGGGTCATTTATTCACCGAATGCTTATTGTTCTAGATGAGACACTGCGGGTAGGCACTGGAGATACAGAAATTAATGTGACAGACAAAATCCTTGTCATCAGAGACCTTATGCTCCTGGGTGGGGATGTGGGGAGACAGGAGACAAGTTTGTGATATAAAACCTGGGAGCTGTAAGTACTATAACATACAAAGCCAAGCGTGGTGTTGCACTGATGGAGTTGAGATAGCGGTTGTTTTAGTTAAAAAATCAGAAAGCATTTTTGGTTTTAATAGGCAGTCTTACAAAATATTCATTAAAAGGCAGATCTATCTTTATGAGTATTCGTCATAGACCTCCAGAGAAACAGAACTAATAGGATGGAGACGGAGATGTAGAGTAGACGTAGGTGGTGTGGGTGTAGATGTAGGCGGTGCAGGTGTAGACGTAGGCAGTGTAGGTGTAGACGTAGGCCGTGCGGGTGTAGACATAGATGGTGTAGGTATAGATGTAGGCCGTGCGGGTGTAGACGTAGGCGGTGTAGGTGTAGACGTAGGTGGTATAGGTGTAGACGTAGGCCGTGTAGGTGTAGACGTAGGCCATGTGGGTGTAGATGTAGGCCGTGCGGGTGTAGACGTAGATGGTGTAGGTGTAGACATAGGCCGTGCGGGTGTAGACGTAGATGGTGTAGGTATAGATGTAGGCCATGCGGGTGTAGACGTAGGCGGTGTGGGTGTAGACGTAGGCGGTATAGGTGTAGATGTAGGCAGTGTAGGTGTAGATGAAGGCCATGTAGGTGTAGAGGTAGGCGGTGTAGGTATAGACGTAGGCCGTGTGGGTGCAAACGTAGGCAGTGCAGGTGCAGACGTAGGCGGTGCAGGTGTAGACGTAGGCGGTGTGGGTGTAGACGTAGGCCGTGTAGGTGTAGACGTAGATGGTGTAGGTATAGACGTAGGCCGTGTGGGTGCAGACGAAGGCGATGCGGGTGCAGACGTAGGCAGTGCGGGTGTAGACATAGGCCATGCGGGTGCAGAGGAAGGCGGTGCGGGTGTAGACGAAGGCCATGCGGGTGCAGACGTAGGTGGTGCGGGTGTAGACGTAGGTGTAGATATGGATACGGATGTATACTAATGAGAGCAGATTTGTGATAGCAGTTGGCTCATGCAGTTATGGGACTGAGTAGTCCCACAATCCACTATCCGCAAGCTGAAGGACCAGGAAAGCCAGTGGCATGATCCATCTAAGCCCGAAGGCCTGAGAACCAAGCAGCCACTGGTGTAAATCTCAGAGTCTGAAGGCCTGAGAACCAGCAGCTCTGATGTCCAAAGGCAAGAGAAGAGGGACACTCCAGCTCAGGAAGACAGAGAGAATTCACCTGCCTTCACCTTTTTGTTCCATTCAGGCCCCCCGTGGATTGGATGATGCCCACCCACGTTGGTGAGGATGGCCGTCTTAGTCCACTGAGTCAAATGCCAATTTCTTCCGGAACTATCCTTCAGGACACACCCACAAATAATGTTTCACCAGCTCTCTGGGCATCTTGTAGGTCAGCGAAGTGGACACATAGAATTAACCCTCAGAATGGCGCTAGAGTTCATCTTTATCTTGGCTCATTAATCGTATCAATGTCCCCCTTATACGTAAAGGCTATTTACGGCCATTTGATTGGAAGGCCCGTGCGTTTGCAACTTGAATTTGTACAGTTTTGTTATTTCCGTTGAAAAGAAAAAAATGTGTCTCATCCGTCACATGTGAGGAGGGGAAGAAGGGATGGCTGACTTTGAAGTCAGACGTGCTAGGCTCCTCCTGTGGGAGGTAGGATACCTGCAGCACACACATTACTAGTGGAGACATGCCCCCATCTCCTTCCATCAGCAGAGTTCCTGTTGATTTCAAAGGTGTTCTCTGAAGATAAGGTTGCACACCAACGGATAGGTCAGAGCCTAAGAGATTGCACATCAGCAGTCTTTCTCCTTAAATATGCACTTTTAGCTTGCAGGTCTTTCAAACAATATAGTTGTCAATAATTTAGCAAATAATCTCCTACGTCTTAAAATTTTTATAGCACTTGGGGTTTGCAATCTGGTAATGTTTCACATCCTGGATGCCACTACAAATCAAAAGTGTTTATTACATAGCCAAGTACTTATACAAACAGAGCTCTCCTCGAAAAAGTTGGGGGGTCAGGACAGATGTTTGTAGATAAATATTTGTAAAATAAAACTGTTTTAATGAGAAAACCTTGTTGCAGAGAGAATGGAATTGATGTCCAACTCGGAATGCGAAATGGGGTAACGTTCATCTCATTTTGCTTGGTTTGTGATGAGCTCTACAAACTCTAGTTTGACTAGTCAGAGGAGATCTGAAAGTGAGAAAAATGGGTTCTGTTTATTGTTCACGATGGTGCCCTGCACTTAGTAGGTGTGTAACGAACTTGTGTTAACTTGAAGCCTGTCTGATTTACGGGGACACATGGTAGTCCTGAAACCAGTTTTATTCTTCCAGTCACCAAAGACTCAAAATCAGCCTGCTGTCCTCCAGCTCGTGCGTGTCGGGACTATTAGAGAAGTGCATGGAAATGCATGGAATATTGGTGTTTTTATTCATATTACTGATTTACTATACCAGTGGTTCTTAACTCCATCCATACCAACGTCAATTTTTATAACAAATATTTCTTAATGTATCTTTGCTCTTATGAGCTAAACCTCATGGGTAATATAACGTACTTACCATATAATTTTAAAATATAATGTCCTAATCATAATATAAATGAGAAATAAGAGAAAACTATTGCAACTTATAACAATAATAATATCATGTGTATTTTAGGCCTGACCATGCTAGAAGACAAAATGCAATAGTCAAATGTTTGCGCTTGGATATAAAATTGCCCATTTATTCGTATCTACACAAGTAAGGCAGATGCATTGTGTTGGTTGTGTATTTAGAAAATACTGAGATTTTCCAAAATGATAAATGAATGACTCAGTAGAATTCTAAACTAAAGTGAAAGCTTATATCAGTATATACACAGAGATTGTGCTTCTGGAAAATGGAGTGTTTAAAACTGTGAAAACAAGGGGCGCCTGGCTGGCTCAGTCGGTAGAGCATGTGACTCTTGATATTGGGGTCGTGAGTTCAGGCTCCACACTGAGCATAGCATTTACTTAAAAAAAAAAAAAAACTATGGAAATGCTATTTTAGATTTCTATATGAAGTGCGGTTCGATTCTAAGCTCAAAAGATAGTGAACAAGCCGTTACCTACATGAGCTTTCAGAGACATTCATTCAGAATATAGGCACAACCTTTGCTTTGTAGACCCCATTCTCCAAACTGTAGTCGTGGCTGATCCCATCCCTCACTCGCTATGACAACAAAATTAAATGTCCCTTTATATTTTCAAAATGTTCTTTATGAGGCTACACCATACCTGTTGAGATCCACTGAATTAATTCATGAAGACAAGACGGTGATTGTGAACCTCTCTGCGGGCTTATCCTGTGATATCCTTTTGTCTTTTTTTCCAAGTTCCTGGTAATTTTTGAGGCAGCGACACCTCACGGTGATGTCACCATCACATGCTGACAATTGGTTGATGGCAGTTTCCCTGTTTTCTAGTCATTTAAAAGGGAAATGAGTGGAAGTAAAATGAACCCTAGATGTTTAAAAGCAGTTTGGGTTTAAATAACTACAGAACTGGAAAGAGAAATTGTTGTTACATGGAGGGAACAATGAATCCACAGAAGAAAAACAGGAAGAAGACAATGTAATGGTAATGGAAATACTTAAAAAAAAAAAAGACAAGACTAACAATTTTGAGTTTTTGGTCCTATTATTGATTCTAGAGTTTTCTTTTTTCTTTTTTTTTAACTTAAGTAGGCTCCACATCCAGCATGGAGCCCAATGTGGGGATCCCACAATCCTGGGATCAAGACCTGGGCTGAGGAGTCCAATGCTTAACCAACTGAACAACCCAGGAGTCCCTGATTCTAGAATTTTCTGACTTCAGTGTCATACAGAGGCCATGGGGAATGGAAGAGTAGAAGCTTTGGAGCTAGATTACCTGAGCTCAGGCAGTGAACAGTGTATCCTTGGCTAATTGCTTCTTTATGGTCCTGTTTCCTCACGTGTAAAATACTGATAATAGTAGTGCCTTCTTCAAGCAATTGCTTTGAAGATTAAATGAGCTTTATTACGGGCCAAGTGTTTAGAATGGTGTCTAGCAAATAGTAAAGCCATCAGTATGATGTTAAGGAGATTAATAGAAAAAAAAATCATAGCCCTTAAATCACGTATCAACTTTGTCTCTAAGTCCCGTGGAAGGAGAAAAGAAACTTAGTGTGAAGGCATATGTATCTCCTACACTCCCGCACACACACCCCTGAAACATACAATAAACATCTTTAAGCAAGAGGTAGTGATGTTTCGGAAAGCATACTGGGGATGGCAATCAGATCTGAGGTTTAGATTCCTCATCTGCGAAATGAGATGATTGCCGTATATATGTAATCATAATAAAAGTAATATGTGTTGAGCTTGACCATGTGTGAGATGCTGTGCTGAGAACTTGACACCCATATCACCTTTTACTTACAGTCCCGCCATAGGAACTGCTACAATTTTGCATTTACAGCTCATCCTTTTTCAGACGTGAGACTGTTACCGCCCTCCTCGGGCGTGGAGCTTTGGAATCCAACTTCATGCGTCCAAGTCCTACGGAACCTGGGGCTGCACTTTCTCTGAGATTTCATTCCGACATGGGCTTTGCTAGACTCTCTTGCTCGGTCACACCCAGCCAAACCTTTGATGAGGCATCTCACCTCAAGCCATTTTGAAACAAATAGATAAAGGGTTGATTTAAAAAACAGTGTGTGGGACCTCAGCATCAGTTTGAATGCCTCCAGGGTGTTCTTAGAGACCTAGCCGGGCTCCTGATGCTCTCTCCTCGCCCCACGACAATTAGTGCGATCTGATGATTCAGAGATCAGTATTGAATTTATTCTCTAGAATTCTTTATTCTTTTAAGATGGAAAAATAGGGCCGATCAGTAACATTGCAAAGTGCTGCATACATTTGTGAATTGAGAGCCACATAATGAGAACTGTTCAGTACGCCTTTGAAAAGATTTGAGGAAAGCACCTAAGGGGTGTGGAGATAATTGTTGGATTGTGAAGGTAGTTTATGGGATTGAACCTTGAGTAAGGTGTTTAGTATTTCAAACCTGTTAAGGTGAATTTTCACTGTCCAGTCAACATTTATTTGGGAGTATTTGGAAGGAGGGCATAGATACGGAGAGCACACAGATGCATGTGGCAAAAACAAAAAACAAAAAACACCCAAATGAGATGAATGTTCAATGTGAGTGAGCAATGCAGTGACCTTTATTGTCAGATAAAAGCCCAGGATTGTCACTTACTTTGTTAAGCAAAAATACATGAGAAGAATATCATCTTTAATTATTTTGTCCCAAAGGATGAATTCAACGGATGCAAGTCTTTAAAAAAAAAAAGAAGTTTCACTCAGGTGAGATCAAAATCTTGGAGCTTACACATGCCCAGAAAATCATGAATTTACAATATAATACTGAGCTTTTGACACTCTCCTCTCTCTGTCCCTGTGCCCTGGATCTCCACTCTGCAACTTTCTGAGCTCTATCTCAGGTAGAATTTCCTTCTTAACATTTGACAGCTGTAGTTAATAGGCTTTATTTTCAAATTGAAGAAGTTAACATACAAAAGCGGTTTCAGAACTTTCTAACCACCTAATGGATGAAACTGAAATCCCTGAAAGGTTATTAATAGAAAGGCTGGAGCTGTTTAGATATTCAAAGACGGAATTTTTACTGAACCTAAAATACTTCTTTATTTGAAGATGGAAGGGGTGAATGCAACGTTATGATTCCAAGGAAGTATTTGGATTAATAAATGTGAAAGAACTTGAATGTGAATTTGCATTTATAAGTGCTCTTCAGTGTAATGAGCCATTATTACCGTTCTTATTACAGGAAGCCCACATTTTCAATCTGGAATTTATGTGTTTCCAGCAACTAATCTTTTTTTTTTTCCTTTCAGAATCTACACAGTATATATTCATCATCATGAAGAGGCGTTTGAAAAATTCCTGGGAAATGAAGTGGTTTCATTTGATATTTACAAAACCTCACAAGCCTTTAACTAGTATTAAACTATTTACACACAGAGACACGCACACACGTGCACACACACACACTTTTATCTTTCTTCTCTTGAATATCTTGAATTTGTTCAACAGAGATTTAATGAATGCAAGTCCTGCGGACTGGAGATACAGAGACCTATAGGCTTGAGCACATATTTTTAAACAATTACAATTCAACGGATCCATTATATAAGTAACACAGACTCATTTAAGAAATCTGGACAAGGGAAGCATCACGAGGGGGTGAATCATCTGTAATCCCATTCCTTGAAGATAGGTCCTGGCCAGATGCTGGTAAACCTCCCGGGACTTGGGTTTGTCTGTGTCACTCTCTTCATTTTGTATTTAGATGAAACGGAATCATGGTATGTACGTTGTTTCATAGTCTGCCCTTTTCTTCACATTGTAGTGACATTTCCACAAACCAATGAATGTTCTTCTACAGCGTGATTTTGAACATGTTAACGCATCCTGTGGCTGTACCGGTGTTGGGTAGCCTAACCGAATTAAAAGGAATGAACATCTTCAGGTGTTCGATACAGATGAACAAATTGTCCCTGAGAAGGTTGCCCTTTGTTATTTGCTCTCATCTTGTCCTTCTAAATGAATACTTAACTCACTGTTGATATGCGTGTCTTCTACCCAAAGGTAAGTTCTGTGAGGACAGGGGACTGTCTGCCTTGGACAGGCTCTATCTTCAGCATCTGGAAATGTGCCTGGTACGAAGTAGTCACTCGAGAGGTTTCTAGAATGGAAGGAAGGGAAGATGAGCAGAAAGGGAGGGAGAGCAGAAGAAACTGGAAGCAAAGGAAGAAAAAATGGAAAGATCCATTCATCCTGACTCAGTTTTTGTTTTTTATTTTTTATTTTTATTATTTTTTTGTGAATGAAAGGGGGATGAAGTTAAAAGGTTATTCTTGGGCTCTTTTTCAATCTAACATTTTCAGCACTGGAAATCATAAATAGTATGAATAGTATCTGTCCAGGTCAGTGAAAATGGCTTTCCAGAAACAAGAAGGATTTAATATAAGTGGACAAGTAGAAATGTGTAGCTTCCTGTCTGGTCGCACAAGCTTGAATGTGACACAGGTTCCGTCCTGGTGGGGAAACCAAGTTCCGCTCATAGTGTTGATGCCACCGCTGGTGCAATGCTGGCTCGCCTGGGGCACGAGGGATAGCAATGGAGGGAGGATGGCAGTGGCCTGGGGAGATCAGAGGGAAAAAAGTTACAGCACGTAGATAAATATTTGCATTTATGCAGCAAACGCAGATTGGCAAGGCATTAAAGGACATAAATGTCTTTTTTCTGAGGATTACTGGGGAGGACACAGAGAAGTAGAGCCTTTAAGGTGAGCAGGTGAAAAAATATTGGTACAGATAAGACCTGTTGGTTAAAGGACTGGAACTCAGAATTTTCAACTTGTATATTTACTGGGTTGAAGATGATTCAACTTACAGAAAAGAAATTGTTTTTCTTATATAACTTATTACATAGCCTCACCTTCATGTCCCCACCTATCTTTCTAAAAAGAAAAAACAAAGAACTTTTTTTTTTTTTTTTTTTTTTTTGCCAAGAAGAAAGAATCTGGCCTCCCAAAATGGATTTTGAAGCTAATAATAGACTGTGTGCCAAGTATGATAAATAAATTGACACAGAAGAAAATCTGATCACAATATCATTAGATTGGAAATACTCAGGAGGGTACCATTTATATCAGCAGAAGTTAATGCTGAATTGTATATTTGACCGGCACACAGTAAATATTAAATATTAACAAAACGAATTTCACTGTTTTCAACTTCGGGGAGGAAAAGGACGATGCTCAGGGACTTTTGTTTTGAATACCCTAACTAAAATTAGTGTTTGAAAAAATACTGTTTCTCTATGAAACAACGGAAATTTATATTTTTCCTGTTGGGTTTAAGAAATGCCGAGGTGATGCTTCAGGAGATGAGGTTAAGATAAGATTAGTAGAAAAAAAATCAGAGGGTATTTAAATACCGTATTACAAATGAGTCATACCTATAGCCTTGTAAAGAGCCTTGTGAGATCTAAGGAATAAGCAGAAGTGTGGATAAAAAGGAATTTAAAGTGGGGGAGACGCTTTGGAGACTTAAGTGATCACAGGGTACGATTCATAGTCATAACAACGTGAGGCAAATGGCTGAGACCCTGTGTGCAGGCTCTTGGATGAATTCATTGAATATTTCCCATTTCTTTAAGAGGAGGTAAGAAAGTCATTTACTCTGTGTTGAGCGGAAGACACCATGTTCCAAAATGAGGCTCTTAGAACTCCCGATTCCACAAAGGGCGGGTTCTCCATCAACGTGATGCTTTACTTAACTTTGTCTTCCCACTGCATCCAAAGCCGGGGTCCCTCCAAGGACACTTCTCAGATTCCTGCTAGGAGCTATTCACGCTGTAAGGCATTAACCACAGATGACAGAGAAATGGCTCCGGGAAGTTTCCTGATGATGCTGGTCATTTTGCCAGGGAAGAAGGAGCAGGGAGAAGGCCACAAAGTGAGCACAGTTGCACGGGGCTCCACTGCACAAGTTTTTGAGTTAGGTAGACCTGAGCTAAACTTCAGAGCTGTCATTTTTTGGGCAACTCTCCCAACAGAGGACACGCTTTGTACATTACAAGTTAGGTTCAGGATTTAAAATCATTCTGTATGCAATGACCTTAATAAGGCCTGACATGTGACAGGCATTTGGCAAATGATAAGTTAAAAAACGACAGAAATAGAAAAGTGGTTGCTTTCGTATTGATTATCACATGATTTGTCATTCTAAGAAACATGATTTTTTTTAATTTATTTTTTTTTTGTTTTTATGTTTAATAAGGAAGTGGGCAAGAGCAGAAAGACCTCAGGGTAAAAGTTAGGAGGCTGGGTTTATCTGTATGACCCTGGGCAAGTCATTAACCCTTCTTACTGCTCCCGCGCTAGCTTCGTGCTGCTACCTTAGAAAATTGCCATAAACTTAGTGTCTGGAACAATAGGAATGTGCTGTTTTACGGTTCCGTAGTTCAGGAGTCCGACACAGGTCTCATGAGGCTAAAATCAAGACTTTAGCAAGGGTGTGTTCCTTCTGGAAGCTTTGGGGGAGAACCCACTTCCTTGCTCACATACCTCGGCACAGGCCCCTTTTCCGTCTTCAAAGTCAGCAGCAGCTGCTTGAATCCTTTTCCCATCACGTTTCTTTGACCACTTCTTTTACTTTGCTTCTCCGCTTTTAAGGACTCTCGTGCTTACACAAGTCCACCTGGATAATCCGGGATTCTCTCTCCATCTCAAGGTCAGCTGATGAGCAACCTGAGGTCCACCTGCAATCTTTATTTCCCCTTGCCATATAATGGTTAACGTGTTCATATGTTTTGCGAATTAGGACACGGACATTTTTTGGTGGCCATTATTCTGCCTACCATATTTATATCTATTAAATGGAACTAGTAGCCAATATAGTAGAAATTATTTTAAGTTAAAACATGTTTTCATTCATTTGCTAATCTTGTGGCAGGATAGGAGCTTTTTCTTTAAGTGCTGGCGTTCTGCATCTTTCTTATGTGAAACATCCCCTTAACCAATGTTGACAGGTTTTTTTTGTTTGTTTGTTTTTTTAGATTTCATTTATGTATTTATTTGAGTGAGAGAGAAAGAGAGAGAGACCAGGCGGAGGAGCAGAGGGAGAGGGACAAGCAGACTCCATGCTGAGCGCAGAGCCTGACATGGGACTCGATCCCATGACCCTGAGATCATGACCTGAGCCGAAATCAAGTGTCGGATGCTTCAGTGACTGAGCCACTCAGGCACCCCACGTGTTGACAGTTCCTAGTTGCTTTTTAAAAAATGAAAATGAAATATTAAAAATGTATTTTGAAACAACGTGCAGACTGTTTTTAGACAGTGTAAGGATTTTGCCATTTGTATGTGACATTTTCACTCAGACCTCGTTCGATTACCTTTCCATTATTTTCAAATAGTTCAACTTAATCTTCTCAGAAAAGTTATTTTTCACGAATCTCCACCAACTTAAGTAAAGTTTAAATTTTATCCTTTCAATACTAGGAGCAAAAGGCAGAAGCAACTACAATTGACCTTGGTTTGCGGTAGAATTTACCCGATGGAAGCACAGGTGTGCAGGCAAAGGAGCGATCCACGCAGTCGTCAGCATCCGTCACTCTGTTTTACTGGAGCGCTGGAGAATGGTCAAGTCAGTTACGTGCAGATTGATTAAAATGGCCCGTACTCTATTAGGAGCGAACCTGACGGTGTGGGTGATTGTATACGAGAACCATGTGATGTGTACGGGCGTTCTGTGTTTTCATTTTTTATTTCAACCCCTTGAAGAAAGTTGAACCTGATGAGAGGCAACGTCCTAAAAGCCAAGGAGCCAGTAAGAAGGTAAGATTTAAAATGACATAGCCTGATTCTGCAGTGAATCGCACTCACTCCCGTCTGCCGTGTAGACCTCACAGAGCTGCGGGTAGGACTGAAGGAGATATTTATACCAAAAATGCCTGTTAGATGTAAGGCTTGGTCATGGTTGGTGTGCAATCATGGTGTGCACATGGCTGATTCAAATCTGAGTATTTAACTTAAGAATTATTCACCAAAAGCAACTGGTCAATTTCAGAGCACAGATTCTAGATGAAATCCTATGCCAGGAAGTGCTATATATGGTGTGTGTGTGTATATATACAATAGATACACTACAGATACACACAATATATACACACACAATAGACTTATATACAGTGTATATATATATACATAACTACACACACTAAATATATATACAGATATATACAGATACAGTGTATCTGTAGTGTATCTATTGTGTGTATATATAAACATGTGTGTGTGTGTGTATCTGTATGTATATCTACTGTGGTGTGTATATATATAAATATAGATATGGATAGATAGATAGATAATAGGTATCATTTACTGAGCTCTGGGTCAAGTTCTTAGCATAGGTTATCTCATTCAGTCCAATGCCCACAACCCATGTTACAGTACAAAAACTAAGCAAAGGGCAGTTAAATTATTTGCTGTAGGTCACAGAGGTGGCAGGTGGTAAAGCTCTGGAGAGATTTAATGAGGTTTATTAGATTCTCAAATTCAGCTTTTGGAAATCTTTCTCTGAGGAGAAGGTAGGTGAAATAATACAATAAAGGAAGAATTGACAGAATTTCGCCAATATTAAAATGTCAAATTGCCTCATTTCCCACAGGGTACCTTTTTGTTTCCATTCTCTTACTGTCCCCCCACCCCCCAAGGGCTATTACACTGTGTCAACATGGAAATAATCTAAGAGTCGTCTGTAGGATTTATCAAAAGCCTATTGAGAATAAACCAACAATAATAGGATGTATGAATGTCTTGTAGATCTATTGTTCATGTTCAAATTTTTAGAATGAGTAACTATTTGAATGTAACACCAATTATGATAGCCATGTTGAGATGAAACTCGATTCGGGTAGAATACCAAGTCCGTAAATCCTTGGCCAGTTACCAACAGGCTTCCCATTTTTGAAGGAGAAGAAGATGCAGGAGAGATGCTCTGGGGAAAACACATGCCCTGTTTCCTTATAAAGTCTGTGCCTGGAGTGTGAGGTTGAGCCACGATGGCTCTTTCGCTTACACTGGCCAGGCGCCCTCCTTAAAAACAAGGTGAGCAGACATGTTTGCTCTTTTCCCTAGGCTTGTCCTATAACCTGGTCATTTCCGGTTTAGCTATCCAGAGCCTCCACAGTTCCACGGTCTCGGAACTGCCCGTCACCAAGGAGCTACTGCCAAATGGAAACCAAGCAGCAGCCTGGAATCTTGGTTCTCTACTTTCTGTCAGTGGGAGTAGCTCTGTCTTCACCTGCTGTATTTATTTAAACTCAGGATTCCATTTTGTTTGACTAAAGAGTTCTGAGGCATTTATTTTTTTTCATTTCTCCTGATGATATGGCTGTTGCAGGTCTTGCTACTCTGAAGAAGGAGACAGGTGACGGAGAAAGAGTGGTGACCCTCAGGGCTGTTCTACCCCCCTCAAAGCAGCCCCTCCTGGTCACATGGCCCCTCTGACCTTCATCCAAGGTCGTGTTGGCTTTTTCCTTTCTCATTTACTTCGTGCTAGTCTCTCCGCAGTCGAACATAAGCTCCAGAAGTTAGGGCCACTGCTACCTTCAGCACTTTGGCCTCTGTTCCCAGAAGTGCATCTGGATTTGGTAAGCACTTACATATCTGTTTGAATGAACAAAAAAGGCATGTATCCGTCAATGGATGAAGGCTCATGAGGGAGAAGCAGACTTGACAGAGGGGGGCAAATTAGGGTAAGGAATGACTACATTTTAATGTGATCACAGCGAAAAGACTGACCCAGGAGAAGGCAGGCGGAGTGGGGGGAGCTTCCCACTTGGGTCTCATCATGATATTTGAGGTCGGTGTTATGATCACGTCAGCTGGAAAAAGTGAACATTTCTCTTGCCTTTCATATCACCGGTTGGATCCAGTTTAAATGGGTCTCTCTATTTCCTCATGTCGCATGGCTGAAAAATCTCTAGGAGTTGAAGGGGCAGAGTTCATTTCCCCTCACAGTAACTTTCCAGCAATGAGATTTTGGGCAATCACCTAAGCCTCTCTGTGTAATGAGGGTTGTAATGCTTTTGCCTCCTATTGTGGAATCAGAAAGTTAAGTCTCCGTTTTGAGAAGGGAAACGTGAAATAGATCTCTATTTCTACCTTCCCTCACTTCCATCCCCAGATCTCTTTTGGCCCAGCTTTGATGAAAGGAATCATATGTTAGGCAAGGGATTTTGCAAAGAGAGGAAACAATTCTAAAGAGTTAAAAATACCTTTTTATTCGGGTGCTGTGATGTGCAGCACTTTTCTCCCTAAACAAGGTAGAGAAGGATACAGAATATTGAAAGCTTATGAATGAAATATGGGGCAATGGTTCTAGGTAAAATTAAATTTGATTAGGATCAGTTCTTTTTCATAAGTTAGATAATCTCTCCATGTTTTCTCATATTCAGTGTAAGGAAGACAAACCTTTTCAGAGCCATCAAACTCTTAGATTATACAGACTATCTTCATTTTCATTTAGGACTCCAACCTCTATCCCCAAGACCTATGCTAACTCTAGAGCCACAAAAGGTGTTTTAGAGAAAAATATGTCATTAAAGTCTTGTAGGGAAAGTATTCTTTTTTTTTTTTTTAAAGATTTTATTTATTTATTTGACAGAGAGAGAAGAGAGGGAACACAAGCAGGGGGAGTGGGAGAGGAAGAAGCAGGCTCTTAGTGGAGGAGCCTGATGTGGGGCTTGAACCCAGAACGCTGGGATCACGCCCTGAGCCGAAGGCAGATGCTTAACCGCTGCACTACCCAGGCGCCCCAGTAGGGAAAGTATTCTTAAAGTTTGTCTTGTCACCGGTATTAACTGAAGAGACTCACAAGTTCTTTCTCCCCACTACCTTTTTTTGGAAACCTAGAGTGAAGCAAAAAACAGTCCGGCTTGTATGTATGTATGTATGCATGTATTTATTTATTTATTTTGATTTATTTATTTTTTTAAGGGTGGATTTTATTTTTCATTTTTTATAATAATTTTTTATTATGTTAGTCACCATACAGTACATCCCTGGTTTTTGATGTAAAGTTCGATGATTCATTACTTGCGTATAACACCCAGTGCACCATGCAATACGTGCCCTCCTTAATACCCCTCTTGTATTTAAAAAATGACTCTGACGGGGCGCCTGGGTGGCGCAGTCGTTAAGCGTCTGCCTTCGGCTCAGGGCGTGATCCCCGCGTTCTGGGATCGAGCCCCACATCAGGCTCCTCCACTAGGAGCCTGCTTCTTCCTCTCCCACTCCCCCTGCTTGTGTTCCCTCTCTCGCTGGCTGTCTCTGTCAAATAAATAAATAAAATCTTTAAAAAAAAAAAAAATGACTCTGACATACTAGTAATGCAGTGATGGCCAGAGCCTCTTCATGCAGGCTACCTGACAGGCTTGTGAAAGTCATATAAAATAATGGCCTTCAAAACTCTTTAAATCTATACGATGAAAATATATGTAAGGCACGGGGTAAGGCTGTGGACTGAGCGTGGAGCCAGGGGGGGGAGAAGGACAGCACTAACATTTATCAGCCAAGATCTTTGGATTAAACCAAGGCACTTCTCATCCATCATCCAGTGGTCTCTTTAGAGATTAAGCCTTTACACACCCTTAATATGAGAAAGATGATGGCCTAAACTCCTACTTCACGCAGAGGTCAAAATTATCAGGAAAGAACACAAACATGAATGTCCAACAAATTTCCGTCTCCCCCCACAATTATTATTTAGACCTTTTAACATTATAAAATGTCAATTTCTTACTATCCCCCCCCCCCCCCCGCAAATTAGCGCTTCTGCCCTTGCTGGTGCCTCAACCATGTACACAGTTTGCCTCCTGGGGACCCCAGCCCTGGATTTTATCCTCTTCCTGATGGCTTCCCTTAACTAGGAGAATCCACCCCAAACCTGTTTCTGTCTAACCACCTGAATCCTAAATTCTTTTCAAAAGAGGGCAACTTCTAAGATTGATTTTTTTCCCCCTGTCCCAAGTTTGGCTAAGTGAACCATTAAAAAGAGAAACAAATGGAACCACGTCACAAATTGAGACCAGCCTCAGGCACCATCACACTTCCTTTTAACTCCCACCTGCTGGGCTCCGGCTCCGAGGTGCCGAGGGCGGGCACGTGCTTTTCATCATTCCTTTCCTCTTGCTGCAGATCCTTCGCCTGCCAATAGGGCAGGACGTAGGATTTGGACCTGTTGCTCAAACATAGCCTGGACATGCATGAGATTCTGATGGCTGGGTCCCCAGGCAAGGCCTCCTTTGGGGGGCACGTCCCCGACACGTTTTCCTTCTGTCCTTTTCCTACACCTGTCCTCAGGTGGCTCCCTGCACACAGCCTGGGTGTGCAGGTGTCGTCGGGCCCTGAGTATTGACACGGGGCTGCAGGAATATTTTCGAGAAGACTTAGGAAAAAGAAGCCAGGTTTTTTTTTTTGTTTTTGTTTTTTTCCTAAAGGGTGATAAAGAACCTAGCGAGGGTCCTGTTTCTGGAGCACAGGTGCGGCCCTGCTTTCAAGCCTCGTCTGGAATTTATCCACACCTGCACTTACAAAGCAATCAACACTGCTCTCAAGTCTGAGCTTGACGTATCGGGAGATGCGCTGTTCCCTTCTCTGTGAAATGAAGATGTTGGACTTCAGCCTCTGGAGGTCTCCTCAGGCTCGGACATCTGTGAGATCCACAGTCGTGGTAAATCGCTCCAACTTTCTCCCCTCCGTGTTTGGGAAAGATGTGTCCCCTCTGGTGATCTGGATAAATGGCTCCACACGGCCGCCAGAGTTGACTTTTAAGACACAGGTTAGAGGATGTTATTTCCAAGCTCGTGTAATTTCTGTATACTTGACGGGGAAGCCACCCTCTCACCAGTGGGCACGGCTGGGTCCAGCTCACCTCTGGGGCCTCAGGTCTCATCCTGCCCCCCACCCCCACTCCTGGAACTTGTCACCCTCTCACAAGCTGACCTATTCCAGGGCAGGATCCTTACCTTTGCTGTTCTCTGTGTGGGGAACTTTTCCTCCAATTCTTCCCTTGGGCAGATCCTTCTCCACCATTCAGGCCTCACTTCCAATGTCACCTGCCCAGAAAAGCTTCTCTGATTCCCCTGACCCAAGAGAGACAAGGAGGCCTCCTGTCCCATCAGCCCTTTTCATTTCTCTATGACTATCATGGAAGATGAAATTAGCTTGTTTATTTATTGCTTACCTATTTTTCCTATGGGACTATATGGAGATGAACAGAGGCCTTGTCTTATTTGTCACTGGAAGAGAATACTGTGGGTGTGCATTGGTGAAATGAGCGCATAACAACCAGAATAACGCGGTGGCTTATGCTTGACTTACTCTGTGCTACGTGCCGTTCTGGGCGTTCTTTATACACTGACTGATTGAACTCTCCTACTGATCTTATGCAATGGACACAATCATAACCCCCAGTAACAGCTGGGGAAATTGAGGAACGGACAGGATGAATAACTTGCCGCATGCGATGGATGGACTCGGAATGGACTCTTCTATGGCTTTTTGCTTTCTGGCTGGAGCTTAGAAGCCCATCTGCAGACACTTTTGGAGAATGTGATCTGGAAACGGAGCTTTTACTGTGCTGTGATTGTCCCGGCTAAAGTGAGAAAGCTCACAATTCCTTCGTCAGGTAATTAACAAAGCTTATTTAGGAAATCAGCATTTTTCTTGTTGTTGTTCTTTGTTATTTTTTAAAATTCGCCACGTCTCTTTCTCTGCTGGAGAATCAGAGCAGGAGTTATCCCAGGACACAGCACTGGGTCACCTGGTCAGCACCTGAGACATGGAGCCCGAAAGAGTTTTCTTTTTCTTCTCTTTTCATTTTTTGGTATCATACCCTTAAACCCTGTACAATTAAGAAAATCCCCTCAATATGTTCAGATTAATAAGGCAAATATTTTACAAGCTGATTTTCTTTCTTATTAGAATGAGTGATTCAGAGCAACATGAACCCTGCTGGCTTTATTGAAATATTAAAGCATATAAATAATTTATATGGAGACAGAGACTCACAGAAGATATGAAATCTTCAGAACATTACATATATAAATTATATACACTGCTTGATTCAAGAAGTTTAATGTGTTAGAAAATATCCAGCTCACCCTCTTGTGCTCGGCCCACCCTTAATAGAATTTAAGGTTAAAATGAGTATGGAGAGAGAAAATTCAAATTCTAGACTGCCAGTTTTAGCAAAGATTAAAACCAACTATTGTCCTCAAATCAGCCAGACATGTTACTCAGGAAAACAGATGCATGTTTATGAGAGGACATATGACAAGTTATTGCTCTAATAAAAGAATTCAAGCTGGGTTGAGTCTTATCACCTCCCCCTGCCCCAACTCCACACATTTCCTTTGTAACAAGTGTAATGCCTGCATTCTTTCTTTAATGTTTTCTTCCCCTCTAGATTTGAAGCTCAAAGAGGACATTGCCTGGCTCATTTCTCTATCTCTATAGCTGTGTGATTTGGGGCTCATTACTCAACATCTCTGTGACTCAGGATTTGCACTTTTAAAGTGGAGATAGCAAAAGTAGCTAACCCAGGGGTTCTTAGGAAGAAGATACATATCAAAGCAAGGAACACAGAACAGTTCAGGCTTTCAGAGTAAAACTCAAAGTTATAGCTGCTTTTATTTTTCATTAGCATGTAAGTTACTCGAAAGAAGGGACTTTATATGTTTTGTCTACTGATGATTCCCCAGTGCGAATCATCATAACAGCATCTTGGACATAATTGCCACCTAATTCTTGATTAAATTAATTATGAAAATAATATTTTAGATCCTTAATAATTAGATTTTAATGCTGGGTTGCAGTATGGTAGAAACTACGCGTGTGCACACACACACACCCCCTTTATTTTCATGATTCTCAGTATAAATGTTGATTAATTGCATTGGCCAGCTATGGCACAAGATCCCCCACAGCACCAGACATCTGGGAAGCTGGATCATTTGCCTTTAGCTCTCAGCTGTCTTTGAACTCTGCCTCTGGCCAGTTCCCCAGATGTTTCCTTATGCTCTGGATCAAAGCCATAACTTGCTTTCATTTTGCGAGGGGGCAGTGCAACTTATCATCACAAGCATTGCAGCCGGGAAGTAAATAGCCCCTCACCTTAAATGCCAATTTATTGTTCCCACTTTGTCACACTTGATTAAAATACAGAGTTTGCCTCCAAGGCTGAAATTAGCTTTTCATTTTGACTGACTGCCATCCAGGTCTGAAAAATAGCAGCTCGTTTGTTTCAATATTTACCACATCCATTCAGAAGAGATTTACATTATTGCCAATTAGGACTTAATTGTTATCCATAACTCAAACATTTGCTGGCTGTTTATGGAGTGAAAGCATCATTCTCTTTTTACTATCCTGACTTCCACAACCCTAGGACCTTTGTCTCGCGAGTGGAGGAGTTTCTTTCCTTAAGTTGGGTTTGGCGAGCGTGGAACAGTTGGCGGTTCTTAGTTTCAGATGTGGCTTGGAGGCAAGCATTAATTGGCCAGTTGAATGGAAGATCGTTACGCGCGTGTTAGGCATCTGCTGTTTTTACCTTCCTAATCTGCATTTCCCGGTATTCTGCCAGCTGACTTCTGATTTGGCTTTGGAGACATTTTCTGTTGCTTGGATGACTGCACTGTCCTCCTGGGGCTGGGCTTCCAGATTTTACCATCAGCTCCCACAGCATATTCTTAATAGAGGAGTTCTCCATGCAGACTGATCTTTTAAAATATGTTGGATCCTGTGAGTCCTGTGTTGTTAACAACCCCAACCCCCAACCCCCGCCCCCCCCCCCCCCCCCCTCAGTCTCACTCAGGTTAAGGCCAGTGTCTGTGCAACTGCTCCGAGTCCGGCACGCTCCCATCCCCCACGCACCCTTCCCACGTGACCTCTCCTTACTCTTTCCTCGCACACTGCTGACATATTTTTGTTTATTGTCTGTCTCGTCCTCAAAGATGTAAATTCCAGGAAGGCAGGGATGTAGCCGTGCTTATTTATGGAGCCCGGTGAGGTTATTACTTCTTTCTGTCCTACTTTCTGTTAATGTCGCATCTGCCGCCTCCTTCAGGTGCCCAGTGCGCACGCGCGGCCCGGCTCCGCGGGCCTCTTGGCCACCAGCCCCCTGTGACAGCAGTTCAGATGGCCAAGGAGCCCGCGGATTGTTATTTCCCTCGGTGCTCATAGTAGTGAACCTATTCACTCTGAGATCTGACAGTATTTTCATGGCAACAAGTCCTTAGATCTAAACGCGTTTCTAATCGGTGGAATATTGAGCAGCGTGTCCAACTTTTCTGTTTGTAGCAGCCGCTGAAGAAGGGGCATTGAGGAAACGGTCAAAGGGAGAGCTTTTCAGGAGTGGTTCAGATGTCTGCCCCTTGAGGTCTGTGGGCCCGGAGATGCCCCACAGGCAGCAGGGCCCAAAGACGTTTCTTTTAGCCTGCCCTGTGTTTAAGAGGGGAAAGAGCCAATATTGGAAAAAATCAAGAGATTTCATAGACAATACCAATTCAGAGGTTCTCCTTAAAAATTGGACAATCTGGCAAGTTTCCTGTGGGTGCCACTGTCTGGAGCTGAGCCTGGCCTGGCCCCTTTGGACGGGCACAGCTTCTCCCTTGGCCATGGCCCCCACTGGGACCTCTTTTTATACGGACCTGTGGTCACAAGTCGTCAAGCCTCGATTTCACGTGTCCCAGACTTGGCTTGTGGCTGAGCTGCAGCCTCTCATCTCGACCTGAGGAAACGCACCCACATTGAGTGCAGTCGTGAGTAGACGCACCGGCCTTCAGGATGCATGGCTGGTTGGTCTCAAAGGGAGCCTAGTGAGTCTAAATTTTCTTCCTGGTCTGACACTTGCTCTGTGTCACTTCTAAAAATTACTGATGCCTGGGTCCAACCCCAGACCAACTGAATAAAATCCCCTGGAATCCGAGGCCCACTCTTGGTCATTCTTTAACTTTCTCAGATAATTGTAAACGTGCAGCCAGGGTTGAGGCTCATTCTGAAAGTGCTCTTTGCTGCGTCCTCTTTGCAGGGGAGAGTATAATTCAATTAGGGTGGCCCGGGGTGGTCTTGACCTAAGGAAGCCAAAGATGACTCTGGTGACCCAGAGGGAGCATCTCCAACCTTTCCAGTATCTGGGTGAAGTAGCCGCTCTGGCTGGTTGCACTGTCTCTGGGCCTGTTTTTGTCTTTACTGGAACAGTACAGATAGGCAACATGGGAGTAAGGAAGGGAATTGGCGAGCACGGCCAGCTCCTGACCAGAAGGCACTCTCCTTTGTCTAATGGGGGTGCTGAGAAAATCTAACTTTGGGGCCTTGTTACTTTTGCTTTTGATTCAGGACTGGATCGGAAAGCCTTTATTTAGAACGAGTTTGCTCTCCATCTTGCTATCACTCAACAAACTTTACCAGAAGTTAAACATTGTGATTCTCTTTTTCTCTCTGAGTTGAAATTTATAGCGGCCTCCTAAGATGATCCCTGACTGTCAGATGTGTGCCTGAAAATGTAACTAGTGAGCGACATGGCCCCAGGGCCTCAGGACTAGGAAAGAGACAGCTAATCCTCAGGGACCTGGGAGGTGATGGGGGCATCCACCTGGGAGGTGATGGGGGCATCCACGGGTCCCGCCCACCTGGCCTTTGATCTTAAGCAGGTTGTTCGTTACAGGTGAATTTCAGAAAACTACCCTTCTGAGATTGTTGTGGTTGCTGGGAAGTGCTTCATCCTGCTCTGGGGCCACGGAAGAGAAAACTTTCAAATACCTTTGTGTTAACAGGTTTTTCCAGTGGCCCACAATTCACGGAAAAACCTGCTTACAGACCAAGCCTGGAGCTCGATCAATAGGAAAGGAGGAGAGAAGTTACCTCTCTTTAATTAGCTGTGGGTTTGTGACAAATGGGAAGAGGCACTGCGAATGCAGCGTGGCTGCTTCATTTCACACTGCTTTATGTTCCAGTGTCACTCTTACCTCCAAAACTTTGTTGAGATCGTTTTACCAGCGGCATTTGCTGGAAAGCCTTTTTGGAGGAAAAAAGGCAAATAACGTATTCTGTCAGGCAGCAAAGCAGCCAGTTAGAGATGTAGCATTTTGATTACACTATTTGAAAGAAAGAGGGAATTGGATTTTAACTACTATTTTGAATCCCTCACCTAAGGGGTAGAATTATAAAAGAGCTTGGCGTCACCCTTGTTATTACTGTATATTTGGACAACGGCAAAATTAAAAATTGGGTTGTTCATCAAAAATGGCTTATTATTTTCATCAGGGCATGCAATACGTGGTTTGTTAACACCGAGCGGGGTCTGGTGGGCATGTTGCTCCAATTTGGCCCTAGGTGTTCTTCTAATGGTTTAGGCAACAGAGGAGTGTTCCTGGATTTGCTTCTTCTATTGGTTTCCTCGAATAAAGCAAGTGGGCTTTAGAGGAAAGGTTTCAAATGCAGTCCCTGCTCTCCCCAAGTCATATTTATTAAAGAGCTTTGCTGGTCGGTGGGGAAAGCCTTTGAATAACTTTCTAAACTTATTTGTGTCCATACTATACTTGGATAAGACTCCATAATGAGAAAACAAAGTTACATTTTAATACAAATAAATCTTACTCATTCCTCATTAAGTGTGCTGATGAACAGAGGGGCTACAAGTTTGAATCAGGTATCAGTTCAGCCTCATGAAGGTCCTAGTCCGATGGGAGAGATACTTGTGATACTTTTTCTTCTCTTTTGTTTGCTTACCCACTGTGATTTCCGGAAATGGTACCTCCTACCCCCTCAGCACAGATAGCCATCCGTGGACCGGCCCTAGTTACAACACAACCTTGCTACTTTGCCGTAGTTAATTGTTCAAGCATGAGCACCTTACTCTACGTGGGAAAAATTTCCCAAGAGGTTTGGATTTAGGACAAAAACAAATCGTTTAAAATGATAAAAGTCATGCATCTGTTGATTCCATGTGCATTTAATGCTGAATGCATCAGGCGTCAGCAGTGCTAAGAGGAAGGGTAACCTCTGGTGTGCTTGTGGACCAACTTGCTGGGAAAATTTTTAGAAGTCCTGATGTGTAGCATTTGTCAATTTTTATGGTGTACATATTCCTGCCATGACCAATTTCAAGCTACCGACAGTCTTAACCACTGGCTCACAGAATTCCTGATTATTTGACAGTCAGCTGTCAGGAGCCTATGTGAGCTGGCCCCAGCATAGCTCTGCATGGAGCCCATGCTTTAGCGTGGTAAGACAGAAGTTACATGGGTAAACTAATAGATAAACATGATACTTGCAGATTTGGATAAATGCCATAAAGTAAATATGCAACAGAGTAGGACATGAGCAATTAAATGAGAGGTGATTGTCAAATATTCAGGGATTTTGTGAGCCACAGTTGCATATGGTAAGTACCCAGTAAGTGTTAGCTAGGAAAGTCCTTTCTTATAGGTCAGTGTTTGAACTAAGTTATAGTGATGGAGAAAGAAGCCTCTGGGTAAAGTGCGTTTCAGACACTGGAGGTCTGTGGTTCCTTATGGGTGAGGGAAGTAGAGAAGTGCCTTCTGGAGAGAGAGACGGGGAGAGGCAAGGTGGGGGAAGGTAAGAGAAGAATGATTCAGATACCCCTAGAAAGATAGAACGATCTGGATAAATAATGGAGGGGGGGTTAACACAGCATGTGAGCTCCCTTATTCTGGATGTCTCTGAGAACCAGCTGATTTCCTGCCTTGGGTCTGTAAGTATCCATTATCCTTTACAATAAATCCTTGCTCCGGTTGGAATTCTGTGATTTGTTACCAAGAGAGTTGTAACACAACTTCCATGTGTGGGTAACACACACACACACACACACACACACACACACACACACACAAATACACACATTTAATTTTTTCCCCAAGATTCTCGAAACTCAGAGTAACACTATTAGCAGACGATGCATCTACGATTTGAATCCAGAAAACACATATGTAGTGTGTGAGATGTCTTTTACATCTGTGTTCGCCACAGCGCTTAGTATGGTTCACTGCACTCCAAGGCCTCAGAAGATAGTTAATGGAAGAATGAATAAGGAACTCAATTATGTTTCGGGGAATGGCTATCAATTTTGCGAATGCATCAGAAATAGCCTTGTTAGAATGCAGATGGAAGGACTCTACCCTCTGGGATTCTGCACTTTTAATAAGCACCAATATTCTAGGTTCTAGGGGAAACTGAGGGCCATGCTTCAATAAGCTTGGATTTAGCAGAAGAACTTGCTGGAAAAGCATAGAGAGAGGACTTGAGAATCACTTGACATGCCGTCCTTCAAGAGTGGGTGTGATCTGGCAGAAGCCACATCTAGAGCTCCAGTCTTGCGACCCGGTGTATAGATTTGGGGACGCCATTTTCCCTTCAGTGGGCAGTGATTGGTCCTGACATGCAGACCATGAGAGGGGTTGACAGCGCAGCTGCTCCTTCCAGCTCTGACCTTCCGCGACTTGTGTGACGCTGACCTTCCCCATCCTGTACGTTTTGCTCCTGGCAATCCAGCCTCATCACTCAAGCCCCCTGCTTCCTGTAGGCAATGGTGGTTAGGATATTGATGAGAAAACACTTGCTCAAAAGTGATAATTCTGTCTTAGAATTTGGGCCATGTTCTCCTTCCCTCCTGGCCTTTGTTTCCTCAAGCCGTGGAATAAAGGTTCTGAGCTAGATCTCTGTTTATCAAAGGGTAGAACATGAATCCAGATAAGGATAGATGATTGGAGGACACAGTAATAAAGCTGAATGGTACTCAAGAATGATAGCACTGTTTGAGATTCTTTTTCAATATTTTCAGATAATCGAAGGCTCACCTTGGAGTTACTATGGCTATAACACCTTTACGACTGAGGATGATTTTTTTTTTCCTCGAGTGGGCTAACTTCAAATTTGGGGGTTTTATATACCTGCATCTTCGAAGGTTAAGAATTTTCAGTGGGATAAAGAAAGGGGGGGTAATCAGAAGGGGGAATGAAGCATGAGAGACTATGGACTCTGAGAAACAAACTGAGGGCTTCAGAGGAGAAGGGGGTGGGGAAATGGGATAGACCGGTGATGGGTAGTAAGGAGGGCACGTATTGCATGGTGCACTGGGTGTTATATGCAACTAATGAATCATCGAACTTTACATCAAAAACCAGGGATGTACTGTATGGTGACTAACATAATAAAAAAACATTAAAAAAAAAAAGAATTTTCAGTGGGTACCTATCATTTTTTTCCCGTATAGGGAGAGAACCTAATACGTGGGAAAGTCACTTGAGTCTCCAAAAGAAAATATGGGTGTGTGGTTGAGTTTGGCCAGATACTGAGTATCCAAAGAAAGGATCCAAGAGGATGACAGGAGGAAGATCACAGTGAAGCCTTTATTCGACTGATTCAGATGTTGGCCCATTGGCAAGGAAGGTGAGGTCTTTGTGTTTCCCGACCTCAGTTGCCCATGTGAAAAATTTCGACTGCTAAGGAGAGAGTCCTACATCTGAACTAGAGATATGGTTTCATTGAGTGAGTTCTGAGTATAGTTTATGTGGAAGAAATTTCTATCAGTGTGAATGTAAACGCTAAGGAGAAAAATCCTCCCTTCTTCCATACAAAACTTTTACTTATTTTAAATTCTTACTTAAGCTGAAGTAATAATTATTCAAGTTAGTCTTTACTTTTCCAGAGTAACTCCACAGCCAGGATGACTAGAAGTAGCAAAGAAAAATACAGGCTACCCAGGGGCATTTGAATATTACATAGTTCATTCTTAAGTATATTTTTAAATACATTATTTTTTAAAAATGTAAGTATGTCCTGTGTAATATTTGTCCCAGGGATGGGACATGCTTATACTAAAAAGTTATTTGTATTGATCTGAAAGTCCAACTAACTGGGCATCTTCAATTTTACTTGCTGACGCCAACTCCACTTATGCAGCCAAGATAAAATCAGATATAACCAAAAGAGGAGGGGAATCTTATTCTGATCTGGTGTTGGGCTTGTGAAATGGAAGGGACAGAAACTGCTTATTGCTTCTTGTTGCTAAGAGAATTACATAGACTAAATCAGTGGTTCCTAAAATTAGCCCACCTATGTAGCAAAATTTACACTGCTTCATAGCAGAATTAAAAACAAGCAAACAAACATGGTAAGTTTCTTATAACACTAAACATTTAATTTTAAATAATGATCATTTATTATGAGATTTTTTTTCCTTTATCATTTCTAAAAACTATTTCTCTTCATAAAATGGTATCACTTACGGTAGGATAGCGTTGCCTTGGTGAATGCTTGCATGGCCTTACTGGTTAAAACAGAACATTGGCGACACTGTGTCAATCCCAATCCATTTTTTTTTAAATTGGTCTCAAAATTGTAAGATTCAAACTGCTGGGTTCAATTTGAAGAATGTTACTGAAATAGGTGACGTGGTTTGTTACACAGATCCAAATCAAGAACCCTGCATGTGAAGGGTCTGTGAGCTACGGAGGGCAAGCTGCCCTTGGGAAGGCCGGATTCTACAGGACCACATCTGGGGACAGGTGGGAGAGAGACTGCAAGAGTATTTGGCTGGGTTCTTCTCTATTTATGATCCTGTTACTCTCCTCACCGAAAATGCCAACCTCTAGAGTACTTACAGATTCTATCTGGGATTGACTCACCGATGAGCCTTCTCCCCTTTGCAAAGAAGGGAGCGAGCAAGTATTCCCACCTCAAAGTGGGCTTTTCTTCCTCTGCTATTTTCATGGTTTGGTTTTTAGTAAACAAGGATCTATTTTTAGGGTTTCTTCCAAAGGTCACTCTGGACAAATTAGCTCAAAACTCAGCAGCTTGAAAGAGCACATATCACCTTGCAGCCTGCGTGGGTCAGGCGGGCTGGGCTGGGTTCCCTAATTCAGGCTTCCCCAGGACACCGCGAGCCAGGACAGGGGATGCATTTGAAGTCAGCGACCTGGGAAGGATCCACTTCCAAGCTCGCTTGGTGGTGGTTGGCAGGATTCAGTTCCTCCTGGGCTGTGGACTGAGCACGTCCTGTTCTGAGTGCTGCCTCGAGGCCACCCGCCGTTGCTCGCCCCGTGGGCTTCTCTATTGGGGAGCTGGCTTCATGACAGCCCGTAATAAAGACAGCCTGTTGGTGGAATGAAAGTTACTACCTTTTGTAACCTAATCACGGAAGTGATTTCCCATCACCTTTGCTGTATTCTGTTAGTTAGAGGCAGGGGTCCCACACTCTGAAGAGAAGGCCATTATCTCAGAAGGCTGGCTAGTCACACTCCAGCTTGCCTCCGCCGTCCAATTTCCCTGCAATGTCCACCACTACTCCCTCCATCATAGACGGGTGTGCAGGTCATGGTCATTTCACCACGAAGCTTGTCTGTAATAGATTGACCATCTCTGCTCACGACAGTGTTGTTAATGCTTGTTAACAACTTCACAGCATCAGTTCCATAAGAAAATACTTTGAGATGATGAAATCTTAAAAACTATAAGCTGAACTGGCAGAATTCTAGACTATTGGTCCTACTTCCCATGATTACATTTTTTCTGCCATCCTAGATTTTTCAAGGACCTGCTCTCAGTAATAGGTTCTTTGGGTCTTTTATCTACTAAATTTTTTTTTTTTAATGTGCATTTCAGAATGCTGCGTTGACCTTCTTTCTTAGTGATAGGCAAAGTAAGGGGCCTTTCAAGAAGTGGCAGTCAAGCAGGTTCCACACCAATTTGCCAGAGAGTATTAGGACAACATGACAATTCTTGGGATCCCAGACCTTTTAATGTAGGTGCCTTAACTGTGTGTTACTAATATTAGATGAAAGGAGAATAGAATTTTAATGCAAGAGGTTAAACACGATCTTCCAAAGAAAACACTGTCACTCAGGGAGAATTAATTAAGCTTTTATCCAAATGAAAGATTAGTAAAACAAGTTAAACACCACTACAAGATGTAAATTTGTGAATGCTGGACTCTGATAATTACACAATCAGAACACAAGCCTCCTTGTCAGAAGAGTGTTTTCTTCCATTTTTGTTCTGTGGTTCAAACTTCGTTCCAGGGATTAATTCAGGAATGAGGACATTGCAAGTGTTGAAAATAGAGAAAACATTGTTAAATAGCTAGATATTTGATTTACCATTTCTTTTGTGGAAGAATATGTGTGGTTTATTTTGCCTACGCACGGGAATCATTTAATTTAACAGCACAATAAACATGTAGAAAAACATTAATATTTGATTACAAAGTTATATTATTATTATTATGTCATTTCTTTTCAAAATATATTGGCTTTAACTTCTCATGGAATTACCATTTTGAGAATAAAAGAAGGAGTAAATTCTCAGCACATGTCCTCGTCTAAAAAGCAAATACCAGTCATACTTAGAGGTAAAGTTAAAAAGAAACAAAGACCCCACTGTGATTATTTAGAGCTTTGGAACAATAATTGTACTTTTATAATGAATAAAAATGTGCATCGATTCCATTAAATATTTATTTTACTTTTTGAGCTTAAGTCACTCAAACTAGTTGCTTGACTGAGTTGAATATAGTTTGAACTGAATTGATGAATAAAGTCTATCAACTTTTGTATTGTAGCTTTAGTGAATTTTACAAAAAAATTAAAGCATCTTACATTAGATTTTTATCTCTTATTTATAATATTTTTGCTTTGTATAGTGGTTCCTAAATGACTTACATAAGAAGATAAGCCAAACAATCAGAATTCTTGAGTAAGTTGTTCATTGAAATATCTACTTAGCTGGAGACTCACTGGCAAAGACCTTTTGTTTCAAATTCCATTGTGAAAAATATTACTCCAATTTATTTACTCAAGAATTCCCTACTAAGCATCTGGTATATTCTAAACACTGTTCCAGGCATGGAGGATACACTGCAAAACAGATTAGACAAGAGTCCTGTCCTCAGGGAGCAGACACTCTGGAAAGGGAGACAGATGACAAATATAACAAATTAGTAAATTATGTTTTCTGAAGAAGGCGATAGGTGCTAATGTGTAAAGAAAATTTGGGGCATGTTTAAAAGCTCGTCAGTGGTGAGGACGGGCAAACACTGATTGCTGTATTAAATATTGTGGCTGGGGTAAGCCTCAAGGAAGAGCCACAGTCTGAGCAAAGCACTTCCTTACAGGGGTGAAGAAGCAAGCTATGCAGATAGATATCCAAGGGAAGAATGTTCTAGCAAAGGGAGAGGCAAGGCAAAAAGCTTTAAGTAGAAGGGTGCATGGGCTTTTTAAAATTATATGTAATGGCCAAGATGGAACTAAAATTTAATGACTCAGGGTTTTAGAGAACTTCAAGGCAATTTAAATAGGAACGCTCATTGTTGAGGCCTATGCATGGAAAAGGTCATGGAGCTGGGGTTGAATTTTTACTGATTCCATGTACTTAGCACATGCTAGGAATTTTAAGGAATCCAAAGAAGAATTTGACATAACTTTTGCCCTCAAGGTGACTAGACCAGCTTTTGTGAAATAAAAATTGAGTAAAATGATATTGCTAAAGCAAAGGGGCATGAACAAAATGCTGTCAACATTCATAGGAAGGAGATGATTGAAAATACATCTTGTCAGGGAAGCTTCTTGGAAGAGGGAGAAGTTGAGCTGGATATTCAATTAGTGGTGAGACTGTGAATTCATGTGGGAGGTGGATTGCTCCCCATCCACATTTTATCATACTTAGTTACTTTACTATAAATTATTGGGCCAGGGACTGTCATAGCCAGCCCCCAAGATGTCCCCCAAAGGCCCTCGCTTCTTGGCATTCATACCCTTTGTGTAGAGACCCCCCCCCACCACATTACACCAGTTGGTCTGTGTGACCAACAGAATCAAAGAAAATGGTGATATGTCATATCTGAGATATGTTATAAAAGACTCTATGGCTTTTCCCTCTCCCTCTCTGATTGCTTGTTCAAGCCAATGGCCATGTGAGGGAGCCATCTTGGAAGCTGATTCTCCAGCCCCAGTCAAGCCTTCAGATGACTACAGCCCAGGCTAACAAATTGGCTGCAATCTCCTGAGAGACCCCATGCCAGAACCACTCAGCTATGCTGTTCCTGGATACCTGATCCCCAGAAACTGTGTGATTGAAATGTTTTTTTGTTTTAAACCATTAAGCTTGGGATAATTTTTTGCATAGAAATAAATAATACTAAACCCCAAGTGTAGCCTTTGGCCTTCACAAAGGTATCCAGCTTTAATATAAAACTGGTCAGAAAAATTTCAATCTCCTCTTCTGAAAACTCTGAGGCACAAGAAGAATTTAAGTGTTAACTAGAGAGACACTTTGTTGGCCACTAAGATATGTAGTGGAGTTAATGCAACTGCTATCCGCCTAAGCCAGGATACGAGTGAACACTGGTGGGAGATTGTTTTAAAACAATGCAGATAATTGAGGGGAACTGAAGATTGTTTGAGACTCTTCAGGTCTCCACATACTCTTCCAGATTAACAATAACAATAAAACAAAACAACTCAATAATAACTCCCATTTATTTAGAACTTAGTATGTTCTAGGCACTTCATGAATGCTTTACAAATAAAGAGCTGTCTTATTTCATCCTCAAATAATCCTATGAAATAAGTGCTGTTGCTCTCATTATTCATATGAATGTGGCAAACAAGATTTCATGCAGTGCCTCTCAAACAGAAATTGACCTTCCAAATCTCCCTGCAAAGGCAGATGTCACTGCCTCCATTTTGTAAGTGAACTGAGAGTCACACCGAATAACTAATCTTAAATACATCGTAAATAATTTTCTCTAGGGTATGCCATTAATAAGTCACTGAGCTAGAATTTGAATCCAAGAATTGATATAATCCAGAATTTCTATAACTGCGAATCTCCATTCTTCCCATGATGCCACATATAGCAAAAGCAATTGACTATCAATAAGGATGTCTATCGGAAGAAACATACAAACATACGAAATAATGTTAATAATAATGTGACGGTGACACCTGCCACAAGCCCAGTTCTGTTTCTGAGCAGGTTTGCAGCGAGACTCATTTTGATCAAAATATTTTGGCGATCGTTTTCCCTGCTCTTGTTTCTAGGTATTTTGGCATTTAGAATGGGATGGGGGATGGAGATCAAAAATTTTTCTCAAAATGACAGAAAATGGATCATTTGCATGGGAATGCCAGCTGGGGAGAAGGGAACATACGCTTGCATTCAGGAAAAGTTTCACAGGATGTAAAAAGAAACCATCTGCTTTTTCTTTTTGTTCTTGTTTAAGAACAGCTTGTGTTTGCAACTCACAATTTAAGACATGGTAATAACCTACAGGACTTTGTGAAGCATGAATCGTACTGCTTTTTTCCTCCTCGTTTTTTCCTACTTATTTTTTCACTCGGTGTTTGCAAAACGCAGAATGCAAAGAAGGTATTTGCATGTTGCAACTTGGATAATAAAATTCTTCTGATCGCGGCCTGAGTCTGCCTTTTTTTGGTGTTTTCTGGGCATTCCAGGATTCTGCGATGAAATCCAGCCAATATGAATCCAGCGTAATGCTCGACTTAGCTATAAGAAACACCCTAGGCTAAGACTGTGGCTCAGTGCACCTCCCGTTCATCCTATGCAGGGAACTGTTTCCGCGACCCTGCTTTATCTGCAGCAGCACCTGGTAGGGACTTGCAAATCGTTTTTGAAAAAAAAAAAAAAAGTTTTATATGTTTACTCTTCTCATTAGCATTCATCTCTGTGGCTTTCATGTGTGCCTTCTTCCCCTGCTGAAGTTTTCTTAATGATTCAGACTTCTCTACTGCTTATATGCAAACCATTGCAGGAGCTTACCATTTGCAGGCAGACAGACGGACTGGCAAGTGGAGTTTCCAGTGGGAAGGGCTCTAAAGATCTTTCTGGGTCAGCAGCTAGATAATATTGCAAAGGGGTAAAATCAATCAGACTACCTGGGTGAAGGTCCTGGCTCTCCCTTTACTAGCTCTGTGACCTCAGGCAAGCTACTTAACCTCTCTGGACCTTAGTTCTCTTATTTATAATATGGGAATAATAATACCCAGCTGGAAGAGTTTTAATGATGGTTCAGTAAGTAGAAAGTGCTCAGGACCAGACCTTGAAGCACTAATGGGAAGAACCAGGACCTGTGGCAGGAAATTCCCAAAATTTAATAGCACCGTATCTTGTCTTCCTACAAGATAAAACACTCCCATGCATAGACACATAGTGATGTGATGTACATAAACTTAAAAATGTGTGTATGTATATATAATTATGAAATTATATATTTGACATATATATAATTATACATACAATTAATGAAACACCTTTCCACTGGGGATTGTAAAGTCTACCCCAGAGTTTCTCAACCTCTGCCCTATTGACATTTTGAGCCAGATAAAATTTTGTCGTGGGCTGTCCTGGGCGCTGTAGGGTGTCTTGCAGCGTCCCTGGCCTCTACCCGATAGATGCCCGCAGCATTTTCGTCTCCTATTATGATAACTAGAAGTATTCCCAGATATTGTCAAATGCACCTTGGGAATCAAAATCACCTCACTTACCACCAAACTAACTGATCTTGCTCGTGTTTAAAATCTCCGGTTTCGACGATCCCAAATTGTGATGAGGAGAAAGCAAGGACTACGCAAGCATCTTCGGGCATCACAGTGCAGAAACGTCCGCTGGTTCTGTTTGTGTTTAGGCTTCGAGGAACAAATTCAAACTTCACTCTTTGTATGTGTGCCCCGTATGTGCCGATGTGCTAAATTTATTTGAAAGCAATCACTGCAAACTCATTAACTCCTCCCTTACATTAAGATATTATCTTTTTAATAGGTGCTGTATAGGGGAGCTCAGGCATGCACACCAGACTAGTGGATTCTCTTTAGAACTGGAAGTTTCTGGGGAAAAAAATGCAAGGGTTAAAACTATTTTGGGAGTGATTTTGAATTTTTTAATATTTTGATATTGCATTTTGGAAGTGGCAGCAAAGCCCTTATCAGTTTGTGAATATTAGCCCAGTGCATTCATTAGCCTTTTCTAGAGGTTTTAAAAAGCTCACATTCATCAAATAGTTTAAATATAGTTTAAATTATTCCCATGTATTCACATCTTTCCTAGTATCTAATTGACTCTTCCATCAAATTCAACAGATTTAAATGTAAAATTTTATTTTCTTTTGTTTTCTAACTTTCAAATGAACACTTTCTGCGATGTGAGCAAGAGACATGATTGCAGTCAAGACGGTAGGGGGTTTTCAGACTTTGACTGGGTCTCTCGGGCTGTGGGAGCAGAGCAACAATCGATGAAACAACAAATGGGCAACACCAACACAGACACGGCCAGTCGTGGGGACAGGACATGCCTCTCCTCAAGCTGGCCTCCTGGCCTGGCACCGGGCACCCCTGGATGGAGGGACATTCGTGCGGGTTACTGAGTCAAATGCGGCAAGGGAGGGTGGGAAAGCAGAGCCAGGCTGGTGGCTTGGAGACAGGGGCCGTGCAAGTTCAGGAAAAGAGCTAAAAAGGGAACTCCAGAGACGGATGACAGGGGCTATGACCTAGGGCAACACGAGGCCACGGTCTCAGCCTTGAAATCAGGAATTGAACGACAACGTCCCTCACTCAATGGCTGGATCTGGGATATCCCCTTTGCACAGACGTGGAATCTCAAATTGCCATTCAAAGACTGATGCTAGACTGGGCACTCAGAGGATTAGCTAAGGGCATATACAAAAGGGGTGTGTGTGTGTGATATCACAGAGTGAAAAAAAATAAAAATAAGATAATCTGTTCCACTCAAAGACTGTGTATGCTTCCCTAGTAAGTGCAAATGTGCTGAGTCAGAGTAGTTCTCAAACAAAGCATTTGAAGGCGTCTAGTGCCAAGGAAGCTGCAAGATAAATCATTAGAACAATTAAAATCCATCTGGAAAAACCCAGTGCAAGGCAGCAACTACCCCGAGTGTGTAACACGCACTGTGCATGGTGCCTTGCCCGCGCGGAGCCTCTGTTCTGATGACATTGCTTAAGAGACTCAAATCAGAAACTACGTCCGCAGGAAGGATAAGAAACTCCAAAACAGAAACAAGCAACAACAAAACAAGAAACATGGAAATTGAATAGAAATCTTAGAAATGAGAAGCGTCATCATTCAAATAAGGCATTCCATAAATGGCTAAATTCTGGAATGGATATTGTCAGAATTTGTTTTGCCAATCTAATACCGAGATTCACCCTGATACAGAAAAGGGTTTAAAACTACGAATGACCAATTAGATGTCATGAAGATTGAGAGGTTGCAAATATGTGAGTTAAAGAATAATTTTTAAAAAGGTTGAAAACATTCTTTTTATACAGATATAAAATGAACGTGTTCAAGATATAATTCGTTATTAACGAGGTGATCTGTAAAACGTTAGGACTGGCTTGAAGAAGAAATCAAAGAAGGACACATTTATATTGAGTAAAGGAATGTTGAAACTAATTTATGAATAGATGATGCAAACCAGGCGTTTTCCATGCAGAGTTGAGGGGCAAGTAAATTGAACCTCCCTGGTTAGAATTTTCCTATCTATGGACAAGAATTCTTTTGCATTACTGTTACTTACTTACAGTTTGTACTGTCATAAAAACAACTCAAAGGCAATGGAAGGCTAGCATCAGACAACCCAGAAGACAATGCTCAAAGCCGGGGGTGGGCAAACTGCACCTTGGGCCAAAGGCAGCCCTCAGTTTTATTGGAACACAGCCACGCCCACGTGTTTCTACATGTTGTCCGGGGCTGTTTGGACACTGCAGTGGTGGAAGTGAGTAGTTGCAAAGGGATCAAATGACCCACAAAGGTTAAACATAGTCACTACCCGGACCTTTACAGAAAGTAAGCCACTTCCTGTTCAGAGCAGTGCAGTTTTCCACTGAATCACATTTTCTCAACATGAATCATAGAGTGCTAAAAGAAAGGGATGGTAAAGAAGCAAAATTTAAGAAGAAGAACTGATGGGTTTTTTTCCCCCCTCGAATTGAAGTAAGATGTGTCCTTAAACCAATATTGCACTCTGAGAACAGATACATAAAATTAGATTTATCCAGACAGAGTAGAAAAATTATAAACATTAACAGAGGCAGGAAAAAAAAATTAAATGAGAATATATTCTGAATTAGAAATATAATGGAAAAGTACTTTACATGGTTATCGGATCTCATCTTTATAATTATTCTAGGACGAGGCACTGACATTGCTACAGGTTCTTAGCAACGAGCAAGTTGACATCAAAGTCACGCAGCTGGTCACTGGTAGATCTTGGGTTTTCTGGCTCAAAAAACACTGAGGTTTGGGCCCCTGTGTTTGCTCTTATAAAGAAATAGATTTTTAAAGGGTAACCCATGGTCCTTAATTAGGAAACACAGGAAGAGAAGTCAAGTAGCTGATTGAGTTCTGTAGAGACTTTCGCAGCTAAGAAATAGCAAATGTGAAGAACATCTGGCTAGAGGGAGCTTGCCCCAGATTCAAGAATTGGAAGTGACAGCTGGAGAATGGAACAAGTGGGGGGCAGTGCGAGATGGGGCTAAAGACCAGGTAAGGCTTTGCAGACTGTGCTAAGAATTTCATGTTATTCTAAGAGCCATGTGAAGATATTAAAGTTTTAAAAACAATGAGATAGGTGGGTGAAGTGATCTGATTAACATTTTGAAAAGAGCTTTTGGGCTGCAGAATCAGGAGTGGAGTGGAAATGGACCGGAATGGGTATGGGAGACCAATTAGAAGGATGCTGATATCTTACAGCCAAGATTATTATATGCCCAAAGGAAGCAGCTAGCCAAATAATGGTACAAACTCATAGTATTCAAACTGAAGCGGAAAAATTTAGGGTATGAGCATGAGTATTTCCACAGGGAATCTTGGTCCCTTTCTCTGGCATGGTCTTCCTCTTATGTTCTTCAGTATTTGGACTTACTAGCAGGTGCAATAAACTTCCATTGTTCTGGGTGCCTGAATTCGCATTGGAGGCTGATGCTGCGATGGAGTCGGCTTGTGTTCTGCAGGTGAGTGCTTATCTCCAGTATAGCACTTCTCACGTTGAATGGTAATGCCCAAAGTACGTCCGTCTTCCCAACTAAAAAGAACCTCTGGAGAACGAAGACTTTGTCTTATTTACCTTAGCGTCCCCACTGCCCAAAACTGCCGACCAAAAATAGTCATTCAATACAAGTTGTTGACTAAATGAATGGGATTCAATTATGTGGAACAGAGTGTTTTCTTCTGCCAATTTTAGCAGCTCTCTATTTACATGTTTCCAGACTGACGCTAATTCCCAGGTTCCTTAGGAACTAAAAACCTTCCGTAATAATGCTATTATTCATTTAAGCCACCGGTGTTTCTTGCATAAAATATACAGGCCAATATAAATGCCTTGAATAACACAAATGTGCTTGAATTCTGCTATAGGTATTAGTTCAGTGATAAATTAATAATGACGTTAATCCACAGCGTCTCATACTTTGGACTCTTGAAACATGTATTATTTGTTTATATTTTCCTCCACAACGTACTTTTTGTATGGCCCGGCCAAAACCTCTCTGGATCTCAATTTCCTCATCTCCAAACCGGAGATACTATGTATCCACTTTGACTGATTTTGTAAGGATAAATGAGAAAATATGAAGTATGTTCCTCATAGAGTAGGTATTAATCTATTATTTTTACACTTCATCTTTTGTTTCATGTTGGTTCTTGGTTCTCTATGTCCCCCTCATGCCATGGCTTACTTAACCGGCCAGGTCTCCTGTTTTCTTTTAACTTGCATTCCTGAACCTACTCCAGTATTTGCTCCGATCTTGCCTCTTATGCCTCCAGATAGAATGAAGTCCGAATACGTTGAATGAAGTCCATCTATCTTGAACACGTTGCTTTCAAAAGTGCCCCCCCCAATTTTCCCTTAAGAGAAGGCAGTTCAAATTTCTCTCATTTTTCTGACCCATCCATGGTTAGTTACCTCTTTTCTGCACCGCATACAAATCTGCAGATGGAAGAGAGCTCCTTCGTTTCCCCATCCTGTGATATCAGATGCACGGCCGTCCCGGGAGCTGGGCAGTACCAGCCTGCCGGCTAGCTGGAAACAATAGAGCCTTTTGTTGCAGGCACTGATTTGTAGGGTTGGCGTTTCTGAATTTAGGACGGGCAGATGCATTCATTACTTCCTCACCCTCCACGCCAATGGCTCTGCATTTTCTTTAATCATCCATTCTGTACGAGTTTCCACTCTCCCAATGTAATTTTAATAGGCTATTATTTTGAGTCCTAGGTGAGAATTTCTTACGCTGAAATTTCCAAAAGCAATTTTGTGCACTCTGGTTGGTTTCAATTGTCAGATGAAACCCCTTTTAAGGTAAACATTTTAATAAACAAAGTCTTTTCGCCTGGGTAGTAATGCTAAGTTGAAATGGATGCGTTAGCAATCCCTGCCTTTGTTCTCAGGGCTCAAACAGCTCATTTGGTGCATGATACGTCTTTGTTCTCCCAGTGTCATATGAAGGAGTTGGAAGGGCTCACGCTCCAAGTTGGAATTTGGGTATCTTTCTGTTCTGAATTCTCCTGGAATTTGTGTTTCTACTCACATTATCTCATAGACTTAGGCAAGACAGGAGGGAAGGAGCACTTCATACATCCTGGTAAACACAAACATGGGATCAAGGAGAAACTCGGCTAAGGTTGCTAATTGAAATTGTCTAGGGAAGGATTGCTCAAACTTTAATCTGTATAGGAATCACTTAGAGATCTTGTTCAAATTCAATTTCTGATTCAGTGGGTCTGTGGCCTCAGGTTCTCCGTGTTTAACACATGTTAAGATGCTCCCTGGGGTGTCAGTGCTGCTGGCCTATGGCTCTGGCTGCAGCTGTAAAGAGGTCCCCCCAGCTCTCCTTTCCATCGTGATTCTCGCCTTCATTATGCCACCAGGGGATGCCGATAAACAGCCAGGTTTGGGAACCGTATTAATGTCCTAGGGCTGCCGCAACAAATACCCAGAGACCAGGTGACTATAACAAGAGAAGCTTGTCCTCTAAGAGCTCTGGAGGCTAGAAGTTCACAGTGAAGTTCTCAGCAGGACTGTGCTCTCTCCGGAGGCTCTAAGGGAGATCCCGTGTTCCTTGTCTCTTCCAGCTTCTCATGCTTACCAGCATTCCTGGCTTGTGGGTGCTCACGCTACTCTCCACGTCTGTCCTCACACGGCCGTCTCTTCCTCTGCATGTCAGTCCTCTGCGTGTCTCTTTTAAGGATGCCTGTCATTGGATTTGGGGCAGTACTAGGGTTCTTTAGAGAAACAGAACCAATAGGAAATATATATATATATATAGCAAAGACCCTTTTTCCATTTAAGTTCATATTAACAGATTCTGGGAGGTTAGGACATGGACATGTCTTTTGGAAGGGCCACCGTTCAGCCTACCATAAGAATCACGTGATGAGGTGATCTTCACAATGTCTCATTCAGCCCAGGAATCCTACAATTCTAAATAGGAAAATTGCTCATTTTTAAAAATGGGAGTGTACAATGTTCATAGCAGCATTGTCCACAATAGCTAAATCGTGGAAGGAACCGAGATGCCCTTCAACAGATGACTGGATTAAGAAGTTGTGGTCCATATAAACAATGGAATATTACTCAGCTATCAGAAAGAACGAGTTCTCAACATTTGCTGCAACATGGATGGCACTGGAGGAGATAATGCTAAGTGAAATAAGTCAAGCAGAGAAAGACAATTATCATATGGTTTCTCTCATCTATGGAACATAAGAACTAGGAGGATCGGTAGGGGAAGAAAGGAATAAAGAAAGGGGAGGTAATCAGAAGGGGGAATGAACCATGAGAGACTATGGACTCTGAGAAACAAACTGAGGGCTTCAGAGGGGAGGGGGATGGGGGAACGGGATAGCCCGGTGATGGGTAGTAAGGAGGGCACGTATTGCATGGTGCATTGGGTGTTATACGCAACTAATGAGTCATCGAACTTTACATCAGAAACCAGGGATGTACTGTATGGTGACTAACATAATATAATAAAAAAAACATTAAAAATGGGAGTGTAATTGACATACAATATCCTGTTAGTTTCAGGTGTATATCATAGTGATTAGATATTTTCATACGTTTATGAAATGATCCCACAATGTCTAGTTACCATCTGTCACCATACAGAGTTGTTACAATATTGACTATATTCCCTCTGCTATACATCACATCCCCATGACTTCTTTATTTTACAGCTGGAAGTCTGTTACTCCTCTTAATCCCCTTCACCTGATTTGCGCAATCCCAAACTATCCCCCCTCTGGAAACTGACAGTTTGTTTCTAGTATCTATAAGTCTATTTTGTTTGGTTTGTTCATTTGTTTTTTAGATTCCACATATAAGGGAAGTCATATGGTGTTTGTCTTTCTCTTTCTGACTTATTTCAGTTAGCATAATGCCTTCTAGGCATATCCATGTTTTGCAAATGGCAAGATTTCATTCTTGAAAACTGCACTCTTAATGTAGAAACCAGGATGTTTTCGCCCTCTTAGATACCTGCGCTTTGTGAATGTCTGCAGAGGACAAGGGGAGACTGGCAAGGACTAGAATATATCCATACAAGTGCTAAATTGGAGAAACAAAAGCAAGTAAAGGACGAAGGTGGAGTTGAGACTAAGAGCCAAAGACAGCAGAAGCCAAAACAACCCTAAAGATACTGAGTATTTGCTTCCACTGGAGTCAACGTCTCTGCCGGCACTTCTCTGAAGGGCACACGGATCACCTGGGATGGGACTGGAGCGTCTGCATGGCTAGTAAGCCCCCAGGTGCTGTCAATGCTGCTCTTCCACAGACCATACTATAAGCAGCAAGGCCAAGAGGAACCTTTGGGTCGGCCAAGAACTGGAGGGACCATGTGCCTTCTTTTTGGCCTCCTTACAAAATTCAAGTATAATGTTTCCAAACTTCTGACTTTTCAAGAGAATCTGTATTTTTATACAAAATCTCTATATTTATCAGTGTTGGCAACTGATTCACAAAATTCAAAAACCACCAGTGAAACAAATAAAACTGTATTTTACAAATGACTGCCATTGCTCAGCCTCTGGCAGATGAGTCTTTTACGTCCCATTTGTAAATTGGGCCGATCTGTGACTCCTTTCGTATAAAATAGTAATTATTAAAAACATTGACGCTGATAAACTAAAGGATAAAAGAAAACCAACGTTTACTGTGAAGTGTTAAACTAGCTTGGATTCTGTTTTACACAGCTCTCCAAACGGGTAGCTGTTCAGAACACACCATGTCAAGAAGGAAATGAGACATTCCAAGGGCTATTAACTACTCCACCAGAGATCCTGGAAGATCAATGCAGTGTTATTTAGTGTCGATGTTTATTTAATTCTGGTGCAGAAGGGCAAATTTACCATGCTCAATGGTCCTCAAACTCACACTGGCTTACATGAGTGTGGCTTAATGACCCATTGACAGTAGACTATGGTGTTACCCTATAAAATAAATAGTGACAGGAGAGAGGACAGCCTGGAGTAGTTGATTTTAATATATTATACTAAAGAATATTTTTTGTTGTTGTTGGTAGAACTCAGAGTTAGCATGGTTTATCAGCTGATTTGTTTGATAGTACAAAGTCAAGCTGGTCGTGGTAATTGACATCCTCCCATCTTTCCCTGGTCATAATCTGCTAGGAGAGTAGATTAATGAATCCTACTTTGTTGAATCTTGCAAACAATGCTAAGTAATCTGTAAACAGCTGAACGGTATAGCTTAGGTGTCTCTGTAAGAATCTTGCTATCCCTTCCCATATTTGATTTAGAGCTTGAGATTTTGAAAGCTACATGTATTAAAAATTTTTTTAAATAATAAAAGCTACAGACATTGATATAAATGCAACATCACAAGGGATGTATAATACACAGTTGCCAAAGGTGCAGGAAATATCGCAATCATGTCGGGGAACTCTCCATGGGAAATCAGAGAGCCATTACAGAGCATTTCACCATAATGGAGTCTAGAGAATGTGATTTTACTGGAGGAAGAAACTGTATCATAATACACTCAGATATTATAGCTTTATTATATGAAGCTTAGAGCCACTCCGAATGTTCCTGAAAAGCCCTGCAAAAGTATCCTACCCATAGCAAAGAGATCACTTATGCTCTGCAGAGCTCAGAAGTGACCCAGCTTCAAGATCCGTGGTTGAACTCAGGCTCTGTGAACTTTACAAGGATGTCTGAGTGAGAGATTGAAATACAGAAATAATTTTGGCTTTATTTTTTACCCTACGTGGCTGTTTCCAAGAAGAGTTTTGTTTGTTTGTTTTTTAAACAAGTAAGAAGTAAGGGAAAAAATCTCATCAGAAAACCCAGTAGGCAACCTGTGAAGTTTAACATAAAACACAACAAAACAAAAACAAATAAACAAGTGGAAAAGGACAGGCCAAAGCACATGGTCCTGTTGACCTGAGCAGCTTACTGTGAGCTGCCAATGTTATAAGCCTGCTACTTTCACTAGATTGATAGTGGCTTCCTGGAAGCCTGATTTAGGAGTAAGTCTGAGGCTGATTGTTAGTTCCCTGGGAAAGAGTGCCATGATTGATTAGCAATGTCTGCCTCGAGCACAGGAAGGAAGTATAGGCAACATATATGCCATATATTTGCATAGATGTTTTGTATTAATGCTTGAAGGGATTCTTTTACTTGAAGCTTATAAAGAAAAGTACAAAGATAGATTGAGAATGCCTGAACCCTCTCTATTGAAAGAAAACTAAATATAATTTATTAGACAAATGACAATAAATATGATGTACACAGACCACATGGAAAAAACAAAAACTGATTCTTGACATTGGCGATGGGTAAATTTCAGATCTTTGCATATATGCTGTGAAAATCCCATAGGAGCAGTTCATGAGAGTTAGTACATTTGAATAGCACCGGCGTGAGGATGCTGAGCGGGTGACTGGGGCCATCCACCTAGCCAGGTGACTTGGTCTTGCATATCAATGATCATCATGTAAATCAGGCTTCTGAAAATGCACAGTGTACTTCAGGTTATGAAGTTTCAATGCCACTCTCTGCGGTAGGCAGAATGATGCCTAAGGTGCCCACACCCTAATCCCTGGGAACCTATGAATATGTATGGTAGGTAGCGAAAAGGACTTGGTAGATTTTAAAAGTGGAAGATTATCTGGGATTATCTGGGATTATCCAGATAGGCTTAATATCACCACATGAGCCCTTAAAAGCAGAGATCTTTTTCTGGTTGAAGGCAGAGAGATGCAAGAGGGGACAGCAGAGAGATCTGGAGCAAGAGGACTCAGCCTGCTGCCTGCTAGAAGGGGCCAAGGGGGAAGCATGAGAAGGAGTGTGAAAGCTTCTAGGAGCAAACAGCAGTCCCCACCTGACAGCCAGCAGGAACGGGGGACCTACAACCACAAAGAACTACATTCAGCCAATAACCTGAATGAGCCTGAAAGTGAATCCTCCTCAGGACTTCCAGGTAAGAGTCTCGTATGCCTGACACCTTCATTTCAGTCTTGTGAAACTAGGTAGAAGACACACCTGAGCCATTTTGTGCCCAGACTTCTGACCCTGGAACTATGCATAATAAATAGCTGTTGTTTTAAGCTGCTGGGATTGCAGTACTCTGTTACAACAGCAATAGAAAATGAATATACTTTCAAATAGTTGAAGCTGATATTTGAAGGTCTTAAGTATCAAAGATGTTATATTAGGGAATATAACACCTATAGTCGATAAACCCTAAATCTTAGTGGCTTCATACCATACATTTTCTCACTCATGTCATGGCCAAGTGCGGGTCAGTAGATTCTTCTGGATGGCTCCTCTTGAAAGGAGAATCCCAAGGGTGGGGCCATCATCTCCAGAACTTGGAATTCCTAAATACTGCAGAGAAGAAACAACAGTGTGCCCAGTCGTGCAGGCCTATAACGGTGACATTGCTTCCTAGAGGAATATTTCTATACCTCACTGGCTAGAAACCAGTCGCTTGACTCCAACCCACAAAGAAGAATGGGAAATTTGGGGTTTTTTGTGTCTGTGGTTGGTGAGCATTGAGCCAATCTCTGCCACAAGTATATTCTTTTTAGAATCGGGCTCCTTCATTAACTAGCAATCGCCCTTGATGAGGGAAGCAATGAAATATATACCTGGATTTGAATAAAGGAGTTACTTTTCTTCTGGTTTGTTGGAAGTCATTTATTTACTATCATTCTGATCATTCATTATTTGCTAATTCTTGAAATTTTCCCAGGAAAATTTTCTCTGCTACCTTATCAATGTTGACATTGCTGCTGTGTTCCTTCGAACTCAATTCTACTGAAGAACATTCTTGGCTTCCTTATCCACAAATTCCTTCACACTTTTAAAAAAGATGTTCTTTAGAGAGTTTTAGGTGCTCATCAAAATTGAAAGAAAAGTGCAGAGGTTTCCTATATATGGCTAGGGTTCCCCACGCATGCATGGTCTCCGCCATCACCAACATTCTCCACCAGAATGGCACACTTGTTACAATCAATAAACCTACACTGACCCGTCGAAATAACCCAAAGTCCACAGTTTACCTTAGGGCTCGCTCTTGCTGTTGTACATTCTATGGATTTGGACAAATGTATAATGACATGTATCCATCATGATAGCATCATGTATAGGTTTTTCACTGACTTAAAAATCCTCTGTGCTCCACCTCCTTGTCCCGCACCCAACCACTAGCAACCACTGATCATTTTACCGTCTCTACAGGTTTGCCTTGCCTAGGATTTCATAGAGTTGATCATATATGATCAACCTGCCTTTTCAGATTGGCTTCTTCTACTTCGTAATATGCATCAAGTTTCCTCCATGTCTTTTCATGACTTGATAGCATTTTTTAAGAGAGATGTACCACAGTTTTTCCATTTACCTGTTCAATGACACCATCTTGGTTGATTCCAAATGTTGGAAATTACAAAGAAAGCTGCTATAAACATCCATGTAGAGGTTTTATGTGGACATGTTTTCAGTTTCTTTGGATAAATGCAAAGGAGCATGATTGTTGGATGAAAAAATCAGTTCTTTCCAACCTGATCTAGGATTACTATGCAATCACAATCAAAATCCAAGCAACTTATTTTCTGAATTCTGGAGTTTAAATGGAGAGGCAAAAGATCCAGAATACTTAACACAATACTGAAAGAGAAGAAAAAGTTGAGGGACTGACATTACCCAACTTTGAAACTTACTATAAAGCTACAGTGATCAAGACAGAGTTTGGTAAAAGAATAGACAGACAGATCAATGGAACAAAACCGAGAGCCTAGAAACAGGCCCACATAAATGTAGTCAATTGATCTTTGACAAAGGAGCAAAGTCCCAGTATCACTGGGACAGAGATAGTGTTTTGATCAACGGTGCTGGAACAACTAAATATTCACGTGCAAATCGTCATCACCATCACCATCATCATCACCATCATCATCAGACCTTACACCCTTCACAAAAATTAGCTCAAAGTGGATCACAGACCTAAATGTAAAGTGCAAAACTCTAGCCCCCTTGAAGGTAACATAGGGGAAGACCTAGATTACCAGGGGCATGGTGCTACCTTTCTAGAGATAAAACCAGGGTCATGATCCATAAAGAAACACAGGATAGACTGAACTTCATGGAAATTAAAAACTTCTCTGTGAGAGACATTGTCAAGGGAAAGAGAAGATAAGCCACAGCTGGGAGAAAGTATTTTCAAAGACACATCTGATAAAGGATTAGTATCCAAAATACACAAGGAACATGTAAACTCAGTAAGGAAAAAAATAGGCCAAGATCTTAGCAGGCCCTCACCAAAACGATGTTCCACATCATATGTCATCAGGGAAATGCAGATTAAATCAACAATGAGACACCACCACACACCTATTGGAAGGGCCAAAATCCAGAACGCTGACAACACTAAATGCTGGTGAGGATGTGGAGCAACGGGAACTCTTGTTCATTTGCTGGTGGGAATGCAAATGATACAGCCATTTGGGAATATGTTTGGGCTGCTTCTTACAAAACTGGACATACATTTACCCTTCTTTCTTTTTAAATGTTAGCCTTCACCAGCTGCTTTTTTCCGTATGGTGCTCTCCGGTCAGAGTTTCTCTTTTTGCTTTCTGTCTCTCTGACTTTGTGCTTGCTGGTGGAGGGGAGGGACTGGGAGCAGAACACTTCCTTTAACCCTGCACTTCCCTCTCGCCCTGCTTTTGAGGTGGAGATAACAGTTTCCTGGCTGGTAGAACATAAAATAGCATCCATCACTGCAGAGAAGTGATCACGTCTGACAATTTCTGTCACTATTTTCTTCTCCTTCTCTCTACTCTCCTCCTCATGCGGTTGTCTGGGCTGTTTCTTTCTCATCCTGTATGCTTTCAAAGGACAGTCTGCAGTAATACCAGGGAACCAGTGTGTCTGATCTTACCCTTCCTGGAGTTTTTAATAATTTAATAGATTTCGTACATTCATTGCCTACTGCAGGGTTTCTCATCCTCAGCACTAATGCTATGCTGAGTAAGTGTGTGTGTGTGTGTGTGTGTGTGTGTGTGTGTGTCCCGTACAGGGTAGGATATTTTGCAGCATCCCTGGAGTCTATTAGATACCAAAAATAGTCCTGAGCTGTGACAACCAAAAATATCCCTAGATATTGCCAAATGCTACCTGGGGGAAAAATCAGCCCCAGTCGAGAACCACTGATCTACTGTAAAGCTCCCAGTCAGTTGGGCTTATTTCACTTATCTTCGGATCCTATTTTTAAGTAGACCACCATTCCCTCTCCAAGTGAGCTCATTCAAAGCAAAGCACATTCTAGCCTCAGTTTCACGATGAAGGCAAAAAATTGTGCTTTCTGTGGGGAAGTCCTACTCATAGTCAGCAGATTGGGACACAGTGAAGCCTTTCTCCAACTTTGAAAAGCCTAATTAAACCAGCAGATTCAGCTGGACGATTTGTAGTTGTTAGTGATCACTTCCAGCGCTCTTGTACTCACAGCCAAAAAGAACTTGAGCAAACATGGCCATATCCTGCCCAGAGGACTGCATTCTGAAAGGCCTGCTGTGGCATCGGTCCTGTGTCTCTGTGTCCCAAAGTGTGATCCTCACAGGCTTTAGTACACAAGATGATCTTAGGCGGCACAACGTACACCATTCAACTCCACGGGATATGTGTTTGTCTTAATAATATATTGTACCGTGGGGACACAACCAGCACACCAAACTTAGAGTTCAGGTTTTCTTTAAAATAAAAGTATGCAGGTATGTATAGAGGTACAAAAAGTGAGCTGATTTAAGGAAAGTAATAGGACAGGGTATATACATATGTATACTTTCCTATTGTTACTGTAACAAATTATCACTACTCAGTGACTGAAAACAGCACAATTTTACTATCTTGCCATTCTGGAAGTCAGAAGTCCACAATGGATCTTGTGGGATAAAACCAAGGTATTGGCAGAGCTCTGGGAGAATCCCTTCCTCTTTCCTCACCTTTTCCATCTTCTGGAGGTGCCCCCATTCCTTTGCTTGGTGATCCCTTCCTCCCTCTTCAAGGGCATTGCTCCAACCTCTGCTTCTCACATCATTTTTCCTCTTCCTGACTTCCATCCTCTTGCCTCTGTCTGATTACCTTGGTTCACCTGGATAATGTAGGATAATCTTCCAAACGGAAATCCTTAATTTAATTGCATCTCAAAGTCCCTCTTGCCATGTAAAGTAACATATTCACAAATCCTTGGGATTAAGACATAGACATCTTTGTGGGGAAGGGCATTATTCAGCACATCACAACATATAAAGACAAATTGTCAAGGTGATATAGGACTAAATGAATGGCATTTGGGGAACCCTGTTTTAGTTCACACTTCCTTTGTAGCAAATCACCCCAAAACTCAGTGGCTAAGACATACTTACTATCTCACAGTTTCTGTGGGGCAGGAATCTGGTAGCACCTCAGTTGGGTTCTGGGTCTCAGAGTATCTCTCAAGGCTACACTCAAGGTGTTACCTGGGACCACAGTCATCTCAAGGTTCAACTGGGATACAGTCTGCTTCCAAGTTCACTCATGGTTGTGGGTGGGATTCAATTCCTTGTGGTTCAAGTGAGGTCTTAGTTCCTGATGAGCTGCTGGCTGGAGGTCCTCCTCCTGGCCTCATGGGCCTCTCAATGGGCAGCTGGCAACTTTGTCTTCATTCAAGTGATCGAGCAAAAGACTGAGAGAACATGAGCAAGATGGGAGTCAGTTTCTATAACCTGATTCCAGAAGTGACATCCCCTCACTTGTGCCAAATTCTCTTCATTAGCTCCGGCTTTAGGTCCAGCCTGAGCTCTGCAGAAGGGGGTCACACAGAGCATGAATCCAGGTAGTAGGAACATTGGCATTTCAGAACCTTCCTCTATACTTGTCTTAGGTCCTAATTTTTCTGCTAACCTACTTGATATGAAACTCTGCTCTTTAGCAGAAAAGTGACTACTCTATAGATTTGCTTTCCTCCAGGAATCTGGGAGGCCCCACCTCTCTTTTCAGTGTCTCAACTATGAAGATTTACATTGGCATTGGCCCTCTTGGTTTCCCTTGGGGTTGTGGACCCTTTCCTTGTGTGCCCTTCCCTGTTTCCAAATATCCTCCTTTGTGTTCCCACTAGATTCCTAAATCAATGATTGTCTTTAGAAAAGTTAATGCCGTAGATTGTTTAAGAAGACTCATGTACAAGGGGAAAAAACCCACATAAATACATTTTCTTAAATGAAACGCAAATCTGAGCTCCTGATTTTTAGGGTGTTGGGCAATTCAGTCTCAGAAATGTTTTGGGCAGGAATAAATCTCTCCACCTCTATTTAATGAATCAGATTCTTAAATATCTGTATCTTTCTCCATTACTTCATCTCTCTGTCTGTCCTTCAATGTCCCAATCCCCTTTCTAACAACCTTCTGGATTTTATTCTGACAATTGAGGGTTTTTGAAAAATGCATGTTCTACAACTCGTTAATTTACGTTCTGATTTGTGTGAAGTCTAAAATAGTCAAAGGATAAAAAAAATAATAAAATAGTCAAAGGAGTCTGGCTCTTTTATGAAACCAGATGGTAAAAAGGATTGGAGAATGTTCCTTACAAAGTGTGAGGGTCAGTTAATTTCTGTCTCTGTCTATTATGATGCACTGGAGATAACCCTCATGAATTTAATTTGGTGACCTTTTGCAGCTGTCAGGCCTCAATAATTTTTACCTGTTTTGATATTCCCTCAAATTGCTGAGGACATTATAACATAAAGAGCTAGTGAATATGCATAAATCTGTGGGATATTGCGCAGTGGTTTATAAGGGTGGAAGAGCATGGAAGGCGGGTCCTGTCCTCTGCCCCCTGGAGGGATCACAGTCCTTGGTGATAAAGTGAGTTTGTACATAAACAGTGCTTTTTTCCTCCCATTTGCTTTGATTCATATTTACTAATAATAACCAATTATCCTGAAAATTCAAAGAGCTTTAAAAGAAGAGCATACAACATTTTTTATTTGTCAAAGGGGAACGTGGGTTTAAAAAATAATTGTGGGGGCGCCTGGGTGGCACAGCGGTTAAGCGTCTGCCTTCGGCTCAGGGCGTGATCCCAGCATTATGGGATCGAGCCCCATATCAGGCTCCTCCATTATGAGCCTGCTTCTTCCTCTCCCACTCCCCCTGCTTGTGTTCCCTCTCTCGCCGGCTGTCTCTATCTCTGTCAAAAAAATAAATAAAATCTTTAAAAAAAAATTGTGAATCTATGTTCTTGCTAGTGGTCTTTGAGTCCAATACTAGGCACACATCAAGCTCCTTCTACATTTCAGGGGGCAACTACCAAAATGGCAGAACCATTCTATAACCTTCTTCATGGCTTGCTATCTTCCGCCCCAGCCCCTCATGAAGAATTTCACGTTTTAAACTATTGAATTTTCCTCGATATAAAATAAATGTAGAAATTAGTATGAGGAAGGCAAAGAAAACATTGCATTTTTATTGCACTCTAAATATTTTACAATTTTTTTTTATAATCTTGTAGAATGGCTCCATAGATCATTTTGTAAAAATGACTTTCCTGGCAAATTTCAAATCAAGATGGGAGTGTCTTATTTTCAAAGTGATCATTTGTACCTAGACTACTCTCTACTGTGTTAAACAGCCCTAGTGAAAAATGATATTACTGTTTTATACTAACAAATGTGGTTTTTACCTGAGTAAGACATTAAACAAAAATGAAAAAGGCCTGCCCCGGAGTCGAAACACCATTTTCTTGAAATAGTGACTTCTTGGTTTTTTGCTGAACAGAGTATATATTATACTCAAATCAGTGGCCAAAATCTTGAAATCATCTTGAAGCTCCTCAGTATTCCAGTCAAAAGACAAAACAAAGCAACCACAAAAGCCACAACAATAAACAACAACAAAAGTAAACATGAACTGTGACCATTTTAGAAAACGGTCAATGTCTGGTGCCTTCAGGGAAACTGTTTCGTATGGAAATTGAGAAAATCAGTTCTCTGACATTCACGCTGTCTTGGAGGCATTTTGTGCCTGTGAATAACCCCTGTTGGAGATGGTCTGCCACCTTCCTGGGGTAGATGACATTTCATTGTCTAAGGACAGGGGCTGCTGCTGCTGCTCATTCAGGGACATCTGCTGAGGCCAGTGGAGAACTGGAAACAAACCTGCTCGAGTCTCCCAAGTATCCCGAACTCGCTGCTGAATTCTTCCCTTGCTCACCCTCCCTTTCTTTTACTTTTCATTTTTTATTTTGTTTTATGTTACTTTATCTAATCTAACTCTATTTTATTCTAATTTCTTCTTGTCCCCCAACTCCTCCCCCCAAAATCTTCTTCAGACAGTGAACCTTGGTTAACATCTTAAAAGGTTTGCAAACACAGCATTTTGGGATTGCACCAATGGTGCCCATCATGGAGGCACAAAAACAGGCCCTATCTCCCGACTGTGGGTTCCCACTCATGACACCAATTGCTGCCTGTGCTTGTGCATCAAGAGCATGTCCCCAGTATTCCTTGTCCTACGAGACCCTGGATCTGCTTTAATGGAGAGTCACTGGTCTTCATTGCTCCCTGAGGTGCAGGAACCAAGAATAAAGATTTTACCCTCAATATGAATCACTTAAATCAGTTTTTTTGATACCAGTATTTCTCCTTTCCATTCTCTGATCTTGATTATAGATCTGCAACCTATTATCGTTTAATGTGTACATGCGTTTAGAAGTAAATATGACTACAAAACAAATAAATATGACTAACGGCATCTTTTCTCAAAAACAATTTAGTTCGATCTATTGATTTTCTTAGTCATCTGAAAATCAGTGTATCAATGTCACATTTCATTCTTAACTTTGACATTTCCTTTCTAGCTTAGGCTTAAGTGCATCTTTCCTGAGCAATCTACCGTTTCTGCTTCCAAATCACCTCAATAACAATACAATAGAGTCAGTATGAACTAATCCATTGTAAATAGGTCAAGTCATGTTTTTAAAATTAATTTAAACCCATCGGACTTTAAACGTTGCAGTAATTATTGCCATTTGTATTTATGATTATTTATGTGTTACACACCTCTCTTCCGGAGGGAAGAGACCATAGTATTTATCTTTGCATCTTCAGTATTTCACATTCCAGAGGCATTTTATTAAATGAATAGCTGAAAGTAGTATCCAAAATGACTATGAGAACTTTCTTACAGAGGAATCGGGTTTAGTAGCTCTGATCTAAAAAGATAATATTTATTCTGTGCTTACTATATGTTAAATACATTTTTGCCTTTATCTACCAACAAACTCATGAGGTAAATCCATAATTATCCCCATGTACTGAGAGGTAAGTCACAGCTAGTAAGTGGCATTGCCATGATTAATTTGGATCTCAACTGCTATGCTCTATCGTTTCTAAATAAAAGTGGAAATTCTTATTTCCATTCTCTGGTAGCAGGCTCTGACCTAGGAGTGTCACATACTCAAAGGAAAATTCCTCTGGGGTATTTATGTGCAGACTCAAGTATTTGACACCTGACCCTCTCCAAATTTCAGAAGCATTTATAGTTTTTCTCTTTTTTGAAGGAGAGAGGAAGACAGGGGGAGAGACAGCAAGACACAGTGACAGAGACAGAGAGAGAACATATTTGTTTGTGTCTCTAATGCACCATCGAGGTACCACCCACCTTGGATATCCGGCCCATTGTCACAAGGTCCTCTCCACTAGGTGAAGTAGTGACTTCACTGGATTTATATTTTAAAGGGATCCCCTGTTTCCCTCTGTGCACTGGAGGGAGCAAAGGCAGGACCAGTTGGTAGGCTTTCTCAGTCATCCAAGAGAGAGACTGTGATGGTTTGGCCAGAATGCAATCAGTAAAGGTGGTGAGGAACGCATGGAGGATGGACATAATTCGAAGGTAGAACTGGCAGGATTGGATATGGGACATAGGAAAAACATTTTTTTTTTTTTTTTTTGTGCTAAAGCAACTGGGAGGATGGTTTGTCCTTACTGATATGGGAAGACAAAACGATGCACAGAATCTGGGGGAGAAAGACCAGGAGTTTCATTTTTACATGTTAAATTTGAAATTCCTACCAAGTCAGCAAGTGGAAATCTTTTAGAGTAGACAGCTGGATAGAAGTATCTGTTCTAGGGAAAAAAGTCTAGGCCACAAATATAATTCAGGGAATGTGTAGATTATATTTAAATTTCTAAGATTTGATGATATCCTGTTGGGAATGACTGTAGAGAATGAGTCTGCAGACTGAGTGCTGGGGTCCACTAACATTAGACTGTAGGGAGGGAATGCATCGTCCACAAGGACAATAAGGACTAGCAGTCAGTGAAGAAGGAGGGAAAACAGGAGAAGGTGTTCTAGAACTGAAGTGAAGTCTATGGCCATACCACCCTGAATGCGCCTGATCTCGTCTAGAACTCAAGCGAAGAACAGGTTTCAGGGAGGATAAAGTGACCTACAGAATGAGATTCTACCTTCGTAGCTTGCTTCTGGAGGCCACTGTATTGAAAACACATGCTGGAAAAGAAAGTTAACAGTTATGTTACTTTCCTATAAAAGGGAAAGGATCTCGGGTGGCAATTCAGGAGAGAGTCTGACATATGTTAAGAGCTAACTGTCCTCTTAACAGAGAGACATGTACAACTATAAATAGGTCTTTGACCATGACTATGACCAGGACTCTAAGTATTATTTTATCCATGTCTGTGTCTCTATGGAGGAATGCAAACTCTTAGCCACAGAGAACTAAATAGAAAACTTTTTTTCAGAGTTTGAATATGGTAAGTAACAAGGAACATACAGGCCTCTCCCAATGACCCACAATATCTTCCCTAGGATATTTTCCAGGACACATAATTCCAACCTGGAATATCATGCATTCATTCATTTTAGCAATTTCCCTTCTGTCTAGCAACAGACCTGTCTTGGAGTAAATGAGTGAAGAAGCTCTCACAGGATGGATAAAGATTAATTGAAATTTTGGTTTAAGCTGTCTAGGTAGACAGTGTTTAATGAAAGGATGCTTGGTAAGTATTTGTTGAATTTTATTGCCTGAAAAGCATAAAAGAAATGGCGAGGACTATACCAGCAGCATAAGTGTGCTGGTCTTCTGTATCTCAATGTGGCTAAGAAACAAATTGGAGGACCCTTAATCAAAACTCCATCGTCATTTGTGATGCTTTCCAGACATGTCAAAATGTTTTCCTTATAATTTTTTTTTCCTGAAGGGATGAATGCATTTTTTTTCTTATAAAAAATAGCATTAAAAAATCACTAAATGTTTTAAACAGCAGCATGGAATAGAAAAAAGAGCCCAGGTCCTTGGGCACAAACTATTTTCAATGTTATACAGAGAAGTCTTTCACATCCTGATACTCAGAAAATGAACGACTCCAAAGAGCACGTAGAATTGTGCTATAGGGCTGCGTGAAGCTCCTTGGAACTTGTAACCAACCCACACGTTTTTATTGGCTCCATAACAATACACAAGTCAATAAGAGAAGGGTGATTCAGCAGCCAATCCAAACCCAAACGACAGGAGCCTTCAGAACAAACAGCCCAAGCAAAGCGACATGAATGCTGCTCTGAAACAATAAATACTAGCTCTGTCACTGCTTAACTGCTTCAAAGTGCCATATTCTCTCTGGCTGTCACCTCGGAAGACCTCTGAAAGAAGGAGAGAAAAACACCTCAACAGATTCCTTTTTGTTGTTGTTGTTGTTGCTTGGTTTTTGCTTTTGTTTTTAGGGAGGAAGAGGGGCAGAGAGAGAGGGAGAGAGAGAATCTAAACCAGACTCCATGCCCAGCGTGGAGCCTGACGTGGGGCTCAATTTCACGATCCTGGGATCACGACCTGAGCTGAAATCCAGAGTTGGATGCTTAACTGACAGAGCCACCCAGGCGCCCCTCTGTGGATTCCATTTTACTGGCAGCTGTAAGTTCACACTGCCTCGAACTTCCTCGAACTTCAGAGGGGTCCCTGCCGGCACTTCTGTAGCTGTTCCTTATGGATGGAATCGCGGCTACTCTAAACTGCAAGGGGGTCTGCATTTCTCTCCCAGGCCATTCTGATTCTCCACATCTGTGTGTGTAAAGGTGAAGCATACCCTGAAAAAGCATACCCTGAAAAGCCAAAGAAATACCTTGTTTCCTTCTAGTCCACAATTAGATTTTTTTCCAATCTTGACCTCCAATCCAAGGACAAAATTTTTAAAAAAATTTCCCCTTTTTTGTAACTTCAGTAAAGATCAATTGCAAATGCATTTGTGAGGTTAAACCCTGGTCAGTCACTGAAGTGATTACTTTACCGCGAAGAAAATTATATGAAAGTAAACATAGAAGATTTAAAATGAGAAGAAGTATATTGTGATATATATACATATTTGGGGGTGGGGATAAACTGCTGTCTTTAATGGGTTAAGACTTGATAGTCTTATGGGGCGGGCACCTGGGTGGCTCAGTTGGTTAAGCGTTTGCCTTTGGCTCAGGTCATGATCCCTGGGTCCTGGGATCAAGCCCCACATTGGGCTCCCTGTTCAGCAGAAAGCCTGCTTCTCCCTCTGCCTGCCTCTCCCCATGCTTGTGCTCTCTTTCTCTGACAAATAAATAAATAAAATCTTTATAAAAAAGAAATACATAAAAAAAAAGACTCGATGGTCTTAGACCATAGCTCTCCCGAGTTTATTTTGAACATTTTTAAAGGAAATAATTCATCCATATACCCTCCATTCCTAAATCATCATGGTGAAATGTCTGTTGTAATTTAGAAATGATAGTTTCAGTTTAACAGACCATATTCCTCCCTTTCTGTTACCCCGAATTCTCTTGTTCACTATTCAGAGCTCCATTTATTTCTTTCATCACCTATTTTGGATAATATTTTAATTCCTAAAGACATGAAATGTCTCAAATATGTTGTCTGCTCTGTAGTTAGGATTTAAGAGGCAGTTAGACCCAGGCAAAATAAGTTCTTAAAAGAATATAAGCTGTAAAGAAGAAGAAGAGAGAAGAAGAAGTAGAAAAAAAAAAAAGAAACTAATTGTGATTAATTTCTTAGTGGTGGAAAATCACAACAGTCAAGACAATTTTTCAAAGTGTTTTTGGCCAGTGTAGAAACAGCCCCCATTATCTTGGCAACTGACTCTGTTATCAAGCTACCCACAGGGAAAATATTCAATTTTCCTGACCCTGGTCGCTTTATTAAAAAACAAACAAATAACAACAACAAAAAACCCCAAAACAACCTAACCTGAGTCAAGTACCTGCTTGACTTTTGAAGCTCGAATCTTCTAAATCCTTTTAAACCTGCTGTTACAGAGGAAACACACAGCAACATGCATTTCACAAATAAACTAAACCTAATCATCGAGGGTCTCGTGCGGTGACAATGTGGCTTCAAGGTGAAATGTGAATGCCACCCTGGATGTGGGTGGTCCTCTGGCTCCCAGACCAGGAAGACATCATGGGAGTGCCTGACATCTTTCTCTTTCTTGATGTCTACGCAATATATTTGTAATGAAATGGCTTTTGTTGTTGTCAGAGAACTTGTTATAAATATTATCAGACAATAGAGTCAGCCCTTAACTAACTGCTTAGCAAGATTTGACTTTAGACTGTTCTTTAAAAAAAAAAAATTATTTGGGGCGCCTGGGTGGCTCAGTTGGTTGGGCATCCGACTCTTGGTTTTGGCTTGGGTTGTCATCTTTGGGTTGTGGGATCGGGCCCCACATCAGACTCTGTGCTCAGTGCGGAGTCTGCTTGTCCCTTTCCCTCTGCTCCTCCCCCGGCTTGTGCTCTCTCTCCTTCTCTCAAATAAATAAATAAATAAAATCTTAAAAAAAATTCCTTACTATGTCTAGAGTCCAACCTCCGTTTATAATGCAATTTCCACCCCCTAATGGAGCAAAGAGCCTCAGGGTATGCAACATGCATGGTGACATTTAATATTAACGTAAATCACAGAGCAAAGATGATGCTGTGGGTAATTCTCTCTAATTATGTTCCTCTGGACTCCGAGGCATCCTTTAGAAGACACACCATTGAAATGGGAGAGGTACCGGTGTTTCGACAATGTAATTACATAGAAGGCTTTTCCAATGCAAAGACTTACTGCCAATTCTAAAGAGCTTTATAATCTTTAAATGATGTGTTTATTTTGGAAAATAAATAAACTGAATGGTGACTTTTGGAACAGGAGATTGTGGCAAACTAAACATGGTGGGAATGCAAAGTGGAAATTTTTAGAAAGCCTAAATTTCTTAATCAAATAGACAAATGCCATTCAGAGATTATAAATGTTATATACAAGTATTGGCAGCATGAAGGGATGTTTGGAATGGTTGTAAACCCAGATTATTCTGCTTGAGGCCCCACTCCCCCTCAAGCCACCTAATGTAAAATTAAAATCTAAGCATAATACAACTTGCAAAATGTAATTTTATGGCAATACAAGCAACTATAATTTAGAGTTAACTCACGGAAAAAAGAAAACAACTATAAGGTGGGGAAGGGCAGCTCATTTGAAGAGAGAGTCAGAGTTTAGAGTGTCTAGTTCTAAATCCCAGGGGTCAATTTTCTTTGGCATAAATGCTAAATTGGTGAAAAGCATTGGCTTTAGAACATTGGTGTTAGTGATGAGCAATAGATGATGTATCGTTAATTAAGCACTTCCTTCTTGCAGACTTTAACATTATTTGTTCAAACATAAACCAATATTTCATATTATTTTTTTGCTTAAAAGATAAGAAAAGGGGCTTTAGCAATATTAATAAGTAGCCCGAGCCATATAATTAGTGATGAATAAATACAAAAGTCAAAGTCAGGTCTTTCCTGCCAACTCTGTACTGTTTTGCCTCACCGCTAAGCCCGCTGAGTATCTGCCACGATACTGGAAGAGCTTTGGACAGGTGCAAACATAAACCTCCTTGAGATAGATCGAGATGTCTGCCTCATTTTTAATTGTTTAAATTCTACTTACCAACCATCTTACACAAGATTTGGGAGAGGATGGGAAATAATTTGACATTATTCTTAGAGAAAATACTTCACTGCGTGTTGAGCCAGTAACACATTAGAATGCAGATTTCTGTCTCAAAACGGGATATTCTGAGTGGAACTATAGTGAGATCCTAGTGGTGGATATTCATAAAATGGTAAGAAATTGCGATGATTGTTTACCAAGTAAAACAGTAGAATTCTCTTTGTGTGCCCTAAAAACACTCTGAGGCATTTGTGGTCGCTCAGCATCCACTTCCATGCGCCACCCCCACATCCAGAATCCCTTATAGAGCAACTTCCTTTTGGAGAATTAGTGGTGAAAGTGGCAAGAAAGATATCCTGATCTTCCTTAGTCTTCCATGATTCCAACATGGGCTCTTTGACTCTTTCCCACAGATGTTGAGTCTTCAATGAAATCTAACAAAGGATGGAGAAAACAAATAATGACACTAATTCTACCCAGTAGTCCTTGCCCAAATGTGATGACTGACCAACATCTGTTACTTGGACACCAGTTGTTGCACCATTTCCCACCCCTGTCAAGCCAGGTCCTCCAGTTCTTCGATGAATTTGATCATGTCCTACCTTAAATTTACAACCCTATGTTGGAGACAGCAAGGGCGCTTCTGCTCAATGGGCAGCATTTCCAAGAAGCCATCGTTGCATGTACCCTCTGCAGTAGCTGCCTCGCCCCAGGTAGATGGATATTGTCATCGATAACTGCTTTCCAGACTTTTCCCAGCAGGTCTTACTATCTGACTTGTCTTGTTCACTGTGTATCTTCATCACACGTTTGAGTAGTAGAGCCTCCAAGAGTTTTCTGCCAGCCACAGCAGGGCAGAACCTGGAGGATGTTTCACACATGTCTGAGAGCAGAAAAAAATGGATGTAAGGACATCCAGAGGGTGTGAAGAGGCCTCATGGTCAGAAGCAGGAGAGTGAAGCGGAGTTCCAGGGACCAGCACAGAAAGGCCAGATGGGAACAAGCGTGTATGTGAATACCAGGGGGAAAGGAAGCGAGTGCAGAGATCTTGATTGTTGTCTTGCTCGCCTGCTGCTGCTTCGACATGAGGTGTGTCCCCTTGTAGAGATGACACACACTCTGAGAAAAGACTTCCTTTTGTACACTTGAGTTTATAGACTGAGATTTATATATCACAAACATGACTGTGAATTCCTCAAACAATCTAGACATAAGGCATAAAACAAGTCTCTTGTAATCCTGTCCCCCAGACATAGGCACTAGAAGCCATTCCTATAATTGTGTCCATAGAGAGATATATAGATGTAAGTACGTACTTACATATGGGCAAAGTCATGTCTCTAGACAGAGCTATACCCACCTTTGAATAAAAGAGTAGGATAACACCATCGGTACTATTCAGAATCAATTTTTAGACATCAGGAAACAGCTTTCTTGGAGAAAATGAAATATGTCAATCATTGGTAGGTTGACAGCTGACAACGTCAATTTGGAGTAACATGTGTATTTTCTTTTTCTATATAAAAACGAGTTTTGAAACTTCAGAGCCAAATTACTTGCTGTGATCAAGAGGCCACCAGGGTAAGATGAATTGTTTCTATACAAGTGGTTTCTTTGATGAGAAGAATGAACTTCAATTGGCAAACTCATGAAAAATCAAAGATGCCTAGTGCATGACTTTGGAAATTAAAGTATGTTCTAGAAGTTTATTCTGTGATTAATTACAATTAGAGAGCTCTAAACCAAAACAGTAATTAAAATAGCCAAATTTATTTTTCTCTAAGATCTTTTGGTGTGAGGAGCCAGAAAAAAAAATGCTTTATTATTATTATTTTTCCCCCTCACAAACTATCAGCTGAAATAATCTAAGCCAGTGTACTTTGGGAAATATACAAAGTGCATTTCTTTCAGGGGTGAAGGACCAGCATTTTAAAAGTTGACCCAATCTTTTCAGAGAGGTTGTACCTGCCAAAGAAATGTCTGAGAGTATCAGAGTTAATCATGTCATTATCCCAATGTCTATTTGGCCAGAATTTTTAGATTATCACTCACGTAATTTTTTTTCATGACTAAATGAAATTGACTGAAGCTTTCAAGGTTGAGAAAAAAGTCAGTGAATGTATTTTCTTGAATAAGGGTTGTGTTTAAGAGTTACGGCCCTGTCTCTACCTAGATGTCATTAATTGCTTTACGTATATTTACGTAAAACCAACATGTACTGGGGCACCTGGGTGGCTCAGTTAGTTAAGCGTCCAACTCTTGATTTTGGCTCAGGTCATGATCTCATGAGATCAGGTCTCAGATCTTGTGAGATCAAGCCTCACCTTGGGCTCTGCACTGGGCATAGAGTCTGCTTAAGATTCTCTCTCCCTCTTGCTCTGCCCCTCCCCTACCTGCATTCTCTCTCTCAAATAAATAAGTAAACCTTAAAAAGAAAAAAAAAAAAAAGCTAACATGTCGCGAAGATATATGTTTGTCTGAGGTGGTTTTCCAGCTGCTGTAACAAAATGCCACAGACTGGATAGTTTATAAACAACAGGGATTTACTTCTCATGGCTCTGGAGGCTGGGAAGTCCAAGATCAAGGAGCTGGCTGATTCAGTCTCTGATGAAATCCTACTTCCTCCTAGACAACCTAGCCCTAACCTCACATGGTGGAAAGGGCTAGGAACTTGGGCTGCTTTGATAAGGGCTTGACTCCTAAAGGCTCCACCTCCTAATATCATCACCTTAGGGGTTAGGTTTCAACATACGAATTTTGAGGAGACACCAACATTCAGATCATAGCAGTGTGTGCACATACAGACATAGAAATAAATGTCCTATTTTTGTTAAGCTAGATATTTATATGAATGTATAATGGTGATAAATGCTTAATTGATATTCTAAAATCCATTTCTACTCTATATGGTGGTAAAAGTCATGTTAATTTATGTTATTACCATGAGCCAAATTTCTAAGGATCTCGTAGATGGCTCACATAGCCTGTAATATGTGGCTATCAAGGCAAGCTGGAGGAAGAATAAAATATACATTTTCCAGTTTTGTATTGGGGGGAGGAAATAGCTTTGATACATTTCTTCTTTCTCCTTCATAACCTAAAAGATAATAAGCAACGGCAAAGAGCCACCAAGGGATGCTGATGGGGAAGTAGTGGGAAAGAGAGTGATTGCTGAACTCACAATTCATCTGAGGTCCCAGGGGACCAGATCACAGACTGCAATGGAAAACACACAGCTGACCTAATCTTAGATACTGCCAAAAGAAATAAGAGTTACAAGGCAATGAACAGACGGAACGAAACCTCCCTTTGGAGCAGAGATGCAAGACTAATTACAGAAGAAGGTGTATTTCAGACAACCAAGGTAGAGGACTGGCCGCTCTCACAGAGCTAGAAGGACTCAACGAGTGTCAGCTTGGTTTTCCAAAAGCACTGCATTTTGGATGAATGATTGAGCTTACCAATCCCACAAAGAACTTCGTCTTTTAGAGTTTCCTTCAGACATTAAAGAAAAAATCAGATTCCTAATCCAAGCAGTCAATCCGGAAGCCTTCACTGAATAAACGGCAAAGAATTTAGCGTGGTGGTAAGCAGCGTTGTAGCTACAAAGAATGATAAAACATGGTCTGTCCTGAGGACTCTTCCATTTTGTTGAAGTCTGACTATTCATAGATTTTAAGCCCCACCTCCCTCTCCTCCCCTCTCGCCCACACCTGTACAAGCTGGTAAGAAAGCCTGGTGCTCGCTCCTTTGGCATCAGTAGGACATTCGAACCGTTCAAGAGAGTTTTGTAGAGGTGGGACTGTCATTAGGAAAGGCAAAGGACTTGATGTGCCAAAAGGAAAAGGACTGTAATGGTCATAGCCTAAGGAAAATGTGCGGATTCGGAAGCAGAAAGAAATACTGGTGAAGGACAGAAGGGGTCAAGAAACCAAGGAGAGGAAATTTGATTCAATATGCCTGCCCAAAGGGAAACTCAATAGATTATTTGTATTTGCATATATTTGTAGAATATATACCACCCTTCTAGGTATTTGTATCCCAGTTAGTGGGATGAGCAAAAGATACATTCATGTGCTGAGAAAAAAACCCTGTAACATGGGGGTCTTTAGGTTACTTGTCAGGTAAACCTTGATACCTGTGTCAGTATGTACAGTATGGTTAGAATTTACAAAAAAAGGGATTTGCTTCAATTTCAAAAAGTTTTATGCAGGGCAAATTATAGAACATACTGGGGATCAACCAGGAGTATGTATGTTTTTATCTCAAGTAAGATGCACGGGTGTGGAATCTAAAATTTTACTAACGTCAGGCTAGGAATCCAAACCAGATCAGCTAATAGCAAGTCAACACACGCACAAAACTCTTCTTTATGGTCTCTTCCAAAAGCAGGACACCTGGGATCCAAGAGGAAAATTAATGGATGCCTGTACCAAAAGGCAGCTCATAATAAACAATGGCCTAAGGATTTGATCCACCATGAGGAACAGTCAACGGACAATGAAGGGGGAATTTGCACCCCCACAAGACTTAAAATACTAAAACAATTTAGAAGGATCTAAAGAGTTACTATGTTAAAGTGATATTATTCCGTGTATTTGAAGTTTGAACAGAGGCCAACTAATGCATAGGGTAAGAAGTCAGGATAAAGGTTATCATTGGGGCAAGGAGAGAAATACACAACGGGGGCTTCTGGGATGCTGGGAAGTTTCTATTACTTGGTGTGGGTGCTGGATATTGTTGCTTTTATTAATACAATTGTTTGCAAAAATGTACTGAGCTATAATTATGATTTGTGCTATTTCTTTCTGTTTGTATATATCAACAAAATAGTTTATTTTTTTAAAAAGAAACAGGGTCCAGGGATTGAGCCCCGAGTAGGGCTCCCTGCTCAGCAGGGAGTCTGTTTCTCCCTCTCCCTCCCTCTCCCCCAAATAAATAAATAAGATAAAATGATAATAAGATAAAATAAAAATAATAAAAAGGCACACAGGAAAAAAGGAATTTTCAGATCTATTCAAGTTAAGAAAGTTTACCTTTCTAAAATTTCCTCTGAGAGAACCAGCAAACAGTATACTTTGGTGGGAAGGAATGTGAATCCATCAAGTTTGTACCATTCGTACCCCTCCACCCACTACCCCCACAACCCGCCCCTCATCTCTGGCAGCCACATATCTGACCCCTTTCTTCTAATGAGTTTGCCTTTTTTTTTTTTTAGATTTCACATACAAGTGAGATCATACAGTATTCGTCTTTCTCTGACTTATTTCTTAGCCTCATGCCCTCCAGGTCCGTCTATGTTCTTGCAAATGGCAGGATTTCCTTCTTTTTCATAGCTGAAGAATATTCCATTGTCTCTATATGCCACATTTTCTTTATGCACTCATCTGTTCATGGACACAGAGGCTGTTCTATTTTTAGTGTTTTGAGGAACCTTGTATGTAATGATTTTCTTACTTCTCTTCATCCCTTTTCTCACGATGCGGAGAACGCACAGGCAGACCGGCTCCACCCTTACTCTATTTTATACATTCGACATTTATTGAACATATACTATATTCCAGGCACAAAACGTGCCTGTTTCAGTTTCTTCAAGTCAGGGTAAATTCAATGAGGGCAGGATCTGCTCTTTCCCCAGATACCTGAACAGCATTTGGCATACAGTAGGCGCTCAAAATATAAACTAAAGGCAAAGATTGTACCTCACGTACGATTGCCAAGATTACATGAGACAAATACAACGTGTGATGTAGCAAATAGAAAAAGCTCAAAAATATCCATGACTTTTCTTACTTCTGAAAAAAACGTAGTCCAAGAGATTTGCCTGACATTCTTATTTTTTTCCATTTCCCCTAACAGATTAAGTAAATAAATCGCCTTTTAAGGCATAGTCACATTGATCTAGTTAATCAGATTGGAGAAAAATAGTGTCAGCTAAAACAGATTAAAAAAAAAAGTCATCATCTCCAGGGTCACCTTTTCAAACCCCAAACTGAAAATCTGAAGTCTGCCTACAAAAGATCGTTGTAATGCACGAGAGGGTAAAGCAGTAGATTTTTCTGCTGCCTCTGGAGGAAGATATATCTGCTGTAGGTATCAATTGAGCCATGGAGAATAATTTAATCATACTTGTAAATGGCATTCCAACAAAAGGTCATCAGATTTATCAGGCCCTCATCAACTTAGGAAAATTAGACTTGCTCTATTGATGTTGGAAAGTGGTACAGCGCCTGACCCCGCTTCATAGGGAAACTGGGAAGTTAAGAAAATGCGTCTGAGCTGAGCAGCGGAACCTCTGGAGCCCAGACAAGCAAAACAGGCAGCCCACCCGGACACCCTGCCGCACCAGCAGATCCCACACCAGCTGGGGCTGGAGTTTGAGTCTTTCTTTCTTTTTTTTTTTTTTCCTTCCTTCCTTCCTTTTTTTTTTTTAACTGCAACTAAGTAAATATGTTACAAAACGATAACATAAACAGAATCATTTCAAGAAACCGGAGATCTGGATCGTACTAAAGAGGACATGGAGAGAGAAAGAAAAGAATTGTCAACATCTGCTTAGGCAAGAGGCATTTGCTGTGATGATGCATTTACTTTCCAGGGAAAAAGTGTTTGGCTCTAGGAGGGTGAAAGGCACAGCCTGTCTCTTGTAAACAGAGCTGGAGGAGTAGGGGCGCGGAGGGTTTATTCTGGGGCTTGATTACTTGCTAGCTGCGTGCCCTTTGCAAGTTAACTTTTTCTAACTTCTGGTTTTGTCACCTGTAAATTACGATCACGTAGTGTCTTCCAGCTTACACGGTTGTGGGTGGTTAAATGAAAAAATGCAGCGAGGAGCTAAGCGTAACCCACGGCAAAGAGCAAGAAATCAGGATTGTGACTTGTCTTTTTATTACTCAGATAACCGAGCTCTAGACTCAAACTTCTGTAACATTCCTCGTATGTAGCTGTGAGATTCAACCCAAAGAAATGATCTCAGTTTGAATATTAGTCTTTCAGTTGTTAAACCAGATACGTCCCAGGGGATGATGTCTGCATTTGTTTTTACTCAAATCAGCAGTTTTACTTACATCATGATGACAGCTAGGGGCAATGAAGGGAGAAATAATCCACCTAATTGAATTAAGAAATGGAGCATGGGTGGTGGACGGTTTTCTATTGCTGTGCAACAAACGGTCGCTTATTAGCAGCTGAAAACAGCACATGTGTGTTATCCAACAGGTTCCTTAGGTCGGGGGTCTGTGTGCTTGAGCTGGTTCCTCTACTCAGGGTCTCACAAAGCTGCAAGCAAGGCGTTGGTCAGGGCTGGGGTCTCATCTGAGGTTCACTGGCATTTGGGAGCATTCAGTTCATTGTAGATGTGGCACTGGGGTCCTTAGCATCCAGTGCTCCCCGCCACGGGGTCCACTCCACTGCAGGGCAGGCTTTTATTCAAGGCCAACAGGGGAGCATCTCTCAGGCTTCTTCTATCTCCGACTTTAGAGCATCTTAGGAGGGCCCCACCTGCTTATGTCAGGCCCACCAATACTTAAGGAGAGGGTGTTAGGCCGGGTATGCATAGCAAAGCTTGGGAATTTGGGGGGCCATTTTAGGATTCTGTCTAATGCACATGGAAGTGGAAAATTCCATAAAATTACCAGGAGTGTGCTTAGTTATTAAAGTAATAGTGCACAGATAGGTCTGCATTGGCAAAAAGGTTGTAGTTGGTCCATAAACTTAGTTTCTCTCTCATGCTAGGAATGCGGTCCCTCCCTGTGCTATTACCATGGAGGCAGGAATAATGCATACAACGTGCACCCAAAATGACAGAAGGAAGCTAATCCCCGTGGCCACACAGGCTGGAATATCCGAGCATGAGATCTGTCGTTCCTGATTGTGCACGAACCCTTCTTCGCAATCCTATTTCTAACACATCCAAAAGGAGCGCCGTTCAGTCTCACCTCGAGGGAAAAAATAAAACTGGCCTAATTTAGTAGGCAAGTCTGCAGTTGTGTGGTCTGATTCATATGCCAGAGTTCAAACCCTATTTCCCTTCTCACTTTTCCCACATTTTAACAAGAATCTATGCACGGCCGTATTCTCCCAATTGTTTGAGCACTGGTTTCCACCGAACCCCAGCCTGAATTATCACCAAGCCTCCGTCCTGACATGTTGATCTATACAGACTCCTGGCTGAGGCTGCCTAACGGGAGAATGATGATAACAGGGAATAAGTCATGTCACCTTTCCATCCCCGGAAACTACGGAGTCTCAGCCAGTGTTTATCCAGAGCTTGTCAGATATATCTTTCAGATTCGGGGGGAAAAATGCATGAATGATATGGGCCCAGCAGAAAACCGTAAATCCCCGTGGGTGCACCAGTCGGAGCTTTCAGCCCATTATTTAGGATTCATTATGCAATAGTTGGATTTTTTTTTCAATATTTCTCTTGAAGAGTTTTCGGCTTTTTAGGCATTTTTAGATATGTTTTCCTGTAATTCCATTCTCTTAGTTTTGAAGTAGTGATTCAAGATGTTGATGTTGGTGGCAGCACACAACACACATGCATTCACACGCAAACACACGTACACAACACAGAGACACACGCACAACACACACAGACACACATACACAGAGACACACAAACAAGCAACCTCTATTTGGATAAGATAATCAGGAAAAATTTTGGATTCCTGCCATGGACACTCATAGCACCGTCTCTTTCCTTTGGCGCACTTATCATGGATTATAAATTATACAAGTATTTGTATGATTTTTTGATTATTTTCCCTTTTCCTCACTAAGCTTCATAAAGGCAGGGACTAAGTTTGTCTTACTCACTATTGTATTTTCATTGCTCTCCACAGTGATTATCATAAAGTAAAAGGAGAGAATGTATTTGTTGAATGAATGAATGGTTGAGTGAGTAAATACTTGAAAGGACGGTAATCCCCAAACACCTTATAAATGCAAGAGTCTATCTCCTGGTATTACTTAACTCCTCGATACTATAACAGACCACAACTTCAGTCAACAGGTAGAAACCTCGCATGTCTGACTTCATGATGCTTCTATTTCTCTTGCTGCTGTGACCTATAGCTTAGAAATTTCTGCTTAGCCCCTCACATAGCCTTGTTAATCTTCAAAGGAATTTTGCTTACAACTGAGATTTGCAAAAACGTTGCTTTTTAACCCAAACCCTTCCTTACCCAAGGAGAAAAGGAAGAATGTACAGACATGACTCTATGTTTAAGATATACAGGAATAACATGACCAGATTCCTGGGTGCAAAGATCAACTGAGCAAGGACAAAGAAGTCACATGACCTTCCTTGGATGTCTACAGATGGCAGTCACCTTTTGAGTCCAACCCCCTAGTGCTTCCCTCTTTTGCTAACATAAAAGCAGCTCAAATTGTGTGCCCAGGGGGGTGGTTTGTTGGCTTTCTGAATAAAGTTGCTTTTCTCACCCCAACATCCTGCCTCTTGACTTACTTGCCTGTTGTGCAGGGAGCAGAACGAGTTTGGACTCGGTTACATGCCTACCTTCGAAACCAGCACATGTTTATTGTAGAAACTGTAAACCTCTAAAATCACCAATAAAATTTTTCGCATTGTGCTTTCATCTGGAAATAATGACTGTTAAAATTACATGTATATACTTCTATCCTTCGTAATCATTGCTGCCCCAAATTAAGTGTGCATGGCATTTATTAACTTGTTCTTTTACTTGATCTATTGTGGATATTTTCCAAGAAATATGCCCTCAACTTAGCACATAACAATGATCTGGTATTCCATCACAGGGAGGAATAACAATTTATTAACTTATCTTCTGTTTTCTTGCACATGAAATTTCTTTCTAAAATTTTAGGGTCCCTGAGATATCAGGAGGCACTGCCAGAAAGAAGGACTTATAACGTAGGGTCCCCAGTGATGGTGTCTTTTACCTTATCCTCATATTAACACTGAGTTTTAATATTTTAAGACAATTTGGGTTTTATTTGGTGAAAACAATATATTTTTTAATTAATCTGTCTCTCCTAGATTATTGGTGTGTTTGAACACGGTGACGGTCTCTTCGATGTGTCAATATGGCTAGGTTACAGTCCCCAGTTATTCCGTCAAGCACTCCTCTAAGTGCGGTGGTGAAGGAATTTTGTAGCTGTGATAAGAGTCTGTGATCCGTTGATTTGACGTAAGAGATATTACCCGAGAGAGAATACCGAGAGAAACTGGGTGAGCCTGATCCAATCAGGTGAAGGGCCTTAGGAGCCGGGCTGGGGCTCTCTGGTGAAGAAGAGATTCTGCCTGTGGACAGCAGCCTCTGCCCAAGCTGGAGAGCTCCCGCCCTTCCCAACAGCCTGTCCAGGGATTTTGGACCTGCCTAGCCAGCCCCACAATTGCCTATGCCAACTCCTTGTAATAAATCCCTTGTTATGAGTGTCCTACTGGTTCTGTTTCTCTGGTGGGACCCTGACTGATACAGATTTTGTATTTTAATTTTGTGAACTGCCCACCGATTTCAATTGCTCATATTTCCATTGGTATATGCTTCTGTTTATTATTAGTGGGACCAGGTCCTTAATAGGTAAGGTAAACGTTCGTCTGGATTTGTATTTGACAGTGCCTGTCCTCTGTGTTATTCTTTTTCAAAACTGACTAATTCATACATAGTATTTCATTAATTGCAGAAACATCTCAATGGGAAATTGATTGGAATGAAGTTAAATTTACAAATAAACTTGGGAGATGTATACATTTATAATATTGTTTCCTCACGTCCATGTTTCAGTCATGTAAATCTATGGCTATTGTGAAATTATACGGCAAAGAGAAGTTTGCGAATGTGATTAAGGATTCTGAGATGGGAAAACTGTCCTGGATTATCAAGGTGGGCCTAACATAATCATGAAGGTCCTTGTAAGGAAAAACCTATTTTTAACTGGACTTTCCATGATTTGAAATTAAGTATTCCTCATAGACACAGTTCTCAATGTGGATTTACATAGCATTTCCATTTTAGCTGAATAATCTATGGAATGATATTTAAAAAAAAAAACTGGCTCATCATTGGGTGATGGGCACTAAGGAGGGCACGTGACGTGATGAGCACTGATGTTATACGGGACTGATGAATTGTTGACCTCTACATACGAAACTAACGATGTACTCTAGGTTGGCTAATTGAATTTAAATTAAAAAAAAAAAAACCTGGCTCATCAAATATTCCAAGTTACCTTTTTATCATTTATTTCTCCCTCATCTGAAAACTACATAATTCAAGGTACTTCATTCCAAAACAAAATATTGGGTCTTTAATTCAAGGGTTGTAACATCCTAGGAAGACAGAAATCCAATAGCCAAAACACCTGGAGGAGACTACATATTTAAAAACATGGTGAAAGCAAAGAACAAGTCTAAGAAAGTCAAAGATTTTGTCACTTGGCCCGAGGACCTCTTTCCTGTAAAGGATCCATGGGCGGTCACACATATGCCATAAATCACTACTCCGCGCTCGGGAGAGATGAGAGAAATGTGAAAATAATACCTTCTTTTCGGGACCAGCAAAGCAGAAATGTTGCAGTAAAACACAAGGAACTGACGTAAGGGAAAGCGAGCAGGTTGCTGTCTCACAGAACAATTAGAGGCTATGGAGAGCACACAGCGAAGGGAAAGGGCCAGCCAGCCATTCTCCAGCCCCGACCCAGACTTCTCATGGACGCCGCTACCTGGGCGCGGACAGGCAATCTTATAAAGACAGGAAGGAATCAGTGGGAAATGCACAGAATGGCATTTATGACGGATGGCAACTGCTTATATTTAAGAGACGTTACAAAAATTTCCCCCTGTTAAGTAGCACCAACTCTATGGGGGGAGGACAGTATACATTTTTTTAAAGAAATAAAACAACACCAACAAGGAAACAAAAAGGCCACCTCATCACTTAGAATCTTAGCATCCTAACAAATCAACTGCTCTCATCCTATTTGATTAGTGTGTGTGGTTCTGCCACATCCACAATCACGGTATAATAGGACTATTAATTATAACAATATCGGTAATAATGGTAATAATAGTAGCTAACATTTATTGAAAGCTGACAACGAACCAAGGGGTATGAGTTGAATTGAACCCCCCCCCAAACTCATATGCTGGAGTCCTAACCCCCCATACCTCAGAATGTGGTCTTACTTGGAGAGAGGGTCTTTACAGAGGTAATCAAGTTAGTATGAGGTCGTTAGGGTGGGCCTAACCCAAAGTGACTGGTATCCTTAGAACCAAAAAAAAAAAAAAAAAAAAAAGAAGCAGATGTTTGGAGACAAAGATCCCCACAGGAAGCTCATCATATAAGATGAAGGCAGAGATGAGGGCTATGCTTCCAGCCTGTGCTTTGCTACGGTTGCCCTAGCGAACTAATACACCAAGCACTGTATCCAACAGATGACACGTAGTAATTTATTAATACTCAAGCAGCGCTGTGTGAGATAGTTATTCATCTCATCCCCAATCGGCAGGTGAGAAAGAAACAGAGTGAAAGGGGGTAAGTATCTTGGGAAGGTGCACAGGGTTCCCATGTGGGCGGTTGGGGACGCTCCTGCAGGTGCCTCAGGTTCTGAGGCAGGGATCACGTATGGTTGGAAAATGCAGCTTCTGGCTGCTGCTCTCAGCACAGGGTCTGATGGATCCTCACTAAGTACATATTGCATAAACAGCTACGGATCGATGATTCTCACATACGTTGAGCGATAACACAGGCAACACTTAACATTTTCTTATAAGAATGTTCCATGTTCCTACATAGCCTTCATAATTTTTATTTTTAATGGCTGTACAAAATTGCAACAATTTCATGTTATTATCATGTATTTGGTCATTATCCTATTATTGTCCTTATGTTGGTTTCAATGGTTTACTATTATAAATAACACCATGATGGATGTCTTGTGCCCAGATATTTTTCCAGTTTTTTTTTTTTTTTTGCAGGGGGGGTAGTAAATCATCAAGTTTAGGAACATTTCTACAATTTTTTAAAAAAGGTATTCTCAAATTAGCTTACAAAAGACTTTTGCAAATGAGCTTTATCAACAGGCATGCCTAAGTGTAGATATTTTACAGCATTCGCATTAGTCGTGGGTCAAAGTTCAGAGCGACTTTAAACCCAGTTAGTCAGGGTTTACAGGCATCCCTTGTTTTATTGTGCTCTGCAGATACTGTGGCTTTGGTTTTGGTTTTACAAATTGAAGATCTGTGGCAATCCTGTGTCAAGCAAGTCTATCGGCACCATTTTTCCAACAGCATTTGCTCACTTTGTGTCTGTGTGTGTCGCATTTTGGTAATTTTTGCAATATTTCAAACTTTTTCATTTTGACTGTATGTGTCATGGTATCTGTGATCTCTAATGTTACCACTGTAACTGTGTGGGGGTGTCACGAGCCACACCCACATAAGGTGGCATCCACCGTCCTGATCGGTCAACGGCATCAACATCGAGGCAAGACCCTCCACCAACAAAAAGATCAGGATTTACTGAAAGCTCAAAAGATAGTTAACATTTTTTAGAATTTTAGAATTTTGGAATTAAGGCCTGTATATTTTTTTGGACATAATGTTATTACACAATTAATAGACTACAGTATAGTGTAAACATAACTTTTATATGCACTGGGAAACCAAAAAATTAATTTGACTCAATTTATTGTGATATTTGCTTTATTGTGCTGGCCTGGAACCGACCCTGCAGTGTCACCAAGGTGACTATAATTATTTTGAATTTGATTCTTTTGACTTAAAATCTACTTTACCAAGTATCTTAATTGTGCTATTTCTCATTCTCTTACTAGAAATGGAAATTAATTTTGAACTCCCAATGACGAACTGGTTTTAAATCCTGAGGTTCTATAGAAAAAAGTGAAAACATCAATTAAACGAGGTAATCCACTGATAAAATTGATGGAACTAAAGTCATATTGAACTAGTATATCAATTTAGTTAAACGACTTGTTTTGATGAATGTGAATGGACACAAATAAAATGTATATATCACCAACGGATCAAATGACAGTATCTAGTGTTCAGTTGGAATTTCAGAAAACTAAATAAGATAAATTGCAATGTGTTTCAGAGTTATAATATCAAATGCACACACACATTCCTATTGTTAATTAGTTTGAAAATGTTAAATACTTAAGACGATTAAGATTGGAAAAGGAAAAGTAGCCTAAGATGTAATTTTTCTCTAACCTCTCAGATATAGAGGAGGAATTCGGTTTGTACCCAGAAAGTGAAAAAGTTGCATTCTCAGCCACACACACCAAATTTTCTGTTTGTGATCTATTACAAGCAGCTCAAGAAAAAGAATGCATTGGACAAGCTGGGCCCATGCTGTGTGTTACCCCAGTGAGGGCACAGGAGAAAGTGGCATCCTTTCTCATCTCTGCTTTCACCACGTGGTTGGTGGGAGGAAGAGCGGAAGAAGGGATGAGGAGGAGGAAGAGAAGAGAGGAGAGGAGAGAAGGGAAGAAAAAAAAGCAAGAGAGACAAGGAAGGAAGCGGACAGAACGAGGGAGGAAAGAAGGAAGGAAATACACAGAAAGAGGGTGGACAGAGAGGCAGGCAGGCAGGAAAGAGCTAATGGGGGAGAGGAAGGGAGAGGAAGGAAGGAAGAAAACAATTTCTTTTTTTTTTTTTTAAGATTTTATTTATGTATTCGACAGAGATAGAGACAGCCAGCAAGAGAGGGAACACAAGCAGGGGGAGTGGGAGAGGGAGAAGCAGGTTCATAGCAGAGGAGCCTGATGTGGGGCTCGATCCCATAACGCCGGGATCACGCCCTGAGCCGAAGGCAGACGCTTAACCGCTGTGCCACCCAGGCGCCCCAAGAAAACAATTTCTGACCTACTCATTTCAGTATCAAAGATTCAATTAGGTTTAAAAGTCCAATATTTTAATCAGATTAATTGATAGGATGTTATGCATGGGAAATTAATTAAAACAATCATTGCACCCAAAGCCAATATTAATTTTATTTATGTATTTTTAAATACCCGGGATCTTTAGGCAGTAACTTCATTTGCAAAAGTCCTAAGCCAGGGATTCTCTAAATTAGTCAACAGCGTCTCCAATTTACAGAGTGTTCGGTGCCTTTCCAACCGCTGAGAGCAAATGGAACCTGGGAACAAACAGGCTTCATGATCTAAAGGCAGAAACCAGTGCAGCCCTGAATCCATTCAAAAACATTTCAAATGTCCCTAATATTATTTAGAGTTAGCTCGCCATTGTACACACTTTAAGAAAGATTATCCTTAGAAATGAAAACCCCATGTTTTCCTCTCCTGCTGTGATAATGGGAAAACGAAACTGATTTTGGTCAAAGTTTCCAAGATTTATTTTCTTCCCTTCGGCATTACAGTAAATGATTAGGCAGAAACAAAACAGGGAATCTTCATTCTGTATGAGTGAGCCGTGGCTCAAAGGCAAGTGGAAAACAAGGACTGTCTCTTAGCTGCAATCTGCCTCAGCGAACACCAATAAAACTTGTCTGGCCTGGTGTATTTACGGACTCTGCAGAGAGAGAGAGTAGATATAAATATTTGAATACCTTTTATTTAGTAGCAATGTCTATTCTAATGTTGGTTTTTGTCTTTTCCAGTAATTGGTGTGGATGCCCAGAAGAACTGAATTAATTGCACGAGCAAACTTATTATATTGTTTAGGTTCGTTCTAGACCAAGTTGGGAAAATGGAATTGGGCTAGAGTAGAAAGAAGCTGTTTTTTCATTCATTCCTTCATTCTTTCAAACATCTCCCAACTTTCCTGGTTTGTCAAAATATTTTTCTATGCATCAAGTACCACTCTACGTTCTTGGAGTAGAGTGGGAAATCTATTATTTATTGCCACCATAATGCCGTGAATCATCATTAACAATTACAAAAAGCTGTGTAAAATAATAAGCACTTACTATTGCTCATGAGTCTACGGGGCATCCGGGTTGCTTGCTGCTTCTGCACGAGCTCCTTCACACACCCCCAGCCAGCCGTCAATAGGGTGGATGGCTCAGCTAACCCTGGCCGGGTTCCTTCATGTGTTTGGGGCTTGGCTGACTGTTGGCTGGTCTAGGATGGCCTCGCCTCAGATGATGGGAGCTCTCTTCGGCCTTTCATCCTCCACTTACCCAGTGCTTGTTCTCCTGGTAAAGCCAGAGTTCCGAGAGAGAGTGAGAGAGAGAGAATAGAAAGTCCTTGAGCCTATGTGCAGAACCAGCCCACCATCATTCTTCTGCATTCTACTGCTTAAGGCAAATCAAAGGCCAGGGAGTAGACTGGACCCTTTCTGGGAGGAGGTGCAAAGCACATTGCAAGGGACATGGGCAGAGGAAAGGGAATCACTGGGGACATTTTTGCAAGCAATCTCCCATAAGTAGACAACTGAAACCTAACAATTGGATGTAGAGAAAATAAATAAATAACCAAGGTAATTTTAGATAGTGATTAAGTCCTCTGAAGAAAACAAGGTGACGACAGAGTAAGGCAAGAAAGGTGCCCAGGGTATAAAACTTAAGGAGGCACTCACTCTTGGAGATAGATATACGGAAAGATATGGACAGACAGATGATAGATGATAGATACGTAAAGGTATACATGAGTCCTCAAACACACACACACACACACACACACACACACACACACACACACACTGGCCCACACACACATCCCCACGATGATAGGGCTCTTCTGGTAAAATTATGGAGCAAGTCAATTTTTCTTTAGTAGCCTCCATTTTCCCTTTTATTGGTCTTCCTTCTAACGCTTCTTGGCTGTCTTTGCAAAAGGCTGTGACATCTCAGTGGGACCTGCCATTCTAAGCAGCTTCTAACATTCTAGTTTAGTGACAACTTTTTGGTCTCAAGATCACTTTACACCACTAACAATTCTTAGGGACACTGAAGTGGCTGTGTTTAGGTTGATTATACCTGTCAACATTTATTGTTCTAGAAATTAAAACTGGGAAGTTTTAAAATGTTTATTTAAAATAACAGTATTAAACCCATTATATATGACTGTAAATATTTGTATAAAATAACCATATTGCCCAAAACAAAAAAATGGTGAGAAAAGGAACATTGATTTATACTTACAAACCTCTTTAATATCTGGCTTAATGGGATCCAGTTGGATTCCCATGTGTTTCCAAATTTAATCAGAGGTAGAATAATGTTTGGTTAAGTATAAAAATAAAATGTGGCCTCACACAGATATGTGATTGGAAAATAAGAGAATTTTAAGAGCCTTTTCAGATAATCATCCATAGTTTTCTTTGATACCACACCAAAACTTGACAAGAGGTGGTTTTTTAAGACTAGTTACAATGTGGAATCTGAATTTTTTTAAAAGATTTTATTTATTTATTTGAGAGAGACTGAGAGCAAGAGAGATTTTAGAGGGAGTGGCAGAGGGAGAAGCAGGCTCCTGAGCTGAGCAGGGAGCCTGATGTGGGGCTCAATCCCAGGACCCTGAGATCATGACTGGAGTCGAAGGCAGATGTTTAACTGACTGAAATTATATCTGTGTGTGTGTGTGTGTGTGTGTGTGTGTGTGTGTGACTGTGTCTGTGTGTGTGGACTTTGTGATCATAAAATCCATTGGTCTTTCACTCTGAATGGCTCTTTTTTCCCATGTTCAACATCTTGCATTGGTAATTTAGAAACAATTGGTTCATTGGGTTCCACAGATCTTCCAAATATTGACCCAATTCATTCTACGATATCAAAAAAACACATTCATTAACATTCCCACAAATCTCATATCTTTTCTTGGGACGCCTGGGCGGCTCAGTCGGTGAAGGGGCCAACTCTTGATTTCAGCTCAGGTCATGATCTCAGAGTCATGGGACTGAGGCTCCTGTCAGGCTCTGTGCTCAGGGGGGAGTCTGCCTGAGGATTCTCTCCCTCTCTCCCTGCCCCCTACTCCCATGCTCCCTGGCTCATGCACTCTCTCTCTAAAATAAATAAATTAATTAAAAAAAAAAAGAAATGTTTTTTCTGTATTGGGAAGCTGGCAAGTTCACAGTAGCAGCTACAGGTTTTCAAAATTCAAATCTTCACTTGAAAGCTCGGATTTTACCAACAGCAACTAATAATGTTGTTTTCCTTAAAGTGACAATGCCATTATTTTTCAAAAGTAATGCCACACAAGTATGAATAACCATGGTTCATCTATCCTATAGTTAAAAATGGTATTCCAGGTAAAAGGGACCAGTTCCACCTGCAAGGGAATCATTAGTTGCTTGGGGGCACCCCCCCTCCCCCGGCATGAGAACTACAATATACTTTTTTGTACAACAGTTGTGCCTTGGGGAACTCCCCATTCCATCACACAGAACATGCAAAGATAATGTCCTTAAGGGGTCAGACTTAATAAAATGAGTAAGATTAACGAGTTGCTGCGTCAGGAACTCTTGAGGGAAACTGGATACATACACATATATAATACGTGTGTGTAAATATAAACATATGTTTATGCTTATATTTTTACATATAGATTTTTTTCTTTTTTCTTTTTCTTTTTACTGTGAGTTTGTGGAGGTGAAAAGCACGGAGACTACGAGCCCACTTTGATCCCAGAGCACTGCAAGGATTCACCTTTTCCACTATCTCTGCAAATGTCCATGCAATGAAGAAAGCAAATAGTATGTTAATGTCACTGTGAACCTAATATCAATGTCAAGGGCTTCCTAAAAGGAAGACCTTCAAGTCTATAGGGCCACACTTGAGAAACGCTGCTTTTGTTCTTTTCTGACCTGGCTTTCTCTCGAGAAGCCAACCTGTCTCTTGCCTTGTTCTCGTGGAGCCTGATTCTCTGCTAAGTCTGACGGGCATCAGAGATCCTCTGTCCCGGGTAAGATGGGCCCATTTGTAAAGAATGCTTTAATTTAAGGATGGCAAATATGTGGTCTGCCTGTTCAAAACTGCTCTTCCCGGGCCCATGGCGGGCCTTGGGATCCGTCACTGTCCTTTCTCCCACTTGGCTTCACCCCAGCCTCACAGTTAGAATGATTATGCTCACATCAGCACCCAGCAGCCCCTGGGGACCCTCTGGAATTGATAAAAACTTGTCATTTCATTCTTCACTCAAATAAAGGGCTCTAATTTCATGCCAGTGGGATAGATGGTTCTGAAAAAATGAGATCTTGTGCCCCCCAAAAAGAAACCTCTTTTCCCTCTTTGTCTTTATTTATGATACAATTCCTTCTTCTTGGGCTCAGGTCAGTGGTTCTCAGTCCTGAAAACACCTGGGGAACATGTAATAGCTATTGGTGCGGGGCCTCATTCCAGATCAGTTAAATTCGAGTCCCTGGCGATGCCCTGGGCATAGTACTGTGAGGCCCTTTTAATCTTCTCAGGTGGTTCTCATCTAATAAGGTTGAGCCACTGGTTTTTGATACCAACTAGAGGCTGTCACTAAGGGCTTAGAGTTGGTTCTTTCTAAAGGTGGTTGTGAGGCTTTTGCTGAGTCATCTAGGTGGTGGTGGTGGTGGTGGTTTTTGTTTTTTTTTTTTTAATCTCCCTCAGAGAGATCATTAAATTTTTGTTTAATTGCCCAAACAAGGAGTATCTTACTATTTTACAACCCTGTATAATTTTCAAAGGTAGAACCTTAACACTAATGGATAATAACTAGTAATCCCAAAGATAAAACTGATCTTATTTCCTCTTTATTAAAAGCATAGTAAATTGGATGGTTTAAAAGAAAAATAGCGATTAATATAAAATAGGTTTTTTGGGTGTCATTTCAAGAAACTTAAGTTAATTGGCTCTTGCTCTTGGGGCAGGTGATACGTATTTGTCCTTTCGCTTGTGCATGCCAAGCACTTGAGCTGCTGTCCTGTGTTCAGAAAATCCTCCAACAATGGATGATGGAAGCTCAGACACGTGTTCTTCCTTGTCAATTCCTGGCAGCTTTGTGGTGAGCATATGGCCAGCTCAGCCTACTGAATGCTTCTGAAAGAGGAAGGGTACATTTGGGACTCATTTCTAAGGTGGAGACAGTCTTCAGGATCCAGTGTGAAGAGTGATGGTGGGAGTGGAGCCCAGCAGCATGTCGGTGAGGGTCCAATGGTGGGCAGAACAAGGGCTTGTGCTCAAATCTCTAACCCTTGGCTCTTGTCCATTTTTCCAGTTCGGGGGACTCCCCTTTGATTCCAGGAGAGAACTCATAACCTTTCCACCAATCCCTTTTCTGCCTGAATACACCAAACATTTCTAATCTGTTATGCTTTTAATAGAGACAAAAATAAACAAAGAAGAATAGTTTTAAGTTAACACAGATTATTTATTTCTGTATTATCCACCAATGTTAAATTTCTCTGAAATCCACTTCCAAGCCACTAACAAGGCTTAGGATGGACCTCTGGCTCTAGTTTTTTCTTGAAAGATCTGGCCATACTGGTCTCACTTTTCGACATGGCGCTAAGTGGCTGGACCAAGGGTGCCTGCTCCTTCAGAAGAGGCTCCTGTGCCCTTCTGTAGTGCCCACATGGGAGGCTTCACCCATTTCCATCCCTGGCTGGGCTCCTGTTTTTTTCTGTTTGCTAATGGTAGGCCCTAGCATTCTCTCAGAGATAAAAATAAGGCAACATTAGGGAAACATAATTAGTTACACGAGTCTGGTTTCCAGAAGATATAGTTGAGCATATTTCTCAGAAGAATCCTAACTATTCTTGAGGCTTAGAACAGATAGAAAGTTCTCATATGGATTCTAAACAACAAAGGGAAGTGGGGGAAATGCCAAAAACAAGAATGCCCCAACAACAGCTTGACAAAACACATGAGGACTATTTCTAAAAGGTGGTTTCATCTAATCTCTTATAAAATGGAGCAGTTCCATTAAAGTGCCTTGGAGAGAGAAGTAATATAGCTCAGGAACTAAAATCTCCATTAATATTTTTAATCGAGGGAACAATTTAAAAGTCGCTGTCGTAGTGGAAGTCTGTTGTTCATGCTACCCAGTATGCACTCACCCTTCTTCAGTTATCAGGGTGCTGTACTCCTTGGGGGTGTCCTTCCATGACCCCTGACCGAGGGGCTTCTGGTGGAATTGACTCCACCCTCAGTTGCAGGAGGGATTATCTGACTCAGGCCTGGACAATTACACTATCGCATTCCTCTCGGATGATTTTATGGGGCTCTATCCCAGAAACCCGTGAAAAATCAAAAAAAGTACATAAAAATCATGACTTATTTTTGGCCACAGTTACAGATCAGGCTGGTTGTCTGAGTTTCAGAGAATCCATGTCTGAAGTCCTTCATTTCGTTCTGTTTATGGAGAAATTTTCATTTATTTTTCCCCAACAATTCTATACATTTCTCAGTGCTCACCAAGATTAATCCACCTTATCTATTTTGCCCATCCTCCCACCGATGCCCCCTTTGGCAACCACCAGTTTGTCCTCTGCATTTAAGAGTCTGTTTTTTTTTTTTGTTTGTCTCTTTTTTCTTTTTGTTTTGTTTCTTCAAGTCCACGCTTGAGTGAAATCATATGGTATTTGTCTTTCTCTGACTGACTTATCTCACTTAGCATTGTACCCTCTAGATACATCCATGTTATTGCAAATGGCAAGCTCTCATTCTTCTTTTTGGCTGCGTAATATTCCATTGTATATACATAGCACATCTTCTTTATCCATTCATCTATAGATAAACACCTGGGTTCTTTCTATATCTTGGCTATTGTAAATAATGTGTGATAAACATAGGGGTGCATATCTTTTTTATTAGTGTTTTCATTTTCTTTGGGTAAATACCCAGTAGTGGAATTACTGGATCATATGCTAATTCTATTTTTGATTTTTTTGAGGAACCTCCATAGTGTTTTCCAGTGGTTGCACCAGTTTGCATTCCCACCAACAATGCACAAGGATTTCTTTTTCTCCACATCCTCACCAATACTCGTTGTTTCTTGTGTTTTTTACTTTAGCAATTCTGACAGGTATAAAGTGATATCTCACTGTGGTTTTAATTTGCATTCCCTGACAATTAGTGGCATTGAGCATTTTTTCATGTGTCTGTTGGCCATCTGTATGTCTTCTTTGGAAAAATGTCATTCATGTCCTCTGCCCGTTTTTAAATTGGATTATTTAGGGTTTTGGTGTTGAGTTGTATGCGTTCTCTATATATTTTGCATATGAATTCCTTATCAGATATATAATTTTCATTTATTTTTAAAACTAGAAGATTAAATCAAAAGTATATTTAAATAATGCCTCCATGAAATGGCTTCTCTTTGTGAGCCTGGTGGAATTAGCTATCAACTAGTTATTTTTCATACACTCGATAATGACTCTATAAGCACAATGGATTTTACATTTTCTTGTGAATATGGCACACAACACAGAAATAAAAATCTTATTTTTTTCTATAAAAAAAAAAAAAAAGAATCCATGTTCCCTCGATGACTGGTTTGCATGAACACGTCATCCTGCATTCTACCCAGAAAGGGTATCTTTCAACATTAGATTGCGTCTTCATTGGAAACAATGGGATTAGTTCAGTAGAGAGACAATATTTTGGAAAATGGTTTGAATGTGGATCTAAAAATCAATCCACTACTAGTTACTCTCTTTGTGTAAGAGTCCACGGCACACCTCGGATGTTTCTGTCATATCCGTTTAATATTTTTTTTTCCGTGCTTTGACAACGTAATTGACTTACAATTAAAATAAAGTTTATGGACCCTTTTCATGCTTTTCTAGTTGAAGGGGAATGTAATTAGATTTAATTGAGGTTGATTCTCCAAATGACACCCCTAGATACAGCGGACAGCATATACGCATCTTCTTTTTTGTAGGGAACATATGCATAAAGTTACTTAATAAAAGACGTTACACATCGAAAGCTTTCAAAACAATGTTGATGAAAATAGGATGTGACAGATTCTTCCCTTGATTTCTTAGAGCTCTTGCAATTACGTCTGATTCTCCAGGACATGGACTGATAAACGATGTTTTACAGGAGTAGGGGTGTGGGGGGGGGCAGGGAAAAATCTTACAACTTTATCTTTCTCAACATTTTCCCATAAGATAATGCCATTGGGCTCAGGAAGAAGTTTTATAACTTGAATATACAAGGTTTGTCTAACGATTGATCTGTAGGTGGCCTCAGCCCCCACCAATTATGTTGTTTATTAGAGAAATAATGAAAGACCAACATTAGAATGATGCTTTTAAAATTACCTGCTCTTTGTAAAATGTGTTTCCCAAATTAGCTTGGAAAAAGTGGCTTGCAACAGCTCTAAGAACATAATAACAGAAGGAAATTAGGCAGCTAAACAAGGACAATAATGGGCTTTTTAGACAATAATCTTGTGTTTAATTGCAGCCAACTTCAACCATAGGCAACATGAAAAGCTTGAACAGGCAAAAGTGTTTAGGTGTTATTGGTGTATTGAGGTTTTCCACAGCCCAGTGGAAATCGGAATGCTGGCAATTATGTGGTTAATCTCATCAGTGTGGACAGTTCCACTAGACAATTCAAGGTTCAAGGAGACACAGTGATTCATTTGTGTTATCTGCCGCCCAGGAACTCAAATGCACAGCTGAGTTGTCTCCATTGATGAAATTAACTGGAAAATTGTCCAACTTTCACTTCACTTTTTGTTAGATCGATAAATAAGGAAGCTTTCCCCCATGGCATCTGACAGGATTCTGTTCTGGCCATGACATCCGTGGTCCTTCCTACTTGAAGTGGTTATGACTGGTAAGTAAGAGGCATCCGCTTCCAGCTGACCCGTTTGTGAACATGGTGGGAAGAGATTTCACTGATACAGCCAAAATGTCTCAAACTATTTCCACAACTGACCCATGATACGGGTTTATAAATATTGACAGACTGTAGTGTTTGACTTTTGATCAGATCAAAGACACTGTTGGTTTTGATGTTGAAAAATGGATGGGTAACGGTAAAACTACATGTGAGATGGCATTTTCAAAATAAGTACTTTTCCTTTGAACTCTTTAAAGTTCTGTTTTAAAAATTTATGTAAAGGGTACAATTCCAAGTATGATCCCAAGCATAGAAGCGTCAAAATGTCATGATGCCTAATGGAGGAGAATGACAAGAAACTTTAATTTTAAATTGTGTATTTTCATTTTTCTCCCATCTTTCCAAATAAGCAAGAATTATTTTATAATAGGAAAATATTACAACCTGCTATGTTTTCTCCCTAAATAGAGGTGGTGGAGCAGGGGGACTTCTTGTGTAAGCTCTGATTCAAATGTAAGTTGTGCAAATTATTAGTACCCTGGGGGGCAAAAAGCACACTGAAGTGAGCAGTTACTGGACACCTACTGTGTACTGAGTATTCTGCATATGTTATTTATAATCCTCAAAATGACCTGGCAAGATGTGATTTCTTGCCCTCATGTGACTTTGAAAAAAACACTGGGCCTCGGGCAGATTATATAATCGGTCACGATCACCTTGTTAATATCTGGTCAAATCCTAGTCGCACCCCTGTTTGTCAAATTCTGAAGTCCACACTTTCCTATTGGAACTTCTAATATTCCTTCCCGGAGGGACTCTCTTCTAACAACACTGAAGCCTGTTGATATGGAAACAGATCATCATGATTCATTCACTTACTAATTGATCAAGAATTTTATTTATTTGTATTATGTTACAACTTAAGCAACTGTATCTCCTTTATAAAATATTTTTATATTCACAAATATGGAATTGGCTGCTGAATTCTATCAGATAAGTTTTTGGCACTTATTGATATAATCATTTTACTTTATTACTTTCTTTTCTGCCTTTTTATATGCTGAATTAAAGTGATATTTTTCTAATATTGGATTATTCTTGAATATCTGAACTAAAACCCCCTTGGTTCAGTGTATTATTTTTGAAATGTAATGTGGATTCTATTTCCTGATACTTTGTGATTTTCGAATCAATATTCATGGGTTTGGTTTATAGGTTCTGTTTTCAGTGCTATCCCTGTCAAGCTTAGGTATTTTCTGCCATAGTGGTTTTGTAAAAAGAATTAGGAAGCATTAATTCTAACTTTATGCTTTAGGACAATTTAAAAAGCTCATGAATTATCTGTTTCTTGAAGGTTTGAATGAATTCATGCATGAAATTGTCTGGAACTTTATTGAGAAGTAGATCTTTGACAACTTTCTCAATTTCTTCCTTGGTTTTGGGTCTATTCAAGTCTTCTATCTTTTGTTGAGTCAATTTGAAGTACAGCACTTTCATATTTATAGAAAATGGTCTATTCACATTTTCAAATTTGTTAGCATATTTTTGAGCAAATATTCTTTTAGAATCCTTTTAATCAGTTCCCCTTTTCACATCCTTAAGTGTATATGTTAATGTAGTCTTCTCTTTTATTTATAAGGTGCTTTCTTTATTTTTTATTCAAAGAACTAATTATTTTATGTATTTATCAATTCTACTTTTTCTATTTTCCAGGACATGAGTGTATGCTTTTATATGTATTAATTCCATTTTTCTCTTTTCGATTATTTCATGCACTTACCATTTCTAATTTTTCTCCTTTCCTCTAAATAAATTTGTTTTTATATTTATTAATTTATTGTTCTGCTTTCCTTAGCCTTTTCTTTGAGTTCTTTTTCTTATATTTTTATGTTGAACACACTATCCCCATTTTTTTTTTTCTTCCTGGTTTTGGGTAAGAAAAATGTTCATAGCTCTCCTTTTCTTTTTAGCAAAATTTTGGCATCATACAATACTTCAGAGAGAGTTTTTAGTATTGTTGCGATCTAATGATTTGGTGGTTATACTTTTGATTATCTCGGTGGCCTAAGAGTTATTCAATATTTAAAACAAAATATTTTCAGGGTGCCTGGGTGGCTCAGTAAATTAAGCATCCAACTCTTGATTTCGGCTTAGGTCATGATCTCAGGGTCCTGGGATTGGGTAGGACTCTGTGCTCAGCCTATCTCAGTCTGCTTAAGATTCTCTCTCCCTCTACCCCTCCCCCTGCTCATAGGTGTGCGCATTCTCTCTCTCAAATAAATAAATGAATGAATAAATAAATAAATAAATCTTTTAAAAAATAAAGAAAAGGAAATATTTTCTATTACCATTGGTTGAGAGATTTGGTTTCTTCATCTGTTATGCATTTCTGGGAGTATTGCATTTCTGTTGTGAACTATGGGTGACTATGTATGTATTATTTCTGTACTTTGGGATTTTGAATTTGCTTTGAATCTAAATTATGGCCAGTCTTTGTCAACAGCCTATGCATGCTTATGAAGAAGCTACATTCTATCTTTCTCTGTAGGAATATTTATATTCTATACTTACAGGCTATGTCATTCAGATTACTCTATATTTAACTTCTGCTTTGTAACTCTGTGATTGGTCAAGGATGGGATACTGATACTTCCAACAACTAGTATATTTATATAATTTGGGGGTTCTTGCTATATCTGGAAGGTTTTGTTACATATGCTGGCGAGTGGGATCCTTATAAAGGTGATGATAAGCTGGTTTAAATGGCACATGGGCATACAATGAATAACACTGGATAACATGGCAAGGAAGTTATTTCCTTTCCATTTATCTTCAAATTTGCAGTATGATAGAAGAAAATCTCAACTCAGTGGTGTTAGTGTATCTGTATTACTTTGTTAACTCTGCTAATTCCATGAATAACAGAAAAGAGCAACTCAGGTTAAGACTGTTAGGCAGAATTCTGAGTCGTCTGTGCTCTCGCGCATACCTTCCCCAGCCTCCCTCCCTCTGATCTCTGACTCAGGAGGTGACCATGTTCTAAACAGTGAGACTTCCTGGTCCTCTGATTTTCTGTTGGATCCTACCAACAGGGCAATGGCAAGAGACTGGGAGACTGGGAGACTGAGAGGTAGGGGTCTTTATTTCCCTGGCTTCTGCTCCATTGAGTTGCTCTGGGTTGGCTCTATTCCTTCCCCAGGTGCAACAACTCCCTTCTGTTGGTCTTTCCTTTACAATTGCCCAATCTGTGTGTGGTCATCACTCCATTCCTTTGCTCCTTCCAGACACGGGCTGGTAACTGCTCCCCGCTACTGCTATTCCTTGCTGATGTCTTTAAACGTGTCCCCACTGGCTCGCAGCTTTTAAACCATCTCTTTTCAAAACCCCTTTATTACCCATTTTGAGTGAGCTATTTCCTCTTGTCTCTTCAGTGACAATAGCACCTGACGAAATTTACTAATATGGTTTCTTGTTTAGTCATACCCTTTTATTTGTAGCAGTAAGAACTGGTTCTGTATTTTTGATAGTAATATAGAGTGTCTGTCTAAATCATTTTAATTTAATTTTAAAGAATTCAATTAAAAATCATATGTAGCACATATTACATTTTATGAAGACATAGCAAAAACCCCTGAAACTAGAATATGAATTATTGAAATTTGGAGAACACAGTTTTATGCATTTTGGTGCTCCCTAATTTAGTATATATGGTTTGTTTTCTATTTTAAATCACCACTACAAATGGATTTTCCCTCTTGTTTAGTGCTCTCCTTCTTTAAACTTCAGTCAGTAATTATGAGGGTTGATGATGTGACTGTGCTTTTGTTTCTGTTTTTTAATTTTCTGGCATTTTTTTTTTTAAAGATTTTATTTATTTATTTGACAGAGATAGAGACAGCCAGCGAGAGAGGGAACACAAGCAGGGGGAGTGGGAGAGGAAGAAGCAGGCTCATAGCGGAGGAGCCTGATGTGGGGCTCGATCCCATAATGCCGGGACCACACCCTGAGCCGAAGGCAGACGCTTAACCGCTGTGCCACCCAGGCGCCCCGTCTGTTTTTTAATTTTCTGGCATATTTTTGCTCATACTTTCATTTTTAAAACAACTTGAGTCACTTTGTTCTACGATATATCTTGTAGTATGGTGTATTTTTATTTTTTTGACTAACTCTAGAAGTCTTCTTAATTAATATGTAATTCAACTTATTATGGTTCAGACATTCATTGTTTTTATTTCTGCCATTAGTTTAGGCTCGGTATGTCTCCTTGCTGTTCCCTTTTCTTTCTATATCAGACTCTAATAGCAATATTTCCCCACATGTATCCCCTCCAGGATTTCGGGAGTATCTTAATGTTGCTTTTTCTTTAATTAGCATATTTTAATCCTACACATCTCTACAGCTCAGAATAAAATAATATTCATGGGTTCTTTTTGTAAGAAAATGAGGCAATTAGTGCACTTAGCTTCCCTCTTTCTCTTCTGTCCTCCTGGTTTTGTTAGTATGTTCCGAGATTTCAGTGTCATGGTGGCTGCAAACAGTCCCAGACTCTCTCTTGCCTTAACGTTCCTCAGCTGGTAGTGATGTTGGTACCCTCATGACATACTTGTGAAGAGTAAATGAATTCAGACCTGTGAAGTGCTTGGGACAGAACAGATAATAAGCACCATGTCAGTGCTAGCCTCAGTTATTGCTGCTGCTACCCCTATTATATTACTACGTGTAACAGGTGAAGCTTTTCTTTCAGGAATCATAACCCACAGTTATTTGTCTGTGTTGCCTGACATGCTTGGTTTTAGCCTCATGTGTCTATCGAGCATTTAACATGTGGTTAGTCTAAATTAAAAGGTGCTCTGAGTATAAAACGCCCATCAACTGTTGAACATTCTGTTTGAAGAATAGAACGAAAAATATGTCAGTAGTAACGTTTTATATCGATTGTCTTAGTCTGCGTCATCTTTCTTTTGTAGCGACTCAATTCTGTTGAGTGGGGGGCATGTTCTGCTTCCTGGGATGTGCCCTTTGCATGTAGATCCGCTGTGGGGTGAGCAGTTGTGCCAGGTGGCAGCTTTGAGTGTTGTCCTGTGATTGGACCAGAGATGAAGATGCACCATGTTCAGTCCCCAGAGTTGCAGGTGTTAAAGGCAAGGGGAGGGTTATCTATCGCATTGACAAAGGATGTGATGGAGACAGGGTGGTCTTAGATGCAGAAGCTATGGCAATGAGCTCCTTAGCCCCAAATCATCAAAGAGGTAGGTCAGTCTCTTCCTGATCCCCCACTGCTGGCTGTGATATGGGGTACCAGTTCCTTGGTGAGCCAGTTCCTAAGACAATCTCAGAAGCTTCCCTCAAGCCTAGTTTTACATATCTTGGAACACTTCTTAAGTATATAATTTCATATATTAAACACTTTTGTGTTTAAACCTATGGTTCATAACTGAGGGAAAATCCCCCCCCCCCCCGCCCTGTTGCCTCCCCGGGGACATTGGGCAACATCTGGAGGTATTTTTGGTTTTCATAACTGGCAGGATGCTACTGGAATCTATTGGGTAGAGGCCAAGGATGCTGCTGACATCATATAATGCACAAGAGAGTCCCCACAACAAAGAATTATCTAGACGAATGTGCTGACCAAGAGGAGGTCGGGAAACTCTGATGGCCATTTTGGGAAAGCTCAACCCCAGTGACATTCAGTGCTTTCCAGAGTAACACTGATCATAGTTAAAATGTGTTTCCAACATAGCCATTGACAAAACAGGTTAATTATTTGGAAGTTTTTTTCAATGGTCATGATCTGCAGACTCTGTGATGATAGCTACTTTGTACTTCAGGTTTTAATTTGCCTAGAGAGAGCACTGGAGGATGTTTTCATAAAGGGAGACTGAACATCAGGCACTATGAGAATTTCACAATGGGACAGCAGAGTCAGGACACAGAAAACTGCGTGTGGAACAACCTGCTGGGGGTGAGAACATTGGGTCAATACGCAGGAAGGAGATTATCTGGAGCAAGGTATGTTTCTCAGACAGTTAGTAAGACATGGCATGACGGTTGGAGAGGTTAATGAATATCAAGGTCACAACGAATCCCCACTGGAGCCTGAAAATCAGAAAGGTTCATTCTTTGCTTGATGAAACAAGCAAAATCTTCATGTGCTTTTCCTTTCCTCTGTAATTCTAACATGATATTTTAAGCACATAGAAAAATATAGTGGATAACATAATAAATATGGAAACACGTTGTTTTCAAAGGTTCTCTTGGCTTTTTTGAAAAATTACTTTTCCATAATCTCTAAGCCTTCAGTGACAGGGAGCAATTGTGTTAGGAGCTCTGACTCACATCTTGAAACTTGAACAGTGTCATGACATATATCCTTCCTACTTCATTTATATATCCTTTACATTTAAAATATTTTGAAACAGGTGGCTGTGAGCCAAAGGTATGATTCCCATTTCCACACACACATACACACATCAATTCATATATCTGAGGTTATATTTATACAACCGGTTTTATTCTTTAATGAAGCCCCTGTGTGCAAAACCCTCTTAATGCTATGTTCTTTTAGTAATGCCTTCTGGGAAATATCACTTACATGAAATGTGCTAAAATGCCTTAGTTGACTCTGATTCTTCATTTGAACAATTCCTCAACATAACCTCAGTAAACGACCTGTCGGTCGCAGCCTGGGGAATATACATATGACATCTTGTCAACATGTTAATCAGAACTAACTATTCCCTGTCCGCACGCTGGCATATCGAGTTCTTGTCTATGAGATCATTCATCATCTCAGGATTTCATATCCAGTTTGCCTCAACCTCTTTTCTTCATACTTTTCCTTCCCATCAACATCATCAGAGATTTCATGTGTATAATGTAACTGCTGAAATCATAATGCCAGATTTTCCAATCTAAGTGTATTTCACTTTGTTAAAAAAAATCATATTTACATAGGACCAGGCAACATCGTTATTTTTATTTCAGATTAAATCACAAGAGCAACCAGAAAGCACATTTTTCATATATCTTTGGTTAAGACTGCTTTGAAGTAAAAATAGTTGGCCAAATTGAAAAGAAAAAGATAACACAAACACATACGCCTTTTTCAGACTACTTATGGGTGCATATTTATTAAATGAAACTCATGGAAAAGCATGGAATACATCAGAAATCATTTCAGACCTGTTTGCAAAAAAATCTGTAAGTGAATTTCCAAGATCAAACACAGTGCTCCTGGAATCTGTGGGATGTTGCCTACATTATTTATCAGCTAAGTCCCAGGAACCATGACAATAGCTTGATGTGATAGCCTTCCACCCCAGCTTGGCTCCTACTGGCTTCCAAACAAGTCGTAGACACTTAAGTGCTACATGACTAAGATGTAATTAATTATGAAAGAAGACATGCTCCATCCCAAGCAAGCTAAGAAGAGGTTGTAAGGGCCTGGATGTCCTGGCATCTCTGCCTGGACTTTATGTTCTGATATCAAGATATGTGTTCAATATTGCCAATTTAACCCATTTGACTTTTCATTTTCTTTCTCCTTTTTAAAATCTAACGACTAGTCCCAGTGCAATCTTCCAACTATGAGGTTCCTTGTGCATGCCGCATGGTTGGGCGGGGTCTCATTTCTATGTCAGGGATGCCTTCAAAATCATCTTATCCAAACATAAGAAAACAAAAATACACAGTATTTTTAACTGGCTCTCTTGATGAAGGATGTACCAAGACATAATTGTTTTTGTTGCTGCGGCTGCTAATAGACAAAAAAGAAAATCAGGCTGAATCCTTAAGCCCCAACTATTAGAATACACGTAGCTCTCGGCTTTTCCTCTCTCCATGTTCTTTGATGTTTGGGTGAAAAACGTGGTGGCCAAGGTTCTTTGTATGGTGATGACGATGATGACAATTTGGTTCATAGAAAATGTTAGAGGCACCTCTTCAAAGAGGAGAACAAATAGGATTTGTAACATTAAAAATGTGAAGTGTCTCAGAAGATATTGGAAGAAAGACTTGCATAAAACAAATACTGCTTGGATAAATTGTGAAATAAATTGAAGCTTACTAACCAGACTGTGCTTCCTCCTTGATGGGTCAAGCATTGCTATTGTTTTCCTCGATGCGTTTCCAGTGTTGATGGAAATGCACTAGCAGTGAAAGCTGTGAGGGCAGTGAGGGCTCGTCGTGGGGTGGAGTCATGATGTCAGGCTCCCATCTGCAAATCCTCTGACCTTCTGCCATCTGGGGAGGATGCTGCTGGTGTCCCTGTCATCTCTCTTTGGCTCACATTTGGTTGCAGCTGCAACTGTGGTCGCCATTTCCAACTCCCCTCCCACTGAGAGCATCCCACCTACAGTGTGCCCCTCTAGTCTTTGTAGATTATGCCAAAGGGCTGACCTGAGATTCCCTTATGCCCATGGCTGAGCACAGCCAGCAAGTACGGGGAGGGAGAATGTGACCTAATGCCCATGAGCAACCCTCAGCCGATGGGAGGTAAGAGAGGACACATGCTCCAGCCTCCTGTCTACAGGCTGGCCACTTTTGGGAAGCATGATTTCTGCTTCTCAGAGGTCCTGAAAAAATTAATCTGCTTTTCTCACAACAAAATCATAGAGAATTTATCCTTATGTTGGTTTTTCCTCCTTCCTCATTTCAATCTGCTTTACTCCTGCTCCCCAGCGTCACCTTCCAAATTAGCCACTCACCTCCAAGACCTTGCTTGGATTCTGATTTTGGGGTGAACCAGACTTCGATTCCATCTTGAAATATAAATATCATCATCAGCTGACAGGAAGGTATTACCGGATATGGAAGAAGCGACAGGCTCCTGACTAGGCAGCAGGCTTAAAGGCAAAGCAGTTAGAAGCTAAGAAGGATTCCAAGAAGGTACCATAGGAACTCTATTTAATAATGGTGATGACTGTGATGACAATTTGCTTCATTGAAAATGTGTCTCCTTATAATAGGAACAGTTGTGGTATGATTATTGTTGCTAATCTTTTTTTGAGGGGGGAGGGGTAGAAGAAGAGAGAGAGAGAATCTTAAGCAGGCTCCATGCTTAGTATAGAGCTTGATGTGGGGCTGGATCTCACGACCTGAGATCATGACCTGAGCCCAAATCAAGAGTTGGACACTTACCTGACTGAGCCACCCAGGCACCCTATTATTGCTAATCTTAATTTTTAAAAAATTTTATGTGCCAGACACTGTGCAAACCACTTATGATACTAAAGTAGATTGCTTGCAAAATGACCACCAACCTCTATCCACACCTTGGATACCTCCCCCCCGCCCCACCTTCATTCCAGGATTATCCATGTGACCCACTCTGGCAAATGCGACAATGGTAAATGTGATGTAGAAGGCTTGAAAAGTGCGTGCATGTCTGGGTTTGTGCAATCCTGCTTCACGTGGACACCAAGGCCACTGAGAGAATGAGCAGGAGGTAGGCTGCTGAAAAAGTCATGTGGAGGAGAGTTCAGGCACTCGGGCTGACAGCCTGCCAACCGTCAGACATGCCACTCAGGCCACCATTGACCAACTGACTCAGGCTCATAAGGTTTAATAAATGTTTATTATTTTGAGGCGCCAAGTTCAGGGTGGTTCATTATGCATCAAAAACTAACCAATACGGATACATCATTTCATGTCATCCTTACAAGGTTACCATAAGGTAGGATGCTATTATTACCCCCATCTTACAGGTAGAAAATTGGGGCTGAGAGAGCTTTTTTTTTGCCCAAAAGCACATAGATGATAAGTGTCAGAGCAGTTTCCAACATAGTTTTGATTGATTCCAAGGCAAACTACCTCCCTAAAATTATCTGTCATATGGATCAAATTTTCTCTCTAAAGTTATGCATTAGTTAATTCATTCACTCCACAACCTTCTGTGAATACCCACTCTGTGTCAGGTGATGCTGTAAGATGCAGGTGGGACACAAATGAGTGAGCCTTCAAAATAATCTCAGAATTGATGAAAGGAAGCAGACGTGCGCCCAAATAAAGGCAGCGCAATGAAATAATATCGGTATTTACCAAGGCTAGCAGGGACTGGGACGCTGAACGTGGGGAAAAAAAAACAGAATTTAACAATATATTGGTATTTTGCTGGAAAAGTATTTCTCTGCCAACCTCTATTGCTGCTAAGCATTTCAGATTTATCTCTGGGGCCCAAACATGAAAATGATCTAAAGTCTTTTCACTAAATCTTGTTTCAGCTCCATGTGGTAATAATGCTCTTCCCTGCGTCTGACCACACATTCACATTTTATGTATTAATTGCTTTTTTACATTCTAAATGCATTCAAATGCATGCAGCCCCTCACTTAAAACCACTGAGATTGTAAACAGAGTCTCTGTTAGAACCATTTCCCCTGTGCTAATTACCTCAGTTCCCGCAGCCACGGGGGTCACTGTAACAGAAGCCTGAAGTACTTAGAGGACACAGGGTGTCCATCAGTTTATCATGGGATATTACAGAGCAGTTAAAAAGAAGAAGGAAGGTATCTAAGATTGCAAAATAACACATGTTTCCCAGTGGAAACACTGGGGCAGAATTACATTCAGCATGTGACATTCACGCTAAAATACTAACCAAAGCTATATTTTCCTCTCTCTGTCACATACACACACACTCTCACACACATGGATTGGAATCTATTCCTATGCTTTTAGCCACTTTGCAGCAGAGCAATTTTTAGCCTCTGCTTCACCTTTCTCGGGGGCACTGCCTCCCACAATTATATGTGTGCTCACTTTATTCCATTAGGCTGTAAAATTCCTGAGTTTTATCTGCTAGATGAAATCATACATCAATGGGGGTCTGGAAGGGACTGATTAAGAAGAACGAAGAGGTCCATAGAGCTCAGTGGAAGACACTGACCAAGATAAGTTTTTGACCCACGTTTAAAAATGCCTGTGATGTCTGCTTTCACCTAAGAGAGGAGACATCAGAAATTTCTCCTTTGCCCCTCATGTCTACCTTTCCCTGTTAAGAGTGAGGCTGTTAGTTTCTTTTCAGTTAAACAGACTTTGAGAGTTGGTTTGGACTTTAACCACTGGGCATGCCATCGAAGCTATGGAAGAACACAGTCTGGGGTTCTAGTAAGCCAGCTCTTCAAATGAAACTTAACCTGATCCCCGGTGGTACTTATAAGAATAGGTCAAGCTTAATTCCTTAGAACAACATGTTCATTCACATGTCTGTTCCTATATGTATAAATATATTTTTAATTCTAGTTTTCTCTCTATATTAATGGTGGTCCTGAAAAAAGTATTTCTCATTTTAAACAGTTAGGTGCTTTTCTGGAGGAATAAGTCAGAGAGAAGATCTCTGCTACAGTTTATCTTCTGCCGAATTTCCTCTAGGATATTCATTCATTATATGAGCACCTGCTCCATGACAGATCGTCTGCGAAGCCCTGGGTGTGCCAGGATGAATGGATTGATCTGATCCCCACCAACGTGGAACTCCATTCTAGGGCTGGCACCAAACAAGCACATAAACATATACAACAATGAGATCAAGGAATGAAGTTAGCACCACCTTGCTGGGGCGATCGGTAGAGTTGCCTCGGGGAAATGACATTTGAACTAAGGCTTGAAAGATGAACAAGAGTTCCTTACAGGAAGAGACAGGGAAGGTGACTGCAGACAAGGGGAACAGCATGTGGGGAGTATTAAGGCAAAAGGAAAGAACTGGCCTGACCTTGGGGCAGAGAGGAGGCCAGTATGACTACAGCAAGCACTGGAAAACTTTGTAAAAGGCCAGATAATAAATGATCTAATCTTTATGGGCTCTGAGGTAGCACTGACGGTCTCAACTACTCAGCTCTGTAGCTGTAGAGCAAAAGCAGCCACAGACGATAAGCAAATGAATGGAATGGCTGTGTGCCAATAAAACTTTATTTATAAGAACAGGAGGTAGGCAGAGTTTGGCCTTAGTTTGCCAATCCTGGGAGTGTGGCTCAACTTGAGGACACCGAGGAAGGAGATACCCATTGCATGGAATCAACATCTTGGATTTGGAGCCTCCCTGATAGAATGGGCAGGGTAAGTCCAGGGTAAGGTCAACCTGGAATGAAATGTCCCTTGCCACTTACCAGCTTTATGACCTTGGGAAGGAAGCTCAACTTCCCTTGATTTTCATATTATCATGGAGATAATCACACCTGCCTGGTAGGGCAGTTATTAGGATTAAATGAAACAACACATGTGTCTGTTACATAACAGACACATGCAACAAATTCAATAAATCTTAGTTCCCTCCATCCCACTCGAGGCATCTGCTATGTCTTGGAATGCAAGACGAGGATATTATGATTTTAGAAAAGCTTCAGGCATTGACACTTCCTATGGGGCTTTAGAGGGTCCTCATGACCCAACCTTTGGAGAATGGCTCCAGAATTCTTGGCGTTTCTTTATAGATGGGAGGATGGTCCTGGCTGCACATCTGACCTTTCATTTACTTTGGAGAAATGATATGAAGTTTCTTTTTTAAGAGGGGGAGGACGGGCAGAGGGGGAGGGAGAGAAAGGATCTTAAGCAGGCTCTATGATCAGTGCAGAGCTTGACTCAGGACTCGAATCTCACAACCCTGAGATCAGGACCTCAGCCAAAGTCAAGAGTCATATGCTTACTGGACTGAGTCACCCAGGAGCCCCTGAAGACTTTTTTTTTTAATTGCACAACACAGGTATAATTTAATTTCTCTTCCTATGTTAATTTAGTGATTTGGAAAACACACACACACACACACAAGTTTTGTTTTTAAGTGAGAACAAAGGACATTTTACATTCTTTGTCAGGATGGGGCAAAGATTATTGCTTCTAATAAGCAAGAATGAAGAAAAACATCCTGCCCATGGATACTATGGGGTATCCTGTGGAATAGCTGGATAGAATATGAGGGAATTTTAAAATATAAAAGAAAATTGTATTATATATATATACACACACATATATACATACATATATATATACACACAATATATAATTAACTATATAACATATAATCATGTAATGTTATATAAGTTAAGTTATATAAGTAATTTATTGTCCAAATTACAATATGCAATATATACAGATGGTCCCCAACCTACCCTGGTTCAATTATGAAGGTACAAAAGTCATATACATTTAGTAGAAACCATACTTTTAATTTTGAATTTGGATCTTTTTCTGGGCCAGCTATATGCAGTCCAACGCTCTCTCACAATACTGGGGTGTGGCAGCTCCCTGGCAGCCATACGATCATGAGGGTCGATAACCAAGGTACTGACAACCATCTAGTACACATACAGCCATTCTATCTCTCATTTTCAGGACAGTATGCAATATATTACATGAGATAGTCAACACTTTATTATCGAATAAGCTTTGTATCAGGAGATTTTGCCCCACTGTAGGCTAATGGAAGGGCCCTGAGCATGTGTAAGGCAAGCTAGGGGAAGCCAATGATATTTGGTGGGTTAAGTGTATTTTTGACTTACGCTATTTTCAGCTTATGATGGGTTTATTGGGAGGTATCCCCATTATAAGTCAAGGAAAATCTCTACTTATATAATATATAATTAATAATACATATATTAATATATATTTTTTTAATTTTACACTTGGACAACTCAGAGTTGTGTGTGTGTGTGTGTGCATACAGTCTCATAAATGCACATATTTGTAATGTACCCAAGAGTCACTACATCACTCACATGAGAAATGTAAAAAGAATTTTACCATGCTGGCTTAGTGACTTCCTGTCACGGTCCCTAGATTTTCTGCGAGAGCTAGTGCTAGGATGGAACCTGGGACTGTGAACACAGGGAGAAGAGAAATATTTAGAAAAGGATCTGAGTGATTCTGAAATGAAGCCCAACCAAACACCAAGACTTTTTTAAACTGAATAATCAGAAAGGATCTCCATATGTGCCCGCAAGTTTACTCAACCCATTCAGCTGCTGATGTCTGCTCTACTTTGCGCTTCAAAGCCGGTGACTGTAAATTACTGTACATAGTACCACTTTGGGTTCCTTTTAGAAATGAAGATTTCAAGGCCCTGTGCTCCAAGATTCCAATTTAGTACCTCTGAGGAAAGACCCTGGAATCTGAATTTGTGTGAAGTACTTTGGGTGATTTCCATAAAGATGAGCTATGTGCTATGCTTTGAGAGACCCCGTAATGGGGTGACTCTTGAAAAATGGCCAGCTTTCTTCCAGCCAACTTATTTATAGTATTTCTCTCTCTCTCTCTCTTTGGCTGGTGATGGGAACATTTCAATATGCACCCATGAATGCCCACCTGTGAATTTTCCAGACTTAGGCCCAAGGCATTTTTTTCTCACCAACTCAAAGGATCTTTTTTAGAGTTAATTGGCCAACAAGGAGGGAGAGTCCAAATGGCTGCTTGGTATAATTGCCACCCACTGTTCCTTCTCTCTACCTCAGAACAGGTGTAGAAGTCATGAATCATCCCTGCTGATTACTTTTGGCATTTTGCAACTGATTGTTTTAGAGGCCAAACTGTTTTGTGAGAAATCTAACTTGTCCTGCTGTCAGAAAGCTTTTGGGAGGATATTCTACATTTGAAAATATTTTTTTTTCAAGTCAATAATCTAGAAGACTCCACACACATTGTGTGTGTGTGTGTGTGTGTGTGTGTGTGTGTGTGTGTGGCTATTTTGAGCATGCCCATCCTAAAATGAAATGGTTTTTGATGGGGATTAAACAAATACCCACACATATAATTCCAGAAAACCTGGACTCAAATGCAATAGTTATGTGAGTGCTGAAAATGTTTTCTATCGTTTTGCCTATTATCATGAACTAATTTAAGAGGTTCTATTTTTGCTGGGGAACTAGAAAAGATTGTTTCGATTTCTCTATAGAAAATGCTCATGTCAGGGACTTTGTGCATATGTGGCTGAGGACAGAAAAGGAAAAAATGCATTGCATACAAAATTCCAGAGTGAAAATGAAACTACTAAATGATACTAAAAGTATCATTTATTGCAATTGTTTTTGTTACAGTGACCTAAGAACTATGAGCAATGTCTTCACAAATCAATTCATTTAATCCTTGGTAGGTCTTATTATAATCTCTTGCGGACATGGAAACTGAGGCTTAGGATGTTAAGTGACATTCTCCAGCCCACATGGGTGGAGTCCAGCTCCCAAAGTCGCTTTGTTCATGGTCATACTAAACTGACTCCACATTTGCTTTCACCTGGCATGTCAAGTCATACAAACATACATAATTCAGCCTCACTGAGCTACTGTTTCCATTTCCAAGAAAATGAATGCAATAAACACCTTTCATGGGTTATATTTTAAGAGTGGATAGCACGCTAGAATGTAAGTGTTTCGCAAAGTTCTATGGACATATAGAATATTAATAGAGAAGGATACCAAAATAATGGTGATGTTGTCACCTTAATATGGGAGTATCCAGTATCAGTTTCTGCTTTGAGTCTGTTTATCCACTTGACATTCAACCATAGCCACACAAAACCTGGCTTAATTGGAGGTGCCTGGTGGTACAGGCAATGGGGATTTTCAAAGGTCAATGACATGATCCCAAGCTGGTCATCGATATGACTTACTTAGACAGCTGGAGTCAACTTCCCTTGCCTCTTCTTTTCCCCAGAGCATTTGTTTAACATTTGTATGCAAGTATTTATGACCGAAATTACAGTTGCTGGAAAGAGCTGGGACAAGGGTCACATTCACATGGTATCAGGAAACTTAATTCTGACTGTAACGTAAATTTTTCTTAAGAACAAAGCAGATGAAGCTGATCTTTAGAGTCAAAGAGAGATTAAATTAAAAGGAAGCTATGTGTCTAATTTCCCAGAGGTGCTGAATTTGCGTGCTCCACAGCTAGGCTTCTGCATTTTCTGATGCTGTTGTTTATAGCTTTGTTTCCATTCTGAGCCTTGTTCTGTATATAGGGGAGAGCTCAGCCATTCAGAACACAAGATTGATTCCTCTTTTTTTTTTTTTTTTTGCCAAATGCAAAGGTTGTTTGCAAGAAAGTAATTATTTCCTAAAAGCATTCTGGTGACCAATTAGAACTGTGGTCTGACAGCCAGATGTGTGGGTGAAGCCCACACCAGCCTGTAAAGGCTTCACCTTTTGTTAGTGACCTGAATTCAGAGTAAAAGAGAATGCTTGACTATATCCTTTGCTGGTCTCAAGAGAATGCTAGGTAAGGAGAGGCCTGAGTGGACAGGAGGAAGCAAAGGAAAGCATCCATTGATCACTTATTAGATATCAGAAACTGTGCCAATCAGCTATGGATTGTGATAATAATAATTATACAGCATCAGCAGTAACCACAACGAACATGTATTTAGCACTCACGTATGCAGTTTCCATCCATTATCTCTACTCCTCCTAACAACCCCATGAGGTGAGTATCCCTTTTTTATACCCACTCTACAAATGGAGAAAAGGGATGGTGGCCCAGATAAGTCGATTAACTTGTCAAAGTTTAGGAAAGTGACAGAGCCATGATTTGAACCCAAATCAGTTGGCTTCCTATTCCAGAAGGCTGCTAGAGAGGATACAGTACAGCAACATCACTGACAGTCATTTAACCAGAACTAGTAACAGATTAATTAATTGATTGGTCAATTACACATTTTCATATTTCAATTTAATCACTGCTTCATACTGCCTGAATTAAAAAAAACCCACATGGACGTAAAAATCCATTTCTCTAACACTGATGGTGATGTAGGCACCAAATGATTGCAAGAAAGGCCTTGAGGACAGCAGAGAACTGGACAGGTGGAAGGAGTCTCCTCTACGATCTAGACCAATTAGGATAGTTAGATATTCAATGTTTCTCAATCCAACCATCTTCTTTCCTTGAAGTGCTAGACTATTACTGGTCACTTAGGTGCTGTAACTTGGCCCTACACTTTCTACAGAAATAGAAAAAATAATGATGGAGCTTAATCCTATTCTGACATAAACCAACCTTTCCTGTTTCCATTATTCAATTACAGGGAACGTCACATTTATTTGCGAATGCATTTAGGAAGCTTAAAAACCAAGCCTCAAAACTGTGCTCTACTGAAGTGAATGTCAGCCTCTGTGAAGAGGAAGGAAGAGTAAGAAAAGTATTCTTAGTCATCGATGAGTAACTGATTATGTTCCAACTCATTTTGAGATGTGGCACCTGGGTGGTTTCGAAACAATATAAAAATAACGCACAATTTGGGTTGAAATTAAGGTGTGGCAAGCCAAGTAAAATATTTTTTGCATGCAAGAAGAGAAAAAATTCCACTGCCACTTGTTAAATTGTTCTCCTTTAAAGGGAGAATGGAGTGCATGTCTTTGATGGACAACTGTTCAGCTTACTTACTAGTGAAACCCTGGAGCTGATGCTTGTCAGAGTTTATCTAGAAATTTTAGCATCCACTCAAAAATACACATCAATTAAGGAACACAAGTCCTAATAAAATGGCTACTCAGATATGTATATGGAGCTGTTAACTGGTATATTTCAAAGTAGAGGTATGTATTCAGCCCATGTCCATTTATTTCACAAAGCAGATTCGCCATCAAAAGTGCTTTTGGGGATGTACCAATTGCACAGATGCAGATACACAACCCCTCACGTCACCTGACCTCATTAGAGTTCTGTCTAGAGCTTACCCCCCCACCCCCCACTTGCCCACTGCTATGCCCTGAATGTTGGCAGCCTCTGGGAATCCTATGTTGAAACCCTAATCCCCAGTGTGATGGTGTTGGGAGATGTTCTTAAAAGAAGAAGTGTGTGCTTGCTTTCACTCTCTGCTCTCTGCCAGGTGAGGATACGATGCAAAGACTGCCATCGACAAGCCAGGAAGATAGGCTCTCAGCAGACACGCAATCTGCTGGTCCCTTGATCTTAGATGTCCCAGCCTCTGTGTATTAGTCAGGATTCTCCAGAGAAACAGAAACAATAGGATATACATGTGTACATACGAGAGGATGTTTATTATAGGAATTGGCTCACTCAGTTATGTCAGCTGAGGAGTCTGAAAATCTGTCCTCTGCAACTGGACGTCCAGGTAAAATTCAGCCCAAGTCCAAAGGCCTGAGAAACAGAGACAAATGGTATAAATCCTAGTCTGGGTCTGAAAGCCCAAGAACCAGGAGAGCCGATGTCTGAGGGCAGGAGAATGATGGATGTCTCAGTTCAAGCTGAGAGGGTGAATTCACCCTTCCTCTACCCCTTTGTTCTGTGTAGGCTTCTAATGGGTGGTGTGACGCCCACCTGCAGTGGGGAGGGTGGTCCTCTCTACTCAGTCTAATTCAAATGCTAATCTCTTCTAGAACACCTTCACAGACATACTCAGAGCAATGTTTTATTAGCCATCTGGGCATCCTGCAGCCCAGTCAAGTATATATACTAGTAACTTATCTCTCATCCTTCCCAGAAGGGACCTAGGCCTTTCACCAGGGTGACTTTGCAGGGGGGAAAAGGAGATAATCCGACATTCTGGGGACTACTGGATGCTGACTCTGGACTGACACAGGTTCCAGAAGACCCTGAGTGTCACTGTGGCCTTGCAGTCACAGTTGGAGCACAGACAGGAGAGGTGACCAATGGAGGTTTAGCCAAGTTCATCCCACAGTGGGTCCAGTGGGCTCTTTTACCCATTCTGTGGTTAATTCCCCAGTTTTAGAATACATAACTGGAATAGACAGACTTAGCAGCTGCCAGATTCCCATGTTGGTTTGCTGCCTATGAAGTGAGGGCCATTAAGGTGAGAAGGGCCATGTGGAAGTCACTGGAACTGCCTCTACCCAGGAAGACCATAAATCGAAAGTAATACTTGCCTGGTGGTATTACAGAGATTAGTGCCACAGTGAAGGTCTTGAAAGATGCCGGACTGGTGATTCCTACTACATCCCCATTCAAGTCTCCTACTTGGCTTATGCAGAAGACAACTAATTTTTGGAGAATGACAGGGGATTGTCATAAGCTTAACCAGGTGGTGAATTGCAGCTGCTGCGCCAGATGTGATTTCATTGCTTGAGCCAATTAACACACCCCCTAGTACCTGGTAAGCAGCTATTGATCCGGCAAACACATCTTTCTCCAGATCTGGCCACAAGGACCACCAGAAGCAGTTTGCTTTCAGCTCACAAGGCCAGCAATGTACCTTCACTGTCCTACCTCGGAGGTATATTAATTGTCCATAATTTAGTTTGCAGGAATCTTGATCACCTGTCCCTTCCACACGACATCACATTTGTCTATTACATTGATGACATCATACTGATTGGACCCAGTGAGCAAGAAGTAGCAACCACTCTAGAGTTTTTGGTAAGAGAGCTGTGTGTCAGAGGATGGGGAATCAATCTGACTAATATTCAGGGGCCTTCTACCTCTGTGAAATGTCTAGGGGCCAGTAGTGTGGGGCATGTTGAGATATCCCTTCGAAGGGGCGCCTGGGTGATCCAGTTGGTTAAGCGTCCAACTTTTGATCGCATCTGAGATCTTGATCTCAGGGTCATGAGTTCAAGCCCCAAGTTGGGCTCCATGCCCAGCATGGCGCCTACTCCAAAAAAAAAAAAAAAAAAAAAAGGTATCCCATACGAGGTGAAGGACAGTTGCATCTGGTTGTTCCTATGACCAAGTAAGAAGCACAATGCCTCAAGAGTATATTTGGATTTTGGAGGCAACAGATTCCTCATCCGGGGGTGCTACTCTGGCAGCAGGTTGTAAAATAGAATGTATACTCTGATCATGTTTTTTTCTAATTCTAGAAAGTTAGAAAACTGTAAAAAAGTATAAGAAAAAAAATCAGTTAGAATTTCATATCCAGAGACTTCCAACATATAATATTTTGCTTTTAGTAACATTTAACATTATAATTTATTTATTTATTTAGTTTTTTTTTTTTTTTTAAATTAAGTAGGCTCCATGCCCAGCGTGGAGTACAACATGGGGCTTGAACTCATGACTCTGACATCGAGACCTGAGATGAGATCAAGAGTCCGATGCTTAACTGACTAAGCCACCTTGGCGCCCCTGTATTTAGTGTTTATAATAAAACTGAGTTCATAGTGAAGAGCATGATTATAGTATGTCCATTGTATCACAAAAATTTTCCAATTTAATGAAATATTTATTCAAGTATGCTCCTAAATGGCTACATGCATTTCCAACATAGCAATCTACAAAATTAAGTGATTTAAAGAAAAATGTATAAATGGGTTTCCAGGGTAATATATGTTCTCTTTTATAAAAATAAACATAGCTCTCTGAAAGATAATAAATACCCCAATTCTTCAGTCAGAGATAATCATCATTCACTTTTCTATAAACACCTTCAATTTTTTTCTGAAGTACACACACATTTGCATTTTTAAGAAAAATGTGATCAAAGTAAACATTCTATGCTGCAAACTGTTTCTTTTTCAAAGATTATAGCTTGTCTCTCTTTTAATACAAATAATCATACTTCTGTAACACTACTCTTTACAACTGCACAATGTTCCTTTGTATGGATATACTGTAATTTACTTTAAAATTTGTTCAATAATTGAAGATTTAGGCAATGAAGCCCCGCGACTTAAAAACAGAGGTTTTGGAATCAGAGAAACCAGTCTTCAAATCCCAGATCCATTACTTGCATTTTGGTACCTTGTACAGACTCCTATTTCTGCTGTAAAAGAAACATAGCTTCCTCCGCTATAGAAAAATCAAACTCTAGGCTAATGATTTCTACCTCATAGACTTGTCCTGCAACTGTATAAAAAGCACTTCACATAGAGAATGGCATGCTAAATGCAGTTTATATGAGTTGTGACTCTTAGTTTATTATTCTTATGATCTTATTTTGGGTTTCAAATGTGTGTGTACGAGGGAGCACGAAAGAACACAGCACATTCTATATACATGAACTCAGTCTTCATCAAAGTCCTCCTATTATTAACCTCATTTACAGATGAGAAACCTGAATCGCAGTGAAGTTAAGTAACTTCCCCCTTTAGGGTTGTAACAAGGTACAATAATGGGGCTCATCTGGCTTTAGTTTTACCTGGGTTGCCAACATAGTGGATATCAGGGCAATGGGTGTGAGCTGCTTATGGAGGTTTTGAAAGGAAAGGATCCAGAACCTGCTCCATAGCTCTCGAACCTTAGAAATTAAGATGACCAGGTGACTAGGGGAGCACCTGGGTGGTGCAGCTGGTTGAGCATCTGACTTTTGGTTTTGGCTCAGGTCATAATCTCAGGATCATGGCATTAAGCCCTGTGTTGGGTTCTGCACTCAGCGTGGAGTCTCTTTAAGTTTCTCTCTCCCTCTCCCTCTGCCCCCACCCCCCACTCTCTCTCTCTCTAAGATAAATAAATAAAACTTTAAAAAAAGAAAGAAAGAAATTAAGGTGACCAGAGAGACAATTCTGTGAAAAGAATGATGATGAGGTCCCCTTGCCCCCAGGCTGACAGGACCCATGAGAGAACTCTGGAATGGATTCCCTGCAGTTGGGAGACAGAGTAGTTGGGTCTGTCTTGTATTTCCATCACCAGCCTTTTACCTCTTTCCCTGAACAAACCTTGATTGTCTTGAAGACGGGAACTGACTTTTCCTCTTTTATAAGGAGCAAGGAGAGATTACTGCCAACGAGTACATTTTAAAAGGACAACAGGAAAAAAAATACAATTGAATTTTGATTATGACCACATTCACATCTGTTCAACGTACTGGTTGCACATATGTTAACACATTTAAACCTCACATGGACCAGATGAAGTTTTTGTTGTTATTTTCTCTAGCAGATGCAGAAACTGAGAATGGAGATGCTGGGGAATTTTCTCAAACCAACACAGCCGGTGTAAATGGAGCTGTGATTTGAACCAGGTCCTAGTAGGACACCAACGCTAGCCCTTAATTGCTACGCTGTACTGTTTCCATAGAGTAGCACCCAGAGAGCATATGGCAGCTATAAAGACGGTCAGCTGGAACGTGGAAAGCCTTGAATGCCAGCTAGAGTGAAAACATTTTCTCTGTAGTCAGTGATTCATCATATGGCTAAGGAGCTTTCTCGACAGGCTGAGATACTTTCAGAACAGAAGTGGTGATGTATAGCCACCATTCATTTATTTATTCAATGAACATTTTTTGAGTACCTACAATGGGCAGAATACTGGGTAGAGCAATGAGGAGAATGGACAAGGTCCCTGAGGGCAGGCAGTTTGCATTCGCTAGATATTATAGTTCGACTCGGTGCCATTTGCAGAATTTAATATGCGGTGTACTGAGTATATTAGCTTTATTTTAGAAGGTGTGAGCAAAACTGAGAACCCCAAGAAGAGGGCCAATGCCAGTGGCTGACAGATTCTCACAAATGAACTGACATGCTAGAGCAAAGAGAGCCATTTTGTCTGTGCTTTAAATATTCCCTTCCTGTCAAATTCCAACTGCTGTGCCTCCAATATCATGCACAACAGAAGAAAATAGAAAGAAATGAACATAGAAATATTAGTTTTGCAGCTTGGGCTCCATAAGGCATCAGAAAACATTCTCATTTCCCCACCAGCAATGCTGTTCACACAGCTGGGTCTGCAGGAAGGATTCATCAGCAATTTGTCAGGACATTACTTGGTGTTTAATAACACCACCAAAGAATTTGCTTCTGGAAAAAAAAAGGGGGGGTATTTTAACTCCAAAATGTATTTTATGAATAATTTCCAAACACCACCAAAACATGAAGGCATCCTGGGAAGTTACAGTCCCTGCTTTATTTTATTTTTAATAGACTCCTCGAATTATAAAATCATGCCAAATTTGTGGGTTTTCATGCTAGAAACTTCCAGAATGTCTCTCACTGGAGCATTGTTAGCAAACAGAACAAATTTATGAGAATGCAGGACGAGTCACTGGAAGGTCACACCTATTAATTTAAATTCTTCTGCAAAACCAGCACATTCTCCACATATGTCCCAAGACTGGGGGCAATTGAGAGAATTTATTTGTATTGTTCTAGGGATGCACATTCTGTATGGAAAATGAGTCGCACATGGACCTTTCCATTCATCTTAGCTGACTAGTTTGCCATTTAGAAGAGTCCTTTGCTGTCGCTGGTGCCTGGATGCGGCTATTCCTGGTGCTCAGAGCTACTGGAGGGAAGCTTGGACCTGAGTGAGCACAAAGCACTGCTTCCCAGGAAAGGTTCTTAGAGAAAGAAGAAGGAGTGCCTTTACTACTCTGTACATGGTTGAATATTTTCTATATTCTGTCAGAGTCAAAACTATTTCAATTTGAGAGCAACTTCAGTTTTCATGATGATAGGGCCAGAAAAAGGATCCCTATGTGGCAGAGGGGAGAATACCCACAAAATGAGGAAGAAATGGAACCACCTAACTCTCAATGGCCTAGAATCATGGAGGATAGACTCTCCTTACAGTTTCTTCAGAAAGTGGACACATAGAGAAGGGGCAGGAAATGGTAGCTGAGATGGTTGACTGGAGGAATGGCCCCTGTTCTTCTCTCCTCCATGCACCTACCCCTTTGCCACTGTTCAATCACCATATTTTGACTTTAAGCTCTACTTGCTTTGGCCAATATCCCTTGGGGAACATCAGTATGGCACTTCTGCTTTTCCTCTTGTGCATCTGCTCCTGCCACAAGAGGCACATGTCTTGCTGGACCACTGGTCCAAGAAGGATGAGAGCCATGTGGAGAGGAGTCACCCAGACCTGAGAATACCCCGGTCCACTCCAGGGGTGGCAGCATATTGCAGAGCTGCCCAGCCCAGCCCAGCCTAGAATAACCATGCCCCAGCTGACTTAAGTCTTACCTATAAGAAGGAATAATTTTTGTTCTAAGACAGTGAATTTGGCTGTGAGTGTGTACGTGTGTGTTTGTGTCGCATTATTCTGATGATAACTAACTTATACAGCTTTAAGTCATAATTCCCTTCATTCATGTTTCCACTTGGGGTCAAGGGAGAAATATACCTACACTCTGTGGAGCCTAAGGGAGGAATTAGGGATAATTTTCTTTTGTCAAGGCAATAAAATAACATACAAAACTCTGAAAAGCAGTAACAATGACATATTATTTGAAAATCATGATTCTCTTCCCTCACGCTAGAGTGATTTGAGTTGTTTTCTTTGCTTTAGAAATGAGTTGGGATGAATCCCAACTGCCTCGAATCCCTCTCTGGGGTTCATTGGCTATCTGTGGGAGTGAAGGCCAGGCCAAAATGAGTGGCTGTAATTAACCAAAAGCTCCTGGCCAGACAGAGCTTCTGTTTCTGTTTTTCTTGTAAAATCCCTGACATTGGATCATGAGATCTCCAAGGGCAGGACCGCGCCGTCTTTGCCTACTGTGTATACGCGAGAACCCATCTCCTCCGTGCTGTCTCCATGGGGTTCTGTTTCTTTTTAAAGATTTTATTTAATTATTCATTAGCTAATTAAAAGCACAAGCAAGGGGAGGGGCAGAGGGAGAGGGAGACAGAATATAAAGCAGAAGAGCCCAACGCTGGGCTCGATCCCATGACCCCGAGTTCATGACCTGAAGCCGAAATCAAGAGTGGAACCCCTAACTGACTGAGCCACCCAGCTGCCCCATGTTCTGCGTCTTTTTAAAGATATTCCTTTCCCTACATTGAGATCCCACCTCACCCCCTTAGCATGGCTACTGTAACAACACAAAACAAACTGCCAGAAAAATCATTAATGTTGGTGAGGCTGTGGGAAAACTGGAACCTGTGTGGGCTGTTAGCGGGAATGTCAAATGGTGCAGCCGCTGTGAAGAACAGTCTGGATTTGAAAGTGAGGTCTTGAGGAGATATTGCACACCCATGCTCATATCAGCATTATGCACAGTAGATAAAATGTGAACACAACCCTAACGTCCACTGATTCCCGAATGGATAAACAAACATGGTCCATCCCTACAGTGGAATATTATCCAGCTTTAAAAAGGAAGGACCATCTGACACTTGCTATGACATGGGTGAACCTTGAGGACATTATGCTCAGTGAAACAAGCGAGCAACAAAAAAGACAAATACTGTAGATTCCACCTCTGTGAGTTGTGTTTATAAAAACAAAAAAAGGGAAATGGCAGTTACCGGGGCTGGAGGAGGAGGGGGAGATGACTTTCTGTTTAATGGGGGCAGAGTTTCAGTTTTTCAAGATGAAAAGAGCTCTGGGGATGGGTTGCCCCATAATGTCCCTATATTTACCACCACTGAATTGTACACCTAAAATGGTTATGATGGGGGCGCCTGGGTGGCACAGCGGTTAAGCGTCTGCTTTGGGCTCAGGGCGTGATCCCGGCATTATGGGATCGAGCCCCACATCAGGCTCCTCCGCTATGAGCCTGCTTGTTCCTCCCCCACTCCCCTGCTTGTGTTCCCTCTCTCGCTGGCTGTCTCTATCTCTGTCGAATAAATAAATAAAATCTTAAAAAAAAAAAAAGAACACAGTTTAAAAAAAAAATAAAATAAAATGGTTATGATGGTACCGTTAAGTGTATTTTGCCACAACTAAAAAAAAAAAAATGTTTCTTTCCAATGTATATGATCTCATCCTCACAACGATGGGTGAATGAAAGCCTGGTTGGAAGGTATCGCCAGGCCAACTTCTCCTGATCATTTTTAAAACTATTGACAAAAGTGCAAGGGATCTACACTCCAAATTAATTGTAGATGCGTTGACATATGTCTGCATGGCCAACGGTTGCATTCTGATGACTGGAAGGTTCCTCGACTGTTTCATTTTTGGCAGCTGAATAAAGAATGACATAGCGTGAATGAATATTTTATAAAGGAGACGTGGCAGCTGCGGAACATGGATAGCTGCTTGACTTTCACTGTAGCGAACAGTGTAATGTCAGGCTCTGTCACCTTGTGTTAGCTGACAAGCTCAGTGCTGATGAGGTGAATGGGTCTGATTGTCTCACAGAGAAATAAGAGTTTTTATTACAGTCTGAAGGCATTTGATCCAGTAAGGTTCCAGTAAGGTGAGTTAGGAATTAAAAGATTTGATTAAAAAGCAATTAAGAAATGGCTGTCCTAACTCACCCTTTAAAAGGGAAGTGAATCAGATTTCACTGCATTAGCTCCAATTATAGGTTATGGATTCTGACTGGAGGAAACCACTCTCGTTCAATAAAAGGGAAATAATTGTTTGGAGCTGATGTCAATCCTATTGTTTGGAGGATTAGTGTTTTAAAAAAGTGGTTTAAAAATTTTCCTGATTCAGCGCCGATGGGAAAATGTAATGAGTCCCAGAAGTTTCTTCAGATACATACATCATGGATGAATATTTTGCATTATCAAATGAGTTAGCATTATAGGCAATGATGTTACATCAGCATGCAAGTAACCAGGGTCTGACTCTAGTCTCCCCTAACTATCTTCACCTGTTGAATAGACATGGGTAAGTAGCTGACAGGCTCTTAGATCCTGAGTCCACAGGATTTAAGTTCCAAAGTTGAGTCCACCAGACCAGCAGCACTCATTAAAAATGCAGACTCTCAGCTCACGTCAGACCTACTGGATCAGAATTTGTATTTTAACAAGCTCTTTGGGTGAACGCATATTAAATTTTGTGAACTGTTATTCTAGACCCATGGTCACCAAACTTCAGTCTTACGCCTGTCACTTTTATGACTTCTCGTATAACCAGGTACTATTATTAGATTGATGTTCTTTTAATCAAGTGATTTTTTAAACCTAAATACATTTATTAAAAACTAAATAGAAGTATCATTTGCTATATGTAGAAGGTAATGGCACAAAAATTTACAATGAAATAAAACAACAGCATTGCATTTCTACAGGTCACCTGACGCAGTTGTGAAGATTAAATGTGTTAATAAATGTCAAGCACTGTGAATAATGCCTGGCATATAATAATGTGCTATGTAAGTTTTCACTCTATTATTGCTATTCAAAATTAAATAATTATTAATAATAAGCCTTCTCTTTTTAATCAAAAGGGAGATTATTTGGCATTAGAAAAGAGTTAAAATTAGCATTACAGAAATTGAAAGGGAAATTAAAAGGGACCAAATTTCTCATTATTTGATTTAATTTAATAATACTGTGTCTATGTACCATCTAAAACCATGTCAGGGTCACCAGTGCTATATTTATCTTGCATTCTGAGAAACACTTGTTTAAATCTTAATAGACATGGCCGTAAAATGGGATAATACTCAAGGGACTCTCTATTTCAGTTGTGTCAAGATGACATTATGTTGCTTGAATATTCCACAATTAATAAAATCAATTTCCTATAGTCAAATATTTAGTGAAACATTGAGTTTAACTGTTGTAAGTAATGTTATGATGAGCCATTTTCCCTTTTCCATTGGCAGAGATGAGCACAATACTGGGTGTTGATGTGATTATGGGGAACGAGACCCCTTCAGACTCTTGATGGTAGGAATTTAATATTATATTTAATATTACAGAGAATGACCTATTAATGTGTTTTTAAAATAAAACTGTATAATTTGATCCAGAAATTTCATTTCTAGGAATTTATCTTCAAAGACAGCATTGCCCATCTTAGCAAAATTTTAACATATAAGTGTTCATCGTAGATTACTTAGGGTAGTAAATGTTTTTAAAAATTTCAAATGTCACAAAAAACTCTAGTAGCAGCAGACCATTTCTTTTATTAAATATGTTCTCTTCTCACAATTAACATATTAAAAGAAATCAATCAAATATATGATTGAGATAGCTCTAAAAATATCTAAGACGGTCTGATGAAAACTGGTTAAAACAATTTCTTGGTAGAAAGAAAGAAACAGCAGTTGTAAGTGGCAAATTACCTTATAAAACGTGTTTTATATTCTTGATATAATTAGAGAAGAGTATCTGGGCTTCAACATATAATAATGAAATACCAGAATTAAAAAAAATTCAAATGTCTAGCAATAGAGGAATTAATAAATAGTAGCATATGGAGACCAGGCAGCCACTCATAATCAGATTAATCAAAATAATACTAGACTCATGGAGAAAATATCATGGAACATTGTTAAATTAAAATGTTGCTTATTAAACAATATATAGAGCATATGCTATAATAGGTTAAGGTACTAGAACGGTAGCATAAGAACACACCAAAATGCCGACAATGATATCTCAGAGTAACTCGATCATGAGTTATTTCATTTAAATTTTTGTGCATTTTTTTCAGGTACTGATAATGCACTAAGCTTGAATTTTAAATCAGGAAAGCAATATTATCTATCTATCTACTAAAATATAATAGAAAGTTGGGAAGTCTATATTTGAAACTTAATCTTATTCATTTAGTGAGGAGAGACAAAAAGATATATGTATACAGATTCTCCTTGACTTGATGGGGTTATATGCTCTGGTGAATCCATCATAAATGGAAAATGTGGTAAATTGAAAATACATTCAATACACCAAGCCTACTGGACATCACAGCTTAGCCTCACCTCCCTTACACGTACTGAGAACACTTCTGTTAGCCTACAGTTGGACAAAATCACCTAATACAAGCTGACTTTATAACCCAGTGTTGACTCTATCATGTAATGTATAAAATACTGCCCTGAAAGTGAGAGACAGAAGGGATGTCTGTACAGGATGGTCGTCCGCGTACCGGTTGTTGACCCTCGTGATCGCATGGCTGACTGGGAGCTGCCCAGCATCACGAGAGAGGATCAGACGGCATATTCAAAATTCAAGGTATGGTTTCTACTGAGTGCATATGGCTTTTACACCGTGGTAAAGGAGAGAAACCCTCAGTCAAACCAGCTCCCTTAGTTCCCTAAATCAAGAACTGTCTATAATATGATTTGGGGGCTGTCATTTGTTTTGTGTGAATGTTTAATTCCTTCCAACAATACTAGCAACAATAACTGTGCTGAGGAATGCTGAGGTTTGAATGCATTGCGTATGTGAATGTATGTTTCCAACTGTAAAAACATTACCCCATAGTCATTATGATACTAATCTTTTTTTATAATAATTTTTTATTATGTTATGTTAGTCTGACCACTTCTTACAACCTCAACTACTGCTAGCCTCCCCAGACCACCAGTGACTCTCCTCTCTACTCTTGGCAATAACCTCCTAGAAGGTCTTCCTGTCTCTACCCTTGGTCTTTCTAAATGTATGACCATTAGTCATCCTTCTAAATGTAAGTCCTGACTCTACCCTTGGTCCTCATTGGTAATCTTTTTAAATGTAAGTCATACCAAGTCACTACACTTCATCCAAACCCTCCCTGGCTTCCCATCTCACACACAAGACAATGCTGACTTTTCAAGGCTCTTGTAACTTGGCCTCCAATATTCATTCTGACCTAGTCCCTGACCATGTATCCCTTCTGCCCACTGTACTGTAGTCACCCTGGCCTCTTTGCCTTCCCTGGGATACATCAGACACCTGCCTGCCTCAGGAAGTTCACACTTGCTTCCCTTCTGCCTAAAACATTCTAGCCCCAGACATCAACTTAACTTGCTCCTTGATTTCACCAAGGTCTCTGTCCCAAACAACCCTATGCAAAATAGTATCCCTCCTAACCTCTGGCAATCTCTACCCCTCTGCTTTTTACTTTTCTTTCCAGCGTTATCAGTTGATATTTATGTTCTATGCTCCCTCTCTCTCTGTATATTTATTTATTTTTATCTACCCCCATTGCAATATAAGCTCCATGAGGAAGATTTGTCTTCCTCACAGCTAAATACCCAGCAACTAGAACAGTCCCGACACTAAGTAGGTACTTGGTAAATAATTGTTAAATGGATGATAAAAAAAATGTTATTTTAATTGTTTCAGTTAGCTACTGCTGTACAACAAACCATCCCAAAAGTTAGTGGCATAAATCAAAGACAACTTTCTTTGTTTAAGCCTGTCACTGGGCAGGCCTCAAAAGGGAACACTTGTCTGTGTCACTTGGTGCCAGCTGGGTCAGCTCAAAGGCTAGGGCAGAACTAATAAAATATTTAATCCCAACCTAATCAAGTAGCTTCTACCCAGCCTTTAGTCAGAGAGTAAACAGTTTCAAGAGTCAGGCTTCTGCTCAATGTGAGAATAATCATAAGCTAAAGCAGTCTGAGGATAAATAGAAGTCTAGGTAGGGTTCCACTGATTCTTTTTAAACATGTGCTGAGTGACCACATGGCACAAATATTATGGGAAATCCCAACACTGGAAAATATGTCCATTACCTTCCCTTCTGTTGTCAAGCTCTGGCTCCTAAGAACCACCAGTGCGTCCTCCTCCTTCCCCAGACTTCACAGCTAACCATGTGGATGATTTTTTTGCTTGAAGTCCTAATATTCTCATCACATAGAAGTGTGGCTGAGAACCTAATTAGTCTGCAAGGAAGACACATATCCTAGTTCAATTAAATTACACGGCCCTGCAAAAAAACAATTACTTATTTTTTAATAGGTACAGTAACATGTCTGGAAATGGTATTAATTGAAGTAGAAAGTTGAAGCTAGAGACAAAGGTAGAATAGTCTGTGTGTTGTGTCATGATCAATGATTAAGTTACTGAATGCACTTGTATGAACTGAGGACCTCATCAACCATTTGGAAGGCTGCGTGCTGCGTTAATAATTGATACGCACAAATAAATGTGAGCAGATACGATTTATTATTGTGGCTCTCAGTCTTTATAAAGTTAAAACTTTGCATAGAGTCTATTTTTTCAATACCTTGAGAGAGGTCATAGTGACAGAAAGAGTACTTTATGTTCAGCAATGCTTTTCAAATGTGTATATTTCATAAGCACAAAAGCATCTGTGTATAGCAGATGGGTGAAGAACTCAGGGCTGAGAAAGGTGCAGTTTTGCTTTAGAGCACCTACGTGACCAGGTGTAAGGTATTAACTTCTCTGAGCGTTGTTCATGCTACTTGTTTTCAAGTTGGGGAGAGAAGAGTGTCAGCCTACCAAGAATGTTAATGAAGGTTACATAATTTGATGTATTTAAGGCTCTTAGGACACATTTGTTGCTCAGTAAGTGTTAGCGATGATCCATTTGTTACAACTATTAAGTGGTTGTCTATGATGTACCTATATCAAAGAACTCTTTCAAATACTCTTTAGACCTCAGGACTTCTTAACCTATATGTGGGGTAACAATGATTTGTCCATTTATTCCACAAGTCACTTAAATTCTTCCTCTTATTATTTTTTTTAAAGATTTTATTTATTTGAGAGAGAGAGAGAACACAAGCTGGGGGGAGGGATAGAGAGAGAAGCAGACTCCCCGCTGAACAGGGGGCCCAAAGGATGATGCGGGGACTCAATTCAGGACTCTTGAGATTATGACCTAAGCCAAAGGCAGACACTTAATCAACTGAGCCACCCAGGCGCCCCCTTCCTATTAGTTAAGAAAGTTTGAAGAACTTCATCTTCTAATATCTGCTCTGGACAAACTGGTCACTTGCTAAAATTAGCATAAGAGCAAGGCATTAATAAAATAAACAAAACACAAAATATTATATATAATCTTACAGTATAAGTAGTAGGTGATCATCCTAAAATGATATGAAAGTGCTTGGCCAAATTAAATGTAACTGGGAGATTTGCAATGTTAAAGCAGTAAATAAATTACCCATTTTCAATTCCATTTGTTAATCTAACAAAACTCTTTGCCAGTCAATCAGCCAATCATTTATTTATGAAGAAACCAAGTTTAAACACATACCTCATCGACAAGGTCCCACCCCACCCCCCGTGTGTGCCATGTAAGACTGTTTTGAAGAGTTGAAGTTCAGTCCCCCGATCAGTTTATAAAGTATGTCTAGTGAAGTCAACTTTGACCATTCACTGGCATTTTGATAAATCAGTCTTACTAGGTTATTCATATCCCCCAAGAGTTAGATGATATTATTAGCCATTTTGCTGCTATATCAGAATGTATCTTTAATAATTTATTTAAAATTTGAAATATATATATATACAAAAAAAAAAAATCTAAAATTCTTCTTAAGGATACAGCTTAATGTGACCAGGGCAAAACCAGGAAGCCCCATGTTTTGAACCTGGGTTTCTCAGCCTTGGCACTATTGACATTTGAGCTGGATTATTCTCTGGTGTGGGGGCTGTCTTGTGCATTGTGGGATGTTTAGCACCATCTCTGGCCCCATCCTTCTAGATGCCAGTAGAACTTCTTCCTCAGTTGGGACAATCAACAGTGTCTCCAGACATTGTTAAGAGTCCCCTGGTGAGGAGGGAAAAAATCATCCCGGTTAAAAACGCTGTTTTAAACTAACCATCCCAGAAATTTTTGAAAGAAATAGACAGCCCTACTGATTCATATAATTTGGTACATTACTGAAGAAAAACAAAATCTTGCCGTACTCATGACTCTTTCTATTTTATTTCTGAATCTCACCACCTCATTCTCTTTTTCCTCATTCCTGACTTACACTAGGAATTTTTTAATTTAAAATTTTCCCTGGATTGAAAAGTTAATGGTAATAGCATAGTTTATTCTGCAAGGTATGTCCCCTGCTGAATAGCAGGTGAATAAAATTTATTGATTTGCAATAAAAGTCATAAATGTATAAAGTGCCCAGCATTTGAGAAAATGTTATAAAAATCTAAATCCTGACTGCAATACAATGAACAAGTAATAAGGTTTGAGTTGTATGATAAAAGGGGAAGTAAAATATGTTGCTAGAATCTGAATTAACTATGTGGTCTGCAAAGCTTGTTGAAGCTGCATAGAAAAATGTAATAAGGATGGTGAAAACTCCACTAGCTGAGTGATAAAAATAGTTGTAGGGAACAATGGCTCCTGCCTCTTTCTGTCTAAGCCTCTTTTCTCTCGGGACCTACATACGTTGGCTCACATGCTTAATACGGTTTGTGTCTTTGACATTGACATACTTCACAGAATATATGATAGAGCAAGAGTACTTTCGGCTTGGAGTCGGAAACCCAGAAAAACAATAAATGTTTATGGAAGGTGGTAAAATTTTAGGGCTCCATTCACAACAAATGTTAAACACATGAAGTCTGGCTGAAAACACAGGCATTGTTGGAATTCGGCATTGTCGGAGTCTCTCGGCACAGAATAGACTCCAGTCTTGGCTCTTGCTTGAGGTAACAGACTTAGGTTGAAAGGAGGATTTTTTTTTTTTCTCTTGCTTGACAACAAGCAGCCCCATTGCTTGGGAGTTGTTGCCATTGGGAAGAACCTGGTGAGTTTAAATTTTTAAATGCACTTCCTAATTTTTTCTTGTTTGAGAAATTCTATTTGGGGCCTCCAAGGTTTTCTAGCTCTTCTGACAGCTCTCACAGTTCTGTCTCAAGTCCTGAGTCCTCTCCAGAGCCCAGATTTTACATTCGACTGCCTTTATGGCACATCCATCAAGATACTTATGAAGCATCTTTCTCAAGCTTCGCAGGTTCAAGGTTGGACCAGACCTGTTTTCTTTTTAGCATCTCCACTTTTCAATGAACACTCACTTCATTGGTCAACTAAGAAACCTTGGACTCATCCTTGATTCTGTTCTATTCCCTAACCCTCCTCCCCAAACTGTTGGCACATCTTTTCTTCCAAAATATGACTTATATCCCTCCCACTTCTCTCCATCTTTACTGCCACCTCCCTTGCTGAGACAACCCTCACATCTCCATTGATGATGGCTGGCCTGTATGTTTCCAGCCCAGTCCATTGTATCTCCAGCACCCAGCAATCAGAAGCATTAAAAAAAAAAAAAAAAGAAAAAAAGAAAAAAGAAATCAAAGTCAGATCACATCATTCAAAAGGAAAAACCAGACTCGTAGGAAAAAAGATCAGATTTGTGGTCACCAGAGGCAGGGAGGGAGGAGGAGGAAGTGGATGAAGATGGCCAAAAGGTACAGACTTAGTTGTAAGGTAAATCAGTACTAGGGATGTAATGTACAACTTGATGAGGTTATAGGTAACACATTGTTGCATGTTGGAAAGTGGTTAGAGTAGATCCCAAGAGTTCTCATCCCAAGAAAAAACTTTTTTTTTTCCATTTTCTTCTCTCTCTCTCTCTTTTTTTTTGTATCTATATGGGATAATGGATGTTAACTAAACTATTGTAGTAATTATTTCATAACACAGATGGTCTCGACTTAGGGACGATGGTTTGACTTAATTTTTTGGCTTTGCAACAATGTGAAAGCCATACACATTCAGTAGGAATTACAGTTTGGGTTTTGAATTTGGATCTTCTCCCAGCGAGCAGTATGGAGTCCAATACTCTCCGTGATGCTGGGCAGTGGCGGCTCCTGGTCAGCCATACAATCATGAGATGAAACAACCGGGACGTTGACCACCATTCTGTCCCCCATACAACCATTCCTTCACTTTCAGTGTGGTAATTGCATGAGATAGTCAACACCTGATTATAAAGTGGGCTTTGTGTCAGATGATTTTGACCAACTGCAGGCTAACAGACGGTTCTCAGCACATTTAAGGTAGACTAGGCGGAGCTGTGATGTTTGGTAAGATAGGTGCACTAAATGTGTTTTGACTTCAGATATTGCCAGCTTACGATGGGATTATTGGGATGTAACCCCATTGTTGAATAGGTAAGTCGAATGATTATGCTGTATACCTTAAACTTATATAGAGTTGTATGTCAGTCATGCCTCAATAAAGCTGAGAAAAAAAGCTAATTAATTTTAGGCTATTGTAATGGAATCCTGATGGGTAAGGGTTGGGAATAGATTCTTTCAATATATTTCACAATTGTCAGGCCCTTGTTAAAGTTTAGGTATTTTATTCTGCCCTCCAAACAATGAAGAAAGGAGAAAAATAAAATTGGTTAAAGCGATAGAAAATAGGTCATTTGGAAAAGAGTTGTTAAAAAAAAAAAAAAAAGAACAATATATTCTAGCCTGAAAAAGAAAAAGTCAAAGGAAGGAAGGAAACGAAAAGAAACACAAAACTCCTAAAACCTCTGCTCTGATCTAATAGGGCCTAATAATCACGCCCCTGCTCACCCCTCAAAACTCAACTCCTAACCATCTCCACATTCAATCTATCCTTGCTTCAGAGTTATAATTTTTGTTTCTCTAATATTTGGGGATTTGCTGCCACCCCAGGATTTGGCTGTTGCCATTCCTCCTGCCTGGGATGATCTGCCCCAAGACAAGGGCATTACCAGTCCCATCCCACTGTTCAAGTTCTGTCTTAAAATGGTCTCTTCCGAGAGGCCTTCCCTTCCTTCCCTCTATAAGGCAGTGCTATGTGTCCCTCAGTCACTGTCTATCATACTATACTACTTACTAACTGTATTTGGAAAATTTTTCATTGAAATAATCTAATGTATCCATTAGTTTGCCTGGTTAGAGTCTTTGCTCCCCGCAGGAATGTGAGCTCGTGAGCATGAGAATATTGGTTTCTTCATTCCATGTCCCCAGCACATCACATGGCAAACCATGAATAAGTACTTATGGTTGAGAAGTCTTCTTTGATTCTTGCCCCGATACTCTATTTGGAATTCGTTACTTCTTCCCAACATTTGCACAGAAACGTACGTTAAAGGAGAAGTGATGTTAATAATGGTAACTACCATTTACTGAGTGTGTGGTCCTAGGAAAGATGATCAGAGGTACCCAACTGAAAAAAGGCAATAAATGATATTAACTTGAAGGAGAACATTGCTAAGGAAAATATAATGTTGAAAACAATTGCTGGAATGAATAGTCTGATATTTTGTAAATTACTGAAGACTGAAGACCAAAGGTCATTAGAACCATGTCACCTGACAAATTCCGTCAGTGACTGAGAAAGCATCCACATTGTATGAGTAGCCCACAGGAGAATACACCCCTTATAGAACCCAAAAGAATCACTTTTCTGGGAGTTTATGGTCACATAAGAGGGCAGCAGGATAGCAAGCCCTTAACATAGACTGGATGAAAGCTACAAGGCCAGCCATCCTCAAGGAACAGTTGGAGTCCTCGAAACGGAACTGTTTTGAAGAATCCAAGCTCCTCTGGAATTCGATATGATGGTGTAGAAAAATGCTCAATGGTAACCAGGATGCTTGGCTTCCCATTCTGGCAATTCCCATTGAAAAGACTTACGTGGACTATATTTACGTGCAGAATAAAAAATATCTAAAAATCTCCGCAAGAGCCCCGAATTGTAAGATCAGGAAGACCTTGCATGTAGCCAAAGTTTTGTGAAGGTAGAAACTATGTCTATCTGTCCTCTGAATTCCTGAAACTTTTCATAGTGTCTATGACACAGTAGGTGCTTTATAAATATTCACTAAAAGGATAAAAGCAAACAAGCAAGTATGGGATTCCATTAAATTTTGATTTAGTTTATTTTTCCCAGAAATCAGATGCCATCCCCTTCAGAAGGCTCCTTCACGCGAGGGGATATACTAGTTCCTGCTCTGTGATTCTATAATACCCTGAGTCTCTCTCCGGCGTTGTATTATTCCTGGGTACTCACCCATCTGTTCCTACCACCAGACTGTGGCATCACCAAAGGTAAAAATTCTTCTTGGTTGACTGATATGTGTATTGTCTGACACAGACCGGGGTTCAAGAGATGTCTGATTAATAAATAAACGATTGGTTGGTACTTTGTAGTATTATTAATGTCTGTAAATTCCAGGACCTAGCTCAGTGCTTGGTACATAATAGGTACTTATTATTATTATTATTATTATTATTATTATTATTATTCTATTATTATTTTTATTGAAAGGATGGTCAAAATTCTCCAGTCTTTATAATTTATATGAATGCTGAGATAGTTGAAGATAGAACTCTTGGGACGCCTGGGTGGCGCAGCGGTTAGGCGTCTGCCTTCGGCTCAGGGCGTGATCCCGGCATTATGGGATTGAGCCCCACATCAGGCTCCTCCGTTGTGAGCCTGCTTCTTCCTCTCCCACTCCCCCTGCTTGTGTTCCCTCTCTCACTGGCTGTCTCTATCTCTGTCGAATGAATAAATAAAATCTTAAAAAAAAAAAAAAAGAAGATAGAACTCTGGAGTCTAGATACGTGGCATCTTTCACAACTAAGACTAGATTAAGACCTGTAGAAATCCTAAACACTGAAAATATTGTGCCATTTAAAATTAAAATAAAACTTACATGAATAGTGAAATCTAAACAGCTTGTTTTTAGGATGCCAGATTGTGAAGCCCATCAAAGATGAGTTTCTTCTTCCCCCCGTCTTGTGTGCCTGTGGGTATTTCCAAGCACTTCATCTTACATTGGCAGTGACTTACCCAAGGTCACACAGCTAGTGAGTCTGAGAACCCAGCACAGGTCAGTGATCTTGCCTCGTCATGATGCTCTGCTCCTACTTCTCACAAGCAGGTGTTTCTGGACATGTGTTTGGAATAACAGTTAATGCTCTCAGTTCCAGTGCCACTTTCTCAGAAGGTTGGATTCAATCAGATGAAGGCAGACTTGACCAGACAGATCGACTAGTCTGGACAGGACATCCTGAATTCTTACTGTACAGCAAAAAGTCCTTCCTGTTCCCTCCTGTGGAGTCAGCCAGGTGTTGCTGCTGCCCGGAGGTTAGTTCAGTGACTGGAGAGAACAACCTCAGGGGAAAAAATAAACTCGAAAAGGTGAAGTGCGCTGACTTGTGCATCTAAAAAAAGCTGAGGAGGCTTCATCTCCAAAGGATACATAGACTTAGAGCTGAAGGAGCTTTCAAAGAAAGCTTGGAGTTATGTAACAGGGAGGTAAGAGAGGAATTAAAGCCGTCTGTGAAAGATAACAGGGCAGGGGTAGGAAGGTAACAGAACATTCCATCTGCCTTATAACAATGTATTTCCTCCACAAAATTTGGTGCCAAATCAGGCCTTAATCTGGCAGTTTTGGAATAAAGACAGCAGCTGAAGTGTATAATTTTGGCTTCTGAATCTTTAAATCAGATTTTCTCAACCTCAGCATCCTTGACATTTGAGGCAGGATGATTCTCTGTTAGGGGTGCTGTCCTACGCATTGCAGGATGTTAAGTAGCAACCCTGGTTTCTGCCCACTGGATTCCAGTAGCATCTTCCCCCCGCCCCGCCCAGGCATGAAAACCAAAAATGTGTCCAGATATTGCCGAATGTTTCCAGGGGACAGGAAGGAAGAAATTCCCACCCTCCCAACTCCCCAGCTGAGAATCACTGCTGTACATTAACTGATATTATTCACAGTAAATGAAATCCTCAGAAAACTTCAACAATGACCTATCATTACTTAATAAATACCTCAAGGTTGGTTCTGGAAGAGATGGTCTCCCTTTTCCTATATGTGCAAGGACCCGGGGGAGAATGGGAGGAAACTGGCTTCAGTGGGATTTTGAATCTCACAAAGGAAACAATGCCATTTAGTATGCAAAAAAAAAAAAAAAAAAAGGAAACAATGTTTGAATACTGCCAACTTCCGTCAATTACTCTGTTATAGTGTAATTGACCTTCTATTAACTTCCAAGGGAGATAATAACTAGGAGGTAAATTTAGTTTGTTGTGGACAACTTTCAGACATTGTTAACCACTGTCGTCAATCCAAATGACCATATCTTTCTTTGCCTATAAAGTGTGAAGGAGACATTTTCTTACTACCTTTTAATGTTTATGCTGTATCTGAGCCCAATTTTCTCCATTTGGAAAATGACACTAGTATTTGTGGAAACAACCTAACTATCCCTTGATTGGAAAGCGGAGAAATAGGTTGTAGTCTGTTCACAGAATACGTTTCTGTAGATAAAATGAATGAACCAGATCTACATGTATCAACCTGGGTAACTCTCAAAAGCATAATGTTGTGCAACAGAAGGCAAACTGCAAAAAGATACTTTATAGGGATACTATTATGTAAATTTTACAAACACACAAAACAAAATTGGATATTGTTTGTGGATATATACATATGTAGTAAAAGTAAAAAAAAATGCATGGGAACAGTAAGCACAAAAGTGAAGATTGTCTTGTTTTTAGAGAGGGAGAGGTGAAGGGGAAGTTAGGAAGAAATGCATCTATTAGTATATATAATGCTTATTGAGAGAGAGGATGCCCTTAGAGCAACATGTTTACATATAAAATCTAGCTGGTGTTCACATGGATATGTGTTAATTATTTTCCATTTATTATTTTTTTACTAACATTTATTTTAAAATAGCAATACTGGAAACAATCAGACATCTACATGCAAAAATAAAAGAAAGTTAATCTAGACACAAACCTTACACCCATCACAAAAATGAACTCAAAGCGAATCACAGACCTAAATATAAAACACAAAACTTTATAGTTTTATAACTCCTAGAAGATAATGTAGGAGAAAATCTAGATGACCTTGGGTTTGGTAATGACTTTTTAGATACAACACCAAAGTCATGATCCATGAAAGAATTGATGAGCTGGACTTCATTAAAATTAAAAACTTTTGCTCTGAGAAAGACACTGTCAAGAGAATAAGAAGTCGAGGCAAAGACTGGAAGAAAGTATTTGCAAAAGACATATATGGTAAAAGAACCAAATCTCAACAATAAGAAAAACAACTTCGTTAAAAAATGAGCCAAAGACCTTGACAGACACCTCACCAAAGAAGATATACAGGTGGTAAAATAAACACATGAAAAGATACTCCATACCATGTCAATCAGAGACGTGCAAATGAAAACAAACAACTACCACACACCTATTAGAACGGTCAAAATCCAGAACACTGAAAATACCAAATGCTGGTGAGGACAAGGAGCAAGAGGAACTCTGATTCATCGCTGGTGGGAATGCAAAATGGTGCAGACACTTTGGAAGACCGTTTGCTATCAGAAGTACAAGATTCCTGGAACAGAGAGGCAACCAGCTTATTACTAACAGCAACAGCTGTAGACTGCATCACGAAGTCTCACTTTTATATTGTCTTACTGCCTTGGCTGGAACTTCCAGAACAGTTTTGTATAATAGTAGTTCCTTGGTTTGCTTCTAATTTTAGTGATAATGCCCAAATGCTTCAGCATTGAGTCTGATGTTGTTTTTCTTGTTAAGAAAGTATTTATTCCTACTTAAAAATGATAATGACGTTAAATTTCACCAAATGTCTTTAACTTATCAGTAGATTTAATTATATGCTTTCCCCCCACCCCACTTTCTTCCTAAGAATGTGCTGATGTGGTAAAAACAGTATCTCTAGTTTTTCCTAGTTAGTGGGCATCCCTTCTTGAATTCTGATTCTCTCCATAATTTTCCTTACAGAAAATCCTTATAGTTTCTCACCCACTGACCGCATCTTTGAAGTCTACAGCTATAAAAATTGTTTCCCCACATCTTAATGTGTTTTTTTAGGCATTTCAATCCATCCATCAATCAATTACTTTAAGTGATATAAAATAGAGGCTTCTTAACATTCTTGAAATCAACCTTCTTTCATGGTATAAAAATACTTCTTATCTACTGATGGGCTGAATTGGCTAATATTTTATTTTTGTCAATATTAACATATGAGATTGATATTTTGTGTCTTCTCATATAAGACTTTGTTAAGCTTTGATTTCAAAGTTATGCTTCATAAAATTTTTTTAAATGATTTTTTATTATATTGTGTTAGTCACCATACAGTACATCCCCGGTTTCCGATGTAAAGTCCGATGATTCATTAGTTGCGTATAACACCCAGTGCACCACGCAATACGTGCTTCATAAAATTAATTAGAAATAGTTTTGTTCTTTTGCTCTGCTCTGCAACAGATTGTACAGCATTGGGAATTGGAGTAAATTAGTCACAAAGCCCTCTAGAGATGGATTCGTTTAATGACTCTTTTACCACCCATTGCTTTCCTTTTGGTTTTTTACTATATTTTTTTCCCTTGGATAAATTTCAGAAATTTGTATTTTCTGAGGATATCATCCATTTAATTAAGAGCTTCTAATTCATTAATAATTAGTAAAGGTCAGCAAAATTTTGTATAAAAGGCCAGATTCTGTATATGTTTTCCTATTTTTATTTTTATATTTTTAGAAAGAAATGAGACAATTCCAGTTTTTATTTTTATATATTTAGTAATTAGATTATTTAGATACTCTTCTCTGCTTGAATGGTCTTAATGCCAATCTTAATTTTTTCCAGGTATTCCTTATTCTTGGTTGACTGAAGTAGATATTCCAGTGATTTTTTTTTTTTTTTTTTTTGGTAAGGAAGTAAACAGGAGTGGCATAACCTTCTAATTTTTGCTGAACTGAGAATCCTTTCTTGCCTTCACAAATGCGTAACGTATAGTTTCTGTAGACAATTCTTGAGTGATATTAATTGCTATCTTAATTGTCTGAAATTTACTCCATTGTCCTCTGCTTATGGTGACTGGCAACCCCCCCCTAACACACAATGCATGCTTTTTGAAGTTGATGGTCATGAGCCTTTTCTGAAGGCTAGGCCCTTTCCTGTTGAGGCTCAGCATTTTCCCCAGAGCACTCACAACTGCTTGAAACCTAGGGGGTGCATTCAAACGTACTTGTTGAAGAAATGTCACACAAATGAGTCCAGAGAAAATAAACACAGAAATAACGTTGATATTAATATGCATTAATTGGTGGGTCAGCCCTTCATCCATCCAGAGCAATGGGAAGGAAATCCGTTCTGAACTCCCTTCCTCATCGCTGGGCCCAAATTCTCTGGTTTTGATGAATTTACGGGCTGGGACTCCTTGTCCTCAAATTCTTCAGTCATGTATTTTAAATGATCACCTAACAAGTCTAGGCCATTGAGGTCCTGGGTCTGCTTCCTGCCGGCTTACAGATAAACCCCCTATGTATTGTATTCGTCACCTATTGCTGTGTGACAAACAACCAACATCCAACAGCATCCAACAAACAGTATTTATTTAGCTTTCGAACCTGCGCATTGGCTGATCTAGGCTGCAGTCTAGCTGAGGACAGTTGGCTCTGCTCCCCATGCCAGGACTAGAAGGTGTCTCTGGGTATGTTCTGACCCTGGTGAAGGCAGAGATAGGAGAAGCAAGAGGAATCACATGAGTCTGGTAAGGTCTAATTCGAGAACTGCACATGAGCACTACTGCCTCGTCCTGTTGGCCACACTCTAAACAAGGAAGCAAGGTGATTTATTCTGTCCACGAAGGGGTGGGCATGGGAGGGAGGCTGCAATGTTCCATGGCACAAAGTGTGGGTACAGAGAGAGGTGAGGAATTGGAGCCCCCAAAGGTATCAATGACCTTCTTTCCCTCTGTTACAGCGGTGGCACCAGCTATAACCCTGACATTGACACCCCGTCTATTTTCTACAATTGTAGTTTCAAGGGGAGTTCATAGAACATGCCCCAATCTGGGCTCCAGCCCTTCTGTCTCCAAGTTCCATGATGTTAACAGGCTTACGCCATGGTTCTCTATGCGTTCACCCTGAAGATATTTCTTAGAATTGGTGGAGTAATGTAGGTGGCGTTTGCCTGCTGTGTCTACTTCTTTCTCTAATTTTACTGGGAAAAACTCAAAATTCCTTATCTGCTGGTGGTCTCCCTCTGAAGCCCCCAGTTGCAAAAGTGGTTTCCCCACATTTTAATGCACCTTTATGCATTTCAGTGGAGGGATGAGGGAGATCTGAGTAATTGTTTTCATCAGTCTTATTCAGAAATCCCTAAATTGCCTCCTCTTTTGCAGATGTTAGTTTTTCTAGCACAATCGTGAGCTGATCTCCTCATTTCTTGGTTTCTTCCTTCCTGTCTCTTATCCTCAAAGCGTCTGCCCTCCACTAGGTTGAGTAGAACAAGCTTTGGTCTATATCACTTCCCCTATTCCTTTCCTGGGGACCCTGGTTTGCCTTTGAACTCCTTTGATGACACAAAATTGTCTAACCGGGCATTTGCAGATATTCCCTTTCTCAATCTATCTGTGGGGTGCCTGCGGACATTAAAATAGGACTTCTAAAGACACATATCTGAAAGGAAAAATGTTCTTTTGCCAGGGAATAATAAATCACTACTCTATCATCCATCAAGTTCAATTTCAGGGCAAATTTTAGAGGAGGAATTTTCGAAAAGAAGGGGGGAAAATCATCAAGAGGAGGAAAAGAATAAAATAAAGACCAACCATCATAACTTTGCTTTTTGTCTCTATTTATATTTTGGCCTCTCTCTGCAATTTGACCCTTATAAGAGCAAAGGAAGGAAAGAGTAGAAGGAAAATGTGGACATTGATTCCGTGAAAAGAAAAAGGACCTTCTGGCTTCTTGTGAGCAGCGACATACACGTCCTTCCTGGTCTGATTTTCCCTCCTGAAGTGTAGGCTGAGGAAGTGGGCCCCTGCTTAGGCTGCCTTAAATGTGGACTTGGAGCTGAGAGTGTCGGTCATAATGGTCAAAGTGCAGCCTGAAGTTCAGCTTTGTAAGGGAACTTCATGTCTTCAGAAACAGTAGCTGCTGAGAAATAAAATAGGGCCTTTGGAGAGATGAAGAGAATGATGTTCAAGTCTGTGCTTGTAAAAAATCAGGAGAAGGCAGCAGTGAATAAAAGGAGAAGTGGCCAAGTTCAGTGGGCATCCACTGCATAGGGAAAGTGCCTCTTAATGCTGTTTGGGAAAAACATAATTGTTCTACACTCGGGAGAGGGCTTTGGAAAATTGCACCATCAAGAAAATATAGATTTTTATTTGAAGTTACAGCATCTTCACCTTCAAAGAGGTGCCGAAATGGAATTGTAGTGTGTAACTTGAAAGCGATTTCTTTTTATGTTTTTAGTTAAAATGATCCCTAATTTTAACTAGTTCTCAATCTGAATGTCTGCCCAATGTTCCAGTCTCAATGTATTCACAACCTCTGTTGACACCACTACACCGTCGCTGTGATGACTGGACTCGACCCTGGTAGGTACCCTGAAGCACCTGGCCATTCTCATTCTGTCCCTGTGACTCCTTCTCGTCCTTCTTCCCAAAGTCTGTATCCGACGTGCTGCAGCCCCCCCAGACTCCCCCGGGGCTCTCAACCACTGTGTGTGTGTAGCTCTCCCTGTGATCTGGATCACACCACACTTCACCCTCACCTACCTTGCAATCACACAGCTCTTCGCATCACACTGGCACAAAATATGACTTTTTTACATAATTATTTTGTGTAATCCTCTCTCCTCTCATTTTTCTTATAAAGTTCTTCCATGCATTCCCTCCTGAATGGAATGCTAACTTTTTGAAATTAAATTGCTCAAAATGGAAGATATCTTTGCCGATAAAACATTTTATTCAATATATAGTTGACCTGCAAACAACACAGGGGCTAGGGACACTGACCCCCCACACTATTGAAAATCCACATACGACCTTTGATTCCTCCCAAACTTAACTATTAATAGCCTATTGTCGACCAGAGGCCAAGAGCCCTGTTGACCAGACCGATAACATAAGCGGTCGATTAACCCATATTTTGCTTGTTATATTATTATATACTGTACTCCTACAAGAAAGCAAGCTAGGGAAAGGAAAATATTATTAAGAAAATCATAAGCGAAGAGAAAATACATTTACTGTACTGTATTTATAAAAAGAAATCCACATGTAAGTGGACCACACAATTCAAATGCATGTTGTTCAAGGGTCAACTGCAGTGTAATTACCAACCCCCACTGTCACTAAACCTTATAATTGGACTTTCTTCTGGCAAATCTGAGATACAATTAGAGTTGTTTCTCATTTGATGTCAGCCTTTGGGATCTTTATGTTGCCCCTATGACTATTGTCTTAACACATACCTTTGTCAGGTTCTCATCTTCTACTGATAAATCTTATCAAAACTTACTATTCAATGCCCCATTTTCCAAGGCTATAGTGGAACACTTACTTCTAAGTTCCCTTACAAGGCATGACAGTTTATAATGGGAAAAGCTGAGGACCTGTGTTAACATCTGAGCTCTATCACATCCTATCTGCGTGTCCTTGAGGAAATCTCTTTACCTTTCTGCAAATGGAGATGATAAAAACCCACCTGAAGTTGTATAAATAAATTAGGATTCTTGGCATATAGACATCACTCCAAAGGACTGGATTTAAAATGGGAACATGGTCTTTAAAGAATTATGTCTTGCCTTCCATGGGAAATTTTTGCATTGTGAAGAGAGATTTAGAAAGGAAAAGGAGTCTTAACCCACTGGTGAAATTTCACCTGAGTTGACAAACCGGTCATGCTGATGGGCATTTAGAATGGGGGCTTGTAACTGAAACTTTCAAATCATATTATTTCCATAGCAAGTTTTCCTAGTACAATGAGAGACTGGCAGTGGTGTTTGCAGATATTAAAACTCACCCAAGAGGTTTGTGTGACAGCACTTCATTCTGTTCTATTCAGATGATTGGATCTGGTTCCGATCCAGATTCATGGCCATTTCCACCAGGACATGTTTACTAGAATATTCATGTTCTCGTTATGCCAAAGTCTCACACCCATGTGATGGTTCTAAGTCTTGTCCATTACGTCTTCTTTCACTCGTTACACAGAATCACAATGAGTATCTAATTAACATACTCAGGCTTTTGAGCCAGGCAGGTCTGCACTGAGACCCTAGTTCTGCCAAGGGTTTACCTGGCACGGGTTTACCTGCTGAGTAAGAGGCTTAACTGCTCCAAATCTTCCTGTCCTGTCTTCGGTGGAGAGGACAAATGACTCCCCTCCTTGGGTTGCTGTGAGGGGTAAATAGGTTAATGTTATCAATCACTTAGCACCTAAAATGTTCTAGGTGAAAGGAAGTGAAAACTCCCCTCAGCTGTTACTTTATTTTTATTTTATTTTGTATTTTATACCATATATTTTATTTTTTCCTTTATTTGATTTTATTGTATTATTTGATTTGATTTGATTTTGGTGTTGAATTTCTTTAAGGCAACTTTCACTTACAAGTGAGCATTTCTGAAGTAAAAGGATATTTTAAATCAGCAATTCTTTTCTTTCCACTATGACCACAGGTCATCACGCTCACTGTTTAGTCAGTACTTCGTCATCAGGTTTTCACAGTAATATTAGCCTCATCTTTCTAATGCTCAAGAAATTAGAGGTAATTCATACTGACAGCCTATCTGCCATATGACTGAAAATGAAGATCTGCAAAAATATTGATCGACCCCAGGCTCAGGAGGGGGAACTTGGGGGCAGAAGACATATGGAGGCAATGGAGAGGAACAAGGTATCTTCCGGAGCTTAATTTCTTCAGAAGAACATTTCTTCCACAGATTTGATGTGGTTTCCTAGTCTCAGAAACATGAGACCCCCGTGACCACGCTGATGCTCCTTTTTACTGTCTGCATTAATCATATTAACTGGCTAATTGCTGAGTACGGAGTCCATAGACCTAGAAGGCTCAGTCATCTGATCCATGAAATAAGCCGCGCCCATAATTCAGCTAATAAAATCACAGAAGTGAAAAGAAAATTGTTCTATTAATTTGTCTCTGTGAATTCCGAATCTTGGCTTCGGTTTACATCCTATTGAGCCGTGCTTTTCAAGGGCAGGGACACATTCTCTGGAGGTTGTGCACTGGGAAAATGGGAAGCCAAAGGATAAAGATGGCCTATTAATTACTTAATTCTTTCATTCACTCAACAAACATTGATCAAGTATTTGCTCTGTGCCAGGTACTGCCTCAGCCTGGGGGATTCAGCAATGGAGAAAGGAGTCGTTGTTCCAGTTCTCTTGGTGCTTATGGAATAGTGCTGCGAAACATATTAAAATGATAGCCGTACCAATCTAGGCACAGCATTAATTTTTACTTAAAGATTTGGTGGGAAAGTCGGTTGAATGGGAATAAACTCGAGTAAATATTTTCACATGACATTAAGGAAAGCCCCTTTTTTCTTTTGTACAAAAGCCAATATGTAAATTGCATTTTCCCAGCTTTACTGAAGTACAGTTGACAAACAAAAATGTATATATGTAAGGTATACATGTAGTTACTTTTCTTAAAGATTTTATTTTATTTATTTGAAAGAGAGAGAGCACACAGAGGAGAGGGAGAAGCAGACTCCCCGCTGAGCAGGGAGCCCAATGTGGGGCTTGATCCCAGGACCCCGGGATCATGACCCGAGCCGAAGGCAGATGCTTAACTGACTGAGCCACCCAAGCGCCCCATGTAGTTACTTTTTAATATAAAACATAAAGCTTATAGGATATGTCATTGCTTTGGGCTAATTTCCACATGCTTGAAGATATGAGTTTGTTCTTCTCCATTGTTAGAGGCTTATTAGTAGGAATGTTTAAAAAGTATGGAAATGGACAAAGTAGACAATGTTTGGGAACATTACTTAAGTTAGCACTGATCACACCTTCAGGGGGCTTTTTCTTGTGACAATGACCTGGGCCAGCTCTATGTGTGAGGACAGGAAAAGGGCCATGACTGTGCCTTGGTTCACTTGGCAGGTGTTGCTTCTTCCAGGATGCAGACATTTTAGCTTTTCCCAGAATACCCTGGGGCTCTTTTTCCCCCTCTTCTATCCTTGGTTCTTCCAAAACATGCATAGGGATCAACTTTGGTGCTATCCAGACTATTTCTGCAATAGTCTTTCTCTATTTAACACCTGCCAGAATTATTCTTGATGGAGGAACACACCAAAATACTGAGGTAGGGCTTATTTTTTTCACCAGCTCATAAGCTGAATGGCATTCTGCAATCTCATTTTTATCGATGTATAAAAACAAATGCTGTGCATGATGCAATTTATTGTTAAGTCAACTATGAAGGATTAGATTTGTTTCTAGGCCTATTCTATCTCTTCGAATAACAACAAAAATATCGTCAACAGGTAAAATTTTTATAAAAAATTTCATTTTATTGAATTAAATATTATTTTATATATATTATTTTATATTTTACATATTTGAGCCCAAGTCAATGGATATTACATTATTTTATTATATGAATGATCAATTATGTTTTCATGGTAAAATATTAAACTTCAAAAACTTAAATTTAAATGATAATTTTAATATTGGGGTATAATATTTTAGCGGACAGTGTATGCCTCCTCTTTTTTTTTTTTAATATAAAGACTTGCACTATGAATACGTCACCTCTTTCTCTTAAATATTCCTATATTATTATCCCCAGTGTACATTAAGGAATATGGAAGCCCGTTCCGTAATTTTCTCCAAGTTCTCTTAGCTAGTGTACCCCTGGCATTCCAGTGATGCGAGTCAATACCATCCTTGCTTGATTAAGTCAGTGGAATCTGGTTTCTGTCGCTTACAGTTTTAAGAGTCCCTTTTAATACATGTCCTTATGGAGATTAAATTCTGGTAGATGAGACGCAAATAAACAAGAATAATATATGAAAAAAAGGGATACGTACTCCAAACAGCACAGGTAGGTTGTGTGTGTGGTGAGGATTCATATAATTTGTGTTGATTAGGAACACCTTCTTGGGGGCACCTGGGTGGCACAGCGGTTAAGCGCCTGCCTTCGGCTCAGGGCGTGATCCCGGCGTTATGGGATCGAGCCCCACATCAGGCTCTTCTGCTGTGAGCCTGCTTCTTCCTCTCCCACTCCCCCTGCTTGTGTTCCCTCTCTCGCTGGCTGTTTCTATCTCTGTCAAAAAAAATAAATAAAATCTTTAAGGAAAAAAAAAAAAAAGGAACACCTTCTTGAACCATTGGATTTGAAAATTACATGTAGCTATTGTAGGAATTAATTTAATTTATTTACTTGAGAGAGAGAGATAGAGCACAGGGGAAGGAGCAGAGGGACAGAATATCCAAGCAGATTCCCCAGTGAGCACGGAGCCCAAAGTGGGACTTCATCCCCTGACCCATGAGATCATGACCTGAGCCGAAACCAAGAGCTGGATGCCCAACCGACTGAGCCACCCACGCTCCCCTACGATAGAAATTTAAAAGTTGACTTCAAAAGCTATATTGAGAGGTATATTATTGGAATTAATTTAAACACAACACTTTAAATATATACACCTTTAAAGTAATTTAAGGTGCTAGAGTATACATTATGGGGTTTCCAAGAGACGGATGCTGTGCTGGAGGATTATTTTTCCGGTAGTCCACTGTAATCAGATTTCTTCCCTCCAATGCCCATTACTTAAGTCGTCCTTACAAAACAATAAATGCACCTGTTTAAACAGAGAAGATCTGCAAATAGTACATTACCATTCATTTTGCTAACATTGGTGTGTCCCTAATGTTCTGTGCTTTGCAGCTCCTAAAAAATGATTCTGGCTGTGACTTTCAAATAGAAAACAAGGGAGAACATTGGCCATCTCCTGGAGAAATTGATTAGACTGCCTCATTGGATAATTAATACACTTAATACAATTTATTCAGATTATCTGTCTATAACCATCAAATTGAAAAGGCCCTTGTCAAAAGCTTCCCTTTTAGATTTGATGTGGTCCTGAAAACAAGTCCAGGCAAATTAAAACATAAAGAAGAATTTGCATGCAAAAGAGTGAAATAAGCCAACAAACAAAAGCATAAATAAAATATGTCTCCAAGGTAATATACCTATCAGAAATGCACCAGAAATGTTAAATCAGTTGTGGTTTTTTTGGGGGGTCTTATAAATTCATAGTGTGGATCCTAACCCTTGAGGTCAGCCAAACTCAGCATGCTAATAAAGATGAATCACCAGCTGGTATTTATAAGATCTATCCTGGGATGGGCAGACAGAGGTGACAAGACAAGGAACCTTGGGCCAGGCTTCACATACCCTATGGGCCCCAAAATGGGGGTAAAAATGAGATTATGTACTCAGTTACAGAAGCACTGGCAAAACTTCAAGAAGATACAACATTAAATTTTAAACCTGATTCCCTAAACTGTACAAACCTAGTACTCCAGAAATTACTGTTTGGTTTTTCTTTTAACCAGAAATTTTCTGTCTCATGCATAGTACACTTACATTGCACTGGGAAACTTTTGTTAAGATAGGATTGATTACACCTTCAGGGGGCTTTTCCTTGTGACCCTGTCCTGGACCACCTCTATGTGGAATGACAGGAAGAGGGCATGAAGGTGACTTGGCTCTGACTTTCTATTCGACTTTCTATTTGAAGTCAGGCCAGAATCATTTTCAGGAGCCGCAAAGCACGGAACATTAGGATCACACCAATGTTAGCAAAATGAATGAAAAGGTACTATTTGCAGAACTTCTCTATTGAAACAGGTGTATTTATTGTTTTGAAAGGATAACTCAAATAACTGGGTATTGGACGGAAGAAATCTGAGTGCAGTAGGCTAGAGGAAAACTAATCCTCCAACATGGAATCCATCACTTGGAAACTTGTCACTTAAAAGTGAACATCAAAAGACATCACAATTTTCCTACTTCTGATGGGAAATTTATTATAATCTTTAAAATACTGCAATATTCAAAAGATAAAAGTGGCTAGGACCTTTATCACTCTCAGAGATGCCCTGTTATTGCAGAGCATTTCTGGAAGAACTGACCTTTCCTCATCTCCCTGACTCTCCTTTGCCCAGAGTTCTCAATTCTTGGCTTTGTAACTCCTGCTTTAAGTTCTTATTCTGGCTCACAACTAACTTGGGATTTAATGTGCTCTCCTTGGTACTGAAGCTTGGTTTTCCCTTCCACTTGTATTTTTTCCACCACTCCAGCTCTTGGTATTATCTACCATAGGAACTTCCCACTCCACAGTTGGAACCCTACTAAGTTCTCTTTTTGCCCCTAAAACTTGGGCAGCCTTACACTTTTCCAGAAGGAGCATCACCCACCATACTCATCACGGTGCAGGTTTAAATATACCTCACCAAAAGTATATACCCTGACTTCTGTGTGCTGTATATTGTCTCAAGACACTCTAATTAATGTGTGTTTCTTTTGTAGGCTCAAGTGAAATATGATATGGATCATTTTCACATGATAAAAGTCAACTTTAGCAAAACGCAGTGTTTTTACTTGTTGAAGAATTAAAATTGTGAAGTTAAAACAGTCTACTGGGCCCTCTAGGGCCATGAGAGAGGGGGCTCATCCAGCCCTGAGCTCCTTATGATGCTTGAAGAAAGATAAAGTTTGCTTCCCATTTGTTCCTCATCACAGAACCTTACACTGGTTTCTAGGAACAACTTTATATGTATAAATAGTTGTTGTTTACACAGAAAGACTTTAAGAAAGGCTCCAGGCAAATTAAAACATGGAAGAATTTGCATGAAACAGAGTAACATACAAATACAATTTGACTCCAGGCAAAGCTACCTACCAAAGGTGCACTAGAGATGTAAAACCAGTCTTTTCCGATAAATGTTGTGACTGTAAGCCACTAAGATTCTAGGGTTGCTCGTGATGAGGTGTTATCACTGAAAAAGTTGATCGATACATACATGCAAAGAAAGGAGAGAAACCGAGAAAGAGGATTTCATGTAAGTGGCTCGAAGAAGAAAACCGGAGGGGACAGATGTCAGAAACTACAGGAGAGAGCATTTCCAGAAGGAATCTGAAGGCTCTTTTAAAGGTTCTTTGCTTTTGACTAAAGAAGGGCTCATGTTGAATAAAAGGAGGAGGGGACACCGACCTAACAGCTGGAGCAGCTCTATTAACCCTGAGGATCATATGGACAGCTACACAGTAAAATATCATGCAATTATATAATACACAATAAGTTCTAACCATATATATCAACTTAGAAGAATTCACATGCTATACTGGGAATGGAGAAAAGCCAGTTGCAGAGAAACACATACTGTGTTCTATTTTTGGTGATTTTTTTGGATAAAGAACCCATCACATTAAAATCACCCTAGATGGGTGTATGTATTTTTGCATAAGCCTCTACGGACCACAGAGAAAGATCTAGAAGAAGACACACCAGGCTGCTAACGTCACTGGCCTTAGTTGGCTGAGGTGGGAAGAGAAGGGGAAAAAGGATAGTAGGATAAAGAAATTGGTGGAAATTCTGTAAGGAATAGAAGGAAAGATGAATACATAGAAATCTGAAAGAGAGGGGCGCCTGGGTGGCTCAGTCGTTAAAGCGTCTGCCTTCGGCTCAGGGCGTGATCCCGGCGTTCCGGGATCGAGTCCCACATCGGGCTCCTCCGCTAGAAGCCTGCTTCTTCCTCTCCCACTCCCCCTGCTTGTGTTCCCTCTCTCTCTGGCTGTCTCTCTGTCACATAAATAAATAAAATCTTTAAAAAAAAAAAAAGAAATCTGAAAGAGAATACAGGATGGTACGGCCAGCCACCATTTTGGTTTTGGATGGTGTTTGTAGCTTGGCTTGTTTTATTGTGAATATGATTTTTACAGTGAGTGCAAAAACCCAAGAAGTTCGGGGAAGAGATGAGTGCACCAGGTGGGCGCACGTTTGTAACATGAGAACGGAAGAATTGCTCCTGGATTGAGCAGCAAGGTGGTCGCTGGGACTTTGCCAGAGGGAGCTTCTGAGCAGGAGTGGAAACAGATGCTGGATTCACGGGGTTAACGTGCAGTTGGAGGTAAGTATGCGAAGGTAGCATGCTTTCTAGAAATCTATAAAAATGAGCGGAGAAAAGGAAGGAACGGGAGGGAAACCAGAGAACATAAAATTGTGCTACTCATGTTTTGTTGGCCGCTTGCCCGGGACTTGTGTTGCATTCTTCTCTGCTCACTCTCTGCCCTAGCCCTTGTGCCCCACGATCCAGCACTGATCAACCAACCAATTGGGGGGCCCCAGCAAAAACTCAAAGAGCCAAAGAAGAAAAAAGCTGGGGTATTTTTTCCCTTCTGCTCCCTCTCTGTCTCATCAGTTTGGGTGTGAATTTCATTCTGTGGCTACAACCCCCCCCCATCCCCGGTGGTGCCTCTTCCATCCTGTCAGTTCTTGCCAGTTTTCAGAAACTTTCTTCCCCCCTCTCCCCACCATTTGTGTCTCCTTACTCACTGTCATTAATCCCTGCAGGATTCACAATCCCCTATGGGTTCTTTGAATGTACTGAGTCTGCCACTGTTTCCCACTAGACTGAGCAATGATGTGTAAATATTTTTTTTTCCTCCCCTCCTCTCTCCTCTCCTCTCTCTCTCTCTCTCTTTTTTAATTATGGGAAATAGGAAATACCAGGCCTGGCTCCTTAGGATTGGATATAAACCTGGGTAGAGGATTAGTTCATGCTCTCTCTGTGACATCAGGCCATATATACATAATGTTTACAGAGCTAATCCGTGGAATACCAGGATATTCAGAACCCAAAATGATGTAATAAATCAGGGGTGTAAATGGATATGGGCAGAGAACTGTTGTCCATTCTCATGGATAACATGAAAATGGGCCAGCTATGCGTGACTGGGCTTCCTGTCAGAGGAACAAGGCTCTGGATAGCATCTCGTAGGTCATCTTGGCTGTTCATACACCATAAACGTTCTTACCAAACTTCCCTTCCATAGGCAGAGAAAATGTACCACTATCATCATAAGGGATCTAGGCCAAGTATCAAAATGCACAGCAATGTCATATGGATCCGAATCTGGGAGCTCCTCCTCTGATGTGGTTTTTTTCAGGGAAATGACAAGATCTTCTTCCTTGAGGATCACTACAGTGAAGCGGGAGTTAGGAGATGGTGAGAAGAATGTTACTGGTAGTGAAATGGAGAAGCTATGACAACGTTTCATCATAGTTTATCTATTTATTTTTATTTATTTTTTATAGTTCCCTATTTTATATTTTATTTATTTATTTGAGAGACGGAGAAAGAGACCATGTCCTCACATACACGTGCAAGTCAGGGGAGGGGCAGAGGGAGAGAATCTCAAGCAGACTCCCTGTTGAGTGTGGAACTGGCCTTGGGGCTTGATCTCACAACCCTGAGATCGTGACCTGAGCCAAAATCAAGAGTCGGTCAGTCAACTGACTGAGCCACTCAGGCGCCCCAATGAAGTTCCTTATACTTAATTATGTGGTGCCTGGTCATGAGCCTGTCTACTAAATGTAAAATGTCATGCTCTTTATAGCTCTTCTGTGCTTCTTTTTCTTTTTCTAAAGATTTTATTTTATTTATGAGATGAGAGAGAGAGAGGGATTGAGCATGAGCACAGGGGAGAGGCAGAGGGAGAAGCAGACTCCCTGCTGAGCAGGAAGCCCAAAGTGGGGCTTGATCCCAGGACCCCAGGATCATGACCCCAGCTGAAGGCAGCTGCTTAACAGGCTGAGCCACCCAGGCACCCTGACGCTCTACGCTTCAATACTGACACACACGTAGTGATGTACACATGCACATCTATGGTTCTTAAAGTTGGGCACTTACTCATCTATTTGAATATGTATTGAGCGTCTATTGCATGGGAAGTACCTGCTTCATCTACAGGCACGGCTGCTGGTACATGGTAGCTGTCTAATAAACACTAGTTTCCTCTCTCCTTCATTTGCATTTACCCAGGGGAAGACCATGGGGAGGACTCGGTCTTCCTAGGAAATCAACCTTCCTCCATGTCATTGCACCTTTCTCCAGCTGTGAAATCAGGAATAGAAAGTAATATGCTATTTTTCTTCATCCTGCTGCTGTAACCTCATTGGTCAGGGCCTGGTTTATTTTTTGCCAAAGGGCTCACTAGTTATTGACAATGATGGGTGAGCCATCAAACACTTACTCCGAGAAAGAGACTCTGAACTCAGGATCGTACATGTGGTATGCCATTAGCTGATTTCAGGCGCAATTTGGGAGGTAGGATGATGAACCAGCCATGTAAATATGATTATATGCTTCATTAATTCCAAATGTCATTTACCCTGTGTTGTCTAATATATAAAATAAGTTAAACTGACTTCCTTCCACCTACCCCATCCCTACTCCCCTCTCCCAGTGTGCATAAACTCCTCGATGGAATGTTTAATATGAATTTTTTATTCAGTATAACTCCCAGTGACTGACAGTCCCCAAATGTCAGATCGTTGCTGAGAGAAGCATGTCTGAGGATCTCTGAAGGCTAATTAATGCTTCAGTCACACTGTGCTCTGAGAGAAGGCACGGAACGACTTAATAAGAGATGAAGAGAGCTCCGAAAATTACTGTAATGGAACAAAGAGAACTCTTTTCAAAATTCCCTTCCCTAAAATAAAATAAAATAAAATGAAACCCAGACTCAGAAACTAGAACATTTCACAGCTTGGAAGAGGAGAGTGATGCACAATGCACGATCTCTTGACCACCAGTGATGTCATAGATGCGATCAGTGCATCCCTCCTTAGCACCTGTTGCCCAGGAACACGGTGCACTGTTCCCCTGAAGTCTCACCTGAAAGGGCTTCTCCTAAATTCGAGCGAGTGTCATCAAGCCCAGTCATTACTTGAAAATGATGGAAGATCTCAGAAAGGCCCAAAGGGAAATCAGCCAAGGCACTGTGTTCAACTTCTAAAGGATTCTATGGAAGGGCAATCAGGAGTAACAGCAAGACACCCAACAAAGCACAGAACTCATCTCTGTCTCGGTGTAGACTCTGTTTGTAGTCACCATATGCAGCGAGATAGATGTCACAACAGGAAATGTGTCATTACACATCTAATTCTGTTCCTCTGTCCAGGTGGTCAAAGTCCAAGTGTACACTTTGTTACTCTGAAAGGGCTTCCTTTAGTTAACACAAGAAAAGAAGGTTCTATTCTGTTGAATGTTTTCAGTAAGGGGGGCTGGGGTGCCAGGACCAAAGGAAGGGACCACACACACCAGTGGGAGGTCCACATTTGATGAGATCAAGCCATCCTTTTTCTGTGTGTTGTCCGAGGCCAAAGATGCAGACGGATGAGGCTGAGCCATGAACGTCCCGTCTCAAACAGCTTTCCTCTGCCTGCAAACCTGCGCTGGGAACTGGGGGAGGTGTATTGGGGAAGCTTGGACATGTTTCTGGGCCCATCAACTGGAAGGGAGCCATGGTCTTAAAAAATAATGTAAATAACCATTTTCTTGTGAGTTTTGTTTCCATGGTGGTTGTAAACTTTGCATCTACTTTTGAATATGTTTCTTCTCCTGTCCCTAACATAGCAGGGACACACTCTACAAAGCAGTTTCTACCAACCCGATGGGAAAGAAATGATTTTGCTTCAGGTTTTCCTCACCAAAACCTTCCTCAACTCCTCCATGCCCTACCATCGTTCTGTATTTGTAGTAACCTTGTCTTTTGTATAAAATCGACTGTCACCACTGTATTCCCAATGCTGAAACTGCCTCACATACAAAGCGCCCGAAATAATATTTGTTGAATGAATGGATGGATGCATGCATGAAGCATTTGGAATTATAATTATTTGCTTCAATGTTTTCTTGCCCTCTCAATTATATATTTTTAAGTTTGGGAGACATGTCTTATTTTTCTTGTCTTTACAAAACAATGAAAGTTAATATCAATTCTTAAAGTTTTGTGTTTGCTCTTTCTGTATTGAGGATATTACCCCTTGTCAATAAACAAACGATCCTGTTTACCATTTACTGTTTTTCCACCTGAACGTTTTCATCCTACATTAATATTGAAACCCCTGCTTCCTGTAGTTCTATAATCAACTGGTGTTTCTTGGCCTATCATTTTATTCAGAACCTTTCGAAATCATTTAGTTTCTCTCTTGTAAGCATCCTGTAGTATACTTTTTTAGTAAATAAATTCTATCTTAATAGCATTCATTTTATTATTACAACATATACGTCATTAGTTTCGTGCCTTCTTATCATCACTTTTCTGCAACTCAAATGATCTGCGTCGTTCATATTGTTTACAGTAAACTTATTAAATTGTATTAATGACATTATATTAGACTTTTACATACATGTGTACGTATACACATACGTGTGTGTTCTTCAACCTTTATTTCTGTCATCGGTAACAACGGCGCTATGATATTCTGAATTTAGACCAACTCTTTTAGCCAAGGGTTATTTTTTTTTTATTGCACACTCTTTTTTAAGCGTAATTTTTTTAAAGATTTTATTTATTTATTTATTTATTTATTTATTTATTTATTTATTTGACACAGAGAGAGACTGAAACAGAGCAGGAGTGGGGTGTGGGGGGAGGCAGAGGGAGAAGGTGAAGCAGGCTGCCCGCTGAGCAGGGAGCCTGACGCGGAGCTTGATCCCAGGACCCCGAGATCATGATGTGAGCCGAAGGCAGATGCTTAACCGATTGAGCCACCCAGGTGCCCCTCAAGAGTAATTTTTGATATTTGCCTTTAATCTGATGTCTAGATTTATAAAATTAAGTAGTAGCAGTACTATGCTTTATTGGTTTGAGTGTTTGCCTCTAATACTTTTAGATGAAGATTTCTCTGTTCTCAAGCTCTTTGAGTTTGCTTTACCTTTCAATCAATGAAGTGCATATTCACGTCTCATTGTGTTGTTTTTTTTTTTCTCCTCCAAGAATTCTATACTTCGTGAGCCCTGGATTACCTGAAAATTGCCTTGAGCGACTACGGCAGGGCATTAATTTTTGGATGGATCACATATTCTCTCTAAACTGTGCAGCTGGCCTTTTGCCGTATGACTCAGAGTGTTGTAGATAATTCTGAAGCCAGCCTGCTTTGTCTTCCCCTATTAGGGAACTCTCTATTTTCCTCACTAGGATCTTTGGGTACCATTTTACGTCTGCCACATAATTTAAAAATTACAACCCTACGTACCTGGTTGCAGTTCCCTTCTCTCTGGCTTTCCTGAGAACACAGTGTACTCTTTCTGTTTTCCCTTTTATATTTTCCTACATTCTGAGAGATTACTGTTGTTGTCACGATAAGTAGGTGTAATAGTTTTCCATACTTCCTGTTAGTTTTGTTCTGGTCTTTTCTTTGGAACCCTGAGCACAGATCTCTTAAATCTTCATTCCGTATCTCTGAATCGATTTCATGTTAGCGACTCCTTTTTCTATATTCTTGGAAAAGTTTTCACATTTATTCTTTCTGTCAAAGATGCGTTTTGCTACAGAGAGGACTCCTTTCCTCAGTGTCTGCAATGTGGATTATAATTCTGCTTCTCCGTTTTAAATTTCCTTGTACCGTTCCCTAATCTCATCCATCCCTTCTGATATAAATGAACTGCTCCGTGCCTTTTTCTTAACCTCATGACTTCCTGCCTCTGTTTCAGAGAATGCCTTTTTGCATTTTATTGAGGACAATGAACACATTCATGCAAATTTCTGCTAGTTTCCGCACAAATAATTTCCAGAGGTGTAGTCTTTATGACACTTCAGGGTCGTTTTTTCTTTTCTAGAGTTTTTTAGATTTTTTTTCTAGACAACACTCTGTTTTCCTCTTTGCTCATATTTGAGGGAGATGAGGCCTCTCTGAGTTGGGGATGGTCTTTGACCTAGTTCTCTATGGATGTCAGAAGGGCCTATCCAGCTCTTTTAGAGGTCAAGAGAGACCCAGACCACTTCATTTTTCAGGCGTCCAGTGTATTTAAAAATGAAAAAAAAAAAATCTCTACACAATATACACATGTGGTATATTTAAAATGTTTTGATTTAACAAATCACTACTTTATAAAATGCACACACAGGAAAGTAACTGCATGGATAACCTCACTTAGAAAAATACATAAATATACAGTTTTTTGGTGAATTTTACATAAATGTCTTCATATCCTTCAGTGAGAGTTCCTCAGTTGGGTCTTTTTTCCAGATCTAGAGCTTGAATTAATGTATTAATAATATTAACCTAATATATTTAACCTGACATATTCATTTTAACCTAATATATTTATTTTAACCAAATTATTCATTTTTAGTGTTTATAACTATATCCTGTTGTCCTCTTTGAGGCACAAAAACATCACCTCTCTTTCCTGTTCGAGCTCTGAACCAACTGTGAGAGGAGACAAAGTAGTCAGCAAGTTGGAGAGCCAAACGTGACTTGTGTTACTGAAAACATCTAGGTCGAAGACTGTAACTGTGTGAGAGCCAATCGTGCAATCCGTACAGCCCACCAACTTGTCTGCCTTCCACCTCTAGCTCTCTGGTAGAGAAGAAGTGGGAAAGGATTGCTTCCCCTGACTCATGGTCTCGTTAGATTAGATTAGGTTAGCTTCCAGCCAATCAAAATCAGAGACATCCCACCACCCTTGCCATCATCAACTAAATTATTGGCCCATCCTCTAAGGGAAGAAGGGAGGGAAAAACAGGAAACCAGGGAGGTTTCACAAATAGGGCAATGGGGGAACATGATCTTCCTTGAACGTAAAATCTTCCTCCACCCACATTGCTTAAATCTGATTGAATGAAGTTTTTGAAAACTAAAGAAAAGAAACACGTACCGCCTCTAGCAAGCTGTGACTACAGAACTTCTGTTATCAACACAGTCCTTTGGGGAGGTTATTCCCCTAGCAGGGCAATGGCTCCTCTGCTCCGCCCTGCCCCCACTTTCCGCTCTGTTGTCTCCTGTGAGCCACCATCTCTAAGCAGGTATAGAAGGTAAGCAGGGCCAGAGAATGGCCTCATCTTCTCTTTTTATGAACCTAAGGCCGGGTTCGAAAACTTAAATGCAAGGCAAACTGTCTAGTCCCCTCCTTCCGCATGGACATGTCACCACACCTAAATTTTCTCTCAGGGTCCGGCAATCGGTTCTTCTGGTGATAATGACCATTTGTGGTTGTAACGCCAGTTTTCTTCTTTTTCTATCTCTTCAGACATATTTTAATGGAATGATGTTGACTCAGGGAAATCTGATGCCAACTTAAATATAGTAACTTCCATTTCTGTTTCTTTCGAAACATATAGAGCATGGAGTTCCGACTGTTTCCCACTTTAGAGGGATGTGGCCTTTATTTCCTGGGAGAGGCTGACCTCCAAAACACCATACCCAATCGAATCAACAATGACACCTTGGTTTAAAAAAAAAAAAAAGTGTCTATTTGTGGGGAGACACATTTTGTCATATTTTCTATCTTTTTTGCCCTGATTTTCATAAATTGAAGGTATTGGAATTAAGCACTTTCCTTTCACTCAGAAGAAAAAGATAATGAGTAATGGGAGGTGGATGCGGAAACAGTACTCGCTCACCGGAAGAGAGTCCTCACACTTAGTTTACACGATGGGCTTTGCTGAGGAGGGAAGCTAAGGAGCGGAACCAAAGCCCATGGCTGTCATGAACGCTCCAGACCCCACTGGCACGGATGTCATTTTTCATCAGCTAATTGGAGACAGCTATGCATGCTTTGTAAGCTATGTTCCCGCTGACAGCTTAAAAAGAATGACCAAGCAGTGAAAAAGAATGAACAAGCGATGAAAAAAATGACCAAGCGATGAAAGAGAGTGACAATTTGCACTTTGTCCCAATGAGCTCAGCTTGCTCTGATACCATCACACTAGAAACCAAAGACAGATCTGAACATACACGGTCCGTTTTATGATAAGAAATGTGGGATCTTCATCCTTAAGGCTCTCTCTCATTTTATTATTAACATGATTGTCATAACACTTCCAAGGCAGTGCTTCTGAAACTCTACTGTGAACACAAATCACCCGGAAATCTTGTGAAAATGAGGATGCTGCATTTTGGAGCGGGGTCTGAGACTTTGCATTTGCAACAAATTTCCAGGGGAGGCCAATCCTCCTGATCCACAGACCACACTTTGAATGTCAAAGAGGTAACATATATCTCTGTGTGTATATCGATACACACACACACTTCACACATATATAAAGATGATTTCTAGAAGGCCCTGGACAACCCAGATGGTTGGTAACATTCTTCTTCACTATAGCAGTAACTAAAAGAAGCAGACTGTTCTTTTTTTTTTTTATGTGTTGCTTTCAATATTTTAAGCAATAACACTACATGTATTTATAAAAGTCATCAATCCCTTCATGTTAAATATTGGCCTTAAAAACGGCAAAGGCAGGAAATAGTTACCGACACGTAAAACTCTGTAGGAGGCCAGGGTGAGGAATGATTAGCTTGTGCAGAGGTGGTAATTTTCGAAACCAACTGGGCATTGAAGGAACCATGATATTCAAACTCCCATCAATCACCCCTCAACTCTAGCTTTAGGTGTCCCCTAAAGGAGGAGAAAGAAGATGAGTACGACACTTAAGAAAAAAGAACTCTGGTGTAAGCTCGGGCATCTTCCCTGTTATAAATGAAACAAATCAGGCATTATTTACAGCGTGTCTCAAAAATGAGTCAGATCTGGACTTGCTTTATTTCTCACAACAATAAATCTATGGATGACCCTCAACCTTCTCCCTTCCTCGTAAATTGCCTCCATCCACAGCCTCTGTCCCCAGGATTGAGTTAAATGGAGATGCTCACTTCCTTGAGGAAAGTGAACCGGGGAAGTTCCCAGAGAAAGCGATATTGAGTGGTACTGATAAGAAAAAGCACTATGCATTAGCAATCTCCCCTGATGTCTCTCCCTGGAAGGCAGCGTGATTAAGAAGAGGCAGAGAAGCCAAGCTGGCAGAGAACCTGCTTCTCTAGATGCTTCCATGGTCACATAATTTCAACTTTGATTGGTATTTGATTTGATTAGAGCCTTCTGGGGTTTGTATGAAATCACACGGGAACTTACCCATGGATTTAGTAAGTAGGAAAAGGTCTCTAAAATTAGATATAAAGTCTAGTTCAGAAAGTATATAAAGAATGGTACAAGATTCCAAGGATGCACGGTTTTGTTTCCCACTCTGAGTTCAATTACAAATTGCCCAAAGAAAGTAGCTGAGGGGCTGAATGGGACCTCTCTGTCCTTCTGCAGCCCCCGTCGATTCTCTAGGTGGTTTATACCTGCCTCTGGTATTACAGACCTGGGATGCACTCAAGTGTGTTCAGTTTTCATTCAGCATTTCTGTGAGGCAGGTACACTTGACCCGAGTAGTTTCTCGTATACGTGAGAGGAGGCAGAAGCACTGAGGGGTAGAAGCCGCATCATCAGTTCCTAGAAAAGGCAGGGACCTGTTCCCAGGCACCCTGATTGGAGCACGGGCTTCATGCCTCCCTTCCATTACAGCGACAACATCACAGCGATCTCAGGCCAGACCAAAGTAAATAGAAGATTTATCATTTCTGAAATACAGCATGCCTAAGAAAATAGGCTCAGCTGAAGGAAACAAGGCACGCATTTCCAGACACAGAAGCCTTGAAATGACTAAAGTCAGGGCACGCAAAAATAAATAAGGAAAAAAGTTTCCTTCTAAAAACAAAAAAGCTCATCTTCTACAGAAAAAAAAAAAAAAGATTAAAATTGATGGGAAAAAATTGCTAAGTGCCATGGGTCAGAGGAAAAGAAGTAATTACTTAGTGGAGACCAGCTGATATCAGTGGAGGATGGGGAGACAAGTAGCTGTTAGTCTCTCTCCGTGGTACTTACCACCTAGCTTTTTCCACCTGTCAATTACTCACCTGTCCAAAAAATTAGGCCAAATCCCACTGAGAACCTAACTACCTAAGGAACTTCCTGTGGATTCCAGACCCAAAATTCATTCTTAAATCCCTATCACTCACCTGGTCTAACTCTTCCTGAGCTAATGCATTGCCTAAATCACTACTTAATTTGTATTTCATTTTATGGCCTCAGTGTCTATGAATTTGGATGCTTTTCAGTTTCTTCCAATATAAAAGCATGTGACTTAACTGTGTATGCTCAATAATTTTTTAAATAAACAAAAAACTAGAGCATTAGAAATTGCTCTCAATTGAGCATCCTATAAAGACTGTAAAAAAAGTAAAGCTCTGAAGTATTTTTAGCTCCCAAACTAAAACTGGGAGTCCACACTTAATTACGGTGGTATCTGAATCAGTCATAGATAGAGATCTTTTTTTAAAAGGTTTTATTTATTTATTTGAGGGGGAGAGGGGCAGAAAGAAGCCTAAGCAGAGTTGGCACCGAGTGCAGAGCCCAACTCAGGGCTCAATCCCATGACCCTGAGGTCACAATCCTAGCAGAAACCAAGAGTTGGTAGCTCAACCATCTGCGCCACCCAGGCACCCCCATAGACGCAGATCTTAAAGGTCTCAGTTACTTTATGATATATTCGGTAATGCAGATTTTAGGACAACAGTATCAACATGAAACAGGGGGCCGATCCTTGGGACACCCAAAAGCTTTAAATAGACATCTTGCCACATGTGTTACGAAAAAGTTCAGTGCTTTGCATGGTGCACTGGGTGTTATACACAACTAATGAATCATCGAGCCTTACATCGGAAACCGGGGATGTACTGTATGGTGACTAACATAATATAATCAAAAATCAAAAAAAAAAAAAAAAAGATACTGTGTGTAAAGGCATGAAAATACAAAAAAAAAAAAAAAAGAGAAAAAAAAAGTTCAGTGCTGGAGGGGCTTTTGAAATAATCTGTTTGGGAGCATGTGGAACCAAGGGAATATTTTTGACAGATCCATGAGAGGCAGTGTGTGCCAAAAACTCATCTTTCATTTACATGTCTTATCCAAACTGCCTTAAACAAAAGAGAGATTAAGTAGGTTATATAACTAAAATGATCAGAGCTATTAAGCTTCAGGTACAACTTGATCAGGGGTTAAAATTATGTCACTAGTATATTTTCTCTTTCTCTCTCATTCTCTCTCTCCTTTTTCCACTTACATTCCTACATGTTGGTTCCAAGCTTAGTTAGATTCTTTTCTCAAGGTTGCATGGTGGCTGCAGCAGCTCCAACCTTTGCATCTTCTCTTGTTCCCATCCAGTGGGAAAGGGTGTCTGCTTTGGTGTCTGCTCTCTCAGAAGTCTCAGCAAATTCTCATGGCATCTCAAAAACTCTTAGAGGTCACATAATCATCTCTAAGTCAATCCATGTGGCAAGAGGAATTGGTCTCAGATTAGCCAAGACTGAGGAACATGACACATTTGAGACTGTGAATACAGTCAGCTTCATGGGCACAATATGACCCCAGTAGAGGATGGGTAGACCTTCAAGAAAATTCAGGACTATTGCCTCAAGATAACTTGAGTCTGAGGGAATTGAGGTTTGGAGCTTCTATGCACCATCTTGCTCCCAAGTGTAACTGGAATTGGAGGCTAATGAGGGGGACAGCAGAGTCTAGAGAGAGAGACTGACTCTTGTGACAGTATTTGGCGCTTCATCTGAAGATTTAATAATCTACTTTTACCTATTATTTTCATATTTTCTTTTGCTTAAGCCAGTTTGAGTTGTGTTCTTTGTCACGTGTCATAAAGGAGCTATGTAAATCAGATGGACCCACATGATGCTTCTAATTTGTACTTTTCCAAAAATTGCTACCGTTAGACTTTTGGTCTAATGGATCTCTAAATTTTTCACTTACTGGCCTCAGAGAAAAACATTTCCTGATATTGTGGCAAAATACCGTGTGTATGTGCATATGCATGTACATATGTGCATGCGTGCGTATGTGTGTGTGTTCTGTGCACGCATTTTCTCGGGAGAGTGTCCAGAGTTTTCAACAGAATCCTAAAAGGAGTTAATGATGACAAAATCCATTATGGACTCCAGCCAAGTGTTTTTCTCTAACCTTGGTGTTACCATTCACGCTCTCTCTCAAATCATAAAGGCAATAGCTCCCCTTTTCTCTGATCCAGTGTGCCAGTAATTCTGAGCTTTGCTCTAATTCTTGGCACTGCCTGTATCCTGAATGCTCTTCTTTCTCTCCTTACACAGCAACTCCCTATCCTCCCAACACACATATCAAATTTTAGTTTCCAATTATCTAAACTTAAAGCCTACTTATTCTTCATGGCTCGGCTTACATAGTACCTCCTCTACAAAGTCCCTCCCCTTCTACTTTGTATCCAGGTCACCTGGGAGCATAAATCTCTTAGTTCTTGATTCTTCAAAGAATTGTGGGATTAACTAATCCATTATTTCCCACAGAATGCCTATGGTTGGTAGTATATGAGATGACATCTTAGGGACTCTATGGAGGAGTTATTCTTATTATAGTAGTTATATATTTATTTTAATCTGTTAGAAAAATACTTATCTACAGCTAGTATTACTCACCTATACTGTCTAGAAAGTATTGCTTAGGATAAGACTAAATTTCAAACCTGATTTGATTGAAAGTCAATCAAAAACAAAAGGTAATTTAGCACTTGATTATGACAAAAATTTTGAAGCTGATACACTGATGACTTGTTTTAATAGATAAAGATCAGGTGCCCAAAGGGGTTAAGTGATGCTGTCATCAAGCTTTCAAAATTTATTAGTGGTAAAGCCAGTTCTAGAATCTGAATCTACTGATGTTTGTCTAATATTTGTCTCTCCTGTAGATCTCCATCCTGTTATATCTTTGACCTCCTCTGTTCTTGTAAGAATCTGGTCCTTCTAGGCAGGTCCCTAACAATAAACTTTACAATTTAATTAGCGCTTGCTAAGTTTGTTATTTGCACTGCTTTACAAAGATCTCATAGCAACTTCAATGACCCCATGAAGTGAGCACGATAATCATGCTTATTCTACACTCCTGGTGCTCCAAGTCTGCCCCCTAGATTAATAGCATCAGCATCACCAGCAAATTAGTGAGACACGCAAAACCTCTGGGCCCATGCCACCTCTACGGAGTTGGAAACTGCACTTTCCCAAGATCCCTGGGATGTGCATTTATTTGTATACTGAAGTTTAACAAGCATGGAAGGATGCACTTTGCAGAAACTGAGGTTCAAAGAATTATGTAGTAAGGGGCATATTTTTTCCCCAGCCTTATTGAGATATAATTGATAAATAAAACTTTGCATATATCCAAGGCATACAACATGATGATTTCATATGAAATGATCACTAAAATAAAGCTAATTAGCATATCTGTTGCCTTACATAGTTACGATTTCCTTTTCTTCTTTTCTTCTTTCTTTTTGTGGGAACACTTAAGATCTACCCTCCGTAAGAAGCTTATGGAAGCACCCCAAAGGATCTAGCTGAAAACGTGACCCAAAGCACAAGACACATGTGGCAAATGAAATGAGGGATACATTTTTTAAAAATTAACTTAAATTTAAAAATCAGTATCTAAGATCGGGTGATTAAGCCACTCATCCGTTTGACTCCCATTCCCTTGAACACCTTTTACATGAGAAAAAAATAAGGAAGGAACTATAGGTGTAGAGTCCTACTTCTGTATCTGTCAAGCTCAGTGTAGATTCCACAGTGGACTGGGGCCGTGATGATCAAACAGGGCTCAGTCCTGATTTGCCAGAACAATATTGTGTTACATTGTAAACATGAGCTCTTCTGTGAGAGGTGTATTAATTGATTTATTTGGATAGCCTTGTGGGTTGGACTAATTGAGTAATTAAGAATTTGATTGCTAATTACCTGCACTAGGGAATAAGTACAGGCAGAAGCCTGAGGTGAGAAAGTGAGAAATTTTGTTATAGTCAACCAGGAGCTGCTCAAGAGAACTGGGTCTCCCTTGCTGTGAAACTGTTTAACTCCCGTAACTCCCGCCGCAGAGGATGCATGAATAATTGTCCCTTTGGAAATCATTCTTTCTCTGGCAAACTCCTGCTGCTATTGGTAATTTGAATTAATTACTCTTATTTTTTGGATTAAAAAATGTGTTTCCTTGTCTTTATACATATGGAATTAACTATGAAAATTTAAAGTACAAGTATTTAAATTGACCGCAAATATTAATGTTTGATAATAATAGCAAACATTGATCTTGCTTGTATGATGTACTAAGTCCTAAGTACTATACATGTATTAGTAACTTGTGCAATCTTCACAACAACCTAATGAGATAGAGAACTTTTAACATGACTAGTTAAAAGGGAACCATATCAAGACATGGACTATCAAACAGTTTGTTCGAGGCTACACAGATATTAAGTAGGGGAGATAAAACTGTAAATCATGTCTGATGCAACCCATACTGTCCGAATATTAAAGCTATTGCTCCACTGTTTTCTGCCCTCCACTGTTTCTAATAAGAAATGAGTGTATACATTAATCATTGTTGCTCTGTATGCAAGAGATCACTTTTCTCTGGCTACTTTCAAGATATTCTTTTTATCTTTGATTTTCATCAGATTAACCATGATGTGCCTAAATGTGGTTCTATTTGTATTAATCCATCTTTGTGTTCGCTGAGGTTCTTGAATTTATGAATTACTATCTCTCACCAAATTTGAGAAATATTTGATCTTTCTTTCTGTTTCTTTCTTCCATTGTCTCCCTTCTTCTGAGATTCCAATTACACATACATCAGTCCTCTTCATACTGTCCTGCAGGTTTCTGTGACTCTTAATTTTCTTTTCACTTTTTTCCCCTCTCTCGATTATTCAGATTGGATAATTTCTGTGGATCTATTCTAAAGTTCACTGGCTCTTTACTTTGTTACCTCCTTTATGTGACTAATCCCATATGGTGAAAATTTAAATTTCCATGGTCATATCTTAAATCTTAGAATTTTTATTTATTTTATTTTGAAATAATTTCCCTGTATCTGCTGGAGTTCCAATCTTTTCATTTATTTCACACATATTTTCCTTTATGTTTTCAGCCTAGTTATAAGAGCTGCTTAAAATATTTGTCTGCTAATTCCAATATCTGGGCCAACTCACGATTAGTCTTCATTGAGTTTCTTTTCTCTTGAGAGTAAGTTATATTTCCCTGTGTCTTGGAATAATAAATAATTTCAATTATATCCTTGTATTGTGAATAATATGATATAGAAATGTTAGATTCTGTTATGCTCCTCTGAAGAGTACTGATTTTTTTTTTTAAAAGCAGGTAGTTAATTTGGTTGAACTCAAATTACAAAATTCTGTCTCTCCTGCTTTAGGTGGAATATTTCAGTCCAGTCCTTCTAGACCGCAGTGGGCCTCTGGACTTTGCTACATGTATGTATGGTAATGGGGTCAGCCAGTGATTTGGGCAGAGTTGACAGAATTTGGTGCTTCCTCTCTCTAACTCCCCCCCCCCCGAGTATTTCCCCCATTTCACTTTTCCACAGCTATGATTACCTCATACCCTATACTTGAGTTATTCTTGCCAGCAAAACTCCAGGATTTATATCATAGTTTGAACTGCCCTACATAGCACAGACTGAGCATGCCCTCAGGATAAAGACCATTTAAAAATGAGAAACTCACTCAGTCCCTACTTCTTGACTTCCCTCTCGTTCCAGCCTGCTTTGGTTAACTCTCCAGGATCCTTAATTGATTGTTTTTCTATTTATCCAGAATGGATAGTTGTTGTCTGAGGAAGAGTTGTACTGGAAGGAGATTCTCAGGTATACTAGAAGGCCCTACAACCCACACACTTAATCACTGCTCCTCTATCATATGCAGTTGAGACCCATGAGGATTAATCCAAATGTTAGTACTGAAAATGATGTTTCTTAAAACACTGCCATTGATCTTTCTATTATTTCTGATTAGAAGGTGGAATGGATTCATTTTATTAATTCCATAAACCTATTAATTCTATTGCTTTCTTAGTTTCGAAACTTATATGGGATATAACAGAAAAAACATATATTTATGTAAAACTATAAAAATTCTAGATATTTATCTCATTTTGTTTCTCAGAGCTGTATCAGGCTTTGTGTTTACGCCCATTTTATACGTGAGTATCAAATGACCAAAAGTGGCTGAATCTCTGGCTTGTTCAAGACATACAAAAGCCAAGTCTTTCAACAACTCGGACTGATAGATGCTAGGATGACCCCACAAAATCCTTTTTTCCTTGAATCCACATTTTTGGGTAATTTTCTCCCCTTGAATATAGATGAAACTGTGACTTGTTTCTAACCAGCACATTGTGGCAAAGGTAATGAACTATCATTCCTTTACTTGGATTGCATTAAATGCAGAAAGTAATAGGATATTAATCTTTTGATTAGACTCCACTTTATCAGAATGGAGAAAAAGATTCTCTTTGCTGGCTTCATCAAGTGAGCAGTCAAGTTGAGGAAGCCCACATAGCAAGAAATCGTGGATAGACTTTCGGAACTGCAAATCTGGAGGTGGTCCTTGGCTGACAGCCAGCAAAAAAATGGAGACCTTTTTCCTACAGCCACAGTACAATGAATTCTGCCAACAACCTGAGGAAGCTTGGAAGTGGGTCATTCCTTGGTCAAAGCTCTGATGAGGTTATGGCCCTGGCTGAGACCTGGATCGTAGTGCAGTGAGATGCCAGAGCAGAGGACCAGCCAAGCTGCACCTGAACTACTGAGGCACAGAAATTATGAGAGAATAAATGATGGTTATTTTAAGCCACTAATTTTGTGGTCATTTGTTACACAGTATACAAAACTTACACAGCTACACAATTTTCTTTCTACCACACCACTGTAGAGTTATCAAGAGAAGCACGTAGAGCCTTGTTAAGGACTCAAGCCTTCTCCACAGGAAACAAAGAAGGACCACCCCATCTTGTAGTATTGGCAAAAACGTCTACTGATTATGGATGTTCAGTGAAAGCAGAGACACACACAGGCTAGAGAACTACAATAAGATATGGAAAAAAGTCATTTAATCCAGTACCACCTCATTAATCACAGCTGACTGTTTACAAATCATTGTAAAACACTGCTTACAAATCATTGTAAAACACTTTGTATACTTTGGCCTTCCTTTGTTCATTGCCCCACTCAGGAAACAAATAAACAACAACAGAAAAATAACTCAGTGTGGATTCTCATGGCATTTGCAATACTCTGACTTAAATACAGGGTTGTGGCATTTCCAAATATATTTTGTGGCACGTGGTGGGAGGGCATGCCAAGGCTATAGCAGTCATCCTCCAGGGCAGAACAAAGAGTGGTCCACTAAGACCTCAGTGTTCAAAGCATTGCTGGCAAAACAGCTGCTTCGGCAGCATTTTGAAGCTTGTTGGAAATGCAAAATTGTGGGCTCCACTCCTAATTGCTGAATCAGGACCTTCATGTTAGCACGTTCTGTTGGTGATTTGTGTTCACATTAAATTTTGAGAAGCCCTGCTCTAACAGCCTATGTGATTCTCATCCGGGGAGATTTGCTGTATCTATTAAGATGCCGGGGGCACCTTACCAGAGGTTTGAAAAATCAGCCCCAAGTTGGCTGTCAGGAGGGCAGGGACTCTGGTTAAAGTTGATCATTTCTGTTGAGCTGCTACCTGCACGGGCATCTCTCTGCAGCGTGTTCCAGGGGGACAGACAGGACCAAAAATGAATGAGTATCCAGAGCAATCAAGAGGAAGCCAATCTGTATAAAATAGAGCATCTCTGCATGGATAAGGCTTTGGTGGGTCAATGAGTGCATTTCTGAACCTCTCCTCTGACCCTGAGATAACCAGCTAGCTTCTAGGTTCCCAGTCCTGGGAAGGCTGTAATAAACGGATGCTCGGGTCTCCCCTCGGACAAATTAAACCAGAATGTCTGAACATGGGTCCTGGGTATGGACATTTTTCAAAGCTCCTCATATGGCTACTCAGGTTTGGGTACCACGACTGGGTATCAGGTACATCCGATGGGAGTCTCTTACTCCAAGAGACTGATGCACAACTACAGTCAACAGACTACATCCAACCTGATTCCTGTTTTTGACAATGAAGTTTTATTGGAACACAGCAATGCCCATTCGTTCACATATTGCCTAAGTCTGCTTTTTTTTTTTTTTTTTTTTTTTTTTTTTTGCTACAGCAGCGTGGACTGCAGGTCTAAAATGTTTACTATCTGGCCTTCAAAGAAAAGAAAAAATTACAGCTCTGTTTTAAACCAAGTTTATACAATGAGTTAAGAAAGATTATCTGAAAAACTTCCAACCAAGGGAAACCGAATTTTTTGCTTTCTTAGTCTTAACAGGTAGAGCACTGAGAATTTTAATGAGTTTTTGTGTGAGTTCACAAACTCAGATTGAGGTATAACTCTTTTTTGGCAGAAATTCTAGTGAACACAGCCTTTCCTGTGAAGAAAAAAAAAAAGTGGTGTTCTATCCCACAACTAATCACAAGTCCTTACCTACTTGTTCCAGACAAAGCATTTCCTTCCAAAAATAAGAAGAGAGGTTTTTTGCTTTTTTTTTTTTTTAAATAACAGGCTTGGTTTCTGTTTTTTTAAGTCAAGAGGAGAAAGAAGAACACATGTATGAAATGGTGCAGACGCTATTCATCTCCTGAAACCACAGGACCTTGGGAGAACATAGGCAAAAGCATCATCTAGTGAGTGGTTTTGAATAAGTGATCCCCAACCAGCATCATAACATCACTTGAGAATTGTTGGAAATGCAATCATCATGCTCTGCCTCAGACCTAACGAGTCAGAAACTCTGGGGATGAGACCCCCCAAATCTGTTTTAACCAGGTTACTCTAATGCACATAACATTTGAGAACCACTGATCTAAAAATTAGCAGGTTTAATTATCTAATAATTATTCATAATTACATGGTTTTAAATGACTAATCAGTATACTTCCATATGAATCAACAGTCTTGGTTCAGTGATAATGCATTCCATACAAAATAATAATGATGACAATAATAATAAAAATCCTGCAAACTCTTCTAGAGTTAAGGCCTCTACTCTCACAGCTTAAGTCAGCTTCAGGCTGGTTGGGGAGGAAGGGGGTTTGGCCACAGACCCCCAGGGCAGCCGCACCAATGCTTTATAGCTGGTTCCTGTCTGAGTGGTATAGTGCTTTGCAGGGAGTGAGGAGTTTAACTCATTGTTAAGTATTTTGATAGAACTCTGTTTGCACTATTTCTCCTTTGTGTCCTGCCTTGTACTTCTTTTCCTCTGACCTCACCCTTATCCTGGAGTGGGGATCAGGGGGCAGAGGAAGAAGCAGGAGAGGTCTCCCTTGAGGTGCCATCGAGGAGACCTAGTGTTGCCCTCTCCTCTCTGGGCTGTTCAGTGGTGCAGGGGCTGCCTCTTCCTCTAACGGGGATATAGGGACATCATACCTATACCCATGGCCATCTCAGGACACATCCCTCAACTTCTGGGCATCCAAACTTCCTGCTGATAATGCCTCATCCATCCAGGTAACCCTTTTGGTTGGGATGGAAAACAACTCAACGTCCTTCTCTTTCTCTGGGATGGTGCCCGTGTTGACCATAAAACATTCATGCATCTCCTGTTGCAATGACCTCAGGGATTGAAGGTCATCATCCCTGGCCTCTCCATCAGGCCAAATGACTAGCTGTGCACAGACATCGGCCTTTAGATTTCTCAGAATTATGACACTTGTCCCCTTTGTCCCATAAGCTCAAAACAAAAACAAAAACAAAAACAACAGAAAAACCCAAAACCTGAAGCATACCCCCACCCCCAACTAAGATTGGAGTGAGCAAAAGTATTTCTGTGCCTCCCCAGTTGGAGTGGTAAGGCTCACAGTACTCTTATGACTCTCTCCAGACTCTGCCTCTCTTCCCCACTCATCTCTCTTAGCAACTCAACCTTTCCTTATGGTTGGGGGGCGGGGGGGAGTGGTGCCCAGTTGCAGGTCACAAAAGTGGTTTCTGTTTACTGCCTTTGGAGGTTTGGCCTAAGCATATCACTTGGGAATATAAAGTAGTTTCCATGTTGTCTCATTGCTTCAGCCACAATGGAGATAGGAAGAATCCCATTTTACCCTACTCTCAAAGAAAAAGTGGTACTTATTTTCCTGTGTCGTGCAAATAAAGTTCTTTTTGTTTTCTATTGACTCTCTTTTCCCATACCTCTCCCTGGGGTCTATCTGTTAATATTCATCTGCTCTATCAAAGCAGTTTTCTTTGCAAAGACAGTACCTTTCTTAGGAGAAATCCAGGGGCCAGTTGTATGAGTTCAACCAAGCTCAACTGCTGTCCTCTTTTCCCTCCTTGAGAGTCAAGTAACACTGGATAATTTACTAAACTTCTCCAAGCTTCTCTTTCCCCTTAAGCAAATACTGATAATGACCTTTTGGGGATATTTTGAGAATTAATCATAAAGGTTATAAATAATTAGTTATAAGTCCTGGCACAATGACAGCTTTTGCTATTTTTAGGAAGAGAATTTTTCTATTATTTCTCCACCTTGACGGTCTCTCGACTTCTCCCCTACTGACATTGGGGGCTAGATAATTTTGTGTTGGGGGGCTGCCTGTGTACTGTAGATGTTTAACAGCATCCCCGTCCTCTACCTGCCAGAGGCCAACAGCACCTCTCCTCACTCAGTTGTGACAATGAAGAGTGTCTTAGGACTGCAGAATGTTCCTGGTTGGTGGTGGGGTGGGGGAGGGGATCACTCCTGACTGAGAACCATTGCCCTAAGGAGAGAATCTAACAATTCTTTATGGGTATGTATGCATGTTCGTTTGCACATGTGCGTGTGTGCCTGTGTGTGTGTGTGTGTGTATGATTGTCCAGAAGGGTGTGGTCTTAGTTGCAGTTTTTAAGTTCCCTTCAATAAATGGAATAGGATCCATACTTTGCAGTTTCTATTTTTATTCTACTTTTTTTTTTTTTTTTTAATGAAAGACTAGATGGCCTCACTTAGTTTCTTAACCTCAGACAGCGGGGACACCGACCACCTGCCCGTCCTTCACAAAAAAGCATCAGATTGCAAGCCCGGCTCTCTTCCCATTTCTGACTCGTGCTCTTGGTTTTCAACATTAGCAAGCAGCTGATTTGGTCAGAAAGTCTTCAGGGTGATTTTAAATAAAACTTTATTGATTCAAGATTGCTTCCCACCCATCTATACATCCATCCTCTAAAAGCCATTTCAACTGAGAAGAAAATTGGACAGGCCTCAAATTCTACAGCCCAAGACATACGGTAGGGACTCAAAGTGCTCCCCGGTTCTACAATTCCAAGGTTTTATGATTCTGGTATGCATATCCCTAACCACAACCTCCCTACCCTTCCTTCTCTCTCATCCTAGCTTCCTATATGCCACATCCTGCACCCCAAGAAATTAAAAATATCCCCAAATAGCCTCTGGGTTGAAGAGGTAAAAAATTATCCAGAACGCAGGGACTCACTTCGGTTGAATGGCAGGGTCTTTTTGTTTTGAGGGCATCACCGCATGTTTTAATCTGTAATTACTTTTCTTTATACACATCTCTACATTTTATTTTTCCCTTGAGTTGTTCTCTGGACAGGGAGATCGTTTTTTCAGCCCTGTATTTTTCTTCAACTAGAATTGCCCTCCTGCCCCCAGGGTTGGGACCACCTGTCTTTCCCTCTGCCTCCACGTCCCTCACCTTCTCCCCTCCCCCTTCTCCTCCCCTTCCTGCTCCTGTCCCGTCTCTCCCTGTCCAAGCAGCACATCACAGGATTCCTCCATCAGGACCGTGGCCACTGCTGCCACATGAAACCCAGCACTGCAGATGCTAGAGCTTATGAGGTTTAGGGCACCAATTTATCTTTCCTTCCCCCCTGGTGTTGTCACTACTGCCCTCCCATTCTCCACCCTTCACAATTAGGGACGGAAAGGATGAGCAGCTGCTTTTCCTGCTGCTCTGAATAATTCATGCCAGTTTAGCTTCAGCTTGGTAATATCATCGGCCTTGTTTAATACCAAGGGGAAGGAAGGGCCTCTTGAGGTTTTCCAAAGCATGGATTTGAAAGAAATAACATTTTTTTAAGCTTCCAGATTCTTTGCATTTTTTCTCCCTCCAAAAGAAATAAAATACAACACAAATTAAACTGACCATGGAACTGTAGTTCTTTTCAAAAACTCTCCCCAAAGATGAAATTAATTGGGCACATGGCTTACATTTAGTTTGGGAACTACGTCACCCCGTCAATACTCTGCAGGGAGCACTTGCTACGGTGTAGGCACTCTGCCAGCACTGGAGGGGGGTGGGGGTGAAGACACACACAGTTCACCCTCAGGGAGCTCACACGCCAGAGGAGGGAACCAACATAACCAAAAGAATGACTAAATCACCATTTACAAGCCTCGATGAATGTCCTCTGCTAGAAGCCCAGGGCTCATGACATTAACTTATTCTACAATTGCTTATGTTTAAGGACCGTGCACCAGAGACGGCTAGATGTGAGAGCAGAACGAGAGTGAGGGAGCACAAAGGCTGTCTTCATGGAGATCTGGTCAAGTGCAGGAGCTAGACATGAACCAAATATTTGCACGCACGTAAAACCACCACCTGAGAAGAGTCGTGCTTCCCAGCCCGAGTCATTTCCAGGACTTCACGGACAGCCCATTTATCCATCCATCCATTCATTGAGGTGCAATTTCCTCATTTCCTTCTCTGAGCTAGGCACTTAGAGTCCAGTGTCAGCTGAGTTAGACGTGTTCCTTGTTCTCATGGAACCGCAATCTTATGAAGGAGTGGGTCATCGTGAAAGAAGCAAGACACAAATGCTTCCATATTTAAAATTGTGCTAAGTTCTGGGTCTAGGTTACAAATAAAAAAATATGGTAGGCCTTCACATGAATTATCTTACCTGGTGCTCCTAACTGCCCTTTCTATAAGATTAATCTCTATGATCTCTACGTGTGCAAGTCAGAGGGATGTCTTCAAGACACCAGATTCAGACGCCACCCCCCATGGCTTCCCATTGCCTTAGGGTAAAAAGCAATCCTTAACCATTTATGAGGAGGCCCAGAATGAGTTGCCTTGTATTGAAGATGGAATGGCAGGATGGGGAAGAGGCTGTTGGCCAATACACATAAGGCCAACACTGAATGCAAAGACCTCTTTTTTTATGTTCAATTAACTCCTTGATCTATATAATTCTGTGCCTGTAAAAAGAACCCATTCAGCTCTAAAAAGCCCGCAAAGCCTAATTCTAGTCTACTGTGACTTAATGTATTTTTTTCACGTTTGCGTCCTTTGCTCAGATTTTCTCATTTTTATCTCTGGTTTAACAACATGGCTCTTGAACAGCTGCCAGATGTTACACTGCAGCTTCGGCCAGATTTCACGCTACGTAGCATCAACTCTGCATATAAAGGAGCCCAGAAGCTGGGATTTCTTTTCCTGCCAAGGATCCCTAGAAATATTGATCCCAAAATATTGTAGACACGTTTTCTCTTAGCTTTACTAAGTTTGGCTTGTAAGGCATTTGCTTGGTTAATGAGTAGTGCAGTTGAAGCTACAAAAACAAAACAGAACAGCATGCTTTCAGAATGAACACTGACACATTTTTATCTAGATGAGAAAAAAATAAGGTTGGGTATATTCGGGCCACTTAGCAATCCTGGGCGTGACTTCTGAGGCTCAGCCATAGGAGGAGCCATGTGTCAGGAGCTAGGCGGGAAATTTCTCCCACGATATATATTTCTATTCCATGTTTTTCTCCTAACATCCAGTTATCATGCTTCATGTGTCTGTTTCACAGCATTGGTCTTAAAGTAGTTGATATGAAACATGACAATTAGGTTTCGGACCTATGACCTCAAGGGAAGCCCAGTTTGAGTTAGTTATGCCATTGCTGTTGCCAAAATAGAATCTGAGTTTTTACAGTGATTTCAGCATCCCTAAAATTAAGCTTTTAAACCTATGATTACTTAAATACTCGTATTAGCTAGAAATAGGTTTTTAAAACACTTACTTGTATATTTTCAAAAATATAATTTTTTTTCATTTTTGAGAGAGAGAGAGAGTGTGCCTGCATGCACATAGGGTGGGGAGGGACAGAGGGAGAGGGAGGGAGAGAATCTTAAGCAGGCTCCACACCCACACCCAGCACAGAGCCCAATGTTGGGCTCCATCTCACAACCCTGAGATCATGACCTGAGCTGAAATCAAGAGTCAGATGCTTAACCAACTGAGCCACCCAGGTGTCCCTAAAAAATTTAAGCTTTAGTTCTTTAGTTATAATCTCATTTAAATAGCAAAGGCTGAAGAAACCCTCCAGGTAATATATGGATGTTAATTACAATCTTATATCTGTCTTCAGTGGAGATATCACATCAAATGTTTCTTTCTACCCAAACGAACTTAAAAACATATTTTTAAATCTATTCTTCAAGTGCCTGCTGAGGACCTATTATAAGTTATGCTTTTGTTCATTCTTTTGGTTTTTGAGTAGAGGAAAAAAACCCCACATTTTTGTTCTAAAGGTGATCATGGTAGAGTGGGAGAAAAATTTAAGCAGATAATTAAAATCTGATATGACTACTTTTGTTTCACATTTTTTTTTTTTGTATAAAGAAAACCTCTTTATTATTAAAACCCCTGTAAGGAAAAAACCCACAAAACTTTGGTAAGATGGCATTCTAAAGCCCTTTAACTCCTAACTTGATTTTTTTTCTCCATTAAATCAGTTGTTTTCGAAAGTTCATTTTGGACAACGCAGCTCTCATAGTGAGGTGAGCAGAGTTTTGGAATTAAGAACATAGACACAGAGACTCCTGCCTGGCTACAACTCCATTTGTGTCCCCTCCAGCTGTGACTTTGGACAGGTTACTTCAATGCTCCATGTCTAGTTTTTCCACCTGTAAAGTGAGACAGTAGCTAGCATCATACAGTTACTGTGAGGGCTCAGCGAACCACTAATTGGGAAGCGCGTAGGGCAACGCTTTGGTTATCAGAAACATTCCACAAGGGTTTTCCATCCTTATTATGGACAATACCATCTCATGGCATGACACATTATTGCCTGCATTTGATATTGTTTCAAATTTTAGGTGGTATTTTGCGTTCCTTATCTAATTTGCCCCTAAAACTAGGATGGGGAAGAGAATATTGGCTATGATGGACAAGGAGCCCACAGCTGGGAAGTTGAGGACATTTCAGGTTTGTTTCATGGAACATGAGTCCTTGTTCTTCCTGGGCCAGGCTGTCAGTCCAGGTGGGCTCAATCTTTGTGGGTCGCTTGGCCTCTCTTTAGTCCTCACACAGCAACTAGACTGAGCAATGAGTCTGGGAGAAGTTACAAACCCACCTCATAGCAAGTACATCGGAGAAGGCATTTCTATCCACATATAAGAGAAGATACCTTGAACCTGTCTCTGAAGCAAGTGGATAATACTTACAACACTACCAAGTTAGAATGAAGTGTGATATGTCTCACGTGGGTCACCCTCAGGTAATTCTCATTGATAAGAGTAATTATATTTTTTGTAAATTAGCCAGCCCCCCAAACCTGGAGGAATGGAGCCTGCAAGAAGGCTGGCCAGCAGGCTGCACTCTGAGATATGAATGATATCTGAGCACTCCGCCTCAGTCTGAGTTGTCAGCCCCTCATCTGCACTGAATGCTAATAAATATGTATTTGAATGCATTAATCATAGCATTGCTTTAGGACCTGAATTCACTGATTAAAATGAAATGTTGTATGTTAACATGCCTGGTAGAGAGGCACTAAAAATGTCCATTTCTCCCTTTCTTTGCAAATAAAAATAATAGTACCACACCATTTCAATCAGATGTGTATTCTCTATATTTAATAGGAAGGGACAGCTATTCATTGAGTGACTAAACCTCTTCGCCCATCTAATTTATGACCTAGAGAAATGGTTATATTAGGGTACATTTGGAAGGTCAGTTACTTTACAGCCATTAATATTATTTGAATTGGGTAAGTAGTTAGATAGCCAACCAAAGTCCACAGGACTCCCACCTGCTGGTTTATGTCTTTTTTTTTTTTTTTTTTTTTTTTGCAGGAATGTAACCATGGTGAGGCTACATGATTTTCAAGGGAATCCAAATGTGTAGATGATTACTGAAGTCTCCATGTTTTTGAATATTGGCCATAAAATAAATTTAAACTAACACGTCAGGCTTCTGGTTCTTGCCAAAATGGAATAATAGGGACTGGATTTATTATCCCTCTTGAAAAAGTCCCCCAAACAGACATAATACTTAAAATCATGTTTTTCAAATTACTGAATGCAAGTCATGAAGGACCATCATCCTGAGAAATGAGAAGCACAGAAGAAAATCCATAAAAGAAAAAACTGATAACTTTGACTTCATCAAAATTAAAAACTTCTGCTCATCAAAAGACAATGTTAAAAGAATAAAAATACTGGAGGGCGCCTGGGTGGCGCAGTCGTTAAGCGTCTGCCTTCGGCTCAGTGCGTGATCCCAGCGTTCTGGGATCGAGCCCCACATCAGGCTTCTCCACTAGGAGCCTGCTTCTTCCTCTCCCACTCCCCCTGTGTTCCCTCTCTCGCTGGCTGTCTCTCTCTGTCAAATAAATAAATAAATAAAAATCTTAAAAAAAAAAAAAAAAGAACAGTGTTGTTCTTAAAAAAAAAAAAATACTGGAAGAAAACATTGGCAAGGCATGTATCTGATAAAGTACTTATGTCCAGAATATGTAAAGAACTCTCAAAACTCAATAGTAAGAAAACAAATAACCTAAGAAAAAATAGACATCCATTCCATTTTGATGGAAGATATACAGATGGCAAATCAGCACATCAAAAATAAGCTCCATATTATTAATCATTATATGCAAATGGACACTCCAGTGTGATACCAGTACAACCCATTAAAATGGCTTACATTTGTAAGACTGGGAATACCAAGTGATGGAAATTATGCAAAAGAATCAGAATGCTAATAAACCCATGATGATTGGGAATTAAGAGATTACAACCACTTCATAAACAGTGTTTGGTAATTTCTTAAAAACCTATACATACACCTACCAAAAGGATATATTTCACATGAATTTTTTTTTATAAATATCTAGAAAAATACAAACTTATCTGTTTTTGTCCATCTGGGCTGCTATATCATACATACCATACACTGGGTAGAATAGAAATTTATTTCTCACAGTTCTGGAGGCTGGGAAGGTCAAGATCAAGATCTGGTGTCTGGAGAGTCTGCTTTCTAGATCACAGACAGTTGTTTTATGGTTTTTTTTTGGTTCTGTTTTGTTTTGTTTTGTTTTTCCTCGCTATGTTGTCCTCACACAATGGAAGAGGTCAGAGGTCTCTCTGGGATCTCTCTTATAAGGGCACAAATTAATTCCATTCATGTGGGCTTCACCCTCATGAACTAATCACCTTCCAAAGGCCCCACCTCTTAATACCATTACACTGGGGGTTAGGTTTGGGCAAATGCATTTTGGGGGAGGGTAAACATTCAATCTACAGTGCAACAGAAGGCAGATTGGGGTTGTATCGGGGTGGCAATAGGGCAGAGAGGAGCAGGAGAGAGCGAATATACAGTGGGACACGGTGATACACTTAGGGATGATGGATAGGTTCACTATCTTGATTGCGATGATGTTTTTACTAGTGTAAATGTACACAAAATTCTACAAAATTACACCTTTTAAATATCAATTATTTCTCGAGAAAGCTCTTAGTAAACAATAAAACAACAATATGGGTTTAGGAAAATAATCACCAGTCTGGCAATACGCAGGGGTCCCCGGGCTGTGAGTGTGCAAACTCTGGCATATGCATACCTACGACTCACCCTCAGGGAAACATGCATAGCCAGAAATACCTGTGCTAGGGTGCAAGATGAAACGTCTGCGAATCGGGGGGCTCTTTTGTTGGCGTCTTTCAAACAAAGCAAGCACCATTTCCAACTCTTTTTTTGAATGGCCCAAACCAAGACTCCTCTTTCTGAATGGTTTGATGGCCTCAGTGCCACAGTTCTGATTAAAGTCCAGAATCTCTTAATAGCGAATGATGGCATGTGAGGCAAAGCTCATTTTCCTTTTGATGTTCACACATAATTCCTCTTCACAGTGGCAGGAATTATGGGTTTAATAGCGCTCTGAATCTCTGCTGACGAAGCCCCTTCCCTAACATGACTTTCCCTTGTAGAAGAGGCTCTCTCAATGACACCGAGCTATTGTTCCCCAAAGGACTGTGGAAGTCATCTTTCTGAAAGATTCCACAATACTTGAAAGAACTGAAGATTTTCCTCAGAGTGGTTTTTATAAATGTATGAAGTAGAATAAAGAATTTTAAATCAGCATTCAGGAACTTATCTAAAGCAGTAATATATAACCTATGGATTGAACAGGTTGGACTTGGCAGAATGTGAACAGAAAATAATTTTATTCTTTCTCCCTCTGCTCTTTCAACCTACTTCTCTGCACAGCTCCTTTCTCTACCCGGGGTGCAATCTTTAGCAAGGCACATGGCTTTTTCATGGTCTTTCATTAGGAAGAACAGCCATTTTGGTAATTAAAAAGATCCATTCAGACGACACAAAACCACCAGTCTTTCAGCCCCTGTAATGCTCGTCTGTCTCTCTCCCCGCTGACCTACAGATTGGCTTCTTCTGTCTTCCTTTCTGCCATCCCTCCCTCCTCACCAGCTACTACATACGATGGCTGCAGGGTTCGGCACACGGGGAAGAAAGAAGTAAGGAACAGAAAGCTTTTACCCTAGTGGAATAGTTGTTATCTGTCTGTGGAGGACTGATTTTTGGCTCCTTCACTCATGTGGAACATTCTTGGGTTCCTATGAAAAGTCCCTACCATGTTCCCTTGAAATGAACAATCAATGCCTTCTCTCTCAGCTACTGGACCTTAGGGGTCCAACTCTCTGCGGGTATCACAAGATCTATCAGTCCTCTTGGTTGGCTCTCTTCTGAGACAGCCTTCGGACAGCTCCCATCAGCCACACTAATATCCAGTCCCTGAGCAGCACGCATCCTCGCTCTATGCACGATTAAGGTAGAGCCAGCTTGCAGGGCATCCCTCCTCTCTTTGCTCCATCTAGCACTGGGTGCTGACTCCTATGTTCCCCAAACTCAAGGAGGACACTCAAAATGGTTCTTTCAAAAAATCTCCTATTTTGCTTGGCTTAAATGAAGAAAGAAACAGTTATGTATTTCCCCATTGTGAGATGTGGTTATGGCATACACAGCATGGCTACTGCTTGCCCACAGATAGCCCCCAAACTGGCCCATCAGTCTATTTTTTGTAGCTACCGGGTGGGCAATACGCTACTGCTGGCAGGACCCCCAGGGTCACAATCTCAGGCAAACCTTGCACAGCTGGGGGAGCCCTTACTTAGGGGGGCAGAGAATTTCACTCCTTCTGTCCTAAGCTTTGTTAAACAACAGGAGGGCAACAGAAGGCAACAGAAAAAGTCATATTTAACTTTGCAGGGTTACATAGAAAAAAGGCCAAAAAAAAAAAAAAAAGAATGTTATGGTTATAACCAGTCAGTGTCTTTCTATCTTTTTTCTCTATGCTCCAACTACCCAAGGATGAGAGCATTCTCTAGCTTTCAACCTAAAATTAGTTCCAGGAAAACGTACTTTATGAGAAATTTGGAAAATTTTCTTGAATTACCATCCATAAATGAAAACTGATGAAAACGTGGCTCAGAATAACTCAAAAGTAGTATCTCAATGATTTGAAATTGTCTATGACATGAAAGTTAACTGCTTAAATCATCCAAGATTCTCTGTGCTGAAACGTCCAAATGTTTGAAAGGAAAGTAGGTGGTATTGTATTATTTTGTTTTATTTAAGTTGAACAAATAATTGCCTAACTTACCTTCTTTAAGATTTAGGGAACTTGGGCTACATTCAAATTTCACTGCCTGTTTAATTTGGGATACGTTCAAAGAAAATGGGGCTCCACTGGATATTTGCTACACTGACACTTATCTCTGCCACTTTATGGTTAAATTTTTGTTATTATCTTTCTAGTGACAATTTACAGGCTCCACTTAAACAAAAATACAACTGGTATAAATGTAAAAAGGCACCCCTCTCCGATCACACACACACATATACACACACATGTAATACACACAGGTACACACACACACACACACACACACACACACATGCACACAGACATACTCACAGATAAATATCCCGTGGTACACACGCATACCCAGTGCTTGCTTGCTTTGTAAAAAAAGGGCTACTCTTAAGTATAATTCTGCAATCAGGTTTCTTAGTGTTCTTTTGTTTTGTCGTGTTCTTTCCCTGCCCCGTAAATCATGGCCCTGCTTTAGCAAGGGTATGTATGGTCTACAGTCCTTTTTAATGTGGCTGATACAGTTAATATATATTAGATAATTTATTTAACCGTTCTATGCTTGCTGGTCTTTCAGGCTGTGTTTAGGTTTTTACATTGCCACAATAAATGTCAATAATAAGACTTAGAAATGTGTATGTGGCATTTTCTTGTTTGGGGTGCCCATCCCTCTTGCTTATGTTTTGGCACTTTCAAAAAAATCAAAAATCTAGACATTAAGACTAGCAATTAATCCAACAGTGAAGCGAGCAGACTGTATAGAAGGAGGAGGTTTTTATGATGTCTGTGGCAGTGATCAGACAAGTAAAGAGATGAAATTTCACCGAAACTCTCTCCCACTGGGGGTAATACATCTGCCCTTTGCTCAGACTTATCTGTAGATATTGCGTTGTAAGTACCAGATGGTCTATGATGCTTTGGATTTATCTTATGATTTTCAAAGGTTAGAAAGACGCAGACATTCCAGGCTGCTCCCCTGCTGGACATGAAATATGTTACAAACTTTCCATGGTCCCAGTGAGGGCCAACTGACCTTTGGTCCCACGGAAAGTCCTACAGGGATATCTCTGTCCTTGGGAGAGGGCCAGTTTGCCTTTCTGTAGGTTCATTTGGGGAAATAGACTCTTTTTATTAGTCCAGGCACAGTACTCAGGCAAATGAAATGAGCAAAAAGGGACCACCAGATCCATTATAATCGGAATCTTCTGTGTATGTAGATAAGATAAAATGGATTACATTATCTACATGTATACATTAAATGTTCATTTTTCATATAAATGGTTCTATTTAGTAAGTAATGGCACCTTAGTCCATTAAGTTTCGTGGCTAATACATCCCTCCCCCTCTGAATCTTGTTTAAAGAAAAACATTTGGTTGGGTAATGTGCAAGATGTACCTTGGGGTAGCAATTTATAGTACTCTCTTATCAGAAATTGCTTCCAAATGCCTCATATCCATATTTGAAATTCTGCAGGCAACGATTTCCTTAAATCTCACTCATGGAGCTACATGGCAGATTACTTCAATTGACTGTATCGAGGATCAGGTGAAGAGTACAGGGAGAAAATAGAGGAAAGCCAAATAGAAACAACATGACTATCGATTTTGCAAAGATGGCTTTACTACATAGAGTTTTACATAAAATGTAACCATTCCATTAGCATATTTAAAACCAGATTTGATTTATTAAGATTATAATCCCTACTGTATTGGCTAGAAATGTCATTTTTTAAAATAAATTTTATACATGGATAATTATATAAAGGTCTTTGGATTTTCCGTTCCTTCTGTCTTTATTCTCAGAAACCCCTTTTATGTGGCTGTATCTGGCTCCTCATTTAGCTATTAGACAAAGTCACTTCTTGATGTTAGAAAAGATAGTTTGGGGCCAACTGGAAAATTTAAAATATGGGCTGTATTTTAGATTCTAGTTTTTTTGTGTTAAATATCCTTAAAGGATATTGTTATGGTGGTTCCTATAATGACATTATCCTTAGGAGAGACACATTGAAGTGTTTAGAATTTCTCAACATTTGCTGCAACATGGACGGCACTGGAGGAGATAATGCTAAGTGAAATAAGTCAAGCAGAGAAAGACAATTATCATATGGTTTCTCTCATCTATGGAACATAAGTACTAGGAAGATCGGTAGGAGAAAAAAGGGATAAAGAAAGGAGGGGTAATCAGAAGGGGGAATGAAGCATGAGAGACTATGGATTCTAAGAAACAAACTGTGGGCTACAGAGGGGAGGGGGGTGGGAGAATGGGATAGGCTGGTGATGGGTAGTAAGGAGGGTACGTATTGCGTGGTGCACTGGGTGTTGTACGCAACTAATGAATCATCGAACTTCACATCGAAAACCAGGGATGTACTGTATGGTGACTAACATAATATAATAAAAAAATATTATTATAAGAAAAAAAAAAGAAAGTCAATGCAAATGTGCTTTAGTGATATCAATGAAGTGTTACCTAGACTTCCTGTGCTGATGACTTCGTAATGTACGCAAATACTGAATCGCTATGTTGTGTACCTGAAACTAAGACAATATTGTATGTTCATTATTCTCCAATAAAAAAATATGTGAAATAAAAATTTAAAAAAAAAGTGGAGGGCCAAGGTGCCTACAACTCTTAATTGGGCCAGAACAGTATAGAGAGATATAGAGCAAATATGGCAAAGTGTTAGCAATTGGTTACACACACTGACAGGAATGCAGAGTTAATTATACTATTTTTGCAACATTTCTGTAGATTTGATGTGTTTTCAAAATAAACAGTTAAAGAAAAAATTACTCCCTTAGAGAAGCTATCCCACTGCAGCTAAAGTTGTCCCTGCCTCACACCATCTACGCCACTATCTACTTCACAGAACCTTAATATAACATCATTAGTATGTTTACGTATAACTTTATCTGCTGTACGTTCTGGATAGAATACATGCAGGGTCTTCCTTTTAATTACCCCTGTATCCTGAACATCTAGAATGGTAAAAGAGGCTCAAAGAATATTTTTTGGAAAATTATAATCCATAGCAAATTCATATCAATCACCCAACATTTTTTTTAAGGATTTTTGTCCTTAGGATAGTTGCCATATTCTCAGGAAATGCAAGCCTTTTGACGTGGACATGCAAAAAGTCTAAAGACTATATGTGCACACATAGCACTAAACCAACAGTCTTGGAGAGCATGATGCCTTGTCGAACCCAACTTACTTTTAAAGATTTTATTTATTTATGTGACAGAGAGGTAGCCAGCGAGAAAGGGAACACAGCAGGGGAGTGGGAGAGGAAGAAGCAGGCTCCCAGCGGAGGAGCCCGATGTGGGACTCGATCCCGAATCGCCAGGATCACGCCCTGAGCCGAAGGCAGACGCTTAACGACTGCGCTACCCAGGCGCCCCCCAACTTACTTTTAAATGTATCCACTGTTTTAGATTGTCTACAGAATTGATATCACTCATTGGCATCCACTGGCAAAAATAAGTCATAATTGACTAAATTTCCTTTAACGTGGGCTCATTAAAAGCCATCATTTAACAATGTTGGCAGAACCATTAGAATACTAAGGCAGTGTTACTAAATATTTGCATACTTTATTAAAAGTTTCAGAAAAATGACATGTGTTCACAAACATCTGTGGTCCAAACAGGCATTTGTACAAAACACATCTCTGTCTCATCCATATTTAGAAAAGTCAACCAGCATGTGGTTTGTCTGTGCCTTTTAACAGGAGTTTGTGGCCAATGTCCAATCTCTGTCTTCCTAATTTTAGCTGATTTTCTAGCATGAATTATACAATTGAATTCAATTTATGTTTATTTTATTATTTAGGATGTTTCTAGCATTCTAAACTTGCATGTTTCCTTTAGAGAAGGAATATTTATTTTTCATCAAGATAATAGATGCAAATGATATGGCTAATGTCAGTTATTAAGTCAAGTTGATATAACACATGGGGTTCACACTTTCATGCTTTGAGGTGTTTTGATTTTTGTCAGGCAAAACAGGCATCTGGCATATCAAAGAAACAATTCTAGTAAATTAAAAGGATCCCTCAACCTAAAAATAATGAGCTTCATGTGTGTAGCTCATTTTTTAGTTAATTGCCCTTAATTTATTCAGCTGAAATACCTACCGTTTCCCATGATTAAAGGGCACCATGTTTGACTTGTCATTGAATTAGTTTGATATTGATATAAATGGGCTATAAAGTATCTCCATGATTACTTCCCGAATAATATGAATGTATTTTCTTTTGTTACTTGCTCAATAAAGAATGAAATATACCTGATCTTTCGGTTTCGAAGCAAATCTAGAGTTTAAACATGAAGAACAGGTGGGATTAACCAGCAAGGAATGTATTTCCACAAAGACATTAAAGCTTCTGCTGGTAATGAACTTATTTATTGTGATACGAAATTAATAATGGTACAATTTGCTATTTCCATCTTCAACCTGACAGAAATAAATATCCATCAAAAGAAAGAAAGAAAGAAAGAAAGAAAGAAAGAAAGAAAGAAAGAAAGAAAGAAAGAGAAAGAAAAAGAAAACCAGCTAGACAGATACCTAATTCTGACCCTTTGGTTGGACAATGGTCTAATCTATAGCAGCGTATTTACTAAATCTACTGCTGTTCGCTACAGAAGTGTGTATTACAAACACATAAAAGTCAATTTATTGTATCACAATTTAAGAAAATAAATTGAAAAGAGAAAATATACTCCTGTTGGGCATTTTTTTCAGGTAAGAATAACTTATTTATATTAAATTTTCTCCACGAGGCATGTTAGAATCTGTTTGTCCATGATCTTAAGATGCATGCAGCTCAAGGGTTATAATCTATATGCAATTTTCCCCCTACTGAACAGGAAATACACCTCGAAAGGAGATAACTGGTAGCCTGTAAATGCTAATAAGTTTTGCCTCTGAAAATGCTAAATGAGACACTCCCAATGTTCTTTCATTGAATGACGTTTCCACATTTCTGGATGAGTCCTTTGAAACACACCTAGAATTTCATGCCTGACGACAAAGATCTGAACCGCCTTTATTCCAAGAAGCTTTTCTTCCTTTCTTTCTGACTGCATCCTTGTAACTTTTAAATGACTGTCAATCTTTTTAATTGTGTCTCCTGGTTCCTTTAACTTACCTTGGTGCAAGTAATCTGAGACAGAGCTGTCCAACAGAAATGGAATGTGAGCCACGAAGTGATTTTATTTTAATTAATTAATTAATCTATCTATTTATCTATCTATCCATCCATCCATCCATCCATCCATCTAAAGTGGGCTCCACACCCAACATGGGCTTGAACTCACAACCCTGAGATCAAGAGTTGCATGCTCCCCTGACTGAAAAAGCCAGGTGCCCCCATATATGTAATCTTAAATTTTCTAGAAGCCACAATTAAATAACTAAAAAGAAGAACTTAATCTAATAATCTGTTTTATGTAAAAAACCTCAATAGAATCATTTCAACCTGTAATTGCTGTAATAATTGATAATATTGTGCTCTATTTTTCATACTAAGTCTTTAAAATCCAGTGTACACGTTACACTTACAGCATATACAATGGACTGAACGTTTCCGTTCCCCCAAAGTTCAGATGTTGAAATCCTAACCCCCACTGTGACAGTATGAAGAGACAGGGCCTTTGGAAGGTGATTAGGTCCCGAGGGTTGAGCATTCATGAATGGGATTAGAGACTCCCCTACCCCCCCACCCAGGCTCCCCTCTCTTTTTGCCACAATGAGCAATCAGCAGCCTGAAACCCAGGAAAGGGCTTTCACCAGAACCTGACACCCTAGCCTTGCCCTCCGACCTCCCAGCCTCCAGAACTGAGAAATAAGTTTCTGTTTCTAAGCCACCTAGGCTTATAGTAGCTTGCGGCAGCAGCCCTAAGGGACTGAGGCAGCACATCTCAGCTCAAACTAGCCACTCTGCAAGCCCTCAAAAGCCACATGTGGGTGGGCCTGCTGCACTGGAAAGCACACTTCTAAGAGAAATATCGAGGGCACTAAATTGACATCAGGAGCCCCCTCAGGGCTTGTGACGGCTGCCATCAACCGTTTAGAATGAGTTAACCAAGGCACTTAACCTATGGGCTGTGGATTTTAAATCTTTGAAATAAACAGGTCAGGGTAGATGGCCTTAAGTGTTTATTTTAACTCTAAGACTAGAATACTATTGTCATAATGAAGAAACTTCTGCTTTCTGGCTTCCCTGGGGTTGCTCTGAAAAACCATTACCCATGGTTAAGTCAATAACATCCCTGCTGTGACCCTCTGTGGAGCAGCCACAGAGGCTGTCCTGCAGGAGCCCCGGCTTGCAAATCAGAGCCTGCAACTGGGTGGGCCTGCCCCTCGAGAGTCTTTTTGGGAGGCTTATATTAGAAACGGCTGTCTTTAAAATTTGTTTTTATATTTTTTTCATAGCATGTTAATAAATCTGACGTGCTTCCTCCAAACGCATTCACAAAGGTTTCTTTCTGCATTTAGTCTCGGCGTTCTGGTTGTCACTCTCTTAGAGTGTCTCCACGGTGCCCATAAGCAACATTTTGGCATCTCCCGTTGTCTGCCTTTTCAGTGAGGCCATCCCCCCAATAGCCTCCAAATCACAAAAAGACAGTCCATTTCAGGTAATTATGTTGGATGCAGAAACTGAATTGCACTGATGCACATCTCCACGATATTGCATGTTGATAATATTTTATTGGTAAGTATGTGGCATCCACTATTGCATTTAGTTGTCAGTGAAAACACGGAAAGCTGGAAAGAGCCAATGATTTTTTCAAGACTACCCATCTATTTGCTAGTGAGGCTAGAACTTGAACTGAGATCTTCTGATGGAAGGGAAGAGGATCTTTGTCACTGTGTTATTCTGCCTGACCGTCCTTCCTGCTCAGGCAATTCAGGCATGTGGATGGCCAGACCAGAGTTCACTTCTCTATCAGTGATTCTCAACACTGGCCATATATTAGAATCAGCTGGATTTTTTTTCTTTGTAATATGCCAATGTCCTGGCCCCTCCTAGGGCACCCAGACCTATGAAATCAGAGTGTCTATGGTTCATTGGTCTGGGGTGAAGGGCTGGGTGTGACTTCAAAAGCTCCCCAGATACACTAATACTCCAAACCAAAGCTGAGAACTATTATTTTAGTCAAAAGTAAACCTAAGGCATAGATATATCCATTCAGCTCATTGAAAGTATAGGTGTGCACATGGAAAGAGATATAAGCAAATGGCTAAAATTATTGTATGAAGATGGGTGTTTGCCAAATATATTAACTTTTCATTAAAAATTTTAAAGTGTAGGGGTGCCTGGGTGGCCCAGTTGGTTAAGTGTCCATCATGATCCCCTGGTCCTGGAATTGAGTCCCATGTCGGGCTCCCTGCTCAGTAGGGAGTCTGCTTCTCCCTCTCCTCTGCCCCCCCTTTGCTTGTGCTCTGTCTCTCTCTCTAATAAATACATAAAATCTTTCAAAAAATTCAAAGTGTAGAGATTGTGTGTTTTCTAAAATTTCAGCTTGCTTTTCTTAAGCATTTGTTTGTATAGACATAACCAACAACTGAATCAACTTCAGTTGTTGGCCCTTCAAGGTTTAATTCTATTGCAATCCTTCCACCTCTTTTCCTAAGCAAGTTCTCAGCACTTCCCACCCTTAATTAGGAATTGCATTTGCCTATGAGCAACTGAAACCTGACTAATATACATTTTCCCATAAATTTGGTGTACTTTTTCTTCCACATAATAGGAAGCCCAGAGGTAGGAGGCCAAATTCCTTTGTCTTTACCCGTAGCCTCATGCTCCTTGCCTCAAGGTCACAAGATGACTCTCTCTGCCCCAGGATTTTGTCCAAGTTCCTGACTAAAAGACTAGTACTACTGAACAGATAGTCAGTTCCCTTTGGAATCAATGTCTCCTTTCATCAGATTGGTCAGATCTCTGTTACAGGGCTGCTCTTGTTGAAAAGAATGCTGGGAAATGTAATTCTTATGAACAGGGCATACTGTCCTCACTTCTCACAAAAACAACAACCACAAAAACTGAAGTTTTATTGCTAAGGGAAAAGGGGGAAATTGGATATGAGGGAGGCAACATACAGGGTATGTTATTCTGGTATTACTGTGTTTTTTTTTTTTTTATTACTGTGTTCTAGCATTCAGTACAACTTATAGTCATATATTCATTTATTTATTTTTAAGTCTCTTTGCGTATTGCCTATATATTGCTCTTTGTCCCCATAGGGTCAATGTGTGTTTTTCTCACCAGTATCTACACACCAGCTACCATATTGTTTGGTGCCTAGAAGAAACTTAACAAATATTTGTTCCCTGAAAGTTGAATGAATGAGTTGCAGGGGTGAGGACAAGAGGGAGTGCAATCCTTTCCTTATTGAATTTAGATCTACTCTGTTCTATTTGGTTCATTGATTTTTTTAAAATAAAAATATCTTTAGTGCTTTAATGCTGCCAGGTTTTAAGGAGTGTTTTATTGTGTTTGCTTTCACTGTAAACTTTGGAATAAATTACCAAACCCTGAATTGTAAGGAAGATCAACAACACTTTACAAAATAGATTAAGTAAAGGTTGGTTTTCAGAGCTCATATATGATTCAGAGCGTTATAGCAAGACTTCCATAAAACAGCACAAAATTTAATGAAATTTTTAAACACATATACATTATTATAGAAATGAAATTTACATAAACCAAAAATATTAATCAGTCATATTGATGTGAACTTTAAAAATATTGACTTGGACTGTTCTAGAAACTAGTAAATGTTACATCAAGGTACATTATTTCATTTCACAAAAATCTAAACATCACAAAATCCTTTTTAGACACCCTGGTGTTGTAGAGCCAGACTGTCGGCAACCCGCTGTGTGGCTCACCTCTTCCCTCTGGGACCTACATTCCCTCAGCTCTAATCTCTCTTGACCTTTTCCCCAGATTGTAGGTCATCAGCTAAGCCTCACAAGTCGTCGTGGATGGCGCAGATGCAGACTCAGCAAAGACACGGGTAAAAGATAGACTTGGAAGAAAAATAAGGACAAGTGTTATACTAGTGTTTCTTTGAAAGATGAATTTTAGCTTACTTTGCAAAGAGTATTGAAAAAAATCATGGTACCACGTTGTGTCTTTTAGCAGGGATTTTAGAAAGGTCCCTTTCCCTTCCATCAATTATTAAACACAGAGCTCCAATTGAGAGGCAGCCAATTCCCACTTGCAGTGCTGTAAAATCCTCATTGTTTCCTTTTACCCAAATGACCTTAGATAAAGCAAACATCCTCTCTGAGCATCAGCTGTGTTCTTGTAAGATGCAATACGAAAAGCTTAGAGTCCATGTTTGTGGTGATGGACAAATAAGATATAGACGAGATGGACATCATTTATTGGAAAATAACACTTGCATGAGATCATGTTGTTTTTCTCTTTAAACCCTGCAAAGGCTTCCTATTGCCTTCAAAATAAAACCAACTCTTCATGGATATCCCGTCCTATCTCTGAACTCACCCTGCACCACCATTTCCAAAACCCATTCAATCCAGTGTACCCACCTTCTTTTTATCTCATCAACCCCATTCTTACCACACTGATCCTCTGTCTGGAAAGCTTCTACTCCCAAATTATCCCATGGCTAATTCTCATTATTCATGCCTCAACCCAAAAAACCTTTGTTAAGTGGCGCTCCTCTCCAACTCCCTGCCAAGACCCTCCCTAGCCAAACACCCTCTTTAATACTCTTCATAACCCTTTGTGAAATTATTCCGTTTGTTACAGGTATGTATATTCTGTTTCTTCCATCTAACATGAAAGATCCATGAGGGCACTGTTATCTACGTGGGACAGTGCATGGTAAATATTAAGTATTAATGAAAAATTACACTGGATACATAACGCCTGGTTAAGACAGTGTGAGTCTTTCATCCCATGCCTTGCGAAACACTCAACATTTTTTCTACAATTCTTCTGTGGATAGGGAGTGAAGTAGAATGATCCCCTGCTTCTGAATTCCTTTTTCTATGGGTGTGCCCTATTTTGCCCACAACCCATCATCCCAGCCAGGATATTCATTCACTTTCTTAATGTCCTCACATAAAAGTTCCTAAAGATCCAACATAGATTTTCTCATGACAGAGGGATGGGGCTGGTGGAAAGAGGAGGAGCTTTCAGTAAAGTAAATGCCTTACATGTGAACATGCATGTTCTTGGAACATTCCCATCCACTCCATTGGCTCCCATCCTGCAATCTCACACACCATCCGACAATCAATTTTCTGTTATCCCCTCCTCTTGACCTTTCCTGTCTCTCTCCTCCTCCCTTTCAGAGATATTTTCCTTAATCTCTTAAACAAGGCATTTAACATCTCAGCTTATACTTGCGGTCTGTTAGCTAAATCTCAATATTTCACCCAACATTCCATGTGTCTTTTAAAAAACTTTACAGTGAAAGTGATATCCTCTCCAAGATACATTGAGTGCCCTCTGTTACTGTACTAATATTGTTTGCATCTTATTTCACTCAGGTATACTTTCTGAAAGAAAGACTAGTTTGGGAAAAGACTAATGACAAGGATACCAAGATACTAGGATACTGATTATATGATAATTTTTTACACTGATAATAATTGTTAAAACATACGAATAGCAAAGTGAATGCTTTCTTTGTGACAGGCACTGTTTTAGGCACTTCACTTGTATTCTCTTATTTGATTCTCATGTTTGCCATATATGGTGGGTACTGTATCAACCCCATTTTATAGATGAAAAACTGAGGCACAGACAGGTTAAATAACTTTCCCAGGATTGCAAAGCCCTAAAGGTGTTTCTCCTAGTCACTGCTCTGACAATAATTATGGTTTCTAAAACAGAGGGGTCAGAGGGAATATTCTCTTGAATGAGCTGAAATTATTTCCGTGAGCACTGGTGTCTTCTCCTCAGACAAAGAAATAGAAGGAGAAGCCTGGACACCGAATCTGATGGAGAGATTCAAGATCATTTTGTTCTCAATTTATTATTAAAATTAGAAGCCAATGTTTACCACTGCTTAGTACATGCCAGACTCAGCTAAACATTTATAAAGCTTAATCATATTTTAACTCTCCACGTCTCTGAGGCAAAATATATGTATATTTTAAAAATAATTCTCTAACAGCTTGAAACCCTTAGGTCACAAATTTGGTGAGTGGGTAAGACTGGACATCTACTTCAGTGACAAGAATTTTTAACTGCTGTACCATACTGTTTCCCTTCACGCTTAGCTGGGAGTCTACCTGGGCTAGGGTTAAGACATCTCTCACCTTGCTGGCTTATTGCTCCTTCCCAAGCTTACGTCCATACATCATCTCACCTCTTCTCTTGTGTTACTGGTATAAATTGCACATTGTTACACTTGACCCTTGAACAACACAAAGGGAGTTGAAAATTCACGTATAACTTTGGATTTCCCCTATGAACTATTAATAGCCTGCTGTTGAATAGATGCCTCACTGATAACATAAATAGTTGATTAATACACATTTTGTATGTTATGTATATTATATACTGTATTCTTACAATAAAGCAAGCTAGAGGAAGAAATGTTATTAAGAAAATCATAAGGAAGGGAAAATGCATTTATAGTCCTATACTATAAAACATGTGCTTGTAAGTGAGCCTGCTTGGTTCAAACCCTCTATTGTTCAAGGGCCAACTGTACATTTCTCTCCTATTCAAAAAAAAAAAAAAAAAAGAACTGAAAGTAATTTAATAGGAAGAAAAAATGTCAATAAAAGCATTATAACCAAGTAAGAGTTTTCCACTTCAACTGCCTTTCATAATGTCCTAATAATAACGAACCCATGGAGGTAGAGATGGTAACTTGTGGATGCTTTAACTTTTACTCAAGGCTTTAAAACATTACGGAGTCTTGGCACACTGATAACAATTTTTTTCTATAAAAGAGATTGTAGAAGTGTCACGTTGCTTCAAAGGTCTAATATTAGTAATCTATTAAATATAAATTAATCCAAAGTATTGCTATTTGGGGAGGATAATGCTGAGGGTTTCTCAATTTACCTATGTTCAGGCATTTATCAGCTATGTTTATCTCCTCAGAGGTTTCTGGTATATTCCAACTACTCATACTTCTGACATAATCGAGAAGAAGCAGTAGGTAGTTTTTAAGTAGTAAGTAATCCTTGAAAAGAAGACAATAAATCATATGGCTGGTGATTCCTTCAAGATAAGTCACAATGACTACTTGAAAAATGCTTTGTTTTCCTGCCATGTGATATCACGGAGGCTTGAAATTTCAGGTGCTGGACCATGCCTTGCTCATCGGAGGCACATAGTAAATGTTTGCTTTTGTGTAGTTGGTTGGACATGAAATGCTCCTAGGAAATTGAGTTTCAAGTTGCAACATTTAACAGAGTCTTCTAGATATCTATTGCATAAAAGAAACCATTCCAAATATTAGTGCTTTAAAATGACCATTTATTATTATCCCTCATGGTCTGTGGATGGACTGGGCTCAGCTGGGCAGTTCCCACTCTGATTGTTTCATGCAGTTGCCATTAGATGATGAACAGGACAGGCATCATCTCGAAGAGCCACCTTGTCTCAATTAGGATGGATATCCCGTGGTTCGCACAAATGTCTGGAGCTCAGCTGAGGCTTCCGACAGAGAACTTACACCTGCTCTTTCCATGGTGCTTGGGCTTCTCACTGCACGGCGTGTCAGTTCCCCAAGATAATGTCCCAAGATTGTCTGTTTCAAGGGATTCTAGCAAGTTTGAAAGCAATTAGGTCTTGTCCTCAAAAGTCCCAAATGCCATTTCTGCCCCATTCTGTGGCAGGATAGTACAGATTAAAAAAATGGGAGTCTCCACCTCTTAATAGGAAGAATCACAAAGAATGCGTGGCTTCCTTTAACCTCTATGCTGATTTCTGCACTAACAGTGGCGTACCAACCACCCCGTTACCTGAGCCCGTGGAAGATGTGGCACTGTTGTCCTTGAGATGAGACTAAGCCCCATAAACCTTCTTGGAAAGAATTTGAGGAAGTTTAGATTGGTGAAGGAAAATGAGATGAGGCCTCTTTGGAATATCATGTTTAAGACTGAAGCAGAATAGCTTGTGGCTTTTTCTATTTTTTTTTTATACATAAAAAAAAAAAAAACTTTGCGTTTTGTGGGGCGCCTGGGTGGCTCAGTCAGTTAAGCATCTGACTCTTGATTTCAGCTCAGGTCATGATCTCGGCGTCCTGAGATTGAGCCCCACGCCCAGTGTAGAGCCTACTCAAGATTCTCTCTCTTTCTTTCTCTCTCTCTCTCTCCCCACCCCACTGCTCATGCTCTCTCTCTTTCTCCCCCTAAAAATTGTGTTTTAGAATGGATTTAGATTTATAGAAAAGTTGCAAAAATAGAATAAGGAGTTTTCATGTAGCCCTCACCCATTTCTTATATCTTATATTACTATAGTACATCTGTCACAAAGAACCAATATTGGTAAAGTATTATTAACTATAGTCCAAACATTATTCAGATTTCCTTAGTTTTTAACTAATGTCTTTTGTTGTTGTTGTTGTTTCAAGATCCCATCCAAGGATCCTACATGGCATTTAGCTGTCCTGTCTCTTTAGGCTTCTCTTGGCTATGACAGTTTCTAAGACCTTCCTTATTTTTGATGATCTTGGCACTTTCGAGGTGTATTTGTCAGGGCCTTTTTAGAATATCCCTTAACTAGGATTCATCTAATGGATTTCTCGCAATTAGACTGGGGTTATGGTTTCTTGAAAAGAAGATCAACAGATGTACCATGGCGTTCTTACCACATCATATCAAGAGTACACAGCATGAACATGACTTCTCTCTGTCATTGACCCGGATCACCTGGCTCAAGTACAGCCTGTCAGGTTTCTACAGTGCAAAGTTATTCTTTTTTCCTCCTTTCCACATGTTCTCTTTGGAAAGAAGTCACTCTCTGCAGCCCACACTTAAGGCATGGGGGAGTAAGCCTCATCTCTTTAAGGGCAAATAAACTATTGGAATTTTTCTGCACAGAACACTTGCCTCTTCTCCCCAATTTGTTCATTTATTCAATCATTTACTTATACCAGTACCTATCATGAATATTGATTTTATGTTTTAGGTTATGATCCAATACTACTTCGTTGTGTTGCTTAAATATTTCAGCTTTGGCCACTGGAAGCTCTTTCAGTTGGCTCCTGTGTTCCTTGGACATACTCCCATCAATGTGTGTGTTTTTTGGTTTTTGGTTTTGTTTTGCTTTGTTTTATTGTGGTTTTTTGAGCACCTCCTTACTTTCTGGCACTATAAGACTCTTCGGGCTCATTTTGCATGTCTCCTGTCCAGTCTTAGAATGAGCCTTTTTATTTTTCCTTTTTATTTATTTATTTATTTTTTAAGAAGCCATAGTTCTTTTTATTGGAGAATGTAATTAGAAACCAAAATCTGGGCATTAAATGTGCTCATTGCTGCAAGTGCACTGCTGATTCTAATATATGCATATATACTAATCTGTGTATACACACATACCTATAAAAATTTCTCTATATATTTATCTGTTTCTATGTTAAGCTAAAAGTGAATTCATACTAACAACTCCAACTCTAATCTTTACCACACCCTTCTCCCTTGCTGGTCTATAACTTCCCATCAACAATACAAAACCTGGTTCCCTCCATTTGCTATCCATTTACTTAATTGTTCGGTTCTAGTATACATGTACGGTGATTTCAGAGTTATTAACTGCCATCCCTATGGGAAACACCCTTATCAACTATAGTGTTTATGTAAAGTTCCTTTGCCTTTTATCTTACACTTGCTCATTTCCAGTTACGTAGATCAGCAACTATTTCTCCCATCCCCTTCAGTGGGTTTGTTTCATATATCTGTAATATTATCAGATTCCTTAATCATGGTCTGTATTCCATCCTGGGTTGGAATCTCTTAAATGTTTTATTTTCAAATTGCATATGTTTGCGTTCACTCCATGCTATGAAGTTCTATGGGATTTTGACAAACACATACTGTTAGTATCCACCATTACAGCATCATATAGAATAGTATCATCTCCCCCCGCCCTCACCCCCCACCCAAAATCAACTGTTACCTATTCTATCAGCCCTCCTTCCCACCTCTGGCAATCACTGATCTATTTACTGTCTCTATAGTTTTGCCTCTTCCAGGATGTCATATAAATGGAAATATAGAGTATGTAGCTTTTTCAGATTAGTTGGCTTGTGAATTTTGAAGGTAAAAATTAAGGAAACGGGGAACGAAAGCAGCATACTCCTAAAAATGCATGCAGTAAAATAGTGAAAGAAATGGATTTTTAATGAAAAATGACATTTCACTTTCCAATGAAATATAATATACATGAAGAAAGGTGCCAAATGATAAGGGTAAAGGTATAGTACTAGAGAAAGGAGAGACAGATAGATCAATAGAACAGATTAGAAAGTCCAGCAACAGACCTACACCTTATGGTTGATTGATTTTTGAAAACATGCAAAGGCAATTAAATGGAGACAGGATAGTCTTTTTAACAAATTGTGCTAGAATATACTAAAAAAATTGAATATGATCCATATCTTGCACACTATACAAAAACCAACTCAAAATGGATCATATGCTTAAAAGCTTAAAACCATAATACTTCTTGGAAAAAAGGAAAAACACTCACAAGGGAAAATCTCTGTGACTTTGAGTTAAGCAAGATTTCTTAGATATGACACCAAAAGCATGACCCATAAATTTTTTTTTAATGGATAAACTGGACTTCACCAAAATTGAAAATTTTCGCTCTTCAAAAGACAAAGTTAGGGGAATGAAAAGGCAAGCCACAATGATGAGAAAATATCTGCAAAACTCACACCTAATAAAGGACTTCTATGGAGAATGTATAAAGAAATCTCAAAACCCAATAGCAAGAAAACAAACAATTCAATTAGAAAAGGGACAAAGTACTTAATAGACATTTCATGAACGAAGATATAAGGATGGCAAATAAGCACATGAAACACTGCTTGTCATCATCAGTAGATTAGAGAAATGCAAACTACATCCATTGTCAGATGTTACTCCACACCTAATACTATGGAAAAAAGAAAAAGGAAGAAAGAACCAACTTGATATTTCCAAGACGCAAAGCAATTAGAACACTTATTCATTGCTGGCGGGACTACAGAATGGTACAGACACGTCCATGTTGGAAAACACTTGGCAGTTTCCTATAATCTTCAACATTCACTTAACTATTTGACCCAGCAATTCTTGTCCTAGGTATTTATCGAAGCAATATGACAAATTATGGTCACACCAAAACCTATACAGAAATGTTTATGGTGGTTTTATCCATAATTTCTAAAAATTGGAAACTGTCTTTCAACTGGAGAATGGATAGAAGACTGCCGTACCTTCATACAAATGGAATAATGTTTGGCAATAAAAAAGAGTGAACTATTGATGCATTGCAACAGCATGGATGAGTGTCAAATGCATTATGCGGGGTGAAAGAAGTGAGACTCGAAATGAGTCCACATACACTATGCATTGAATAAAGGAAAAACTGCAGGTTGGGAAACAGAGTGGTGATTGCACGGGTTGATGGTGGAGGGAAGGATTGACTTCAAAAGGGAAATAGAAAGGAATTTTTGGGGTGATGGAAGTTTTCTGGATCATGACTGTAGTAGTGGATACATGATTCTATGCATTTGTTAAAACCCACAGATCTGCGTCCACAGAGTGAATCTTACTATATATACATAAAAAACAAAATCAACCAATTACAATAAAGCCGTCACAGGTGAAATGGTAGTCTATTAGGATGACACATGACTTCAGTTCCCCACCTCCCAGTTCTTAGAACTTTGTTAAATATCTTTCATGGCTTCACCCATACAGTGGGAATTGAGGTGAGTTTGTAGGGGAAGAGCCAGTATTGAGGCTAGCAGACTTAAAAGGGACCAAGGCCACATATTTTGCCAATCAATCCAAATCCACTGTGGCTGTGAACTCTCTATTATTATTTTTTTTTTCTGTAGATCAGAAATCTTCACTTTGCCATCCTCCATATTTGTGATTAATTCCCATCTTTATCCCTCAAGTCACGACTTGTCCTAAGAAGGTTCTGAGTATGGACTCTCAAAAATGACTCTTAAAATATTTTCAGAAAATGCACATGTTTGCCCCTTTCTTTTATCTTACCACTGGGATCCTGATAGAATTTTGTCAGGTAGAATCACATAAATATCTGAACATTCTGCAACTTGGTATATTTCAAATAAAAACTCATAGAAGTAAGTGCTAGCCTTTGTGTCAGATACTATTTCAGTATCATTTGACAGATGGATGGATGATAACCATAATGATTAGCCTACACTATATAGTCCACCCTCTTTCCCTCTATTCCTGGTAAACCCTGGAAATCTGAGCTCGGAAAGAGAGATGTTCCTCCCTACTCAACAAAAGGCTGTGTGAGTAGGTGTTATGAGATAGATTTTTTCTTGGATCAATATTTCACAGGGCAGATTCAAATTAGTTACAAAAAGAATTTTAAACATCTCAACTCTAGCTAAATTCCCCTGATTTTCAGGAAATCCTGAAAACACCTTCTGAAGTCCTTCATTCTATGTCAGTACACACTGGCATGCTTTGTTTCCCCATGCTTAGAAGAGCGAGCCTCTGCTTCCCATTTCTGAAGCAAGGTCAATATGTCACAGACAGCATCCACACATACAATATAAAATTGTGTTCAGGGTCTGCCACGGTTGTGAACGACAGGAGTGGAATGAAAGCCGAGACAGGGACAAAGCAAAAATGCCCTTTTAAGTGATGGCACCAATGCCCATGAACACAGGGAGGCAGCCAGCATCTCCTAATTGCAGCTCGTCTGCACTGGTGATGCCACCTCCAGCCCCGACCACCCCTGAATGAACAATGAGGACTTTTACTTTATGTATTTTTTTCTCCTGTTAGTGTTGCAGATTCATTTAGACAGAAACATGGCAGGGTGATATTGTCCAAAAGGCGATTTGACAGTGATACACAGACTTTCTCTGTAGCATGCTGTCCACTGAAATGATTTAGGGGGAAAAGGAAAAATAAGGTGATTTGTAGTTGAGAGAAACCAAATAATAAATTAGTATCCTTTTAGAGGGAGGTAGTCGGGAAGCTACTGGAAAAGAAGGCGAGAACGTGGCCTCTAGTCCTGCTTTTTTACTTATGAGCGCCATGAACTTGGACGTTAACCTCAAGGAACTACTATCACTATCTACGCAGTCATGGTTGCCTTGCCTAATCGGAAAGGTTATTTGGGGGGGAAAAAAAAACAAAACAAAGACAAAATGACCATTTGTTTTCAGGCAGCCAAGTATCTGTTTCCCTTCCTAATAGCAACCTGTTTTTTTTTTTTTTTTCCTGAGTAAACTTGTCTCTCCTTCATTGGAGAGTTGGCAGGACATGCAGGTGCCTGCTCACTCCCAGGGAAGCCAAAAAACATTCTGGAGGGTCCTTGCACTCCATCCTTCCTTATCATCAGAATCAGCATAGTGAGACATCTGCCCTTGTATGAGAACTTATGTCCAAAAAATATTTTTTCCAGACCAAAACCCAGCTGTGATTGCAGTCATATAACCTCCTGGACTTTGACAGTTCTTTATATCCATACCCATATCCACGTCTGGGTCCATATCCATGTTCATATGTCCAGGTGTCTAGATCCATCTATATCTACACCTACACAATAGGTCACCATCTGTCTAAATACACATACATATGCTATATCCATAACTATATCTATATCTGTACAAAACCCATGCATATGTGTGTACGTAGGTATCTATAACTACAACTACAGCTACATATACAGATAAACATATACATGTATCTATCATTTATCTATCAATCGTCTACCGATCAAGTTGTTATTTGTACTTCAAAAAGCTAGACAGATTTTCATCAAAAAATGTCCTTCATGTAATTTAGACGTATGGCACGTACAAAAGTCAGTACAGGCATGTGGGGGGAGACACATAAATAGAGAAACTGCTATTATTTACCTTTAGCACACATTACATTTTCTTCCACAATAAATCAAAAGATGCTTTTTTTTTTTTTTAATCTTTCTTGGTTCTGGAAGGGACTGTCGACATCGCATGTACCCACCATCTTTCCTTCGCAGATTATAAGACGATTTATAGATAGGTACCACCAATCCCTATTATCTCATTGAGGGACAGGAAGGAAATAAAGAGCTTACTTGATAAAATAATTGATATTTATTGAATGCCTACTAGCTGCCCTGTATACATACCATCTCATTTACTCTTTACCATGAATCTATATGGTAGCTATTATCACCCCCATTTTATAGACAAGAATGTTAAGAATCAAAGAGATTAAATAACCTGTTTTACATAACAGCTCTGTCTCCAATTCTAGAGCTAACTTTCCATCTCAGGGAGAAAATGTCATCACCCATTTGCCTCAAATCACAGAGTGGTCATTCTGTAAGTACATTACCTTCTCGACTTCAAGTAAATGCTTTCCTCATTAGCTTTCTTCTGTTATCACAGTTTTCATAATAATTAAAAATGTAGGATCCTTGGTCAAATTGCCTTGATTCAATATAGGCTCAACCACTTATTAGTTGTGTGACAATGTATTAAACTTTTCTTGAGCTTCAGTTTCCTCAAATAAAATGGCATAACAATAAAATCTACCTCATGGTGTCGTGTGAAGATTAAATGAGATACTACATAGATGGTGCTCATAATTCTGCCTAGCGTGTATCAGTACTAAATTGTTAGTGAAGTTAGTCAATAATATCGTCATTACCAGGACATTTTAAAACTACTATTAAACGTGGTCATGCATTCGGTGACTTCTACACATGACACGAAATTGACTTGACTGTTGACAAAAAAAGGAATATGGCATGTAGCTTATTTCTTTTTAATATGTTGTTAATTATGACCTGATTTAGAACTTAGACAGGTGTGCATTTAATTATATTTGGAACTTGGCAAACTTTCCTTCTTTAAACGGAAATGCAAACATAGAAAAAGAAAATTACAACAAATGTTTATAAATTAGTTCTTTATTTGATAAGTACTTTTGGCAAATGCCAGTACTTTGCAAAAGCCAGAAAACAAAACAAAAAAACAAAAAAAAATGGTTTTAGTAGAGAGAAAATGATTAAAAATGTGAAGAGTATCTAGAAAGTTATCCTTAGAAAATATATTACATCTGTTTTTTGTTTTCTTGCTTTTTCTTTTGACCCCAAATCCATAAAATATAAATTAGTTGACTTTCTCATTTCATAATGTAGCTGATATAGGCTGAGGGGGTAGGACCTCAGCAGATGATGCAAATTTTGAGAGATCTGGGTTTGAGAATTCAAGAATGGTGGCAATGTTATGAATCAGTAGTTTACAGGTCACATAATGTATTTGTGCTTACATACATTTTGGGGCTGCTCATTATGTTTGTTCAGAAATCCTCATTCTATTCTGGCCTACAAACCCATAGTATCTGGCCCTATTCCTATATCCTCTACTGCTAGTCATTCCCTGATTTCGTCAAGATATGTTAGGTTGTAAATGCTTTAACAAAAAACTCCTCCATCTCAGTGGCTTCACATAAGAGAAGTTTATTTCTTGTTCATATAGTTTCTTTCTGAGATGAGACATTGTTTTTCCATCTGATAAATGAGCTACCTGAGCACAAGACCTTCCACATTCACGCCTACAGGAAAAGAGAGACTAGAGAACCATAAATGGCTTTCTACTGCTCCATTGAGGAAGAATATGCACCATTGATCTTTGCATTTCAGTGGACAGAAATGTCAGATGTCTCTATCTAACTGCCAGGGAACCAAGTAATGCATGCTCCTTGTGAGCCCAGAACAAAACGAAAAACGGATACTGTTGGGTATCACACCTGCTCTCCCTCTGTGCTCCAGTCACGTTGACCTTCTTTCTATTTCTGGAATACTCTAAGATTATTTCTATCTTAGGATCTTTGTACCAGCTCTTCTGTAGTGCAAATCAATAAAGCATCCCAGGTACAGAGAATAAATGGAACACCCAACCCAAGAAGAAGGCTCTTGCCTATGGTCCTCACAAAGATGGTCCCTGCTTGTCATTCTTGGCAAATGCCCCTTCCTCAGAGAGGCCTTTCCAGTCACACTCTGTTACTTTATCCCCCTTTAACGTGATGTAGAGAATTTACCATTATCCGTTGTTCTCTTGATTTAAGGTTTACCACTTATCGCCTCTCTCCCTTTGAATATAAGCTCTATGGGATCCAGAATTTATCTTATTTTCTGTATCAGATGGAATTGTAGCAACTAACACGATCTTGGTACACATGGGCAGTCAATGTATACTTGTTGGCATAAATAAACCAGAAGGATATGCAAATCAGAGTAAGTTCATATGTAATGATCAAAATTTACCTGACCAAACAATCTATTCCAACCTCCAATTCAACACTGGAATCTCCTATGCTTGATTCCAGGCAGAAGAACATCCAGATTCTACCTGAATACACCTGGGAGATGAGAAGCTCACCACATCACATCAAGGGCAACATGACCGCGTTTACTGAGCATGAGTGCTATTCTAAGAACACCTCATTAGAACTCTATCTATATAACAACGCTGTGTTATGAGTATAGAATAGAATCGTGGTTGAACATTAAATTTACCTGAAAAATCAATCATTGCAATGTAAACCACTTTGAAGATGAAGAACTAGGGACTCAGAGAAGTTCAGTAATTTAGTCCAGGTCACACAAAGTTATTTTAATCTCAAAAGAAAGCTTTTAACTACAAAGACCTAATATTTTTTCAAAAGGTGACTTATTCAGTTTTTGGATATATCTAATTAGACAGTATTTCTTTTTTTTTTTTTTTTTAAAGATTTTTATTTATTTATTCGACAGAGATAGAGACAGCCAGCGAGAGAGGGAACACAAGCAGGGGGAGTGTGAAAGGAAGAAGCAGGCTCATAGCGGAGGAGCCTGATGTGGGGCTCGATCCCACAACACCGGGATCACGCCCTGAGCCGAAGGCAGACGCTTACCCGCTGTGCCACCCAGGCGCCCCTAGACAGTATTTCTTACTTTAAACCAAATAATGATTCCCTACAACTTTTCATATTAATGTATTTTTTTCCTGCTCATAATATTGTTATGTTGTTCATAAGAATATGAACAACAATGTTATGTTGTGTTATGTTATGTTCATTATTATTATTATGAAAAACAGTGATAATATTGTTATCATTATTGCTGTTGTTATTGCTAAAATAACAATATTATCGTTGTTCCCACTTCTCTCTGGAAGCCAAGACAAAATTTGAAGACAATCTTCAACAAGATGACATTAATTCCAGACAACTCTCTATCATGGTTGCTACCTTTTTGATGTACAGGGGCTTGTCAACATCTCCTTCCAAACATGCTGCCAGGTTGGAAATGAATGTTTTCAGTATCGTCTGACCAGCACACTCTATGATGCCTTCTTTATCGTCACTGACTTGTACACTATGTCTAGTTTTGCAGCCTATTGTTGCCTTAGCTCATGCAGGAAATGAGTCTTACTAACAAGCTCTATTGAGCTTCCTATAAAATACTAGAGATTATTAAGTACAATCAGTTTTTGTGTAATGTATTCTTTTCACTGAAATGATCCCAACACATCCATCCCTATTAAACACAAAGAAGAGGGGGGAAAAAGAGAGAACAGAGCTTTTCCTGCTTTGACTATTAGGAAGGGCCCAACCTCACACTACAAACAGCAGAGACTATTTGCCAGAATATATTCCGTTATGATCAAATGAAAGGAAACATCCATCTTGCTATGAAACACGCTGAATTTACATGGCAGAGAAGACCCAGAGAAATTTCACCCATATCAGAGAGGGTAATGGGTACAAGCATTTGGAGTGTAGACATTTCAACCCGCCTCAGTCGTGTGTGTGTGCACACATATACAGACACACACACACAGTCCATTTTCCTGCTGATGATATTCAGGGACAGAACAGACGGCGCACGTGGACAATATACTGAACTCAATCACGTGCAGGAGTGAACTGAGAGGTCACCGGAAGGAAAGTCTTTCTGGGTTTTTAAGTGGAGCATACACATTCATTGAGAGAGCTCCAAAGTGGTTTCCAGAAATGACAAATCCAGACCCTCATATAAACACCTCATTCAAAGACAGAAGTACCCCCATGAATGAAACAGCTTTTATTCTAAATAACTGCTTTAAAAGTTAAATATTAATGACACTCAAGAAGATGCTGTGTCATTAAGACAAGACAGGATGCTAAGAAACAAAAGGGACTGAGAATAGATATTTGGAAATGAAATGTTTTTGAATTAAAGTATCAGTAGAGGTGATGAATTACATTCCTGCATGGTGTCTAGCTAACATAAAAGCATCATAGTAGTTTGTTTATTACTAGGTAGAAATTTTGAGGGAAAAGTAAGATGTGGGGAAATAAAGTCTAGATCCAGGAAATCCACTATCTATATAGTTTTCAGGGATGGGAAGCTACTGCAAGGGTCAGTGAACTTTTTCTGTAAAGGACCAGATAGTAAATATTTGAGGGCTCTGCAGGCCATATGGTTTCTATCACCATTCAAGTATGCCATTGGTACATGAGAGTAATGAAAGTAGCAATAGATGAATGTGGCTGTGTTCCAATAAAACTTTATTTACAAAATTGGCAGCAGGCCAGGGGTACCTGGGTAGCTCAGTTCATTAGACGTCTGACTCTTGATTTAGACTCAGGTCAGGATCTCAGGGTTGTGGGATTGAGCCCCAAGTGGGGTTCCATGCTCAGCATGGAGTCTGCTTGAGATTCGATCTGTCCCTCTCTCTCTGCCCCTCCCCTGTGGCTTGTGTGACCTCAATCTCTCTCTCTCAAAATAAATAAATAAAATCTTTAAAAAAAAAAAAAGGTAACAGGCCAGATTTTCCCTGTGCGTTGCATTTTGCTGAGCCCTGAACTACAGGATAGAGAGAAAATAATAATCAACAGCAACTTAGCATCATGTTTAAACATAGGTTTGGATTCCAGCAGACCTGACTTTAAATTGCAGCTCTATTGCTTACTTGCTGTGTGATCTCAAACACATTCGCCCCTCTATCTGCAATCTCATCCTTTGTTAGGTGAATGTCTTGCACAGTGTATAGCTAAGAGGAAAGTATGATAATAGTTCATATTATTAAGGTAGGAAAATTAAATGGTATATATAGAGCTTACTATTGTGCTTGGCTCAATAAATAATACTTACAGTTTGAATTTTTATCACTGATGAAGGAACACATTTAATATATAAAGCATTAATAAGAATCAATTAGAAAATGATAGACACCTAAGTATTTTCAATGTATTAGAATCAATTCACAAAAGAGGAAATATATTAAATTCTTAATACAGTAAAAAATGGAATCTCACCAGGAATAAAATAAATATATACAAAATGATTTGATAAGAAAAGAGAGATTAAAACTTTCTTTTCCTATTTTGGGTGTTAGTGAATGTATAAAGAAATAAGTACTTTCATCTACTTGTAACGGTGATCAAACCTGATACGATTCTAACTGAGGGCAAACTGGTGATGAGGTTGTGCGATACAGGTGAGGTTCAGTGGGGTGGAGTCCGGAGCCGACAACCAAGAAAGAATTCTTGAGGCGTCTTTGGTGCAAAATGGTGGTTTATTAAAGCATGGGGACAGGACCCATGGGCAGAAAGAGCTGCTCCAGAGTCATGAGGAATGGCCCATTATATACCCTCAAGTTGGGAGGGGGTTAGGAATAGCCTAAGTCTCTAAGGAATTTTGGAAGCAAGGTTTCCAGGACCTTGAGGGGGCTAGCTACTGTTGGGAAAGGGTCATTTATTACCGTCTAATAAAACCTTAGTCATGAGACCCTTCGGATGTATATCGGTGGGCCATATGCTTGGGCGATGATTGCCAATACGTATCTTGGGGGGTTAGAGATAAAGGAAGTTCCCAAAGGAATTTTTATACCTTAAAGTAGACTTACAGGATCTTGGTGGAGGGGAGGGGGTCAGGCTAGGACTGCCTTTGGCCCTTAGCAAAGTATTAACATCGAGGCAGCTGAGTTCCTAGAGGAATGTCACCGTGCCTATTTCAAGGACTTGTCAATGGGCTGTAGGTAGTAAGGAAATTTAATTGTGTCTACATACATTCCCTTCTGGAAGCTAGGTTACTGATAGCTTTGTTCTTGCAAACTGCTAAGACATTTGTAAACTGAGGGAGACTCAAGCCTTGCAAGACTGTGGTATCTATAGGTTAACTGTTTCTTTGTCCTTTAGGGCAGCCAGGAGTGCCTGAGGAATGCTGTATACATCCCAGGGGGAGGGGGTTGCAGGGTGTCAGCTTCTGCTTTGTCCTCAGCTTGCCTTCTGTTCCCTCATCACTGGCACTTTCATTTCAAAGGCCACAAATACGTGTGTACTTTTTGAGCCTTCATTCTACTTCCAGAAATATATCGTGCAGAAATCACTATGGATAGGAAAGAATTTGCCTCAAAGACGTTTCTTATAATTTTGTCGGGAGTCATCACCAACCGCAGTGATAAACAATTCAAATACACAATAGAGTTTTGTTCCATAGTTAAGCCATATCATAGGATACGCAGCAGCAAAATCCTTCAAATGATGCCCTAAGATTTATTTTTTTGTCTTTGCCTTTCTATATTTTCCAAATTTTCTACAATATTCTTACATAGTGAGGAAACACAACAAATTTTCTTTTTTAACAAATAAATATTAGAGTACATATTAGAATTTTGGGTTGCAAAGGGCAAACACAGTGTATTCCTTACTTAATCAAAAAGAGAATTTATGGTTTTGCCTTGCTAAAGAGTAGAGGAATGAATTTAACAGTCTCTTTTACTTACTGTCTTACCAAAAAATAAAGACATGGTTGGATTGAGGGTCTGCAGCAAGGTTGCCTGAACCAATTTCTCTCTCTCTCTGCTTTCTTCTGTGTTGGCCTGATTTTCTGGCAGAATGTGAGGTGTCACAAACAGACAATTCTCAACTAAACTCAAGGCAGGCTCATTCACACTCCAACTAGTCAGCGAGAGCTTTCATGTCAACCCAGTTTAAAATAATACCCACCTCCCACACTTTCTCCCTGGCCCCAGCTTTACTTTTCTCCATGGTGTTCATCACTCCCAGAATTCTAAATACTTGAATAATTCTCCCTCTTCTGCCTCCCTTTACTAGAATACAAACTGGGGAGTCTGAGTTTTGTTTGTTCTCGCTAGGAAATCTCTAGCGCCTAAAACTGCGTTGCATAAAGAAAGTGCTCAAAAAATACTTGTTCAATAAATGAATGAATGAAGACACCAAAACCATGGAGGAAGGTGAGTTAAAGATAACCTTAGGGGGACTCCCCTCAGTGAGAGGGGTTCCTCACAGGAACAGCTGAGTCCCCATGCCAACCTGCTCAAGCTGTACCCACAGCAATTACACTGGTAATAAGGTATCTGGGAGGTCACAGGAGTAGCAGAGAAGTTGGATTTCTGCTTTAGAACCCCTGGGGAGACTGTTAAAAATTCAAATACCTGAATTCTACCACCAAGCCATTACAGAATTAAAATCTGAGAGTGGAGCCCCGAAATATGCCTTTGTGTGTGTGTGTGTGTGTGTGTGTGTGTGCTCCCCAGTGACCCTTGATGAGGCTAAATTGTGTGACCCACTAGAGAAAGCCTCACGGTCACTGCAGGCTGACCTCAGAAACGTGGACAGCTTGAAAACGGCTTACCAACTCCTCTGTATCTTCAGAAAAGAAAGGCTCAGTTCTGCTCCTCAGAGTCCGGATCTTGGGCGAAAACCAACCCTTCATTTGCTTTGCTTAAAATCCTTCCCTGCTGGTGCAAGTATCAGGAAGGGCAGCCTTGGCTGAGGTGGTGAACGGGGTAGGAATGTTTACTAAGTTTGTGGAAATTCAAAATAGGTTTGTAGTTACTCCTGAGCACGCCTTATTTTAATCAAAGTGTTTACCTTGACAATGGAAGATTAAATGGAGCACTAATTAAGGAATTTTCTAATTATTCTTCCTTGTTGAGGATATCCACGGCAGATGGGCTTTTAGCCCTGACAACATCAGCTGTGCCCCAAACAAAGCCGAACGGTTGACTTCTTGAGGGAATCTATCAGGGCTTCTCATTGGCCTCTGAAAATACTCCTGACTTTCTCCCACGGTCAGCTCCACCTTCCTTTTTTAAATATGCAATCACAAATCTTGTGGAAATCAAACCATTCAAATAATCAGGATAACTCGAGGAACAGGGTAGGTGTGCCTAACCGATAAGAGGACTCCCGACAAAATTCTGTTATTGAACTTGCTTAACAGAGGAAAACTTCAGAGTCGCCTGTTTAATAAGAGAAGATTGTGGAGATGCCTCAGGCAGCCAGTTTTCTGACACGGCCCCTGGGGAAAAATAACATCAGGAGAACGTGGAAAAGAAGGTATCACTGCTGTCCCAACGTGCATATGCACTTAGTATAAACATACCACGTGGGTACAGCACATACGCTGAAGCCAACACAATCCATTATGTGTGCTTAGCAGCTAATTTAAAAATAATAATTAAGAGGCGCTTGGGTGGCTCAGTGGGTTGAGCTTCGAACTCTTGATTTCAGCTCAGCTCATGATCTCAGGGTCCTGGGATAGAACCCCAAGAGGGGCTCTGCACCCAGAGTGGAATCAGCTAGAGATTCTCTCTCCCTCTGCCCCGCCCCCTGCTCACATGTGCCCCCCTGCCCCCCCACTCTGTCTCTAAAATAATATATAAACCTTTAAAAAATAATAATAATTAAAATGAGATAAAGGGCTAATTTAAATAGTGCTGTGGCTACTTCGCTCCTGGCAGCCTTAAAATGAGCAGGAAATGGGAGGCATGAATCTAATCCTCCCTACTCAGGTCGCAATCTTATAGCCCTCTCCTTGTGTGAGGAGGATTCTAATGCTTAAAGATAAGTTGCTTGTTTGTGTGGGGTGTGTGTGTGTGTGTGTGTGTGTGTGTGTGTGTGTGTTTGTTTTAGTCCCTAAACACAAGTCACCTACTTTATCTGATGTTCGACCCAAGAAATAGCACCTGTTCGAACACTGAAGGAGAAAGTGGCTGTGCTGGATATTCTCGGATAAATTTCCAAGGCTCACTGCGATCCCATGAGATGTTTGCCTTATCTGCTGACGAGAACCTCACCATCTCCTCCCGCGTGCACACGCCAGCACGTGCACACGCCAGCACGCGTGCACACACTTACATCCATACCAAGCAAAATAAACCGTGCCCTTCAGCACCAGTTTTTAAGATGAGCCTGTTTTCTTTCTTTCCAACAATATTCACAGGAAATATTGCTCATTTGTGGACAGCTGCCTAGGCTGGGGGTCAGCTTTCATCTGCAGATATTAGTGATGAGAGAACAGAAGGCAAGCCGAGGACAAAGCAGAAGCTGACACCCCACAATCCTCCCCTCCCCCCAGATGGGATGTACATGACATTCTCAGGCACTCCTGGCTGCCCCAAAGCTAACTGGAAAGAAAAACAAATAGTCAAACTTAACAGAGACCACAGTCCTGCAAGACAGGAGTCTCTCTCAGTTTACAAATGTCTTGGCGATCTACAAGAACGAAGCATTTCTATCGACCTAGCTTCCAGAAGGAAAGGTAGATACAATTAAATGTCCTTATCATCTGCAGCCCATTGACAGATCCTTGAGGCAGGCAGAGTGTAATGTTCCTCCAGGAAGCTCCCAACTATGTTACTGTTACTGCCTTGCTGGAGGGAAAAACAACCTTAACCTGACAATGGCAAGACCTCCCGTATCCTGTGAGTCTTCTTTAACATATGAAAATCCTTTTGAAATCCGCCTTTTCCTTACCTCCCAGAACCCCACAGTATATAATCAGCTACCCCTCACAACCTGCCCCCCCAGGGGCAGCAGCTCTTTCTGCCCAGGGGTCCTGTCCCGTTTTAATAAACCACATCTTGCCCCAAAGATGTCTCAAGAACTCTTTCTTAGTCGTCAGTACGGGACCTCACCCCACCGAACCTCACCCATATTCCAAAACTACATCATTAGGAATATAGAGGAAGGAGTTGATATTTGGGAGAAAAGATAACGAGAGGTCAGAATAGGGGGTGCCTGGCTGGCTTGGTCAGTGGAGCATGTGACTCTTCATCTCAGGCTTATGGGTTTGAGCCCCAAGTTGCATATAGAGATTACTTAAAAATAAAATCTTTAAATTTTTTTTAATTAAAAAAAAGATAAGAATACGAGGATGTTTGTTTATATCATTACAACTTGGCTCCATCCTCAAGCCCAAGTATTTATTAAATTCTAGTTTAGGGTTATGCCCACAAAGGGTAGTTTACCTTCCCAAACCACAAGCACGCTGGGGCATGAGGACCACATCTATTCATTTTGCTAAAGACCAGGAAGCCAGCTGAACCCCCAGTTGCTGAGAGGGTTTTCTTTGAAGAGTCCTTTCATATGGATCAGTAAAGGGCAGGTAGGAAATATTCTGACCTCTCGGTGATTGTTATTCCGAGGATGAATCTTGTTTAGCTTCAGAGCAGAACCACTTACTTCCTTTTCATCATAACCATTAAAAAATGCTGCTTCTACACATGTTGACCTTCCTAGCAAAGAAAAGGAACTTCTGGTTGACTTTCAAGGGCATCAGAGCAATCCAAGAAAGATTGTTTTTCAACATGTCTATACACGTACCTGTGCTTAATTTGCTAAAAGAAGAGACTCAAGTGAAATTATTTTAGATCCTTCCCATTTGCTTTTTGAATGCCCTGGTTCATGGAGATGTAATTCTTCAGGAAGGTCATTGCCATTTATACCCAGTCCAGGTCTGCCTCCCAGCTGTTACCAACACAGCTGATAGCTAGTTGCAGGGCTCATGGGAGATGTAGGTGGCCTTCATTCTGCTAGCCAGCGGCTGCCCACGTCACCGCTTGAGCCTTTAGGCTCACATCAACCTCAAACACCTGTTTCTGGTGGTCCTGGGAAATGCGTGCACCGTCTTTCTGGACTGCTTTTCAGGAAGACTTCTCCTTCCTTCTCATTAAAAGTAAAGTAGTTACAGAGAAGTTTCCAACTATTTCCTGGCCGCCAGCATTAAGCAGTCTCATAAATTAGCCTTTCAAATAGGTCTTCAAATACTATGTCTGGCCCGGAACTGGGGTCTGGTTTGCATTACCATACCTAGAGTCTTTAACCAAGCTCAGTGGAGTCACTTTGCAAGCATTTGCAGACAGAAATAGACCCACAAGTCAACAATGTGTGTGAATGAAAAGAAGCAGATACTTAATCTCACTTTGGAGTTTTCTTTATGGTTTTCTGATTTCTTTAGCCAAGAACGTACCTTTGCAGGAAAAGGAAAATGTATTTTGAAAGAAGGCAAAATTTCTTCACGTAAAGTGCTTTGTAACATTATGAAATGAACAAAGCAAAGTGCATTTCTGAAATGCTGACTCATAAAATAAACCCTCAAATCTAGTTTTACTCATTAGGGTTCTTTGCTTTAAAGCAACTAAAACTGACTCTAACTTAATTTTTGGAAAAATATGGGATAACTCACAGATTCTAAAAGAAGTTTCCAAAAGCTGAATCACAGCTAAGCAAGGATATAGGCAAAAGCTCTCCCCAAAGAGCAGCAATAGAAATGGACAAATAAATACGACCATTTAAATACTCTGGAAACCGACCAGTTCCATACAACAATCTGAGAAGTGCCTACTCTTGAAAAAAATCTGCTCAATTTTGGTTAAAAGGAGTGGGAATCTGGAACAGGTCTGCTCTCAGCCTAACCCTGCTTGGTAGGTAGGCATGCAGGTTTTGCCAGATGGGACAGGCCATGGGGACGGCAGCTTCTCTTCCCTGGTTGAAGGAGTTCATGCAATTTGGAGCAGTGGGTGAGGGCCGCACCCAGCAGCCTTACTGTTAAAAGTGACTACCTAAGAGTGGTCAAATGTGCTGGGCCAACGGATAGTTGTTTTTTTGTTTGTTTTTTTTAAAGCTGTTGAATTTGTAATGTGCAGAAAACTAATAGACATGGTTCCTAGAAGTAGGAAAGTGGCCCATGGAAAGTGAGGTGGAAATGCCATGTGCCAGGGCAAACAGCGGAAGGGGGGAATAAAAGGCTTGGAGAAGGGAACAGCTGTGACTGGTACATTCTGTTAGTTTGGGAAAACCTACCAGATAACCATGCTCCATAGGAGGCCCAAAAGATGAGCCCTTTACCAAAGCTATAGACCTGCGGCTGAGAGAGACACGGCATCATGAAGATGTGGCTGTCTTCAGGGCTCATTGTAGGAGACCCTGTGATTCAGCTGGGCTAATAACGATAGGGATTCTGGAACCTCACAACTATAGAAGCCAGGTGCCAGAGCTTAACCATCAGAAGCCAAGCGAACATGGGCATTGCAATGAGTGGCAAGGTCAGCATCGCAACCAGAGGGCCAGACCCAGAGAATTGTGGGGATAATTAACAGAACTTGTCCTCAGGGCCAAATTGATGGACAGTCAGTTAGTGTCCTGCTATACCCCTATAATCAAAAGAAATCCAGCATGGAAGATTAGGAGGCTGGAGATAGGGGCCTCAGTGTCACAGTCCTGTCCTAGTTTTTGCAACAACGCCAGTGTTCACACCAGGAATCCTTTCACTGAAGGAGAGGCTAGGGGCCTGGGAGGAAGGACACTACCCCATCACATGGTCATGATTCCTCCAGTCATCCTCCCAAGGGATCTGGGTAAGAGACAGTGGGAAGGGCAGAGGCAAACACCCGATGTTCAAGGGCTGTTAGAAGTGGTCTCAACTGAAATGACTTGCTACTCCCCATGTCATGCCCCCTTTCTGAGGCAGCCCACGTGCATTGATTGGTCCACAGGGAATTATAAAAGCCAACCCACCTCACCCCAAAAGGGCTACCCAGCTTTAGAGGTCCATGTGGGGTCCTGACTGCATCATGCATATTTCCCCCCTCCCCAGTGCCTTTCCTTCCTCTTCCTTCCCCAGAATGCACTGTACTTAGCTTCTTGCATGCTTGTCTCCAACTCACAATCTGTCTGCCTGGGAGCCCAACCTGAGATCATACACTCACAAGTACTTTGTAAACTGTAGAGCCCTATATGCTTAGAAATGAGTACAGTGCAGCTACTGAGGAGTTGTTTTATCGTTTTCGTAGCCATCTAGTAAATACATTTCCATCAGAACTGTGAAAATAGCTTTTAGGACATCTGTAGGATTCTACTACTTAAGAAATCCTTAGGGTAAATAGAACTGTTTACGATCCAGAAACGAAAGAATAGTCATCAATTGTGCATCTCATTAACATTTTATGTGAAAAATTAATGCCCAAATACCCCCCAGTCTTTATTGCCACTATGAAGAAGTCCATGTAGACCCCAAAATGGTGTTCCTGAGGGATTAACTAAACATTTGCTTCCGGCTAATCACTCATGCTTGCACATTATGATACCTAAGGCCTTTTTCTTCTACAGTGTGAGTAAAAAAAGCAATATAAAAAATAAATGAAATAAGCTAGGATGTCATTTACTTTTTCATGTTAAACGAGCCAGTGATTAGAAAAAAGTAAAACTAGTTAATATTCCGCTCCTCCAAGCTTTACAGTGCATGAATGTTTATGAAAATATGCCTTTGACAAGAATAGGGGTCAAGAAGCAATTGGGTTTGCTGAAAGCCCTGAATCCCTTTTCCCTCAGCTGTACTGAGCTATGACTGACAAATAAAAACTGTATATATTTAGGTCGTGGGCCACAAAACAAAGGGATTTCACACTCCTTTTTCTGGGGCTTGTCACTTAGGTCCCATACTTGTAAATGAAAAATGACAATGTTTTTGACACTGGAAACATAGGGAAATAAAATATCATTGACACCATATCACCAATATAAGGGCTTAATATGAATGTTTAATATTTTTGAATAAATTAATTGTCTAAGCTTGAATTTGGAAAAGTCAGTTCCCCTGAGTAATGTGGATATACAAAAATCCAATAAGACAATAGAAATGTGTCTTTGGTATTTACTTAGGAACAAACTCAAATGGCCACAGATCTTAACAGGTATTTAAAACAAACAAACAAACAAACAAACAAACCCCAAAACCCCCTGTGAATCAGATTGGTTCTCCTCCCCTCTAAACAATAGGAGATGGCAGGGTCTATGGTAACAATGGCTGACATTTACCTCTTAAAAGCATTAGTGAGGTGGGAACGGAAGGCAAGCTGAAGACAAAGCAGAAGCTGACACCCTGGACCCCCCCCATGGGATGTATGCAACGTTCCTCAGGCACTCCTGGCTGCCCTAAAGGACAAAGAAACAGTCCTTACTACCTACAGCCCATTGACAAGTCCTTGAAACAGGCATGGTGACATTCCTGTAGGAACTCAGCTGCTTTGATGTTAATACTTTGCTAAGGGCAAAAGGCAGTCCTGGCCTGACCCCCTCCCCTCTACCAAGATCCTGTGAGTCTACTTTAATGTATAAAAAATCCTTTGGAAACTTCCTTTATCTCTAACCCCCCAAGATACATATTGGCAATCATCCCCCAAGCATATGGCCCATCGATATACATCTGAAGGGTCTCATGACTAAGGTTTTTTTTTTTTTTTTTTAAGATTTTATTTATTTACCTGACAGAGAGAGACAGCCAGTGAGAGAGGGAACACAAGCAGGGGGAGTCGGAGAGGGAGAGGAAGAAGCAGGCCTCCAGCGGAGGAGCCTGATGTGGGGCTCGATCCCAGAACGCCGGGATCATGCCCTGAGCCAAAGGCAGACGCTTAACGACTGTGCCACCCAGGCACCCCCATGACTAAGGTTTTATTAGACGGTAATAAATGACACTTTCCCAACAGTAGCTAGCCCCCTCAAGGTCCTGGAGACCTTGCTTCCAAAATTCCTTAGAGACTTATGCTATCCCTAGCCCCCTCCTCACTTGAGGGTATAAAATAGGCCATTCCTCACAACCCCGGGGCAGCAGCTCTTTCTGCCCACGGGTCCCATCCCCGTGCTTTAATAAACCACCATTTTGCACCAAAGACGTCTCAAGAATTCTTTCTCGGTTGTCGGCTCTGGACCCCACCCCACTGAACCTCACGTATATTCCCCAACCTCATCATTAGGATTCTGTATTTGCACAAAAACACACACACCAACAAAACACAGTTGTGGACAGGAGATTAGGGCAATCATGTGCTACCTCTGTTTCATATCGTACTCAGATCTTTCAGTTTGAGAGAGCAATTTTGGTTTCATTTAGTTGGAAGAATGGGGAAGAGACTTTCCAGTTGTCTGTGGATATTTTAAATTGTGACAAACTTTTCAGGATCAGTGGGTGGAACTATTGTCATTACAGAATACTTTTGTATGCAGGGAGGATTCGGTTTTTATATTCCAGAATTGATTTCAGTTCTAATGCTAATTGCCAATTTCTAGTTCATTGACTAATTTTTTTAAACTTAGATAATTTATTTAGCCTCCCTACATATCATGTCACTATGTCTCTCAGCCCAGAAGGTAGAGAATAACACAGATTTGAGAAGATGATTTCAGTAGTGGGAAGGTCCTGAGTGAGATGAGCTCTTACAAATGCCTTACAGCCGAGATGGGCAGGCCACCTCAGCTCCAGGATGCTTCTTATTCAAAGGTAAGCTGATAGTCAGACTGTTTTGCGCTGTGTTGTTGTCTTTCTCAATTTACTCCAATACTTCAGCTACAATAGTTATAATAATACTCTGTGTGGGGCTGCATGGGTAGGAAGAGGAAAACAGATGTAGAAAGTGATGGGAGAAAAGTGATATATAACAGTGGGAGCAGAACACAGTAAATACAATATTATCTAACTTTTATTAGTTATGCTGGGGAAGTTGCTTTTAAAAGACTTAACTCATTTATGTAACAGAGTGAAGGAAGTAATATCATGACCCCATTTTACAGGTGAACAAATTGAGGAACAGGAAGAGTAAGCAATTTGCCCAACCTCACAGATCGAGTCAGAAAGGAAGACAGGATTCAGCCCAGGAGTCCGACTAGATGGCCCATGTTCTTCACGAATACAGACAATACAGATTTGGGTGATACTGAAAAGGACTCTCACTAAGCTTTCCACAGTTCACTGGGAGGGAGGCAAAAACCAATATTGACCTCAGAAAGGCAGAATATTTGGGGACAACCAGAGAGCAGACTATCTCTTGATCTATTTCTTTCTCCATCTCTGTCTTTACAGATATATTCCAAATATATATCTCTATATATTCCAATATTAGAGCATCTGAAACTGTGGCAAAATCAGTCCTATTAAAGGCTCTTGTCATCCATAACACTCCAATGTCCTGACATGTCCCTTCACCCAATCATAATAATAGCCAACCTTTTATTAAACACATTTACTCTGAACCTGGCACTGTGCTAAACCCTTTCTATGCATTAACATATTTAACTCTATGTTATATTAGATTATATGTATGTTATATATGACATGTAACTCATGCCTCTTGATCTTCCTTCCTCTTCCTGTAGGTGAGCATTCATCCAAGTTTCACTTCCTGCATATGATTCCATGACCTGCTCTTTAGACCTTTCCCAAATCTACATTCTGGCTCTGCCCTCTTCTCTGGGCTCCAGCTCTGCACTGTGACGATCTGCTTCCCAGGTTCATCTCAATGGTGGGCTGGCAGAAATTATGTTCGTTTTTAACAAAATGGAAGTTGTTTCCTTCATTATAAATTGTTGCTTCTAATGACTTCCAAATGAGCACTAATGGATACAACCTCCGTCCTTCCAGGCTGCCAACTGCAGTCATCTTTTACACCTTCCTCAAACTCATGCATCGGTACAAAGGGCTCTCAAGGCCCACTGAGCGGATCTCTTCCAATGCCTTTCTCTTCAGGTCCTTTTCTTCATTTCACCTGTTACATCCCAGCTCAGACAATAATAATTCCACCAAAAAGTCCTCCTTTTTCAACTTTTAATCTTATTCCAAATTAATTTTCCTAAAGTTCAGCTTTTTTCCCCCAAACCCTTATATACTGATGATAGTTTTATACACAATTAGATACAATCATAAACTCACCATTGATAGTATTTAGTTTTCTGATATGTGCATACTTCTCCTATTTTCTGGTTCCATTGATACATAATTAACATATAACATAGCCTAAGTTGAAGATGTATAATATAATAATTTGATACATGTCTAAATTGCAAGATGGTAATGACAATATGCTCAAGTTAAGAGTCATCACCTCACATAGCTGACAACTGTTAGCAACTTTCTAACGTACAAACAGTACTGTTAACTATAGCCACCATGCTGTACCTTACATCCCCAGAACTTACTAATCTTTTAACTAAAAGTTTGTATCTTTTGACCATCTTTGCCCAATTCCCCCACTTCTCATCTTTGGCAACCTCAAAGCTGATCTGTTTCCGTGAGTTTGGGTTGCTTTTTAGATTCTGCATATAAGCAAGATCAGACAGCATTTGTCTCTGTCTGACTTATTTCACTTAGCATAACGTCCTCAAAGTCCATTCATGTTGTCACAAATGGCTGGATTTCCTTCTTTTCTATGGCTGAATAAGGTATGCGTGCATGCGTGCATGTGTGTGCGTGTGTGTGCGTGTGTGTGTGTGACAATTTCTTTATCTATTCATCTGTCAATGGATAGCTTAGCTCTTTCTATGCTTTGGTTATTGTAAGTAATACCGGAATGAACATGGGGATGCAGGTATCCCTTCAGTACAGTGATTTCATTTCCTTTGGCTATAGAGCCGGAAGGAGAATTGCAGGACCGTATGGTAATTGTAGTTTTAATTTTTGAGGAAACTCCATCTTGTTCTCCACAGTGGGTGCACCAATTTATATTCCCACCAACAGTGCACAAGGTTCCCTTTTCTCCAGATCCTCGCCAACACTTGTTATCTCTTGTCTTTTTGATGACAGCCATTCTAACAGGTGTGAGGAGGTATCTCATTGTGGTTTCACTCTGCATTTCCCTGATGATGACTGCTGTTGAGCACTTGGTCACGTACCTGTTGGCCCCACTGATTTTAAAATGCCTACCAAATTTCTTTTTTTTTTTTTTTAAAGATTTTATTTATTTATTTGACAGAGATAGAGACAGCCAGCGAGAGAGGGAACACAAGCAGGAGGAGCGGGAGAGGAAGAAGCAGGCTCCTAGCTGAAGAGGCTGATGTGGGGCTCGATCCCATAACGCCGGGATCACGCCCTGAGCCGAAGGCAGGCGCTTAACCGCTGTGCCACCCAGGCGCCCTAAAATGCCTACCAAATTTCTAACCACTGCAACATTTCAGTTCAACTTACCTCTGGCCTACTTAATTTTACTCTCCTTAATATTGTTTCTCTCCATATATTATATAGTCCAATAAAACTTAATCACAGTTCTCCGAAATAACCCATGCCAAAAAAAAAAAGTTTACTTTTTTGTACAATTTCTTCCCCTTGGAAAATGCATCTTTTCTTACTGAAATATTGACCACCTTTCAAAGTTCTTTTAAATGTCTCCCATGAAATCTTCCCTGATTGTCCAAGAAGAAGCAATTCTCTGTCTTTGAAGCCCTCATGACATTTCAGTTATTTTCATGTGGCACTTCCTGCTTTTAATATGTATTATGTTTGTGTACATGTCTTCTTTTTACACATAACTGTATGGAACTCTATAGTAATAGGACTCAGAGCTTGTAAATCATTTTCATGGAATCAGTCAGAATCCTGGGTTTGGGACACAGTTAACGCTCTCAAACTAAGAGACCTTGCAAAGGTGTGCACAAGGTGTATAGAAACCACAGGCTCCACGGCATATCCTGGGCTAAGAAAAACAGAGCTGTTACCACTACCACCACACTTCAGGACACAAGGGAAGGGAATGGGTTTTGGAAGGACTGGTCTGCGAGGGGAGGGCAGCCCTGAGAGGTGTTATGTCCTTTAGTGGAGAGTCCACTCTGCCTGAGACAATCCTGGAGGTAGGGTCCTAATGTAGTGAATGCCACACCTTCATTCTCTTCCTCTTTATAATTTCCTGCTGGTGCTCCAATGGGCCAAACACAATCCATTGCCAAGGATGAAGGAGCCTGTTGACTTCATATACGCAAGTCTACTAAGGCAGCAAATTAGATGGGGATAGGGAGAGCAGGGACCCAGAGGGCCAGAGGAGAACTGACATGATCACTAAGACTATACCTTTTTTTTTTTTTTAAGATTTTATTTATTCATTTGACAAACAGAGAGAGAGAGAGAGCAAGCACAAGCAGGGAGCATGACAGGCAGAGAGGAGGGAGAAGCAAGGCTCCCCGCTGAGCAAAGAGCCAGCCATGGAACTCAATCCCAGGACCCTGGGATCATGCCCTGAGCCGAAGGCAGACACTTAACTGACTGAGCCACCCAGGTGCCCCTAAGACTATATTTTTAACAAGTTTCGTTTAATCAAGCATTTAATAAATATTTATGGAACATTCCTTCACACACATACAACTCCTTAACATTTTGCAGCTGGGATACTTTAAAGGTTGTAACAGCCAGCTGGTCTCTTCTGCTACTTCTTTCTATATATATATATATGTATATATATATATATATATATATATATATATATATATATATTTTTTTTTTTTTTTTTTTACTCTGCTCAACTCAGGGATAAAGGAAAACCTTTCTCCCCTTCTTTCTCAAAATGTGTACTTTTATGATCTTTCTTGAGAATGAGATAATGTTTCAATAGTGAGCTGATGCTAGCATAGGCATTACTTTTTTAAGTGTAGATTTAAAAAAATGACAATTTTCTTGGGAGAAAAAAAAGGCCAAGGGAAAAATGACCTACCTGGTCCCTAAATTTCACATGCCTCTTGCCAAAGGTTATCAAGAAAATAAAGATTTCTTTTCTTTTTTCACTTGCTATTTACTTTGAACTTGCACTGTGGCTATTTCTTATAGACACCTCCAACATTCACTAAGTCAAAGAAAGAGCCACGTGACCCCGAAATACAAGCGTTTCAGTTCATTGTGCTCAGTAGATTCACTGAGCTCCTGCTACTGTGACTTTTGCATGCACTTCTCGCTTGGAAACTCCACTTTTAAATAAAGGAAAAACTCACCAACCTACCAAAAAACGAAAAACACAAGCCTAATGTTGTATTTTATATATATTTGGTGATGCGCATATATAATATACTTTATGCATGTATTTATTTAAACTAGAGAAATCACAAAACAATTCAAAGAAATATCTCTAAATGAAGTGCATGTGATATGATTAAAATGTCAAAATGAAGAAAATATTTGATATTTTATATGATTACAATTATAATGAAAAATGATCATTTTTCCTAGTCTTCACGTTTGATTTGAGTTGCCATCCCAGGGCACTGTTTTTTCCTGTTATTATTCTTTTGGATGGCATTGATGTTGACTGTTCTTTATCATCACCACTGGTTACTAATGTGATCTTGTAAATAAGAAAGCAATAAATGCCATGTGGTCCAAATATATAATTCATGCTAGTTGTGAAGTAAGGCTATGACAAGATTTGTAGTTTATTTTCACATTTCCAAGGCTGATAATTCCTATAAAACATAAAAATCCCAAAACTTTCCTACCTTGATCAAGAGGTAAGATATCTTTATCAAAGATTAAGTCATATGAGAATATTCTTACATGTTTTCCCTTTGCTTTTCTCTATATAGAAATCCAAATTCTTCAAATTTGAAGAACTTCAAATACCCCCTAGGCCAAGAGCATCAGATGATATGATTGCCTTTGACCTTGAAATGCCCATTCCCTGTAGCAGATAGCTGGTTGGCCACCAAAGTGGTATGGTTTCCTTTCATAGGACAGAGTTATGTTGGAAGGGGAGGCTGGAATAAATGTGGGCTGCATTCTCCAGCCCTCCTTGTGTCATGACTTATTCTCACAAATGGAAGGATATGTGTCACCTCCAGGCCGAAGTAGTTAATAAGATATGCTTTCTCCATCCCTTTAAAGGAAGGCAAAGTCACAAGATGGAAGAATAATGGGAGCTGAATGAATGACCAAGGAAAACCATCCATTGACTAAGAACATCTGCAACGGACTGTGATGTTAGTGTTTAAAATTTTCCTTTTGTATTATGCCTCTGAGATGATAGTATTTCATATAAGTGAGTACCATGATATGTAATAAACTATTATATGCATTATAATAAATACAAATTTAAAAAATGCAAATATAAGAAATACCATAAAATACAAGGTATTTTATATATGCCAAAGACGTGTGTATGTGTATGCGCGTACTTAATATAAATAGACATGCACACATACACATATGCACACACATCTATGATATATTTCAATTTCCCTTCACTAGGGGAAAAAATTCTGAAAGACAAAAGAGAAGAAGAAAAAGAGCATTGTTGCTTTTCCTTCTACCTTTATTTAATACACACAACGTAAAACTGGAGACGGTAGAGACTACAGAAAATTTCTTGCACCTATTACCTTAAAGAACTGTCTCTGCTGATTCTTAATTACAGCTAGAATGTGAATAGCTTGTAAGCAAGAGAGCAAGAAAGCCTATCAATTTAGTATTTAAGTATCAGTATTAATTACTCGTTTGAAGAAATGTGTGATTGTACAAATTGCTCAATGATGATTACAAAGGAGTTTGCATTTGCAAACAAATGCCCGTGCGATTTGCGTGGTAAGCACCACTTACAGAATTTAAAAAGTGTAGCCCTTGAAATCAAACAAGCCATTCTTACAGTGGTTCCCGCTCATGCTTTAGATGTGTTCTCTGTTCTGACTGTATTCACTTCGAACAGCTTTTAACTTAGTCTTCAAAATTTGCTCATTTGAATATACCTCAAGTCTTCCCACTTTATGACCTATACTGTTAATTACTTGATGTTTTTCCCCAGAAGAAGCACTCTTAAAAATTTACATAAAATCTCTCTGGACCCCACTTCTGCTACCCATGATTGCCCCATGTATTTGCTCCCTTGTGCTATAAACTTCTTAAGAGATTTGTTTATATTCTATCTCTAATGCGTCTCTGGTCATTCCCTTTAAACTTACTTCCATTTTTGGCTCCTGTCAGAACATTCCACAAACTATTACATCTTGCCATGTTCATGAAGGAACTCCACATTTCTGAATCCAAAGGTCTCTTGTCCTTACCTTACTTGATTACCAGTAGCTTTTGATACCGTCCAGAGTTCTTCCTGTAAAGTTCCCCACGTGATCTCCCAAACCCTACCCTCTACGGAGGGTCTTCCTGTCCTACTGGTCATTCCTGCAAAATTTCCTTCACTTTTTCCTCTTCCATAACTTCTTCCTGCCCAAGGTTCTCTCAGTCAGTAGTCCTCTTCTCTGTCTGCACTCTTTCCTTTGGTAATCTCATCCAGTTTCCTAGTTTTAATGGATTTGTTTCCAGCTATGCCCACATTTATGTCTCCTGTAAACTCTAGACGCTAACTGCATACTTGACATTTGAAGACACTTAATTGTCTAATAGGTGAGTATGACCTTAACATATCCCAAACAAAACTCATGATGCACCCCCAAGGCCATATAATCTGTTCTACCCACAGCCTGCAGCATTGCAGAAAATGGTGGTTTCCAGTTGCTCAGGCTAATCCCCTTGAAAGTTTCCTTGATTTATCCTTCTCTCTTGCAACCGCATACCTTATACCTGATGTCAGAAGTTCTATTGATTTTGCCTTACAAATTTACCCAAATCTGACTGCTTCTCATGTCCACTGCTACCAGCCTGGTTGGATCCACCATCACCTGTACCTGAATTGCTGAAATAGCCTTATAATCCTTTAACATGTAAGTAAAGCTATGTCAGTTCTCTTTCCAAACTTTCAATGGCTCCAATCTCAGAGTGAAAAACCAAGTTTTCATATGGTCTATTGCCTCTTTGTCTTGATCTATTCACCTTTTTCTTGTTCTCTCCCTCTCATCCACTCTGGCCTCCATGTTGCTCTTCAAATATACTAGATCATGCCAGCACAGAATCTTTGCACTGGCTGTTACCTCTACTTAGAATGTCCCTCCTCCCGATATCCACGTGGCCAACTTCACTTCCTTCACGTCTTTGTGGAAATGTTATCTCCTTAACTGGAAGCTCAATCTGACCACACTTCAAAATTTGCCCTCTTTCTTTGCTTCTTTTCTTTTCCCATAGCAATTTTCAATCCCAAATAGATTAGACGGTTTACTTATTAATGACATTTATTCTGTATCAACTATAGCCCCTTCTAGAACAAACTCCCTGTGGGCAGGCATCTTTGCAATTTTTATTCACTTGCACATCCTTAGCAGTTGGAACCATGTCTGGAACAAGGCAGCTGGTCAAAAATACTTGTCTCAGAAACTGGATACAGGAATGAAGCAAGTGTGTGTGTTACCTGACCCACATCCATACCATTGTACTTAACTGACCATTCCACTTGCGCATTGCTCAAGTGAGTAGGCATGGATATTCTAAATATTTTAGTAATTTTTCAATAGTTCATGTCAGTGGTTCTTGGTATATTCAGTTATTTAATAATGACAGAATCTGATGAATATCAAATACTGAGAAAACCAACATAGAGGTAGGTTAGTAATTTGCTTAAAGCCGTATGTCTTGTAGGAAATGAAGACCGAATCTGCCTTTGCAACCCCAACTCGTTGATTCTCAGACGATCTGCAGTAAAACTTCCAACCCATACAGAACTTTTGTAAAGTCTCATAAAAATGAATTAGCAGAAAAATAACAAATTTTAATAGGTGCCAACACCACAAAGTCCATTTGTTTAGTATTAGATTTGATCAAAGTGTCAAATTGTTACACATTTCTAAATGCTTACTCTCAGTTTCTGCGTTTATCACATCGTGAAAAGTACCGAAGGAGTGGCATGCGAGCGTGGGTCCTGGAGCCACCCTTACTTACAATGCCTCCCCGTTCTCACCTCCCTCTGTTCTCTTGACATGAGCCTGCAAACTCCATGCATGAAACTGCTCGGTCACCGCTGTATCGTCCCCTGGTCTACCCACAGGAGATAAACTACTGTACGTACCTTCATCTAACAGAGGTGGTGTGGTCGTGGAGAATATAAAATAAAGATCTAACAGAAAATGTGCACAAATTTGTTCCCCAAGGCCAAGACGACTTGTGAGTATGCTGACCTTGCCCCTTCTAGAAAGCTCCCCAGCAGTCAGACAACCGTGTGTGTGTGAAACCTGGAGACAGCAGGAGGCTAGGAGGGCAGGGCTCTTTTCTATCTCTTTGGCCACCTCTTTTGTCAAGTTGCTCAATGAATTGGCATCAAAAGCAGTGGTTTTCCTGTCTGACTTGTCATCAGAGGGAGCACATTTCAGCATAAATGATTGTGTCCAGTGGTCGTCCAGGAAACAGTTTTGCAATCTGTGTTTAATCAAATTCATTGAATTTTCACAGCATTGCAAGCAGTTCATTACTGTCATTTTTCCCCACAGATGACTCTATTCCTCAGTACCACTTACCCACTTAACACCTCCTGGCAATGGCCCGTGCCAGCCATCTGCCTCCATGGTGCCAAAGGTAATAACTTCTGGTACAGAGCGTGAACGTTGTTATTATATTTAATCTTTCCTCTGTGTGTTATCATTCAGCATAACCACCTTCCAGGATTACAGAGAATTAGATGGCAAATAATATTGCTTCCATATTGTTTTCTCCTCCCCGTTTCTGTGGCTTACCGCCAACAACCAGCCATTCTCTGGACCCAAGGCAAATGATTCGCTATTGCTACGATGCCTGATTATTGCTCCAGGCCTCACCGAATTGGATTTTTATGGAATGTACAAGAAACACTGTGCCTGTTACTGAGTCTCCCTACAATGAGTTTTTGAGATTTTTAGTATGGAACACCAACTAAAGCATGGCTTACACAACACATAATTTTGATTCTCTCCATCATAATGGAGTATTTGGTTTCCATTCCTAAATTCCTGTGCGGAAGGAAGTGTGGGATGTGTTGTACAAGCTGAGCATAACACCCTGATGAATTCCACTGTGAAATCTTCGGCAGATGAGAAGTAGCTGATGACATCAAAAAACCACTCAAGTCAGCACAGGGGAAGCAACAACAGCAACAAAAACCCATCAAAATTGGTACGTAGCATCTTGCAAGCAAAAGCTAGCTGTTGGCCCTAGGATTTTTCTTCTTTTTAAAAATTAAAAAAAATTTTTTTCAACTTCAATGCACGTGTTGTATAGAATTCTGGTTCCTCAAATTTTGATTTAACAGGTGTCTCTGGGTCTGAAAAGGGACTTCTCATCCATTTGTTTTACATTCTGCCAATACATATTAATTAAGTGTCCATTATGTTTTTATCTTTTTAGTATTTCAAGATGCCTAATGCAATATTTTTTAATGTGAGTTAATAGAACATGAGGTTCATGGGTGTTATGAAAAGGAATTATTCTATCAAGTTTGAAAAAAAAATCCAACTAGATTAAACAAAGATAATCATGCTTATTTGTAGGATGATTTCTCAGAACTGACAATGGGCTAATGTGTATTGAGAATTTCCAAGTGGGGAATTTACCAAGTCATATTATCAATAGTGTTTCAGTTAACTGGATGCCTGCCCTTTTGCATTTCCCTACAGAATATCTTAGAGCACTAATATTTCTCAGGATATATTTGGTTAATTCTATCTTTACACTCTACTGCTTACTGAATATCCACATGATGCTACCTTCGAACCTTTTCCATTTTCCTTGTGGATAAGGCTGCAGGGTTAGGACTAGTTTGGGCCTGTGGTCTTAAGCAAATGGAAGCAAAACAGAAAGGGTGTGAGTTCTACAGCTCCAACTTTCCCTCTACTGGCAATCCCAGTGGGGGTATACTGAGATGTTGAGGTTGAAAGATGGGAGAGGTCTGGCTCTCTGAGTCAGCATTTAAAAGAGAGTGACCTTGAAGAGCAATAAGATGAGAGTGGAATTGGCATGAGTAGGAAATTTCTGGTATGGTTAAGTCATTGAGATTATGGAATGTGTTAGTGCAATATAACATAGCTGATCTCGACTATTCTATGTATAATGAAGCCATTGTGCATGACATTGCTTATCTATGGCCTGGGATTATATCCATATAAAATGGATTATCTTCCTAACCATGATCACATGTTCTTAATTTATGTTCTGATTCTACAGCTCATCATTACTTAATAAATATTTGGAAGAAAAAAAAGGTTTGTTTTTTTTTTTTTTTTAAAGAGGAGAGTCAGTACAGCAAGTTATGTTTCTTACTATAAATTTCCAGCAGGTGCTACATATGAGACAGAATGTGCTAGAGTCTTTGAGTGCCCCTACATGTAGGAAAAAAGTCTTTCTTTGCCTCAGATAGGATGTTTTTCACTTAATTTATGAATCTAGGTAAAAAAATAAATCCCCTTCACCTTCAAGCAAAGTCTTTGGTCTTAAAGCAATCACCTGAAGAAAGAAGCCATTTTATCAGAAACTGAAGTATCTTCATTACAACATCAACAACATTTATTATGGCCACTGGTTGGCAGGACGCTCTCCTGAGTTCCATGAGAATTTACATAATTTGGCCCCTGGGATTTTTATAGTCAAAAGCAGCAGCACTTAACATTTCTCCCCAACTGAGCACACATGATGAATGACATTCACATGAACGATGCTTTTGCATGTTCAAACCCACGGTTATGCACCATTTCCAGCAAAAAGTTGGCCATTCTTCCTTTTCTCTTCCAGTCAAGAGAGCATATTGCAATGCAAATAAGCAAGAGGGATATTCAAGGTATAGCCTTGAATGTGTCCTATTTGTTTAAAGGAATACTTTAAAACCCTGGTATTTTAATTCTGTCAGTGAAAAGTTACTCGGGGCTTACAAAAACAACTGACCGCTATATAGCGGTGATGATGACGACAGTATTTATGGAATGTTTTCTACATACAAAGCACCACACCCAATATCATATATACATGTAGATGTACAGTTGATTTTTATACCAATCTACTTAATCCTTAGTCTTTACCGCAACCATCTAAAAGGGAATTATTTTCCCCCATTTTGCAGAAGAGGAAACTGAGGCAGAGAGGAGCAAGTAACTCATGCAGCCGGTAATTCGTAGAATTAAGATTATGTCATGTGCCAAGATGCCTTCAAAGTTCACATCCCTTTTCACTAAAATATTATAAAATAGTGTCATAAAATAGTATGTCATAATATTTACAGCTGAGAACAACTAAGCATCCATAGTTTACTCTCAGTTTACCACTTGATCTTGGGGATCAAACTTAACCTTTTTCTGGAGGAGCTGAAAAGGTTTACCATAAAGTCCCTTGCAACAGTAAGAAGTTATAGTTCTTTTAAGAACCAATGACTCACTGTTGCCACCATACTGGGGGAATTGCAGAAAGGAAAATGGCGCATGGGTTATTCTTCCATTTTATATTTAGAGAACAGCTCTGGAACCAGAGCTCCAGGATTCAAAATGTGGCTTTACCACAGTCAGCCTGAATTTCACTTATTCACTCGTCCATAATTATTGATTGAGTATGCACTCTGTGTCTAGCACCATTCCAGGCCATGAACAGATAGCATTGGGCAGGACAGGCCATGAGGCCATCCTTGCCTCATGATACTTACATTTCTGGTGGGAGGAGACAGAGAACATACCAGGATACAGGTTCATTAGGGCACTGACTTCAGAGAACGGTACATTATCTACAGAAAACAATACAGAATAATGTGAGCTACAATAACCATAGAGAAGCTACCAAAAAAAAAATCACTGAAGAAAACAGCATATGCTGGGCATAATCTTAATGGAAAGAAGAGACTATAACGTTCTGTCTGTACTGTATTTTTATGACATGAAATTGAAGATGCACATAAATAAAACATTGATGGTTTCAAAATGACATTTGTGGGTAATTCCCTTCTTGTCTTGATATTATTTTCAAACTAGTCTGTAATAAAACAACAAATTAAAAATGTGCCCCCCTTAAAAACAATGTAAAGGCTTCAATAATATTTTAATAAAGAAAAATTGGGAAAAAACACAAAAATAAACAATTATGTAATGTTGGCATGGGCTCCTCAGTTGTCATAAAAATGGTAACAGTAAAGATGGTGCGTCAGCTAAGCATGTTTGTGATACAGTAAGTAAACACAGAATATAAAATTATTTATGACAGCTGTTATCGTAACTATGTAATATTTTACATGCATAAAACGAAGAGCTGAACATTGCCTAGACAGTAAAGTCAGTTGAATAGTAGGGAAATTGGATTATAGATGATATTTTCTTATGTTTGGTATTTACAAAATAATTTTTAAACTGTTCAAATGATTTTGAAACAAAGCAAGTGCTCTAACGATCTTGAATGATCCTCACCGACTTCATTGAAGAGAAGCAAAGGTTTTCCTTATTTGACTTTCATATAAAGTGTTTTTCTATCAAAGTTTTAATATACGTTGCTCTTACAAATGGGCATCCTAAACTTCATATAAATTCATTTCCAACCCAGTAGTTAATCATTGCCAGACAGACACATACTCCAGGTAGGCTGCTTAATCCATCACAGAGTTGATCTCTTCAAGGTTAGTTACAAGTGGTGCTTGATTCTGTTCTTTTCTGTTTATTTTTTGTCTGTGTTGAGGTTACTTCCCTATAAATCTGATTTGCAAATTTTCTCCTCACCGCAGTGTCTGGTAAGATGGCTAATTTTCTTCCCTAAGCTTGTGACAATTGTAATTTTAGAATCTTTTCTAAATTTTCTAAACTTTCTTCCCTTTTCATTTCTCTGTATGCCCAGCAGCTTTTGTACTAACTTTTGATACTAAATCATTTGCATTTTATCATTATCATGTGCCATGCAGAATATAATGGGATTTCCATTTAGAATAGGAAAGCTTTTATTCTCAGAGGCAACCGGTCACCAACATGTGATTTATAAATCTACCTAGCAACTCATGTATGACTCTGAACACCCTGATGATTTGGGGAATTGTAGAGTCATGCCATTTTAAATGTGAATGTGTTGTACCTTTTCTATAGTTTGCATAGAATGCAGATGAGTTTGTGTCAACATTTATATTTCATCTGATGTTCACTGGCTTCTGATGGTCAATGTAGAAACTATATGAACTGCTAGTAGTAATTCCATACCTAGAACAAGTCAATGACATGCTTGAAGTGGATGTCCTTACCAAACAATTACAAGGTCACAGCTGACAGCGTTCTCTTGGCATCTTAGCAGAACAGCAAGGGAATCTTTCAGTGTCTGAAACATCCCTAGTGACTGCTCTGTCTTTTCTGGCCAGCTTTTGTTATATTGCATATGCGATATGTGTATTACAGTAATCCCTTTTTTCTCTCTTCAGTCATTACTGATCCAGGTATTTATTAAAAAGCCACCATATGCCAAGCAATGGTTAATTCATTAGATTCAACCAAACATTAACCCTCTGTATCATGGACCCTGGGCTAGAGGAACAGACAGGAAAACATTTAAACAAATATGTAAGTTTGATACTGCAGAAAAGAGCTCTAAAAGATGTTAAATGGAATAATAGAGGAGCAAATGGCTAAGTTGGAGGCTGGCTGCTTCTTAGAAAGAGTGGTCAGAGTGGGCCTCCCTAACAAATTAATGTTTGAAGTTAGTAAATGATGTGACCAGCTAGAGATTGGGTACCAGACAGACGTAAGAGCAAGTCTAAAGGCCCAGTAGCAGGGAGAAACTTGGGAAAGTCAAGCAATGGGAAGGAAGCTGCTAAGCACAGTGAACTGGGGAGTGGACAGCAGCGATGAAGTTGCAGGGGTAGTTGTGGGCCAGCTCAGGGGCCGGCAAACTATGGCCCGGGGTAAAATCCCACGGGCCATCACTGTTCGGTGAACAAGAATTTTTTTATAGATGGACACTTGCAGTCCATATGATGATTGGGAACATTGACTTTGAAGTCAAATGTGATGTCCCCACACACAAGAACTTCATTCTTGAAATTATTAGTTGAGTTTAACAAAAATGACACTTTTATATTTTACAATAACATTTTGTTATTTTGTCATATTTGTATTTTGTCATAATAGTACAATTATTTTTATATTTTGAAACTTGGCAAAGACATTTGTCAAAATCCGTCCTCTCTCTTTTGATAAAAGTACCTAATAATAACCTTGATTTTTGTCTTTTGGCCCACAAACCTTACAATATTCCTATCTGTCTTGACAGAAAACGTTTGATAACTCCTGGGTTATATGTTGCCAATTCCTCTGGGAACACATTTTCCTTTTTAAATCATCCTCAGTTTTTTTTTTTTTTTTTTTTTCCCTTAATGATATCTGGTCCCATTTTTTCTTATAACAAATAAGCACATTGAATGCCTGTGTGTGACTTTATTAGGAAATAATACATAAGGAAAAAAACCTGCTCTGCAGTTTAAGGATGATGCTGAAAGTTGTCTCTACTTCTGTCTCTGTTTCTCTTAGCCTAATCAACCCCAAACCACAGACGGACAGGTCCCTCTGGATACAATGGACATACCACGCTGTATTAGTTTACAGCGTGCTCCGTGGGAGTGGATACATGTTACGCTGTGAAATGGTCACCACGATAAATTTAGTTGAACACCCATCACCTCACAGAGTTATACTTTCTTTTCCTGTGATGAGAACTTTTAAAATCTATTCTCTCAACAGCTTCCAAATAGACAACACAGTATTGTCAACAACTGTCACCACAATGCCAACCCTAGGACTTATTCTTATTAATTTGTTAATTTTTACCTCCCTGGTGAGAAACCTGACTACATTACCCACAGCACATTTACATATTTATTTAATGCTCGTATACACATACAATCATTTCAAAATTGCTTACCCCTTCCTCTATGAGAAACAAATTGATGAACAAAAGCCCAGTATTTTTAAATGGTTCTCATATGACTTTAGCCTTAAGAGTATCCAGGGAAAATTCTGTCTTCCAAAGTTATTGAGGTTACTTGATTTCCTTCTCCTTCCAGGGAAGTGCTATGACTCATAGGTGATACAATTAGGTTCATTTATTACTGTTGATATTCCACATTGGGTTCCCCTCCCATCTGGCTTGATTTCTTTCACATATACACCTTTGCTTCTATGTTTCTTTGTATGTGTATTTTTCCCATTACTATAGTTCTAAGAGTCAGAGAGCGCTGCAATATGGTTTACGCAGAAGTTTCGCTTGCCTTTTCCTGGTCCTCTGTTCTGATGCTCCGCTGTTTTCCACCCTTTCCCCACCCACCCCTCGGAGGTCACAGATCTACTTTGTTTCTTGCTTATCCATCCTGCATTTCTTTTGCACAAACGAGTAGATCCGTGTATATTTTTACAGCCCCTTTTCCTGACATGAAGGAGAATCTGCTGTAGCTACTTCTCCGCACTTTGCTAGTTTCACTTAGCAGCACGTTCTGGAAATCATTCCCAAGCAGTTTGCAGACCTCATCCTCATTCTCCTCACAGCCACGCAGCACTATCTTGTGACTGCACCAGCATCTATGCAACTCCTTTCCTACGAACAGGCATTTAGGTTTTCTCCAAAATTTTACAATTGCAAACAAGGCTGTGATGCCTCGTGCGTATCTATTTTTGCGCCATTAGGTGCACGCCTTCGGGGTAGATTCCTAGACGTGGAACTGCGGGACCAAAGGTGCGTGCACATGAAGTTTTGTTAGATTTTGCCAAATTCCGCTCCTGAGGGGTTACCCCCATCCCCATCCCTCCACAGCAGTGTGAGAGAGCACCTGCCTCCCCACAGCCTCACCCCACAGAGCCCACCATCACACCGTTTAATTTCTGCCAGTCTGATAGGCGATTCATTCTGTGTGTGTTAATTTTCATTTCTCCAATTAAGGATGATTGGTTCTTCACATATTGAGGGGCCATTTCTATATCTTCTTTTGTGAATTGCCCTCATTTTTTAAAATCAGCTTTTTTGGCCCTTTTGTGCCTCAATCTACTAGGGACATTGGCTGTTTGATGGTAGTAGATGTTGTATAGATTTTTTTTCTCAATTTTCAGTTGTCTTTGGACTTCATTTATATTGCTGTTGTTTGCCATGTGACTTCTTCTTTTATTGTAATAAAATTCATCGATCTTTCCTTGCATTGTGTTTGGATTTGGAGCCATCGTCAGAAGGCTTTCTGGGCACGATGGACAAAGGAGAGTTTACCCATGTCTTCCTTTGGCACTGGCTTAGTTACATGTTTTTCCATTGAGATCCCTAATCTGTTTGGAGTGTATTCTTACACATGGTGTGAAATATGGATCCAATTTTACCTTTTTTCCAAATGGCTACCCAGTTGTCCCAACACCATTTATTAAAAAGTTCTTCCTTACCCCAGTGCTATGAGATGCCACCTTCATTATACACTAAATTACCTTAAGTACTTGGAACTATTTCTAGGCTTTACCTTCTATTCCATTGGTGTGTTAGCCTGTACAGGTCCCTGTTTCACACTGGTTTAATTATAGAGGCTTTATATTGGATGTTTTAATGTCTGCGAGGGCTAGAACCCCCTTGGAGTTTTTCTTTTCAATTATTTTTTCCTGGCTACTCTTATATGTTTATTTTTCCATATGAACTACAGTATCAATTTGTCTAACTCCTTAAAATAGCTCATAAAGGAGAAAGGTAGGTAAAAGTTTTGAAGGAAGCAGAGAATGATGGGGAACAGGAAGGACAGGGAAAGGAAGGACAGGCTCCGTCTGTAGGACTCTTACAATCCAGGTCACACTGGTCAGGGGCTGTTACAGACGCCTTAGCGGGCACCTGCTCTTCACCCCGGTGTTGCAGCAGGCTCTGAGCAAAGAGTGGTGAACCTCACAGGTAAGGGCACCCTCGCCATGAGGATGTGGACAAAGGTCTCGGCACTATGAAGCACAGTTAGGAAGTGTTCCTTGTAGATACATGCTTTTTTCTTCTTGCTACAAATGGCCAGGAAATAAAATAGAGAATCTGGAAACAACATTATAGAGTCCAAAACGGAACTCCCCATCTCTCCAGTTTGCCAAGTCATTCATCTCCGCATTGCTCTCAACACTCTGCTCTTTTTACTGCCAACATCTCATCGAGCACTCTCGTCTGTGTGTGTCACTGCCACCGTGCCGCTCAGGTCATCTCTCTCCAGCTTGCTTTTTCATTTCTGATCCATGCCTCCAGCATAATTTCTATCTGGACTACTGCATTTATGTCCTAAATTCTCTCTCTCCCTTCCTTTCTCACTCAGCACTCGGCAGCCAGAAGGATCGTGATTTTCATAAACCTGACTCCGATCATGTCTCTCCCTGGCCTCATATGCTTCAATGCTTGAGACCATCTTGGGCAGATGTCCAAAGTCTTTGTTATGGTCTTCTAGGCCCTGCACAATCTGTCCCCTGCCAAACCCGTACCACTGCTCCTCAGTCACTGTGCGAGGCCACACTGGCTCTCTCCAGATTCCATGGGCTCTTCCGATGCCTGTCACCTCCTGAACACCCTGCCCTGCAGCCAGGTAAACTGCTAAGGGGCCCATCTTCTAGGTTTCCATGCTCCTTTTTGGAGGAAGCCTTTCCTGCATCCCCATCCTGCATCTGGGTTCCCTATTACGCGCTCCCAGTGAACTGTGTGTTCCTCCTTCAGATCGCTTAGAACACTCTAATAGTCATGGATTTAAAGAAGACAGGGAAGAACAAAGAATCCATTGAACCCCCAACCAAAACCTTCCAATATCTGAACGAGTACGGTGTCTGCAGTATTTTGGGTGATGGTGTTGATGGGATAGTTGCTGTGGAAAATTGAATAAAGTTTACTTACTTGCAGATAGACTCATTTAGATTTATGAATTTAAAATGTATACCTTTTTATACAGTCTTCTATAATTACTATGGTTTGGATTACAACTTGCCATTTGAGATTTTTATTTCAAGCACTCAAATAACAAAAGGCGACCGTTTCTTACATTATCTCCAACACTGCCAGGTGTTCCTCCATCATCAAATTGTTAAAGAAAACACACAAAACATATGTTTTCCATTGTTTCCTGCATAATCTGGAGCTATAGAAATGCAGGATGCTTACATTCTCAGCAGAAATGAGTGAGCATGAAATATTCATAAGGCTGGTGTTTGTGATTATTAAGTAAAGGCCAATTCTGGTGAGTTTGTCATTTTAAAAATATGTAGTTATTTATTAAACTGAATATGTGCTAGTTGATAGATCTCATTATAATAGAAGCTGAGATAGATTCCTCAGAGGTATAGTGAAGATTCCCAGAAAAAAAGGAGAGGAAACCCCAGGAGATGTGGATGCATTCAAGATTTAGCACATCCCACACATACCACCTTCAAGGTCTTAAAAGGGTACTGACATCGTATTTATTTCAATGCCCAGTAGAGAAGGAGCACTGGGGGCTTTGGTCTTTGGAGGTAGTCACATTGAATTTGAGTCCTCCCTTGTCACTTATTAGTTCCCATGATATCGGGCAAGTTACTAAATTTTGCTTAGCTTCTGTTTTCTTTCGCTAACCTGCAAAATACCAACAGCAATAGAAAGAGCCTCCCAGGGTGACAGTTAACGGTATATGAGAGGTAATGCAATGCCAAGTAGTCATCTCAAATGTCTCCCACCTAATAAGCACTTACGGCACGTTACGTATCGTTTGATTCTTACTGGTTATTGTGCCTAGCATTTCTCCTGCAATTGGCATTAATTCTATCCAAGTGGAAACAAAGTGGGGCAATCCCTGGGTCGAATCTGCTGAGGTCAGACCCAGAGGACATAATACATAGGTTTGGATTCCCAAGAGCCGAAGTTCAGAGATGACTCTGCCACTTTTTTATCTTTGGGACTTCAAATTACGGGATCCCACTTCCCTATCTACAGCCTGAGGATGATGGTTGATTGGCTTACATACATTTAATAAGATCTGATGAATCAAAATATTTTAGACACTGTGTATAATTGTTCAAAACATGGCAGCTCTTTTGTTATTTAAGTCTCTATTTAATGTTTATGGAGCAGTTGCACTTCAAAGGGACCATTTTGAATTGGCAGTGAGAGGAGGGATGCCTCAAATGTTCTCCATCCATAAGCCCTCTCCTTTTCTCTTCTCAGTAAGAAGAAAATAAGCTTTGGTGTTCAAAACCCAGCAAATCTACCATTATAACTTGATTACTTGATATTACAAGCACAAAGCACAAATGCAAAGATAGGTAGTGAAATATTCAAAGTTTGAAATACAGCTTGCAATAGGAAAATGTTGGAACAAGACCTAAGGCAGCATTAACAGTGGACAAGATACATTAACATGATATAGTCATTTGCAGGACTAGTATGCAGCTCTTAAACAGGATGAATGAGAGGCAGTGATTTCATCCTGAGAGGTAACGCTGCAGAGTGGTTTGGAGCACCGAGTCTAGTTCAAATCACATTCCAATTCCCACTGTGTGACTTTGGGCCAGTCACTTAACTGCTCCATACCTCAGTTTCCCTCTCTCTGAAACTGGGTGATGCTAGCACATCTCCCATAGGCTGTGATAAGGATCATGTGGAAAGAACTCAGAACAATGTCAGGATTAGAACATGGAGAATATATGTGTGTGTTCCTGTTGTCAGCACCACCATCATCATTACTGAAGCCACCAGTCCCAAAGATGTAGTATTAAATAAAGTCAAGATGCATAATTACGTCCACATGCTACTATTGATATAAAAAAAAAGCATATGGCGGAGGATGGAAAATAGATAACGTGTATGCATAACACATGTGTCTGACTGGGTGACATGGGATAAAGGGAAGAACTGTGATAAATTTGAAAAAAGACATTTAATTTGTTTGGGATTTTTACCAAACACACACATCATCTTTCCAAAAACAACAATAAAATCAACCTAATAAAATGAATACATACAACCATTAATTAAACGATTTCACATTTTTAGCATCTCTTCCATTTGGGCCACATCGATGAGCCCAATATTTGTTTGTCTGTGTGTGTATGTGTGTCTGTGGTGTGTGTGTGTATATGTGTGTCTGTGTGTGTGTGGTCTCTGTGTCTGTGGTGTGTATGGTCTGTGTGTATGTGTATCTGTGTGTGCGTATGTATGTCTCTGTGTGTGTCTTATGTCTCTGTGTGTGTGGTGTGTATGTGTCTCTGTTGTGTGTATGCATGTGTCTCTGTGTGTCTCTGTGTATGTGTGATCTGTGTGTGTGTCTGTGGTGTGTATGTGTCTGTGTGTGTCTGTATGTCTGTGTGTGTACCTCTGTGTGTGTGTGTGCGCATCTGTGGTGTGTATGGGTCTGTGTGTCTCTGTCGGTGTGTGTGTCTGTGTTTGTGTGTGTATATGTGTGTGTTTGTCGTATGCTGGCGTCTCAGTGTTCCAGGATCCATTTCCATGAAGGGAAGGCAGGGTAAAACCTGTAAGCTCTGCCCGGATCCTTGGCAAACCTGGAACACTCGTAGCAGCTGAATGTGCTGGCGTGAGTGGGAGCCTCTCAGGTGCAGGAGGCATGAGTGGTGGAGGACGGGCTCCTCTGGCAGCACGGACTCCGAGGCCCCAGCGCTCAGGCGGCTGGATGTGCGAGGCCCCAGAGAGCTGCCTGAAATAGGGTCAATTGGAGTCTGTCTCAATAAATTTCCAAGCCGGTTTTATTAAAAAGAGTTGCTTCTTTGGGGCCTCCACACCTATTAAACTGAGGGGAAAAGAAAGTTGAAAAAAAAATTAAAACCACCCTCTCTACCCTCCTCGAACAGCACATCCATTTATGTAAATTGTTTTTATAAGTAGCCGAAAGTCACTTAAAGCATTTTATTTAATCCGTGTAGGCGAAGCCTCAAGGTTTCAAGCTTTTGTGTTCGTGCTGTATGGAAGCTTTTCAGCGTTGCATGGCTTTCAAAAGGTGCTTGCAAGCTTTTCCGAGAGGAACTGTCGGCACACAAGCCGTCCAGAGTCAGGGATCTCATCCTCGAGACAGGAGTCTGGACATGCTTATTTGCAGCTTTAGCAGCAAGGCAGGTGATCTGGAGGCCCGTGCTTCAAGGCACCGCACCCCCTCTTCACCATGGGTGATACATGTTTCTTGCCTATGCAGGTGGAAGACGCTGCCTGGATCCTGCTTCTGGGGAACAGGAGGATTTGCAGGTCCTTCCGGTGCGGGCTGTACGGGAAGGGCAGCAAACCCTTGAACTCTGCTCAAACCCGCCTTTGCACTAGCTGTGCCCCCTGATCTGAATGTACTCCCGCTTCCTACTGCGGTCTGGAGACACGGAGCTTGGTTCCAATGGTGGCTCTGCTTCTTACTACCTATACGGGCCGGATTTTCTAATCTGCACAATGGGAATAAATAAATTCGCCCAGTAAACATCTGAGTCATTATCCTGTTCAGGACTTGGACTTTGCAGTAGCTCTAGGCACTGGTGACAGACGCACAAAAGAGAAGCTCAGGGAGCCTCTGTTCTAGAGGATCTTCACAGAATACTCTTTCCTAGGTTATTGATAATGATGAAAGCTTCTTCCTGAGGTTATAGATAATGGTGGGATTCTCTTCCTAGATCAATGAGGGTTTATTTTATTTTTTATTTATTTACTTATTTATTTTTAATGTTTTTTTTTTATTATGTTAGTCACCATACAGTACATCCCTGGTTTCCGATGTAAAGTTCAATGAGGGTTTAAAAGGATAATGCCTACTTCCAAAATTTCATGTGTGAGAATTAACCAAGAAAATGTCATAAAGCTGTTGGTAGTGCCCAGCACTAATCAAACATGGGTATTTCTCATCTCAGTCCAATTTTCAGTGTCTCAGAGAAGCCAACCCGCTGGTTCAAATCCCTCTATTACAAGCTTTCAGAAAACCTGGTACCTCTCCTTCATGGTACGATCGCAGTGCTGTATTTATATTAATGCAGGTAATTATTTGATTAATTTCTGACTCTCCCATGGGACCTTGAGCTCTATCAGAGCAGGGAAACCGGATTTTTGTTGCTGTTATTATCCTCCGTTCTCTTCCAACGGCATTGTCCAATGCTGGGAAATACTCATCTTTTCAATGAATAAATGACCATATTGACCCTCTCTCTCTCTTTCATTTTAGATCATCAGACCAAGTATTTCCCTTGGGCACCCAAGCCAGGATCGAAATATCTACATCTAAATGTCTAAATATTCAGCTTTACTACAAGGTAACTCACTGTGCATCAACTGCAGGACTAAACCGGTATCATGCAGCTTGAATTTCTCAGGGTAGTGCTGGTATTTCTCTGACCTAGACCCACTGCCTGATCTCGTTGGGATTTTTAGTTCCTGCTACATCTTTTGTGTTGTTAACCATATTGGGAATATGTTCAGCTCCATGACTAGCTTTTGATGGCCTTAATAGGCTTGAAAGGGGTCTTAGGATGGAGAAATTGTCCCCCAAAGTCTTTTGGTGCCCCCCTCGACACATTCTTTCATAACATCTACCTGGCAGGTGCACTGGCCATACAATGGATTCAGCAATAATTACCTCTGAAATCCTAAACCACATACTGTTTTAGCACCTGGGAGGGATTTAGCTGAATGCCCAAGTTAGCTTGAAGCTCAGACTGGAGAAAAAAGAAACACCTGCTTTTGACATTTTAACAAATCCATGGGCATATTCTGTGTGCTGTGGGAGGGCACAGCCCTATCTTGCTACCCCTGTGTTCTATACTTCCTTTCCACTGTGACTTATTGTCTTCCCAGGGATTTGCCCACACTCAATTTTCACTGCCACTCCAAACAGCATTTTCATTCTGGTTCTATGGAAGACCAAGGTCGTGTCAGAGAATAAAATCAAATTAACAGGGTCAAGTATTCAGGACAATGAAGGCCAGACATGAATGTGAAATTGTTGACAAAGGGGAGACCTTCAAGGGTTTATGTAAACAGAAGGAAGAAAAATGCAGATGAGGACAGGCTAAAGGACTGGCTGACCAAACCTGAAGTCTCCATAAAAAAACATGCTGGCACATAGTAGGCACTTGAAGTTGTATTTGAATAATTTTGTAGGGACCAACTGTCCCCTTTGGCCCAGACATATGATTTTCAGTATTAAAATCAAGGAAGTCCCAGGAAGACTAGAACTTGTTGGTTACCTTGGATTAGCATACACTTGACTTTGGAATTTTCTGACAGCCTAGACTCATCCAGCTAGTACCCCAGGATAACCAACATCTTGAATAGGAACACACTTCCTTCACTCTTCCTCTCCTTCTGACTTAAATTTCAAAGCCCACGCCCATACTGTGTCCCTAGGGACAGCGCCCTTGGAGATGGGAATGATGGACCAGGGAAGAAAGAAGTGTCGCCCTTTGATCTATCCAACATCTTCTTTCTTTCCTTTTATTCCCTTTCTGGCAAAGCAATGTGGATCCAGACATCTAAGAGCTTTTAAAATATAATTTCAAAGATCAGACTGATTGTCTGAAAAGCCATCAAATGCACTGTCCAAGAGCTGTTCATGCCCAGAGAGCGAACAAGACGCCCATGACACCATGGTCTCACTACTATGGGATCTGGAGATGTAGGGAATCAGTGAGAGAAGGGACATACACACAACTCAAAACAGGAAACTGTGCAGCTTCGACCACTGTTTTGATCCTTGCAATTAGGAAACACTTGAGCCATCAAAGGCAGAAAGGAAAACTGAAGAAGGCAAAGAATGGAAGTCACAGGAAGAGATGAGTACAATTGCTACATGTATAGTCCAAAAGGGGGAAGAAAGGAAACTGCTCAAGGTAATGTGAGGAAACGGATCAGATTTCCCTCAGGGCATGGGCAAAATGAAGCAGAGACTCCTACATAGGAAGATAATACAGACAGCAAGGGCCCGAAGCTAACCAGGTTCCGAGCCTGCTATCAAAGGTCCCGTGCAAAACAAAACAAAACAAAACAAAAACAAAAACAAAAACAAAAACACCTGGGACCAAATCTTGTAGTTGGGTGGCTCAATCCACTCCAGGAAGTCAAAACAAAGTGGGTGTTCTGGAGGAAGCTGCAGATAAGAGTATGTGGCTCTCTTGCAAAAGTAAGCAAGGTCTCTGTGGCTGGCATACTTCTAACACTTTGCTTATCTTGTGTTTAACCGGACCTCAGCAGCATCACCAGAGGATCGGGAAAAGGGAAAATGGACTTAAGTTCAGGAGCACTGTCCCCCTGCCGTGTTCCCCCAGGCTGCAGTGGACAGGATGTGAGACAGCCACTTTCTTTTTTTTTATGATTTTATTTATTCTAGAAAGAGAGAAAGCAAGAGCAGGAGGGGCAGAAGGAGAGGGAGAGAGAGAGAATCGCAAGCAGACTGCACGGTGAGCACAGAGCCCGACGCAGGGCTTGATCCCAGGACCCTGAGATCATGACCTGAGCCGAAACCAAGACTCAGACGCTTAACTGACTGTGCCACCCAGGTGCCCCCAGATGGCCACTTTCATAAGGGAAAAAACAGCAGCAGGAAAACCCTCACATGCTTTCTTAGGTAATAACCATTTACAGCTGAGAAACAGACCATGCATCAAATCCTTAATTCTTAGCAATCGCAGCCAGAGATCAAGGTGCATTTAAAGTGTTGCCTGAAGTTACCTGATGTGTCCTCAGTGGGTATATGCCTGTACCGTGCCTTGCACTAGCCTGCTTAGTGATCGTAGGATATATATTCTGCCACAGTCATATGCAACATTCAACGTACATGTATTAACTACCTGCTGGGTATGGTGAACTACTCTAGGGACTGGACGTAGAGCAGTGAACAAAACAAAATTTCTGTCTTTGTGGAAATTACAGGTTAAACACAAACATACAATAGACGTTTTATATAAGTTCTGCAAATAGAAGAAAGAATAAAGCAGGGTAAATTAAGTTTGGTGGGAGCAATATTTTAGGTAGGTCGGTCAGACAAAACCTTTCTGGGAGGGACTGAGCTAAGATGCAGATCCCAGGATATATAAAGATGATCTCAGGCAGAAGCAACAGTGAGTGCAAAACCCCTCTGTGCTTGTCATATTGAAGGAACTACGGGGAGACCACAGAGGCGGCAGAAGCTTGAACCAGAGGGAGGTTCATGGAAATGGTGACAAGTGCTCAGTGCTAAGGAAAATATATTTCGAAGGTAAAGTTGGCATGGTGAGACTTCTTTCTTTCTCACACAGAAAACCCATACACCAGATTTCCCTCCTCACGATGACATCAGTGACGCACACGCTGGTGTGGGTCCCCTCGAAAATTACCTGAAAATGAGCGCGATGCTTAAAAGAGTAAAGGTGGAGAATTACCTCGTGACATTATGTTTCTACTCTTTGATTCATTCATGCATTCCTTCTTCCCCTCATTCACTTTATAGCTATTTATTTAGCAACGAATGCCTCTCCCGCACTGTGCTGAGCCCTGGGGGAGAAGCATGTATGAGGCATAATCCCCGTGTTCAAAGACTGAATCTGGCTGAGGAAGGCACACAGATGATTACAGAACAATAAGGTAAGTGCCTAGTAGTTTATGCGAAATGCTCCATGTTATTTGAGGAGCGAAGGTCAGTAGGGGAACTCTTTCACAGAAAGTGAGAATTGAACCCAATGATATCAATGAAAGGAGGAGGAGGAGCTTATCAGGCAAAGTCAGGGAGGGAACCAGGGTGGGGAGAGAGAGTGGGACATTGGATTAAGAGACTGAAGGGGTGGAGGGTGGCATTTGGGCATGGAGTAGCAAGTACAAGGAATATCAACAGTCTGGTGCCGCTAGAATGGCGTTTCTCAAAATCACTAATGACTGTATTCCTTGCCAACAATGCAGATTTTCAGGCCCCTCCCTGAGAGATGCTGATTCAGTAGCTGCATAGTGGGAAGTGGTGTGTGTATTTTCAGTACCACGAGGACTGGGACCCACTCTTCTAGAGGATAAAGAAGAGCCAGAGGTGGGCAACTCCAGAGATAGACAGGATGGAAAGAAGGGGCCGTGCATGGAATGTGTGTCTGGACAAAACACATGGACTTTGCATGCCAATAATTAAACTTCATGAGACAGTTTAAATGAGGAAGGAAAAAGAGAGGAAGAGATAGGGAACAGGGGGAAAGGAGAGGACTGACAAAGGATGATTATATTTTTATTTTGGCAAGAAAGAGAGTAAACCCTTTCAAACACCACACACACGCACACACACACTACCCTTTCCTATTATTTCAGAGAAAAAAAAAGAACATTTTAAATACCCAAAATTCAAAAGATACACTCTCACAAAAAATAATAAAAATATTACACTTGCTTTCTGTGCTGCCCTAACAACTCACCACAAACTTGGTAGTTGAATGTAATACAACTTTGTCATCTTATAGTTCTGTAGGTCAGAGTTCCGAAAGGACCTTAACTAGGCTAAAGTCAAGGTGTTGGCAGTGGTACATTCCTTTCAGAAAGCTCTAGAGGGAAATCTCTTTCCTCACCTTCTCCAGCTCAAGAGGATGTTCACATTCATCAGTTGATGGCCCCTCCCTGTGTCTTTAAGGCAGCAATGATGGGTTGAGTCCTTTCCTCCTCCTCCTCCTCCTCCTCCTCCTCCTCCTCCTCCTTTTTTTTTCTTTAAGATTTTATTTATTTGTTTATTTATTTAGAGATCACAAGCAGTGGGAGGAACAGAGGGAGAAGGAGAGAGAGAATCCTAAACAGGCTCCATACCCAGCGTGGAGCCCAACACAGGGCTTGATCTTACAACCCTGAGATCATGACCTGAGCCCAATCAAGAGTCAGATTCTTAACAGACTGAGCCAGCCAGACACCCTGAACCCTTTTCATATCAAAACTGAAGGAGGTTCTTAATTTTTAAAGATTCAAGTGATTACATTGGGCACACCTGGATAATTCAGGATCAATTCTTGGTCTCAATATCTTTCATTTCTGCAAAGTCCTTTTTGCCAGGTAAAGTAACATAATCACAGGTTCTGGGGATCAGGAAGTGGACACTTCCAGCAGCATTATTCTGCACTTCATAAACATGCTACATTGAACAAAAGATAGCTTTATGAGAAGGTCCTTCCATTGTCCTTAGAATCTTCATCTTACCCTGCACCAGCAATGGCTGCATTAGGAAGGAACCTTCCTGGTCTATAGGAGAGCACTGAGAGCAAGGGTTCATTAGCATCCTGCAAAGGACTTTAAAACTGAGAGTAACAGGTGAAAAGAATTCTGCTAACTCAGTTAGCTCAGATAACTTAGATACTATACAGTTATTAACCAAAAAGAAGTGACTTCCTTTTTTTTCTTCCCAATAAAGTTAGTAAATTCCTTCAGTGTTATTTTATTTTTTTAATAAAACAAAGGTTTATTTATTTGATATATAGAGAGAATGCACACATAGAGGGAGGGGCAGAGGGAGAGAGAGAGAAAAACTCAAGCAGACTCCCTGCTGAGCACAGAGCCCGATGCAGGGTGATTCCACAACCCTGAGATCATGACCTGAGCTGAAATCAAGAGTCAAACGCTTAACTGACTGAGTCACCCAGAGGCCCCTCCTTCGGTGTTATTTTATAGTCAATCTAAATTGATGTTCTTAAGAATTAAAGTTATCAGTAGTTCTGCCCCCAACTTAGTTGCTAAAATCTTTGCCTTAGACAGAATTTGGAATTCAAGTTTGTAACATGCAGTAGTTTTGTGAGTAAGTGTCCTGTCTGTAGATTTTGCCTTTTTGTGAGGAAGTCTCTGTAAGTTTGCACTGATGAAGACAAATAAACCCAGTTACCCAAAAGCTGGTCTGTGCAAGTAAGTTAGTCACTTCTTCCAAAGAATTTTTTTTAAAATAACATCTCACTGCATAATAAATGAATCTGAAGGGAGTAACGGAAGTTCATTTAGAGGCAGGAGAACAAACACAGTGATACATGACAATATTTAATAGCAGAGAGAAATGACTGAGCTCAGCATAAAGTCTGGTGCCTCTCAATCACTCCAGAGTTTGCAAGCTCTGTTTTATTCCTTTGTGACAGATGGAGTTTAATAAAGTATATTTACTTTTATGGTTTCGTTTGACTTTGGTTCTAAGTCACATTCCTTTGTAGAGGTTCAGAACAAGTCACCCCAAAATGTTCCACTTTGGCATGTGTATTATTTTGAGTTGAAAACAATCAAGGCCCAGAGTCTCAGGAATAAACTTTGACCTGCTCCCTAACTGCCTAAAAGAACTTAGATAGAGGACCTACTCCAGGAAGAGAGCTATCACCATAGATAATTTCAGTAGACTATGAGCTAGGCGTTCAGTAAAATTTATTTATTAAAATTCTTCTCTATGTTCCATTGCTTCTACATGGCCCAGTCAACATGTGTTTACCAAACATTTACTCTTTTTCATCTTCCTATGAATTCTTTTCCTTCTCTTTCAAGTCCCAAGCCCTCACTGCCTTCTTAGTTCAAGATGACATATATGCATTATTTTGCTATCTTTGGAATCTCATGTTTATATGGATCAGATTTTCTCCTGTTAATCTGTCTCAAGCCAATTGAATTCTTAGATCAGCAAGAAGAATCTTAAAGGGTATGAAAAGATGCTTCCTCCCCAACACCTTCAACACTTTGGTTGACTCTTGAACACTGTGGGGGTTAGGAGTACCAATCCCAACATGGTTGAAAATTTTCATATAACTTCTGACTCCCCTAAACTTAACTACTAATAGCCTACTGTGGACTAGAAGCCTTACTGATAACAGTAGATTAACACACATTTTGTCATATTATATGTATTATTTACTGTATTGTTACAATACAGTAAGCTAGAGAAAAGAAAATGTTAAGAAAATTATAAGAGAAAATACATTTACAGAAAAAAATACATTTTTTGTTTTAAAAAATCCGTGTATAAGTGAACCCACACTTCAAACCCATGTTGTTCAAGGGTCAACCACATTTTTTCTTAGTCCAAGAGTTAAAGAGGGAGCACAATCATGGAAAATATTGATTCCCCAGGCTGATATCACTAAGAGTTACCTGTTTTGGATTTAGTCAAAGAGGAGACAACCAGAAATGTACAAGGTCTATGTTCAGTGCTTCCTTGGTGTTTTCTGTTCTTAAGTTTGTCTTTCAGATGAATCAGAGAAGTCCTTCCTGTCTTCTACATACAGACTGTAAAATGATCTACCGAAAATTTTCCCCTCTTGGAAAATTTGACTTTTTAAAATAAACTATACAAAAAAGTACAAGGGAGAATAGATCATTCATATCA